>NC_091432.1:158074587-158674587 GCF_964237555.1 Oryctolagus cuniculus
GGAGGCCTGGAAGAAGCTTCTGGCTCCTGGATTTGGCCTGGCCCAGCCCTGGCCATTGCAGACATTTTGGGAGTAAACCAGTGGATAGAAGATTTTCATATTCATTCTCTCTCTCTCTCTCTCTCTCTGTCTCTCCCCTGTCACTGTAACTCTGTTTTTCAAATAAATAAATAAATCTTAAAACAAAAATTTATCATTGTATTTGGGTGACCAACTGACAATGTATATTTTACTTTAAGGAGGACAACACTAAGAAAATAAAGAGGAACATAAATATTGAGTTCAGTGTGACCACAGTGGTGTGTATGAGTTGCTCTGGAACTGAGCACAGTGTGTTGGGCAGCCACTGAAGTGCCCTTGTAGAAGGCCCTTTCTAGACAAAACAGGATAGTAATGCCAGAAGAATGACTGGAGTCAGCATCCATGCACAGTATCACATGATCACAAGGAATAAAGGCATTGGCTATCACGAACTTAGAGGTAAGTGCTCACTTAAAAACTGAACGCCTGGAAGATTCCTTTTTTAAACCAAGAGAATGTTCTGTGAGGGCAGTGGCTTTGTCTTGTTCACAGCTGAAGCTGCAGAAGAGGAACAGTCTCTGGGATATCATAAATACTCAGTTCTTATCTGGGAAGGAAGGACTGTCTGAATCATTCAATTACTCCAGGGATCCTTGCCAAGTGGAAAGAAAAGAAATAAGTCTTCCAAAGGACCCAGTACTGGACTTCCCAACATTTATGGTCAGTAGGGCACACACTGTCTCAGCCTCCACTTTTCTCATGTGTAGAGCAAAGATTGCAATGCCACTATCTCATCTCAGGATTGTTGACGTGCAAATATAGCAGTGTATGTGACACACAATGTGACTAAATAAATGTTACTTTCTCTCCAGTCCACTTTCCTTTTGCCAACCAACATTAAATCAATTCAATGAGAACATTCTGTAAAGCTAAGTATAAGGAAAGGCAAAAATAAAATGAAATAATGATTGCAATGAAAGAAAAGAATGAACACAAGGCAAACATTTATTGAGCAAGTATTATATGCCAAGGACTTTACATACACTGTCTCATTCGCCTCACAATGCTATCAGAATAAAATTGTTGTCCATAGTTAGTGAATGAGGGTGACAAGGTTCAGATATAATGGGAAATTTGTCCAAGTTAAGTGCAGAGTTGAGCTTTGAATTCAGATAGTCTGATTCCAGAAGCCATACTCTTAACCACTGGGAGAATGCTGATTTGAAATATCCAAAATTTCATGGGAGAACAGAAGAAGGGTCAATTTATTCCAAGAATAGGATGGTGACCAGGGAAGCTTTGGAGAAACGGACACATACAGGTTTTGAAGAAATAGTAGGATTTCATTTTGAAAGAAGTAGAAAGGAAAATGGGATAAAAAAAGGGGAGCTATTCTAGGCCGAGAGATTGGTGTCAACAATAGGAAGCCATGATGTACTGGAAGAGAGTAGGAAATTTGCACGGATCATCCCTAGACTCAAGGACACATCATGGTGTGAACCAGAAATGGTAACCTTATTCCCATATGCCAGGCAGCTCGAGCAGGGCAAAGGATAAGAAAAGAGGTTGGGTCCAAATAATGCCACGCCTAGACTGCCTTCCAGGGAAAATTGGACTTTAGAGGCTATAGAAGAGGAGATACATGGCACTAGTCTTGCTCCAAGAAAATAACTGTCAATAGTGCGGAGGAAATATTAGAATGAGGAGACAAAAGAGAAGGCTGCCCGAATATTTTAGCCAAGAGATAATGAAAGGCTGAGCAGAGGCCTATGCCATGGAAAAGAGTACAAAGACGTCCCAGAGGAAAACTGGCCGGGCTGACTACTGATATGGGTGCTTGAAAAGATCCTGGCATTTTTGGCCAATAATGAAAAGACAGAAAGAGAAGAAAGTGAAGGTAGCTTATAGTCCTTTGAAAAATATGACCTTTGCAGATAGTGTGGTAATAGGGATGCACTGAACTACAATGAACATCATGTACAACTATCACAGATTTAGAAAATAAAGACAATGTCTGGATTTTTTAAGATGTACTCATTTATTTGAAAGGCAGAGAGTTACAGAGAGGCAGAAGCAGAGAGAATGAGAGAGGGAGAGAAAGGGGGAGAGGGAAAGAGGGAAAAAGAGAGAGAGTGAGGGATGGAGGGGGAGAGAGAGAAAGTCTTCCATCTGCTGGTTCACTCCCCAAATGGCCGCAAGGGTTGGAGCTGGGCTGATCCAAAGCCAGGCGCCAGGAGCTTCTTCCGGGTCCTCCACACAGGTGCAGGGGCCCAAGGACTTGGGTCATCTGCTGCTGCTTTCCCAGGCCATAGCAGAGAGCTGGATTGGAAGTGGAGCAGCCAGGACTTGAACCGGCACCCAAATAGGATGCCGGCACTTCAGTAGCTTTCTCTGCTACTCCACAGCACCAGTCCCAAGACAAGAAGTTTGAAAGGAGCAGTTAAACTGTCCAGTGTCAGAAATTGGGCTGGTGTCCCTGAAATTCTCTTGAGGTTTTTCTCATAGTCCCAAACAGTAGTAGCAGCAGCTCCAGACCCTCATTTGAAAGCTTCCAGAAAAGAGCCTGTCTTCCCACATCCCAGAACCTTCTGAGCAGACTTTCTTTGTGCCAGAATGTCACCATTGGCCGTGCTTAGCCACCAGAAAGTGGGAAAGTAAGTATATGGTAAATGGGAATAGGATTGCCATGATGGTCTTTCCCCATGGTGTGCCTGTGAGCTGAATAAATGACTGGCTGATCAAACAGGGAGAGACAGAGACAGAGAGAGAGGTCTTTCATCAGCTGGTTCACTCCCCAGTTGGCCACAATGGCCAGAGCTACACCAATCCGAAGCTAGGAGCCAGGAGCTTCTTCCGGGACTTCCACGTGAGTGCAGGGACTCAAGGGCTTGGGCCATCCTCTACTGCTTTCCCAGGCTATAGCAGAGAGCTGTATTGGAAGTGGAGCAGCCGGGACCCGAACCGGCGTCCATATGGGATGCTGGCACTGCAGGCGGAGGCTTTATCCACTATGCCACAGCGCTGGCCCCAAGAAGCATTATTCTATATATTACATTTATTAATTCATTGTATCCTTCAAATAATCCTATGAGGTGGATTACAGTTATTATATACATAATGAAACGCGGAAATAGCAATGTTAAGTAGTTGATCAAATTCACAAAAGCAATGGTATGGGTATGGTGGAACGCAGGTTACACCATCACTTATGTTGCACACATCCTATCACAGAGAGCCCGAGAATGAGTCCCACCTCTTCTTCTAATCCAGCTGCCTGTTAATGCCCCTGGGATGCAGCAGGTGATGGCTCAAGTTCTTGAGTACCTGCCATCCATGCATTAAACCCAAATGGAGCTCCTATCTCCTGGCTTTGGCCTGGCTCAGTCTTGGTCACTGCAGGCACTGGAGAATGAACCAGCAGATAGAAGGATATCTCTCTCCTTCTCTCTCTGTCACATTGTTTTTCAAATAAATATAATTTGAAAAAAAAATCACATAGGCCATAAGTAACAGAGGTACTCTGGAGAATTTCTGTCTTTAATCTACTACACTGCTTCTCTCATCTAAACCACATATCACTTAATCTGAACTAACGCAACAGACTCCTCTCCAACCTCCTTACCTAGATTCAACTCACTTCCAAAGCATGACTTATCCAGAAGACAAAATGATCTTCAAAAGTTGCAAGATAAGGGGGTTGGCATTGTGCTGCAGCAGTTTAAGCTTGGTTTGATTTAAACCCGGTTAAGTGCCTGGTTCAAGTCCTGGCTGCTTTGCTTCTAATCCAGCTCCCTGATAATGCACCTGAGAAAGCAGTGAAAGATGAGTCAAGTACTTGGGCCCCTGTCACCCATGTGAGAAACCCAGATGGCGTTCCAGCCTCCTGGCTTGACTTGGCTCAACTTTGGTTTTTGTAGCCATTTGGGGAATGAACTGGAGGTTGGAGGATCTCTTTCTCTCTTCCTGCCTATCCTTCCATCACTCTGTCTTTCAAATAAATAGAATAAATCTTTTTAAACATTGCAAGATGTGATTATGGCATAATCCCTCCACAACTCCACATTTACTCCACCATCTTGTCCAATCTGCCTTTTCCTGCCTTACTTTGTTATCCTTTTCCTCAGCTTCTGAACTCTAAGCACTGTGACCCTCTCATTCCTTCGCACCACAGGATCTTTGTGCATTCTATCCACCTAAGCTGCAAGATTTTTCTCTGCTTCCACTCCCATCTGCCTTACTTACTTAATGTCTACATATCCCTCAGGTCACAATTAAATGTCACTTCACACTTGGGAAAGCTTTCTCCACCTCTAGATTAATCCAAGTTCTGATAAGGCATGGTGGATGCTGTCAAAGAATCACTAGATTATCAACCTCACGAAGGCAGAGTTTTTATGCTTTGTTCATCAATTCATCTCCAGCAGTAAGACCAGCATGACTTGAGAACCAATGCACATTACCACAGCAGCAAGGCTTAGCTCCCTTGCTCAGGTGGAAGTTCTTTGAGGTCAAGTACTGTGCCTTAGAAAAGAGGCTTGCTATAGCAAAGAGAAAATGGCTTTAAGTCCCTATTTCAAAATCCAATTACACTACCACCAAGCTGAGGCATGCCCAATTTCTCAAGTCCCAATTCATCTGTAAAATGGAATAATGACATTGTGGAGACTAAGAGTGATATGAAAAAGAAAGTGCCAAGAACCTAGCAGCATATGACCTCATTCTTTTCATGCTAGATGTGTCTTTGTGTCTCAGGGTATCAATTACAAAATAATGAGAATGCAGAGCTAAAACTGATAACCACTCCTCTCTACCTACAGGATTCTTCCCAGGCCATAGCATCCTTTTCTATCACTTGGTCTGCATGGGTGCCACCATGTGGAAACCTGCAAAAATGTTTCAGTGAGCATGAGTTTAAGAATTTGTTATGCATACAGGAAATGAAAGTGATAAAAGGAACACGATACATGTTAAGGATCCATTAAGTACCAGGCATTTTCATACATTATCACATTTAACTCTTAGCAAAATGAAATTAATTGTATAAATGAGGACATTGAGGCTCACACACAGTCTAGAATAGGTAAGTAGCAGAAACTCCAATCTGAGCCCAGGTCTCTAGGACTCTCTCCAGGGTGCTACTTCCAAAATCACTCTCTTCCTCACTCTTGTTTCTGGGTCAGCGTGCACTAAGAGTCCCAAGGCATCCTGAGGTGTCTTTAAAGCCAACCTGGCTCTGGTACATGTGAAAGAATCAGGTAACTTAGTAATGTTTGACAACGCAGCATCTCAAGATAAATAAACATTTGCAAATAAGGTACACATATTGGAGTCTTTATATTAAAAAGCTGCCTGCCACTGGGGTAGAAAACCAATTCTGAATTAAAAATTGCCTAATGCCAAAATATTGGCTAGTGAATTTTTAACTCATCTAATCTTGAATTAGCTTTCATTGAGTGAGTTAAAATTAAGTGGGCACTTCATCATCACCATTCTATGGGCCTAAATGAAGTTACACAGAATTAGGGATGAGGTCTTGAAGAGAGGAGGACAATGGCAAAGAAAGCTGTGTCCTCTGTCTCTGAGATGATGCCCCAGCTCCAGGTTTGAGATGGAGAACTGGGCTTCTGACATTTCAAACAACTGACACACCAGATACCCAAATCCACCCACTGCCTGTGTTGCAATATCCTGGAATACCTGTTGGAATCCTACTTCCCAGGGCCCACCATTCTCTGAGAATGGTGCCCAGGAATCAGCATTTTAACAAGCATCCCTAGACACTTCTGACTCATCCCAAGCAGGAGAACAGCGTTAGAAGATCTGTAAAATTATGATTGTGATGATTTGGCATATTTATTTACTTCAAGGAGATTTTATTTTTTCTGAACCTTGAAACATTCTTAGTGTATTTAATTTTTCTTTATTTTTCTAAATTTTTTTATTAACATGTAATACCTGTACATCTTTATGGGGCCCAGCAAAACATTTCAACAGATGGACAGTGTGAACTGATCAGGCCAGGCAATCAGCATCCCTACCTCCCAGTAAACTATGAAACTTCTTAAATGAATAAGTGACTAACTAAAATATCCCATCAGCCCTTAAGATGAGACAGTCTCCATTTCAAAATGGGGGAAATAACATCTTGAAAAACATATGCACGCCCTTCTTGAAATCCAGTCAGGAATCAACTCGTTCACCCAGGTGGGGAGTCCCAGTCACTAAATCCTTGATGAGAAGTTTTGTATTGTGTCTCAGAACCACTCAGTTGGCACATCTTTGTATTCAACTCCAAGTTAATCCCACCTGGTGAGGGAAGGGCACATTTTCTAACTTTATAATCTCAGCATGTTCCTTACTTAGGGATAGATTCTCTGACTCAGCTCCTAATTGCAAATTCAGGTCACTCTTTCATTCTTCTCCAAACCTCCAGAAAAGGCCTTCTTTCTTTTTTTTTTCTTTTTTTTTTTTTTAAAGATAAATTACTTCCTTTTCTTACTCCTTTCCATTGTCAAAGCAGGTCCTCAAATCCATCACCTTGCCTGCTACCCTTAAAAGTCTGGATATGGGAAATTAATTTTAAAACGAAACCTGAGAGCTGCACTGACACCACAGTTAGTCCACCAACTGCAGCTCCTGTAGCTTTGCTTCCTGAAACTTGTGGGCCAAATCCCCATGAGATTGTTCATCAGTCTTGGGGTTTTACTGGAGTCTACATTCAGGTGATCTCTGAGAGTTTTTAATCACCTTGGAAACATGAAAACAGGCTCCTTGAATATGCACAAAGAGTATTTTTTAAGCACCATAGGAAACCAGAGCTTAGTTACCCCTAAATATAAGAAATGTGTTATAAAACTGCGACTGATTGGATAGCAGCTTTCATTAAGGATAGTTACCTTTCACTAGAGAAGTTACAAATACAGGGCTTTTGCTAACCACATGGCAGTGGGAAATAGCTCAAAAATACCCCATTGCCGTATTTATTTTATTCATTTTTTTTCTTTTAGAAATCAAATGGCTTTACTATCAAACTGCCCAGACTATTGCCAATACAGTCACCATCCGTGTGTATGAAGCAGTGCACACTAGTCATAGTCATCTGTATGGTTTGTAGAAAACCTGGTGAGAAGAAAAGTGTAGAGGACACACTCATAGAAGACATTTTGAACCTTAAAATGGAACTGTTCGTTTTGATGCAAACGTGTGTGTGTGTGTGTGTGTGTGTGTGTGTGAGAGAGAGAGAGAGAGAGAGAGAGAGAAAGAAATAGAGACAGAGAATTTCTCGGGACCATCCTTTCTAATATTACAAGTTGTCTAGCCTGAATCATTAGTACATTATCTCTGTTGAATGATCAGATAAATGAAAGCAATTGTTTATTCTGTGTGTGGAATGGACTAAACAGCATGGTTCAAATACTCCCTTTTTAGTTCTTTCACAATAAATTCAACCAAATTTATGGAGCGCTATCCTGTGCCAGGCACTGCCAGGCGCCAGAGACACCAAGATGAATGAAGCCACGTTCTGGTTTGTTAGGAATCTCTCTCAAAATTTGGGGTAGGGGGGCTGTCAGACCAGGAGTGGTGTGGATACCCTCGCTGCTGCCGGCTCTGGGAGCACCATACGCCCATCAGCCCAGGAGCCTGGCGCCAGCCAGGGTTCTCTGCATTCTCCAACAGCCAAACATTCAAGTTCAACTCCGGGGCCACGGCGCTCGCTCTGCAAAGCGCCAGGTTCCGTCCACCTTTCTGCCCGCGCGTCCGGGGACACAAGACCCCGTGCCCACTTACTTTGCCGCTGTCACTCACGCCGAGGAGGTGGTCCCGCAGCACCTCCATGGGGCAGGTCCAGGTGGAGTGGACGAAAGTCCCTCGGAAGATGTGCGCCAGCGGCGGCATCCGGGCGGCACACATGTCGGCAGCGCAACGCAGCGCGGGGTCCGCGGGCCAAGCAGGGCGCACCGGGCAGAGGCGCGGCCGGGGTTCCCTGCGGCTGCGGGTGGCTGCGGAGCCGGCGCGCACTCCGGCCTCGTACTGCCCCCGCTTCCCCCGGCGATCGCCTGCCCCCTGCAGGCCGCGCCCAGGGGCTGGCTCCCTGCCGCCTCAATGCCAATAGGATTTTTCTCCAGCGAGTTGGCTCCTCGCTCCTGTGGGGTGTGGTTTTCTCCCCACCTCTGCGTTAGTTTGTGATGTGTTAACTCTTTGAGTTATCAAAATCAACCTCGTCTACCTTTCTTTAATTGGCACCTGTAGAGTTGCGTCTGCCCGCCTTTTCTGCCCCCTAAACTCTTAAGGGTCACTTATTTCTTCCACCTGCGGCATCCAGGAAAGTCAGCTGGGGCTGACCAGTTTCGTTTTCAGCTCTTGGGGGCTGCGGAATATGTCTCCGTCCCCACCTGAGGTTCTGGGAGAGTAGCTTTCCCAACCTTAATGGAAATGAACTGGGGATTCATTTGGACCCCAAAGCTGTTCTTTTTACCTTAAAGCCAGTGTTTTGTGCCTGTCCACAAACAATTTCAATGTTAGTTTTTCTCATGCTTAAAATAAATGACTCTCTTTGATTTGCTTCCAGGTGTTCAAGGAGAGAAAAATTAAATTCTTAGATCGCTGGGAATGATCGCTGGGTGTGGAGGCCTGGATTCAGTTGAGACTAGGGACAAGGCAGGTGGGTCTTGGCATCTTCATTGATCTCCTTTGTGGAAATGGAGCTGAGACTGGGTTGCTACTTCTAGCTCAGATTCCCCTCTACAAAAACTGCTCCTGGCTCCCTTACTAAGTTCCTGCAGGAAAACCAACAGATTCCCTGATGTTTCCTGTGGCTCGACATCGCTCTCTTCCCATCACTTGGTCACCTCAAAGCCAGCTCTTTGGAGTAACCCCTGAGACCACAAAATTACATTTTTATTCCATTAACCTGTTTCGCTTCTGCCACTGTATCCTATTCATCCTTACTCATTTTGCCTTTATTCATTTATTCCTGCTTCCTTTCCCCCCAAACACACACACTCACCAGTAACAAAAGAATTGTAAGAGAATGGAGCATGTTTTATGCCTAGAACAGTGCTTGATGTTCCATACATATTTGTTAAATAAATGAATGACTTGTTTTTCTGTAAGCAAAGCAATAACCTGAGATATATACCTACTATGACTCCTCCATAAAGGGTGAGGGTCTCATTGCAGTGCGTGAGCAGACGGTCTCTGAACTGTTGCTTTTATGACACACAGCTGGCTTATGTAAGTAATTCATTCCCTTCTTGGTTCCTTCACCTGTCCAATCCCAAAGTCTCCGGTGACCAACTCATACTGCTTCCTGTGGAATTTTCTGGAAGTCTGGCTATCCAAGAAATCCAAAGCTCCAGGCTCAAGGAGGTGGTTGGTTATTCCCCCAAGGACTTTGAATTAGGATTCCCTGAAGCTGAGGTTTTTACACTCTTACCTCTCACAGACTTCAGCCCTTTCTCCAGTCTACTTTCTCCTGACTCTGCAGACTACATTCCTTGCACACAGTCCCAACAGCCAGGACAATGAAGACATTCTGTTCACCTGCGCTTGTACCCGCTCAAAGCTCAGAAAGAAAGGTGGAGAAAACATATATATGGACTCTCTAAAGTAGATACAGCTACAGCTAATCAGTTTGTTTAATGAAAACAACATAAATATCCCACAATTGAGACTAGTTTTGTGAATCAGAATATATCTACCTAGTAGACTAATAGTTATTAAAACCCCTAAGTGATGGGGCAGGCATTTGGCACAGTAGCTAAGCCGCTGATTTGGGATGTCTCCATCTTATTTCTGAGTGCCTGGGTTCAATTCCCATCTGCAGTTCCAACCCAGCTTCCTGCTACTGCACACCCTGAGAGGTAGCAGCGATGGTTCAAGTACTTGGGTCCCTGCCATCTGTCTGAGAGACCTGCATTGAATTTCAGGCTCTTGGCTTCAGCCTGACCCAACCCTGGCTATTTCACACATTTGGAGAATAAACCAGAACTAGAAGCAAATCAAAGAGATTCACTTATTTTTAAGTATGAGAAAAAGTGGTATTGTAATTGCTTGTGGATAGACACAAGAACCAAAACACTGGCTTCAGCATAAAAAGAACAATTTTGGAGTCCAGATGAACCTACAGAGGTTGGGGCCCCCACTACAGCTGGGTAAGCCACGCTTCCAGAAATAAAAAGTTATAGCATACTGACTAGAATTAAAAATATGCACTAAATGAAGAATATTGCTGTGCTGAGATAGAATTGCTACAGAATTTGGGTTTGATGTTTATAAACATTGTTACTACTTGCTTTACAAGTATGCAATTTTAGATAAACTTAATCTTTTTTCTCATTTTCAATTATCTTTATATACAGAAGATCAATTTAGTATATATTAAGTAAAGATTTCATCAGTTTGCACCCACACAGAACATAAAGTGTAAAATACTGTTTCAGTACTAGTTATAGCATTACTTCACATTGGACAACACATTAAGGACAGAGATCCTACATGAGGAATATGTGGGGAGCAATCCGGACTGGACTAAGTTACTGGAATTAAGACTTATTCTATGCATCTGCTCTCCCACAATATGGCGCTGGGAGAGAAGTAAACAGCTTCCGCACAGCTGCCTCCAGTTCAACCAATAAACTGTAGGACTTGCTCCTGATTGGAGAGCAGCGTACTCGGCGTGTGGGCAGCCGAGTTGGGATTGGCGGAGGAGGACTATAAAGGAGGAGAGAAACGGCATGCACCGGGAACATCTATGGGGAACATCTAAGGGAACCCGTGCAGCCCCCGAGAAAGCCGGCCGGCGGTGTGCCGCTCCCCTGCGGAAGTGGGGAATGCGGCCAGGGGGAACTGCCCTTCCACGGAGGTGGAAGGGATAGTAGCCAACCCGGGAAGAACCAGCAGCAAACCCGGGGAGGGCCGAGCAGACAAAAGAACAGCGCAGGGTCCTGTGTCGTTCCCCCATGAAGACGGGGAGCGACAGAATAAGTACACAGTGACTCCTGTTGTTGACTTAACAATTTGACACTCTTGTTTATGGCGTCAGTAATCTCCCTAGGCTCTAGTCAGGAGTTGCCAAGGCTATGGGAGCCTTTTGAGTTCGCCGACTTCGATCTTATTTCAACAAGGTCATAGTCAAGGCCGGCGCAGCGGCTCACTAGGCTAATCCTCTGCCTTGCGGCGCCGGCACACCGGGTTCTAGTCCCGGTCGGGGCGCCGGATTCTGTCCCGGTTGCCCCTCTTCCAGGCCAGCTCTCTGCTGTGGCCAGGGAGTGCAGTGGAGGATGGCCCAAGTGCTTGGGCCCTGCACCCCATGGGAGACCAGGAGAAGCACCTGGCTCCTGCCATCGGATCAGCGCGGTGCACCGGCCGCGGCGGCCATTGGAGAGTGAACCAACGGCAAAGAAAGACCTTTCTCTCTCTCTCTCTCTCACTGTCCAATCTGCCTGTCAAAAAATTAAAAAAAAAAAAAAAACATAGTCAAAGTGGAAGTTCTCTCCTCCCTTCAGAGAAAGGTACCCCCTTCTTTGATGGCCCATTGTTTCTACTGGGATCTCACTCGCAGAGATCTTTCATTTAGGGTTGTTGTTGTTGTTTTTTTTTTTTTTTTTTTTTTTTTTTTTTTTTTTTTTTTTGCCAGAGTGTCTTGGCTTTCCATGCCTAAAATACTCTCATGGGCTCTTCAGCCAGATCCGCATGCCTTAAGGGCTGATTCTGAGGCCAGAGTGCTGTTTAGGACATCTGCCATTCTATGAACAGCAGACTCATAGAATGGCAGATAAACTTAATCTTAAACACACGAATGGCTGCAGGACTCCAGGTGGCATGGTATTAGCACTCCTTAGGCAAGTGCTAGCTCTTTTGAGCAATATACAGCTTCAGAACCAGCTCCAGTTCAGTTGAAGACACCTGAGTTCAGGATCCCGAACCCCAGGGGCAGTGTTGCCTGGCAGCCCAGCTCAGCTACAGTCAGGAGGTCTTGTACTATTCCAGCCAGTTCTCTCCTGGCAGATTTGGTGACCCCTTCAACTTGCTGGTCCTCTTGCAATTTTGAGTCTCATCCTCATATCCCCTATAAAATGTTCTTCAGACTATGAGTTTTGAATAAAGAAAGATGTTTTAGTAAGCCTTTCATTACTAAAACAAACAACTGAGAGGAATTACAAAGGAAGAAATGTTATTTCATCTCATGGTTTTGGGGGTTCACAGCCCAAGATCGGGGCACCCCTGGTCTGGCATCTGATGAGGCAGAGGCTACCAATGGCAGGGCTTGTGTGAAGGGAGAATCTCAGGGTCTCCCAGGAAGCAGAGGAACAGGGAGAACAATATCTTCTTCTAAAGTTAGGAACCCAATCCAATCCGATCACATATTTTTTTTTTTTACAGGCAGAGTGGATAGTGAGAGAGAGAGAGAGAGAGGGAGAGAGAGAGAGAAAGGTCTTCCTTTGCCATTGGTTCACCCTCCATTGGCCGCCGCGGCTGGCGCACCGCACTGATCCGATAGCAAGAGCCAGGTGCTTCTCCTGGTCTCCCATGGGGTGCAGGGCCCAAGCACTTGGGCCATCCTCCACTGCACTCCCGGGCCACAGCAGAGAGCTGGCCTGGAAGAGGGGCAACCGGGACAGAATCTGGCGCCCCAACCGGGACTAGAACCTGGTGTGTCGGCGCCGCTAGGTGGAGGATTAGCCTATTGAGCCACGGCACCGTCCCTGATCACATTCTAAAAGTCCCACCCCCAAGCACCACAAGTTGATCAAGCCTCCACTCTAAGTACCATCAATCCATGACTTTAGATCTTAAACATCTATATGAGTTGGGGTAGGAGGAGGAATGAATCCTTTTCAAAGTATAGCAAAAGGAGTACAAAGCTCTCAAAATTATCTTCAAAATATAGCCCCAACACCTTCAGTGCCCTTCATCCACTGTCACCTCCTTCAGGCGAAGAGAGTCCTTCTTGGGCAGTGAGTCTTCCTGAGGTAGCTGCTGCCTCCTTCTTTGGGCTGTTTCTCTTCCACATGCCATGGATCTGCTTTGCTCCAGCTCTTCACTTTGCCTGTAGCCCACTTTGACCTATTCACGCCACACCTGTCTCATTTTCCCAGCCACTCCTCTAGCTAAAACCTCAACGGAATCACCCACTATACCTGACCTTCAACAAGGAAATCTTTACACCTCTGCCCTCTCCCTGGGGTTAGATGTTCCTCCTCTGAGTTCACAGAGTGCTATAATTGCTTCTTTGCTTGTCTGTCTCCTCCAGAAGATTGTGTCTCCCAAAGAACCTTGTCTTCCTCTCTCCTGCCTTTCTGTATATCTGCTTTACACAATGCCTGGTCAATACCAGCTGCTCACTGTAGGAATACTGAATTGTGAAAGATGACTATATTGCCTGTGTTTTAGTGCTAAAACCAAGAGGCTATAGTGGGTTTGCTAATGGTGAGCAATTCAATGAGACTAGAACTTAAGGCACGTTTTTTCATTTATTTAGTTTTCCAATATTTTATCTTTTTTTTTTTTTTTTGACAGGCAGAGTGGACAGTGAGAGAGAGAGAGAGACAGACAGAGAGAAAGGTCTTCCTTTTTGCCGTTGGTTCACCCTCCAATGGCCGCCACGGCCAGCATGCTATGGCCGGCGCACTGCGCTGATCCGATGGCAGGAGCCAGGTACTTCTCCTGGTCTCCCATGGGGTGCAGGGCCCAAGCACTTGGGCCATCCTCCACTGCACTCCCTGGCCACAGCAGAGAGCTGGCCTGGAAGAGGGGCAACCGGGACAGAATCCAGCGCCCCGACTGGGACTAGAACCCCGTGTGCCGGTGCCGCATTATGAAAAATTTTAAATATAATGCTCTGTTTCTCAATATCACATTTTTTTCCTATTTCAGATGGAGCTAAATGTTCCCCAAATTCCCTAGTTATTGGATAGAACCAGGATTTCTAAACATCTAATTGCCTGAGGCAATGGATTGCTCCATAGCATGATCAGTTTTGACATTTTGTACAATTAGTGTAATTGGACCTGCAGTTAATCAATCCCTCCTGCTAGAAAGACCCTATTTAAAAAAGCTTTCTTTTTTACAATCTCATTTTGTGCATCATAACAACCATATGAAACAGGAAGACAAGGTGGTAGGTTAACCATTTCACAGATGGAGAAACTGGGGTTCATGGAGAAACTGGGGTTCATGGAGGTTGGTTTGCCTACCTAGTTCATATAGGATGGACCTCGGTCTTGATTCCAGTTATCCTCCAACATTGTCTCAACACAGTTGACTGTGAGGAATTGTCCACTCAATTTTTGCCATAACTCACTTGGTCACTGTGTTGTAGGTCATAGTCATCTACAACTTTTACATTGTTCATGGTTCTCCAACAGTTCCTGGTGATCCATGAATCTAGTCTATAGTGAAACCAAAGGGAATAATGGATCTTGGTTCAGTGGCCTTCCTTGGATCTTGAGAAGAACGATCCAGTTGGCACAGGTCAGTAGAATCAAACATGTTTTTCATGAGGCACAGAGATTGAAGGGCAAGCAGGTTAAATGAGAAACCACTTCTCCTCTCATACCTAGGAGAGCAGTTGTCATTGCACTGTGAAATAAATGCCTGCCTATTTTATTTATTCTTTTTGTGCAGCTAAATCTATCAGTTTCCATGGTGCCCCGTGTTCACCATGGAAACTCTGACAAGCTCGTTATGCTTTAAGGGGGAAAAATTTGAGATGGGATAAACGCATTCCTTTTAAAACTGTGTTCTCCTGAGTGGGAAGCCTTGAGGGATAGCAAATCATGATAAGCTCAATTTGCAGTGCTTTAGTGAGAACACAGGCTTGTCTATCCATCAGAGTAGCACCCTTGGACCCCATAAATTACTTGACCTGTGTGGCAGTAGTCCTGTCTCTGGCTAACTCACTTCTGTGAGACAATAGAAGAATGACTCTACTAATCAAATTAACTGTCAAACTTAATACCTAAGAGACAGCAGAAGTGTAAATATTTCCTGGATGAAGCTTAGGGTGTAGTGGGTGGTTCACATGAGATTTAGGTCAGGGGAGTGCCTGGGAAAATGAAGCAGGTTCAGTGTGAAATGGTCCAAGTGTGCCGAAGGCAGAACAAAGAGCTTGAGCAATGCAGATCTATGACAGGTGGAAAAGTGGAGGGAGACAGCCCAAAGAAGCAAAAGGAATACAAACTCTAATTGTCAAATTTTATGGGAATATAACATTAGTCCCTCTATGTAGTGTTCTTCTGTTCAATCAGCAAGTATTTATTGGACATCTGCATTTTAATAGGCACTATGCTAAATATTGTGCATGTGACTCTGTATGAAACAGATACTGTTCTCTGCCCATATGGAACTTACACTAATCTTTCTCTCTGCAACTTCTAGGAGTGGGGATTAATAGCTTTCATGGTAGTACCATAGCACCTCCCTAGCATGTTTGGAGAATGGTGCATTATCATATATATAACATATCCAATTTTAAATAAGAAATGCAAAAATGCATTTAAGACTGATAATGAAATGATACTTGTTAATAATGATATAGACTATTATTTTTAAACATTACTGCTTTTAGATAGTCTGTTATTTTTAATTATCTTATTGCTTTTGTAAAATTGATAGGTGTTCATTTATACATTTTTTAAAAGCTTACTATTGGGACTGGCGCTGTGGTGCAGCGGGTTAATACCCTGGCCTAAAGCGCTGGCATTCCCATATGGGTGCCCACTCAAGACCCACTTCTGATCCGGCTCTCTGATGTGGCCTGGGGAAGCAGTAGAAGATGGCCCAAGTCCTTGGGCCCCTGCACCCATGTGGGAGACCCAGAAGAAGCTCCTGGCTCCTGGCTTCGGATCGGTGCAGCTCCGGCCATTATGGCCAATTGGGGAGTGAACCATTGGACGGAAGACCTCTCTCTCTCTCTCTCTCTCTCTCTCTCTGCCTTTCCTCTCTCTGTGTAACTCTGACTTTTGAATAAATAATTAAATCTTTTTTTAAAAAAAGCCTACTGTCTCAATGTCCAGATATATCATTACCATTAGCACCTTATGGTTCCCTTGGAAAGTCTGAATCTGGAAAACACAAATTATAATAAACAGTTCTACATGTTTGCAGAATGGGAAATTAAGCTAGAGAAAAGTTACCTCTAATGTGTAGAACAGCAATTCCATTTGGGAAAATACATGTTTTTATCTGAATTTTTAATGAAGAAAGAAAAACTTCAAAATGAGAGAGCTAAACTGCAACTTAAATTATGTTTTATGCTAGACAGGTACAAGGAGATAACTTTTCCCTGGCTGAAGGTTTTAAGTACCATGCAAGCAGCTGTCTCCATCATCCACTCATATTACTGATCCCTAGAATCAGATGGCTCCTTAGTGGAGTTCAGCTTAGGTCACTTTTCCAGCATGACAGCAAGCTCAAGACAAATACTATTGTCCTGGTGCTACTTAGGTTATCTTTCTGCCCTAACATTAATTATAAAGACACTATACTTTTACTATCTGAGGACAAGCAATAGACAGAATCCGTATTTGAGTCCCCATTCTAGCTCAGCCTCTAACCAATGAAACCTTGGAAAAATAAATCTTCAGACTCCAGTTTCCTCATCTTTAAGATGAGAGGTCACGTGCTATCACCAGTTCCATACCCTATGTCCAGTGACTCATTTTCTTATTTCTCCTGCTTAGATCTTAAGTTTTAAACATTTTCTCTCCCAAGGAAACTAGTACAAAATAGGCACTTGACAAATCAGTTGAATGAATGATTTTCCTATTTTTCATTAAAGACCAAAATAGCTACCAACCACACATAAACTGTCATCATGAACTATCTAGTGTAATCGCATTGTATTCATACAATTCAAATCAAAAGCAGATCTAACAATTTATTTAGCCCACCCAATCTATCTCAAGTTGGACAACTTCTATTAATGCTTTGTGGAATGTTAATAGTAGTTTAAGAAATATAATTTAAGGTCGGCGCCGCGGCTCACTAGGCTAATCCTCCACCTAGCGGCGCCGGCACACCGGGTTCTAGTCCCGGTCGGGGCGCTGGATTCTGTCCCGGTTGCCCCTCTTCCAGGCCAGCTCTCTGCTGTGGCCCGGGAGTGCAGTGGAGGATGGCCCAAGTGCTTGGGCCCTGCACCCCATGGGAGACCAGGAGAAGCACCTGGCTCCTGTCTTCCTATCAGCGTGGTGCGCCAGCCGCGGCGGCTATTGGAGGGTGAACCAACGGCAAAAGGAAGACCTTTCTCTCTGTCTCTCTCTCTCACTGTCCACTCAGCCTGTCAAAAAAAAAAAAAAAAAAGAAATATAATTTAAATTGGAATATTGAGGCCGGTGCCGCGGCTCACTAGGCTAATCCTCTGCCTGCGGCACCAGCATTCCAGGTTCTAGTCCCGGTTGGGGCACCGGTTCTGTCCCGGTTACTCCTCTTCCAGGCCAGCTCTCTGCTGTGGCCCAGGAAGGCAGTGGAGGGTGGCCCAAGTGCTTGGGCCCTGCACCTACATGGGAGACCAGGAGGAAGCACCTGGCTCCTGGCCTCAGATCGGCGCAGCGCATTAGCCGTAGCGGCCATTTAGGGGGTGAACCAACGGAAGGAAGACCTTTCTCTCTGTCTCTCTCTCTCACTGTCTAACTCTGCCTGTCAAAAAATAAAAATAAAAAATAAATTGGAATATTGAACTTGAATGTGTTCAAAAATCCCCCTTGGCATCTGGTACTCTAGGATGATAAATATTGAGGTAGGTAGGGAAGCCAAAATTTTATACATTCTGGGGAACTAGTAATCAATTTTTCTGCTTTGAACTAGAATTTACTCATCTCTAACACACCATATTGACAACTAAGACCTAGAGGTGGAAATGAATCCTATTAGGTGGATAGTTCCTGAGACCACAGTGAAGGGTTGATTTGTTCAAGGATATCAATCACAGCCCAATTGGTTTGAGATGACAGTGGACAGATGTTTACCCCAGCAAACAACACATGGTGGTTGACATGCTTAAAGCATGCATGTTTCCAGATTCCACGCTTCTAAAAATATGCCAAGTTGCACTCTACCTTAGCAGAAAACAAACATTATCAGTATCTAATACTGATAATGCCACTTTTGAATAGGTATAAATTTCATATAGAGAGTAAAGACCAATTGAAATTAAAGTTAAATGACAAAACAATGTTTTTAAAGAAACAATTTTGAAGAATTCTCACAGTCACAAGGAAATCTAAAGTCACAAGGAAATCTAAAGATGAATGTCAAAATTCTCTTCCTTTCTGAATACAAGGAGCCTTCAAAGAGTTCATGGAAAATGAACATTACACAAAAATTATGCATGGATTTCCAAAATTTTTTGCACCAAAATAAACTTATTTCTAATTCCATTTTCCATGAACTTTTTAAAGTACTCTCATATTTCTAAAGGGATTATTTTATTATTATGTACAAGTGAAGGAATTTACCATTTATGTAAGGTTTTCATATGAAATGCAAAAGCCAATAATTACATTTGTGACCAAAAATCTAACACTAATAGAATGGAAAAAAACAATTCTGATAAGGAATTTTTGTTGTTGCCTTTATAAGTTTGTATTTTCAAAATTCTTTGTGGAATATGAATTCAGTGAAACTTAACATGTATTCATGTTATGTTATATACAGTAAAATTCCAATTGAGAATTATTCATAATCCCCCCTCCAGAGCATTAACATTGTCATGGTATATATAATACTACAATATGCTATGAGATTGAGAACACATAACTGGGTTTTAGGAATGTCTAAGTATGCACTAGGAGCCATAAGTAATAAAAAAAAATCAACCCAAACTCTTAGGCCAAATGTAATGTGAATATGCTGTCTCAGATAATTAGCTGTGATCACATTGTCTTCTGGCAGCACAGGTTTGCTGCAGGTTCAGTCAACGTCTCCAGCACCTGGCTTCTCTCTCCCTGTGCCCTTCTCCTTCCCTCTTCCTTCTTCTCCCCTCTTTCTTCCCTCTCTTCTCTCTTTTCATCTCTCCATGTGGCCTGTTTTCTCTGGCATCTCTCTCTTCATGGTCACAAAGAAAGGTCATTTTATACTATCTCGAGTTCTACTGAAGGAAAAATGAAACAACTATTGTTCTAGGCCTTCTCAACAGTTCCAGGAAAAACAAGAACAAAAAGACTGTCACCTTATTTGCTCTTGTTGGACCATATGCCCAGTCCAAAAAATAAAAATCGTTACAGTTGGGGCAGAGCGAAATGTGATACCCTGACCTGGTTCACACTTTCCACCTCTTAATCTGGAATGGGTGGCTGAGGGCTGAAGCACAGGCGCTCACAGTGGGGAAAGGGTGGTTCCCTGCACAAATGAGAAGACAGTGTACCTATCTCTTGATTCAAAGTTATTGACCTGGGGAGTGGTGATGTGGCATGTGTGCTACTTGGGATGCTGACATCGTCTATCAGGGTTCCTGAGTTCCAGTCCTAGCTCTATTCCTGGTTCCAGCTTCCTGCTAATGTGTACCCTGCGAGACAACAGTGATGGGTCCAGTAGCTGGGTCCCTGCCACCTACACTGGAGATCCAGACCGAGTTCTCAGCACCTTGCTTCAACCTGGCCCAGTCCCAGCTGTTGTGGGCATTTGAGAGGTGAATTAGTAGATGGAAGATTCTCTCTCTCTCTCTCTCTCTCTCTCTCTCTCTCTCTCTCCACCAGTCCCCTCTCCATATCTCTCTTCCTCCTCTGCCTCTCAAATAAAATAAGCAAAAATATTTGAAAAACAAAAGAAACATCTTGTTGATTCCCACCTCAGAAGAAAGGCAGGCTGATTCCTGCCTTGGAAGAGAAGCAGAGAGAAAAGTGGGCCCAGGGCAATGATTCATAATTAAGAGTGGTTTTGCTCCCAAGGAGACACTGACAATATCTGAAATTATTTTTGGTTGTCACTACTCTATAAGATAACTGGTACCTAGTGAGTAGGCCAGGATGCTGCTTAACATCTGTGATGCACAACACCATCCCCTCAACCAAGAGTTATCCAGTCCAAAGTATTAGTAGAGCTGAGATTTGAGGTTGAAAAACATTTGTATGGAGTTAGATCTTCATTTACAGGGTCTTAAATATTCATAAATCTTTTTTAAAAAGATTTATTTATTTATTTATTTGAAAGTCAGAGTTACACAGAGAGAGGAAAAGCAGAGAGAGAGAGTCTTCCATCCGATGGTTCACTCCCCAAATTGGCCACAATGGCTGGAGCTGCGCCGATCCGAAGCCAGGAGCCAGGAGCTTCTTCTAGGTTTCCCACGTGGGTGCAGGGGCCCAAGGATTTGGGCCATCTTCCACTGCTTTCCCAGGCCATAACAGAGAGCTGGATGGGAAGTGGAGCAGCCAGGTCTTGAACCGTCACCCATATGGGATGCTGGCGCTTTAGGCCAGGGCGTTAACCCACTGCGCCACAGCGTTGGCCCCTCACAAATATTTGAGTTACTAGAAGTAGCATAGCCTTAGAGAAGTACAGAGTTGAAAAAGATCTCAAAATATTTAAGGGTCTTAAATTGACTCCAATCCTTCAACTAATAAGTTCATTTCTTTTATATTACTCTTGGAAGATGATTAATTTTCCGGGGCAGAGAGCTCAGCTCTTTGAGCAATAACAATTTTCTTAGTTTTAATATTTATATTATATATTATATTCATCTGAAAGCTGTATTTCAAAATGTCACATAATTTGTCCTAGTTTGACATTCTTCAGCAAAAAAGAATAAGTCAGTATTTTTATCATATTGTTGTAGAACCCTGATAAATCTAGTTTTGATTACCTGATGCACAATAAGCAAGTTAGTGGCACTAGAGTGGTGGAAGAAAGTAGGAGTTTATTTGCAATGCACAGAATAAGGAGTTTAGTGACTATTACTCAATTCCCAAACTCCTCAAGGAATTAAAGGTGGTGAGTCTGATACATTAAAGTTGGAGTTGTACAATGTGTGATCAGCTTGTGTCTGGGTTTCTGGTTGTCCCACAGTGCTTGTGGGCTTCCTTTGATTGGTCAGTGATAAGAGGTTAGGATCTCCTTTTGTGATGGCAAAGTGGGCTACAGTCTGTCTGGGCTTCATGGTAGGTCAAATATTAACTTTGTTTTATCAAGGCTTGGAGTTACTGTTAAGCTCTCAAAATAGTCTAGCGTTGGGAATGTTAACTTTAGAGGTGATAATTGAATTCTGAGTATATGTGATTCCAGATCTCATGCAGACTGCCTTAACCTTGTGCCATTCCCTTAATTTAGTGAGTTAGTCTTTAGTGTGGAGCTGACTTGTAATTGTCAAAATGAAGGCAGAAGACCCATGAACTGAGGGAGAGAAACTTGGACCTGATAAAATCTGCTTCAATGCAGTAGGGATAGGGGCTTTGTTTTAATATGTCTTCCAGAACTCGAAAATGATAATTGCCCTAAGTCTTTTATCCCCCAGCATACTCATCCTCCCACCATTCTTCAACAGCACTAAGAATAATGGTACATAGTATATTAGAAATGATTGGCTGTGGGGGCCGGCGCCATGGCTCACTTGATTAATCCTCTGCCTGCAGCGCCAGCATCCCATATGGGCATCTGGTTCTAGTCCCGGTTGCTCCTCTTCCAGTCCAGCTCCCTGCTGTGGCCCGGGAGGGCAGTGGAGGATGGCCCAAGTGCTTGGGCCCCTGCACCCACATGGGAGACCAGGAAGAAGCACCTGGCTCCTGGCTTCAGATCGGCGTAGCGCCGGCCGTAGCGGCCATTTGGGGAGTAAACTAACGGAAGGAAGACCTTTCTCCCTGTCTCTCTCTCTCTCACTGTCTATAACTCTACCTGTCAAATAAAAAAAAAAAAAAAAAAAAGAAATGATTGGCTGTGGGGTCTAGTGCTGTGGCAGAGCAGGTAAAACCACTGCCTATGATGCCGGCATACCATGTGGATGCCACTTCGAGTCCTGGTTGCTCCACTTCCAATACAGCTCCATGCTAATATGCTTGGGAAAGCAGCAGAGGATGGCCTAAGCACTAGTGCCCCTGCACCCATGTGAGAGACCTAGAAGAAGCTCCTGGCTCCTGGCTTCTGTCTGGCCCTTCCCTGGCTGTTGTGGCCTTTTGGGGAATGAACAAACAGATAGAAGATCTTTTTCTGTCTGTCTCTCCCTCTGTCTCTGTAACTCTGTCTTTCAAATAAATATTTAAAAAAAGAAAAACAAATGATTGGCTGTGAATAGTGGATTGTCAGATGACTTTAGGTGGTTTGGGAGATGATTTTAGCTATCTTACAGACTACACAGTAAGCCACATGGAATTATATATAATCATATAGTAAACATTATTTCCATTTAAATATTTAAATACTTAAATCAAAGACACTGGCTCAGTTAGGGTACTAAAACGTCTTTGATAGCTCTGTAACCTTGTTAATTTCCCTATTTAAGACTGAAGATTCAGAGTTGGAGTCTTCTGTAGGCAACAGTCTCTGGCTAGAGTAATGTTGTTTTGTGTATAACATATTTATGTGTGTGATTCTTTTCTATTTATGGCAAGGGGCACTAGCTTGCCTTTTTATAAATTTGGCAGAGATGGTTTCTCATTTATGGTTTTGTTTAGTTTTTAACTTAAATAATTGAGTTTAAGTTTCCAAATGTAATATTTAAAGACAAACTAGTACAAATTTAGAGATAGGGCAAAATTAACATAGGTGCCATGTTCCGAAAATAATGGCAGAATGTGTTCATAGAGCCAAATGAGTAGTTGATCCTGATTCCAAAATTTATTGGTGGTATCTCAGGTCAGTTATTTGCACTTCGAACCTTAGTTTTCTCCTATTAAAATGGGTATGCTGATATTACCTATTTCACTAATTTGTTGTATTAACTACAACTATGTATATAAAATATCTAGTAAATGGCAAATGCCTCATAGATGTCAGGTCACTTCTTCCCCACTCTTCACCTGCAGATCATTTCCTTCAGTGTTTAGTGCTCTCCGGGGCCTGATGTAGTGACATGACCATAAACCTGGATGTTACAGTAACTGGAAATGGAATACCAGTTTCATCACATCCATCTTCTTTTTTTATTTAATAAATATAAATTTCCAAAGTACAACTTTTGAATTGTTGCAGCTTTTTCCTCCATAACTTCCCTCCCACCCACAACCATCCTATCCCCCACTCCCTCTCCCATCCCATTCACATCGATTCATTTTCTATTATCTTTATATACAGTAGATCAAATTAGTATATACCAAGTAAAGATTTCAACAGACTGCACCCACACAGCCACACAAAATATAAAGTACTGTTTGAGTAGTAGCTTTACTGTTAATTCTCATAGTACAACACATTAAGGACAGAGATCCTACATGGGGAGCAAGTGCACAGGGACTCCTGTTGTTGATTTAACAATTGACACTCAGTAATCACCTGAGGCTCTTGTCATGAGTTGCCAAGGCTATGGGAGCCTTTTGAGTTCACCAACTCTGATCTTTATTTAGACAAGGTCATAGTCAAAGTGGAAGTTCTCTCCTCCCTTCAGAGAAAGGTACCTCCTTCTCCGATGGCCTGTTCTTTCCGCTGGGATCTCACTCACCGAGATCTTTCATTCAGGCCGTTTTTGCCACAGTGTCTTGGCTTTCCATGTCTGCGAAACTCTCATGGGCATTTTATCCAGATCCGAATGCCTTAAGGGCTGATTCTGAGGCCCACATCCAACTTCTTAACCTCTTTGGATTTTAATTGTTGCAAGTATGAGATTTGGATGACTTATATGTGAAATTGTCTAGCACATAAAATAGATCCTCAATGAATATTGTCTCTGTTGACTATCATTGCTTGGTCAGTATCTCATTTAAAGGAAGACACCTGGAAATGTTGGATTTTTTTTTTTAAAGTACAACCCATGCTGAATGTAATGGGGTTTGTCTTCCTTATTATGACAACATGCTTCTGTTAATGCAGCCTAATACTACATCTGCTCCATTAGTAGCCATACCATGTTATTTGGACAACTGTATTGTTAAATGATTTTTTCTTATACAAACTGCTATTATATAAATTCTATGCAAATTTAAATGACTTATTGAGCCTTAATCCAAAGCTTTACTTTATTTTTAGTGATGATCACCTTGCTAGTTTCAAATCCTATGTCAGGTATGTGATTTTCCTATGTGAAAGTTTTATTCCATTCACAGATGTGCTCTATGCTAAAAAAATTAATGACTGAAGACATTGTTAAAAGAGTCCAGGAGCTGAGACAGAGCCCAACAGCTCACTTGTAGATACCTCATTCCATCCTGATCTTGACTTTTAGTCCACATATTTTGATAGGGGGAGTTGATCAGCTCTGAATTCCCCAAGAGTTATTATCATTTGCATGATATTTTTATAATGCTCCCTCAAAGATTTTATGAGACTGATGCCTTGCAGAAATCAAGATATACCATGCATTCTGTTATCATTTTCATCACTTAAAATAGTATTTTGGGACCAATGTTTGAGCATAGCAGATAAAGCTGCTGCCTGCAATGCTAGTATCCCATATCAACACCATTCACATCCCAGTTGCTCCACTTCCAATCTAGCTCCCTGGTAATGGCCTGGGAAAAGCATCAGAAGATGGCCCAAGTGCTTGGGCTCCTGCCACCCATGTGGGAGACCCAGAAGAATCTCCTGGCTCCTGGCTTCAGATTAGCCCAGCTCCAGCCATTGCGACCGGTTGGGGAGTGAACAAGCAGATGGAAGATCTCTCTCTCTCTCTCTCTCTCTCTCTCTCGTTCTCTCTCTGTAACTCTTACTTTCAAACAAATAAATAAATAATGTTTTAAAAATAGCATTCCTTTGAAATTGCAGAATTTATTATTTCTATGATAAAGCCATAGTATTCATTTAGTTTTGTTCTTGTGTGCCTCTTAATAAAAGCTTTTATAATGCTCATCTAAATGTTAAATGGAGGTCCGGCTGGCAGGACAGGAATACTAATTTATACATCCTTCTATTGCTGTACACAGTACATCTCCTTCAAAGTAGATGCCCTTAAGGTGAGGATTGGAGAGCAAAGCAATTAAGAGCCTTGAATTCAGAATCAGACAATGATGGCTGAATCCTGGATCTTCCATTTCTGATCATGCAATCTTGTCAGGTGGTTTCATCTTAAACCTCATTTTCTCAAAATGGGAATGCAAATATCTACTCTATTTCACTATCAAAATTAGGTGAAATAATACACATATAATTTCAGCATAGTGTTTGAAGTATAGAAAATTCTCACATCATTGCTATTTTCATTATTTGGTCATATGATTACTTTTTAAATAGAGATTTATTTTTATTTTTTTGAAAGGCAGAGTTATAGAGAGAGGGAGAGAGAGAGAGAGAGAGAGAGAGAGAGAGAGAGAGAGAGACCCTCCATCTGCTGGTTCACATCGGCCGGAGCTGGGTTGGTCTGAAGCCAGGAACCAGGAGCTTCTTTTGGGTCTATGTGAGTTGCAGTGACCCAGAGACCTGGGACATCTTCCACTGCTTTCCCAGGTGTGTTAACAAGGACTGGATTGGAATAGAGCAGCTGGGACATGAACTGGTGTCCATATGGGATGCCAGTGCCACAGGTGGTCCCTTACCCAGTATGCCACAGAGCCGGTCCTCCATATGATTACTTTTGCTTACTAAATTTGGAAACAAGCACACACACACACACACACACACAGGTCAGGATGTCCAGGACCATACCTTAATTCATTCTTGGCTAAAAAATAAAGTACTTATTTGAAAGAGTATGTATAATGGTGGATTAGTTTTGCCAGTGAAAGGCTAACTGTGGATACTGATGTAGGAAAAAATAAAATGAGTGGAGAAGGCTGTATTTACCTGACACTGTCTTCCCTGAACTGCAGAATGTGTGGTTATAAAGAAGTATTGCTAACAGAGAAGTAACCAATAGTAAGTTCAAGAGTTACTGTACATCATATGCAGATATGATCTGTACCAACTACCTCCTTGTCCAGTCCTATGGTCCCCACAGGAGTCTGGTTGATTATGATATCTTCAGCACAAAAATAACAGGGCCAGGATTGCTACTGGACAAAATAGTCAAGTGGAAGCTCTTCTGCTTCTTGGTATGACTCATAAATGTGAATTCCATTCTACCAACTCTATCGTATAAGGCAGGATTATAGAAATGCTTACAATACCGTAACAACAACCAAGGGTTTCCAAAGAAAACCTTCAGAAATATAAATTTAAGCCTCATATATACTCAGAGAGCCAGGCGGGGTAGTCATAATACATTGCACTTTACAAAAGAAGTGATTTAGGTAAACAAACATTAAATGCCATCTCCAAGATCAAAATACAAATTCTCTAAAATCCACCAACCTTTGGCAAGTAGTGGAAGGTTCTTTTCACTACCAGACTTGATTTTCTGTTTGATAAAACTGTTTCAACTCCAAACTGATATTCATTCCTCCACTTATTCTTTTATTCATGGTCTTCCTGCTTTGTGCTATACAAATGGTTTCCACTCCTTTGACAAGAAATAGGGAATATATTAGATTCTTACGCAGTAACTGAAAAACAATTTGTAATACAAAGAGCTGGATTACCAAACACTGCAAGTAGATAACAGAACACTCTGTGATAGCTCAAATTACTATAATGGGATTGAAGGCTGGCTTCAGTCCTTACAGCAGGCTCTCTCAGCTCACTCTAGAATCTTTTACTAAAGCAGCATTGTGTTAGAGTAGTTTGGACCTCACTTACAGTATTACAGCACTGTTTTATTATAGCAGAATTCTGGCATCATTTGGGATAATGTCTTTAAGGGAACAGTATTAAAAAAATGAGGGAACATTCCTAATTCCTCTTAAATTGTAACCAGAATGAACATCTATTCTGCCCATGGAAAATTAGGATGTTAGAAGGCCACAGAGTTTAAAAACAAATGATCAGGAGATTCCAAGATGGTAGAATAGAGAGAGAGTTTACTGCTCTAGTCTAGGGGAAGATAGTTTAAAAAAAAATGGAGAAAGTGCAATCTCAGGAAAGAGTTAGAGAGAAAACTGCAAATGAAGCACCACACAAATTAGAGGAATGTCGTAGATCTACATGGAGGCTGCGGACTCACACAAGTCAGGAACACCAGCAGCTGAGAGCCTCAGCACCAGCTCTGGAGAGTGAGGTGAGACCAGACTGCAACAGCCCACGTCACTGATGATAAAGCCATGGAAAGAGCCTGGCCTGAGTCTGGATTGGAGCTCTGTGGGGGACAGTGTACCAGCCAACCTATAGGGAAAAAAGGCGCACATTTCTCTCTCCCTGAGCACTGGCATCAAGCTGAGAGAGGGCGGGCACCATTTTGGACATATGTAACAGCTGCTTCAGCTTGTGGTGGTGTGCACAGCAACCACCTGAGGGAGACGCCTGAATCTGGCTGGGAGAACTGACAGGCTGCTGGGTGCTCCTGGATGTGGAAGGCTTGTATGCTGGAACTGTGAAAACACTGTGGCTGCATGGGAGGGCGTACGGTATAGCCAGCTCTCTGAGCAGTCACTGCAGGTGACTCTACATGCTCAGGGCTCCCTGATTCCCTGGTAAGGGTCACTGCTATGTGATCCATATTCTCACTGAGGAATGGACAGATCCTTTGTATGGTTCTGTGGCAACTCAGATGAATACTGTACCCACTGAGGCTAGCACCTGGCCATTGGTCTCCCTGGAGGAAATGAGGTGAGTGCGAGACCACACCAACAGAGCTGATCAAATCCTCCCCTCTGATTAAAAAAAAAAAAAGAGAGAGAGATTTACCACTCCTAACCTGGGTGTCACCTTGTACACTCCCTTCACCCTGGAGCACTGAACAAAACTCTCTGGCTACACCCAGCACACACCTCTGGGTATTCACTGAAAGAGAAGACACCGCACTAAGCTACAGAGGCATAGTCCAAAGATAAAAGCCAACACAGGGAAAAAAAAAAAAAAAGTATTTCCAGAAATGCCTAAAAATAAATGCAGCAATTCAAGAAACAAGAATAAGGGAGACAACATGGTGCCCCAAAAGAACACAACTCTTCAACACTAGAATGTGAAGATGAAGAAATTGAAGAAATGCTGAAAATGGAATTCAAAAATTGATCATAGGACTACTTAGAAGTAATCAGAAGAAAATCCACAAATTAAAGAAATCAATGCATGACATGAATGCAAATTTTTCCCATAAACTTGAGATCTTAAAGAAAAATCAGGGGCCGGTGCTGTGGCAGAGCAGTGCTGGCATCCCATATGGGCGCCAGTTTGAGACCTGGCTGCTCTACTTCCAACCCAGCTCCCTGCTTTGGCCTGGGAAAGCAGAAGAGGATGGCCCAACTCCTTGGATCCCTGCACCCATGTGGGAGACCCAGAAGAAGCTCCTCGCTCCTGGCTTCGGATTGGTGCAGCTCTGGCCATTGCGGCCAATTGAGGAGTGAACCAGCAGATGGACGACCTCTCTCTCTCTCTGCCTCTCCTTCTCTCTCTGTGTAACTCTGACTTTCAAATAAATAAATAAATATTTTAAAAAATAAAAATCAAAATGAAATATTGGAAATTCAATAGGTCAATTAAGAATTTAGTGGACAGCCTTAACAGACTTAGTGAGGCAGATTGCTACAGAACTTTTCATCCTACAGTTGCAGAATACACATGCTTTTCATCAGTGCTTGGAACTTTCTCTAGGATGGACCACATGATAGGCCATAAAGCAACTCTCATCAAATTTAAAAAAAAATCAAAATCATACCATGCATCTTCTGTGACCATCATGGAATGAAGCTGGAAATCAACAACTCAAGAATCTCTAGAACATATGCAAACACATGGAGACTGAACAAGAAGCTCCTGAATGAACACTGGGTCATTTAAGAAATCAAGAGAAAAAAAAATTCTGGAAATGAATGAAAACTATATGTACCCCTATGTTTATTTCAGCTCAATTCACAATAGCAAAGATATAGAATCAACCCAAATGCCTGTCAACTCAAGACTGGATAAAGAAATTATGGGATATGTACTCCATGGAATACTACATAGCAGTAAAAAAATGAAGCCTGGTCATTTGCAACAAAATGGATGAAACTGGAAAACATCATACTTAGTGAAATAAGTCAGTCCTAAAGGACAAATACCATATGTTCTCTCTGATCTGTGATAAATAAGAGCACCTAAATGGTAATCTAAAGAAGTGAGACAACAGCTGTTCTAAGTCATTGTATCTCAAAGTGTCAATTTAACTTCAATTAACTTTATACACATATGATTATACTATGTAAACAGTTAAAAAATAATATGAAACATGTTTTACAGTTGCATTTATGAAATGTATAAAGTTTGTATTCCTTAAATAAAGGGTTTCTGGGGGAAAAAAGAAACAAACAAAAAAGCTAAATGATCAGCAAGTAATTCCCATATAGGTTAAGGTCAGTCCACTAATCTAAAAGCAGACACTCTCAGCTTAATGCTCCCAAAGAACAACGTTCACACAGACAAGGGAAGTCCAAGTAGAATCAAAACAATACACATTGCTGATTTTTTAAAATGGAACGTGTAATACAATAGCCAATATGCTGGAGCCTACAAATCAATAGATAACATAGATGGAAGCCAAAAATGAAAGCTCAGAGATTGCTTCCTAAGCAAAAATCACTTCTTGTTTTTGGAGAATAATTCTCCTGAAGTTGATTACCACAGGGAGTGGGAGAGGGTAGCTAGCTTCCTCCTTGCCTTCTCCTCGCTTATCCTCGGAGATAAGTGAATCCATCTCACAGTCAGCTACAAATATACAAGCTGCCCACACAATGGGTCTCCTGAAAGTCAGCCACAGATCTGGACAACTCAGTTGGGTACAGAGATGTTGTTTCAACTGGGGTTTTGACAGTGCTAGGTGAGGGATACACAAGAACTGTAACTATTTGAGGTTCAGTACATTCTAGATGGAAGTCTCTAAGTGCCTCTGGAATTCTTTTCTAGTGCCCTGTGGGTCAATATTAGAGGATTAGTATTTTTTTTTTGACAGGCATAGTGGATAGTGAGAGAGAGAGACAGAGAGAAAGGTCTTCCTTTGCCGTTGGTTCACCCTCCAATGGCCGCCATGGCTGTCGCGCTGCGGCTGGCGCACCGCGCTGATCCGAAGGCAGGAGCCAGGTGCTTCTCCTGGTCTCCCATGGGGTGCAGGGCCCAAGCACTTGGGCCATCCTCCACTGCCTTCCTGGGCCACAGCAGAGAGCTGGCCTGGAAGAGGGGCAACTGGGACAGAATCCGGAGCCCCGACCAGGACTAGAACCCAGTGTGCCGGCGCCACTAGGTGGAAGATTAGCCTAGTGAGCCGTGGCGCCAGCTTAGAGGATTAGTATTGACGCAGATGTGCATCCTCTTGACTGACCTGGAGATTTTCAGAATAAATCAATAATAAAATAGGCCAAGATTGCTGCACTTATCATTTACTATCAAATTGGACAAAGAAAAGATGCCAAACATACTCTTCTCTCTCTCTATTGTGTAATGCTGTCTGTCACAGCAATTTTGTCATTTCTACATCACTTTGTATGAGGCGTTGGTTTCTCCATGCTTCTAGGAGCCAACCAGCAGTATGCTCACACCTTCTCTCAGGTCCCTGCCAGAGTGTGATTACATCCTGTGTGGTAGAAGAGAGTTTCATATCATAGACTCTCTTGTATCCAAATTTATCTTCCACCTACATTGGAGGCAATCTCAGAATCCATTCCAATGAATATTTTCCCAGTTGGCTTGTATTGAAATTTTACAACAGGGGCATATTTATTTGCCTCTCTTAGAAATTTCTACATATCTTTGGCAGAGTTATTCTGTTAACCCTAGTTGTTGGCCTGGTGGTTGGGTAGGAAAATGGGGAAAATTCTGAAGTGAGTGCATGATATTTTTAAACAAGAGACCACTGCACTAATGTGCGTGTGTGTGTGTGTGAGAGAGAGAGAGAGAGAAACTTATCCCTCATTAGAGAAGAGGAGTGGATCATGCATGAGGGTCCAGGGTAATCTGGAAATTCAGGATTCCTGGGAGGGTGGGTGGTGAATCAACATAGATGTACTCATCCTTTGTGTCTAGAATCCATTTTTAATATTTATGCATTTATTTGAAAGTCAGAGAGAGAGAGGTCAATCTTCCATCTACTGGTTCACTTCCTAAATGGCCACAATGGCTGGAGCTAGGCCAGTCCAAAATCAAGAGCTGGAACTTATTCTGGGTCTCCCATGTGGGTTGCTGGGGCCCAAGGACTTTGGCCATCTTCTGCTACTTTCCCAGGCACATTAGCAGGGAGTTGGATCAGAAGTAGAAAAGCTGGGACTTGAACTGGTGCCATATGAGATGCCAGGAGTTACAGGTGGTGGCTTTACCTGCTACACCAAGACACTGGCTCATAGCATCCATTTTTTGCAATCTTTGAATAGCAGACCTATTTCAGCTACTGTTACAATTAAATTTAGCCTTTATCCTCACATCAGAACTTCTATTCCCAATTCAAGAGATGAAAGCCTTTTGGTATGTTTCCAGGCAAGCCCTTCAGCTATCACGCCTGATTATTTAATTGCTGATTAATAAACCTCAATGCTTTGATACCTTTTCTCAAAAAGCATCAATAGCCAACCAGCTCCACTGTCCTTGTGATTACTATTGTCCTCTTGTTTCTTAAATGCCTGGCACATGGCAACAGCTAGAACATTTCATCCCATCCAGGCCACACTGTTGAAAGTGTTAACAATTGCACAGATGCTTGGGCTTTCTGTTTTCCACCTACTGGCAATAGAATCCTTGTTGGTAGCCAAAGGATGAAGATCAACTCTGAATTCCCATCTTAGTGTCCACAATCCTGACGGCTACTATCAACAGGTGAAGACTGTTAGATACAGACCCTGAGAAGAAGTTGACTGCGCAGGTCATTTACCAGGGAGTGCTCTGTGGAAGGATGGGGAGCGAGGCATGAGTGAGCACAGAAGAAGCCTGGGTTGCCTGATTGCTGGGAGCCTTGGTGCTCAGAGGATGCTGTGGAGTAGACCCAAGCTGAGGGTCAGGAGTCTGGTCTATTCACACTTCAGGGTAATTAGTCCTCAAATGGGGGATGCCCGAGGAAAGAGCTGTGACCAGAGGTAAAGTTGTCTCCCAACAAATCAGAAGGCTGACAGCTAAGCATTATCTTTTGACTACTTAGGGAATAAAACGTCATTCTGAAGAGGGACCAGCATGGCACATCATGACATTGATCAAATACACAATATCTCAGTTACTAAGTATAAACACATGCTGCAGCTTTTACACTATTACCAGGCTTCTCATAAGGAAACTGAAGTATAAAGGGGTCAAATAGCTATTATCTCAAGGACACACAGTTTTGAAAGCCGTGTAATCACTGAAACAACTCATTTTAGCTGTGAAAGTAACCATAGAAAGTACTTAAGTTAATGATCCTGGCTATTTTCCAATAAAATTTTGTTTATGAAAGCATAGTGAGTCAGCTTTGCCTCATAGACCATAATTTTCTGACTCCTGGTTTAAAGTGTACAAATAGAGATAGGCCTCTAAGGGTGAATAAGATCTTATTAGAGCTATATATGAAGGGAATTTCAGCAAAGGGAAATGCATTAATAAATTCATAATAGCAGAGACATACATGATGAAGTTAGGAATGGTAAGTGGATTAACAAAGCTACAACACACAGTTCATTAAGCCATGGATGCAGTGAGTTGCGGGTTGCATTAGTCAACTTTTCATTACTTTAACTACTAAAGAAGGAAGGTCTATTTCAGCTCACAGTTTTGGAGGTTCACAGTCCAAGTCCAGAAGGCCCCATTGGTCTGGCATCTGATGAGGGTGGTGGATGGCAGAATATATGCAGAGGGAGGATCACATGGTGAGCCAGCAAGTAGAGAAGAGAATGCCTGGGCTGAAGGCTCATATAGCAAACCCTCTCATGAGAACTGCCCTCAAGAACTGTCCTTCAACTACTAGTGACTCGAGGACCTCCTACTGGGCCCACCTTCCAGATACCATAACTGGACCAAGCCTCCACCCTGAAGCCATCAACCATTCACAACAAATCCATTAACTATTAACATAAGACTTTGGAGTTTAAATGTCTGCATCAGTTGGGAACCCAAACCATGTTCAAATTAGCGTAGCGGGTATGTGTTAAGGTCATGTTACCAATGGTGATAGGAAATGAGGAGGATGGCAGATGAAAAGAAAAAAAAATAAAGGAAACTTCTGAGCATTTTCCCAGGTGCTCTTATCTACCTGGAACACTGAACTCAATACCCTGCTTGGCTTGACTCACACAAGATTCTTTGTGAATCTTCTTCCCAGCCTCAAGCCGGATTGAGTGCCTGCCTTGCTATTCCCACAACCGTATAGCCACTTCCACCACAGAACACCAAACCTAAACATCTGCTCACACGTGTCAGTCTCACCATACCAGTGGTTTCTCGGTGGAAGTAGAGAGTTTAAACTCATAATACTCACATTTTGAAAGCTGTCTGGGTGATACCTGATGCTAAGATTCAGACTTTCAGTACTATACTGTGAGTTCTTTCATGAAAAATGTCTCCTCTAACGTGTCTTTTATCTCTAGCAACTGGCACATAGTAGATGTTCAATAAGTGATGACAAATTTATGAATGAGTAAAAGCTCAAGAATTCCAAGATAAAGAGGTTAGACTTGATATGCAGAGATGATTTTAGAAAAATGCCTAACCAAATAAGACTACTACTGGCAACAGCATTTTATTACAATAAAGTGGTAAATTTTGATGTCCCAACATCTTGATCTTGTCCTTTAATTTGTATGCCCTATTCAACCCTCAAAATCCAAGTTCATAAATCACCTCTCTAAAACCTTCCTTGCTCACTTCCAATAGATTTGCATTCTTCTGTTTCACTATACTTTCAACACAACTGAATCATGGGATATAATATGCAGCACAGTAATTATCTATTGTCCTTTATTATTTTCTGAGTTCTTGAGAGCAGGGTCCATTTATTATTCATCTTTGTGCACTTTGTGCCTGTCTTAGCACAAGTGCGCAATAAATGCAGAATGAGACAAAATCAGATTCCTACATTTAGATGAGATTCCATTAACCAACATCCGCAGGTCTTATTCACCCCATCTTTCCACAGCTCTGTTTTTCCTTCATATACTTGGTGATGATAAAAATCAGCAGAGGATTTATGCTTTACAAAAGTCAACACAGTTGAAGTAATAGATCAAAATCCTACAAAGAAGTCCAGCACCAGGCCTGCCAAATAACTCTAGGAAAATTGCAGAAATGGAGATGTCCATTGTCCTTTCTTATACCCTCTGGGTTTCTATCAGGGTTCCACTTACATACACTTTCCCTACCAATGTCTTGTTCTCAATCAAGACTCCTTCCTTCTTCTTCTTCTTTCTTCTTCTTCTTTTTTTTTTTTTTTTTTTTTTTTGGACAGGCAGAGTTAGACAGTGAGAGAGAGAGAAAGAGAGAAAGGTCTTCCTTTTTTCCGTTGGTTCACCCCCAAAATGGCCGCCACGGCCAGCGTGCTGCGCCGATCTGAAGCCAGGAGCCAGGTGCTTCTTCCTGGTCTCCCATGTGGGTTCAGGGCCCAAGGACCTGGGCCATCCTCCATTGCCCTCCCAGGCCACAGCAGAAAGCTGGACTGGAAGAAGAGCAACTGGGACAGAATCCAGTGCCCCACCTGGGACTAGAACCCGGGGTGCCGGTGCCGCAGGCAGAGGATTAGCCAAGTGAGCCACAGTGCCGGCCTCCTTCCCTCTTTCCTTCTCTCTCAAAACAGAATTCCCTTCTTTCTTTGAAGCATATCAATTGGATGATTGGAGAAAGGTAATTTTTTTTAAAGATTTATTTTATTTATTTGAAAGAGTTACACAGAGAGAGGTAGAGACAGAGAGAGAGGTCTTCCATCTGCTGGTTTACTCCCCAATTGACCTCAATGGCTGGAGCTGCGTTGATCTGAAGCCAGGAGCCAGGAGCTTCTTCCAGGTCTCCCACACTGGTGCAGGGGCCCAAGGATGTGGGCCACCCTCTACTGCTTTCCAAGGCCATAGCAGAAAGCTGGATCGGAAGAGAAGCAGCCAGGACTCAAACCAGCGCCCTTATGGGATGATGGCACTTCAGGCTAGGGTTTTAACCCACTGTGCCACAGTGCTGACCCCTGGAGAAAGGTAATTTGTACTTAACTGTGCAGAAACCTTTGGACTGAGAGTTAAGAGGAGCAAGTATATATTTTACTTCTGTCTTTAACTAGTGTGAGCGTCAGCAAGATGAGGAGACCTTATATGTCTCAGCAGCTTCTTATGTAAAGTCCTTAATCATGATTTTCTGTAAATTAAGCATTAGATACCATTCATTTATGTGCACTAAGTTATAAGTACTAGGTGGGCTTAAACTTCATCATAGTATTTGCAAGCTCTTATCTGGAGAAATAAGTCACTAAATGATGGCTCCCCACCTCCAACTTTTTTTTGTCTAAGCTTAACTCTTGCCTTTATTTTCTCATCATGAATAAAGGAAAACTACTTGGCATCTTATTTCAGAAAGATGATCACTTCCTAATGTGAATGTAAGATTAGGTTAATGGCACTGTATGTTGAAAAAGCTATGAATATTTGTTGTTTAACTCTCTTTCTTATTCAGTGCAATGCTGGGGAGAGGTGCCATAGGCAGAAGAAATATTTCCCATGTTCATGCAACAATACCTGGTAAGAACAAGTTATCTCTAAGGAAACAAAATATCCAAGAGGGAGGAAATGCTCTGGCTCAAGAATTTGCCTTATTTCATCTTAGTGGCAAGATGAGAGTCCTGGCCCCAGGTTGACCTATCCTGGGCCTTTAAATATTCAATTCCCCTGCCCTGCTTCAAGTTTACCAAGTAACCCTCCAATTAAGAGTTAGCTTCTAATATAGATTGCACCAGCAGAGTCTTTTGGTAAGTAGTATTTCTCATTGTCAACTAAATATCCTAGCAGACTGGGTTTTCCGTGGTATCTATTTTGAACTAAGAGAGTAATAACAGGTTTCTTTACCTGGGAAATTTGGACACTAGTAATATCACATTTGTAGAACTACAAGACTGAAGGCCAGAATATGTGATGTGAGAAATATAATTCAATACATTTTGAGATTTGATAATTGTTTACAGCCCTTGTCTCTTCTGTTGAGGAACAGTGTTTTTTTACTTCATACTATTTCTTGAGCTCTTTTACATACTGTAGGGTTAACTTTACAATCATTAAGCAAACTGAAAGCAGATCTTTGTAAAAATTAAGAGTAAGAATGGGAGAAGCAGGAAGAAGAAGGGTTGGAGCGTAAGCAGGAGGGAGAATAGGGTGGGAAGTAGCACTATGTTCCTAAATCATCTGTGCATATAAAATACATGAAACTTGTATAACTCAAATAAAATTTTAAAAATAGTACTAAAAACAAAAGAAATATAACTCAATAGAGGGGTGTTCCAAAATGGCAGAATAGGAACAGGACTGTCCCAATCACACAGGACAAAATTAATATTTAAAAGGGGAGAAAATACATGCCTGAGATAAAGCCATGGGAAATTCACAGTGGGAAACCCAGCGAGACCAGCAGAGATGGTACAGGTGCTCTCCAAAAGAGCAAATAAGAAAAAAAAAAAAAAAAAACAGTGGAGGCTCGGACCCAGGGAGGTGAGCGCCAGTCCCTGGCAGACCAGGTGAGATGGGAATCTGTGGGTCTGCGGAGCTGTAGATAGTAGTGGGAGGGATAACTTAGTGAACTGCTTTTGAAGTTGCACACAGGAAAAAAAAAAATGAAGGAACAAATAGGGAAGTTGCACACCTCCCTCCCACCATCCCCCACCCTGCAGGGACTTCCAGCCAGCTGGGAGAAACCATTTTGTTTTTTGTTTTTATTTTTGGACACAGGCAGATGGCTGCTGCCCCTGCCTCCCAGGCGTGCACCCAACAATAGCAGGGTCACCTCACCTCACCCCTCACCCAAAAACGAGGGCCAGAATTCATAAGAATCCTTTCTCCCACCATGCAGGCTGTATGGCAAAGGGATGCCCTGCCTAGTGGAAGCTCGTACCTGCCCCCACCACCAGTGAGAAATGAGCTGGACTCCAGTAGGAGGGGCCCCTGCACTGCTCACAACACAGACCTATAGCAGCTCATAACAGAGGGAACTGGGCTCACAGGAAAGTCTCCACAGATCAAAGTGCAGTTCATTAAGCAGTGCGAACTACTGTTGAACGCACCAGGGCATCCTACAGCTGTAAGGAGAAGGGTGGGTAACACCAACAGAAGTGAACATCCTTCTACATCCAGATAACCAGAGGAGAGCTACAAAGCCCCACAGGGGCCTTTCCTTGGAAATTTGCTACACCCTGGAATACTGAACAGAGCACCCTTGGCCACATCCAGCACACACCTCTTAGTACTCACTGAAAGTATAGACATTCCACTAAACCATAAAAACACAAATCAAAGAGAAAAGCAGCAAGACAAAAAATATACAAATGCTGAAAAACAAAGGAAGAAACTTAAATAAGAATAAGGAAGACACTATGAGCCCTCCCCAAAGGAATGCTACAACACTTCAATAGTAGACAGAGAAGACAGATTGAGGATATGCCAGAAATGGAATTAAGAAAATTAATCACCAGATTATTTAGAAGCAATCAGAAGCAAATTCACGAACTAAATGAAAATTTTTCCCATGAAATTGAGATATTAAAGAGAAATCAGAATGAAATATTAGAAATGAAGAATTCAATAGAACAAATAAAAAATGCAGTGGAAAGTCTTAACAACAGAGTAGGTGAGACATAAGAAAGAATTTCAGAACTAGAAAACAAATTTCTGGAAATTTAAGTCAGACAAAAAAAGAAGAAGAAGACATTAGAAAACTAAAAACACTTTTTGAGATCTATAAGATACTATCAAACAACCCAACATATGGGTCCTAGGAGTTCCTGAAGGCATGGAAAGAGAGAAATGATTAGATCTTTTTAATGAAATAATAACAGAAACTCCCTTAATTTGGAGAAAGAAAGGGACATCCAAGTATAGGAAGTACACAGAACTTCTAATAGACGTGACCAGAAAAGATCTTCACCACAATACATTGTAATAAAACTTTCCACAGTAAAACATAAAGAAACAGTTCTAAAATGTGCATGACAGAAACCCCAAATCACATTCAGAGGAACCCCGATTAGACTCACGATGGAATTCTCATTAGAAACTTTACAGGCAAGGAGAGAATGGTGAGATATATTCCAAGTTTCAAGAGAAAAAAACTGTCAACCCAGAATACGTAACCCAGCAAAGCTCTCATTTAGGAATGGCTCACTTGGCTCACCCATCTATTTGCTGCCTACAAGAAACACATCTCACCAACAAAGATGCACGCAGACTGAAAATCAAACGATGGAAAAAGATAATCCATGATAACAGAAACCAAAAAAAGCTGGTGTAGATATCCTAATATCAGAGAAAATAGACTTTAACACAAAAGCCAAACAGAGCTCTCAGGCCACACCCATCTCAAGCCTCTAAGGCTCCATCAATATCAGACAGTCCACTTAATACAGTCATAGTATAACAAGAAAAAACACCACAGCGAGGGAAGAAGAATACAAAGAATATCTCCACAATGCCAAGCAACAAACGCAGAAACTGAAGAAACAAGAACAAGGAAGACATTATGACACCCCCAAATGAACAAGACACCCCAAGCCAAGATTATGAGGATGATGAGATGGAAGAAATGCAAGATACTGATTTAAAAAAAATTTATGATAAGAACAATTATAAGTTTTCAAAAACAAATGGTTGAGCTACAGAAATCCTTACTTCGAGAAAACGAAATCTTAAGGAGGAATCAAAATGAAATGCAGAAACTAGTAGAACAGGAAAGTGTGATAGTGAAGAGAAATCAAAATGAAATGAAGAACTCAATAGATCAAATGACAAACACATTAGAGAGAATTAAAAACAGAGTCAGTGAAACAGAAGAGGGAATATCGGACTTAGAAGACAGAGCACAGGAAAGGATACAGTCAAACCAAAGAAAAGAAGAGGAAATTAGAAATCTAAAAAATATTGTCGGGAATCTACAGGACACTATTAAAAAACCCAACATCCGGGTTCTAGGAGTTCCTGAAGGCATGGAGAGAGAGAAAGGATTAGAAGGCCTTTTTAGTGAGATAATAGTAGAGAATTTCCCAGGTTTGGAGAAGGACAGAGACATCTCAGTACAGGAAGCTCATAGAACCCCTAGTAAACATGACCAAAAGAGATCCTCACCACGACACGTTGTAATTAAACTCTCCACAGTGAAACATAAAGAAAAGATTCTAAAATGTGCAAGAGAGAAACGTCAGATTACTCTCAGAGGATCTCCAATTAGACTCACAGCAGACTTCTCATCAGAAACTCTACAAGCTAGAAGGGAATGGCAAGATACAGCCCAGGTACTAAGACAGAAAAACTGCCAGCCCAGAATATTATATCCTGCCAAGCTCTCATTTGTGAATGAAGGTGAAATAAACCTTTCACAGCAAACAGAAATTGAAAGAATTTGTCGCCACTTGTCCAGCCTTGCAAAAGATGCTTAAAGATGTGTTACACACAGAAACACAGAAACACGGTCATCAATATGAAAGAAGGTAAAGGAAGGAAACCTCACAGCAAAAGATCACAGGAAGTTCAGAGCATATATTAGAACTTATCTTTGGCAAATGGCAGGGCAAAGTTGCTACTTATCAATAGTCACATTGAACATTAATGGCCTGAACTGTCCAGTTAAAAGACACAGATTGGCTGATTGGGTTAAGGAACAAAACCCATCTATTTGCTGCTTACAAGAAACACATCTTTCCAACAAAGATCCATACAGACTGAAAGTGAAAGGCTGGAAAAAGATATACCATGCCAACAGAAATGAAAAAAGAGTGGGCGTAGCCATCTTAATATCGGACAACATAAACTTCAACACAAAAACTGTTAAGAGAGACAAAGAGGAGCACTATATAATGATCAAGGGATCAATGCAACAGGAAGATATAACGATTATCAATGTATATGCACCTAATTACAGGGCACTGGTTTATTTAAAAGATTTGTTAAGGGACTTAAAGGGAGACTTAGACTCCAATACAATAGTACTGGGGGACTTCAATACTCCACTCTCAGAAATAGACAGATCAACGGGACAGAAGATCAACAAGGATACAGTAGATTTAAACGACACTATAGCCCAAATGGATCTAACAGATATATATAGAACTTTCAATCCTACAGCTAAAGATTTTACATTCTTCTCAGCAGTACATGGAACCTTCTCTAGGATTGACCACATACTAGGCCATAAAGCAAGTCTCAGCAAATTCAAAAGAATTAGAATCATACCATGCAGCTTCTCAGACCATAAAGGAATCAAGTTGGAAATCAGCAACTCAGGAATCCCTAAAGCATATGCAAACACATGGAGATTGAACAACATGCTCCTGAATGAACAATGGGTCATAGAAGAAATTAAAAGAGAAATCAAAAATTTTCTGGAAGTAAATGAGGATAACAGCACAACATACCAAAACTTATGGGATACAGCAAAAGCAGTGTTAAGAGGAAAGTTTATATCAATAGGTGCCTACATCAAGAAATTGGAAAGGCACCAAATAAATGAGCTTTCAATTCACCTCAAGGATCTAGAAAATTTGCAGCAAACTAGACTCAAATCTAGTAGGAGAAGAGAAATAATTAAAATCAGAGAAGAAATTAACAGGATTGAATCAAAAAAAATTACAAAAAATCAGTCAGCTGGTTTTTTGAAAAAAAATTTGTTTATTTTTGAAAAAATAAACAAAATTGACACCCCATTGGCCCAACTAACTAAAAAAAGAAAAGACCCAAATCAATAAAATCAGAGATGAAAAAGGAAACGTAACAACAGACACCACAGAAATAAAAAGAATCATCAGAAATTACCAAAAGGACTTGTATGCCAGCAAACAGGGAAACCTATCAGAAATGGATAGATTCCTGGACACATGTAACCTACCTAAATTGAACCAGGAAGACAAAGAAAACCTAAACACACCCATAACTGAGACAGAAATTGAAACAGTAATAAAGGCCCTCCCAACAAAGAAAAGCCCAGGACCAGATGGATTCACTGCTGAATTCTACCAGACATTTAAAGAAGAACTAATTTCATTTCTTCTCAAACTATTCAGAACAATCAAAAAAGATGGAATCCTCCCAAATTCTTTCTATGAAGCCAGCATCACCTTAATTCCTAAGCCAGAGAAAGATGCAGCATTGAAAGACAATTATAGACCAATATCCCTGATGAACATAGATGCAAAAATCCTCAATAAAATTCTGGCCAATAGAACGCAACAACACATCAGAAAGATCATCCACCCAGACCAAGTGGGATTTATCCCTGGTATGCAGGGATGGTTCAATGTGCGCAAGACAATCAATGCGATACACCACATTAACAGACTGCAGAAGAAAAACCATATGATTATCTCAATAGATGCCTAGAAAGCATTTGATAAAATACAACACCCGTTCATGATGAAAACTCTAAGCAAACTGGGTATGGAAGGAACATTCCTCAATACAATCAAAGCAATTTATGAAAAAACCACAGCCAATATCCTATTGAATGGGGAAAAGTTGGAAGCATTTCCACTGAGATCTGGTACCAGACAGGGATGCCTACTCTCACCACTGATATACAATATAGTTCTGGAAGTTTTAGACAGAGCTATTAGGCAAGAAAAAGAAATTAAAGGAATACAAATCGGGAAGGAAGAACTCAAACTATCCCTTTTGCAGATGATATGATTCTTTATTTAGGGGATCCAAAGAACTTTACTAAGAGACTATTGGAACTCATAGAAGAGTTTGGCGAAGTAGCAGGATATAAAATCAATGCACAAAAATCAACAGCCTTTGTATGCACAGGCAATGCCACGGCTGAGGAAGAACTTCTAAGATCAATCCCATTCACAATAGCTACAAAAACAATCAAATACCTTGGAATAAACTTAACCAAGGACGTTAAAGATCTCTACAATGAGAATTACAAAATCTTAAATAAATAGAAGAGGATACCAAAAAATGAAAAAATCTTCCATGCTCATGGATTGGAAGAATCAATATCATCAAAATGTCCATTCTCCCAAAAGCAATTTATAGATTCAATGCAATACCAATCAAAATACCGAAGACCTTCTTCTCAGATCTGGAAAAAATGATGCTTAAATTCATATGGAGACACAGGAGACCTCGAATACCTAAAGCAATCTTGTACAACAAAAACAAAGCCGGAGGCAGTTGTTATCAAAACATTATGCTACTGGTACAAAAACAGATGGATAGACCAATGGAACAGAATTGAAACACCAGAAATCAATCCAAACAGCTACAGCCAACTCATATTTGATCAAGGATCCAAAACCAATCCCTGGAGTAAGGACAGTCTCTTCAATAAATGGTGCTGGGAAAATTGGATTTCCACATGCAGAATCATGAAGCAAGACCCTTACCTTTCACCTTACACAAAAATTCACTCAACATGGATTAAAGTCTGAAATCTACGACCTGACACCATCAAATTATTAGAGAACACTGGAAAAACCCTGCAAGATATAGGTACCGGCAAAGACTTCTTGGAAAAGACCCCAGAAGCACAGGCAGCCAAAGCCAAAATTAACATTTGGGATTGCATCAAGTTGAGAAGTTTCTGTACTGCAAAAGAAAGAGTCAGGAAAGTGAAGAGGCAACTGACAGAATGGGAAAAATATTTGCAAACTATGCAACAGATAAAGGGTTAATAACCAGAAATACAAAGAAATCAGGAAACTCCACAACATCAAAACAAACAACCCACTTAAGAGATGGGCCAAGGACCTCAATAGACATTTTCAAAAGAGGAAATGCAAATGGCCAACAGACACATGAAAAAATGTTCAAGATCACTAGCCATCAGGGAAATGCAAATCAAAACCACAATGAGGTTTCACCTCACCCCAGTTAGAATGGCTCACATTCAGAAATCTACCAACAATAGATGCTGGAGAGGATGTGGGGGAAAAGGGACACTAACCCACTGTTGGTGGGAATGCAAATTGGTTAAGCCACTATGGAAGTCAGTCTGGAGATTCCTCAGAAACCTGAATATAACCCTACCATACAACCCAGCCATCCCACTCCTTGGAATTTACCCAAAGGAAATGAAATTGGCAAACAAAAAAGCTGTCTGCACCTTAGTGTTTATTGCAGCTCAATTCACAATAGCTAAGACCTGGAACCAACCCAAATGCCCATCAACAGTAGACTGGATAAAGAAATTATGGGACATGTACTCTATAGAAGACTATACAGCAGTCAAAAACAATGAAACCCGGTCATTTGCAACAAGATGGAGGAATCTGGAATACATCATGCTGAGTGAATTAAGCCAGTCCCAAAGGGACAATTATCATATGTTCTCCCTGATTGGTGACAACTAACTGAGCACCAAAGGGGAAACCTGTTGAAGTGAAATGGACACTATGAGAAATAGTGACTTGATCAGCCCTTGTTCTGACTGTTGATGTACAATGTAATACTTTATCCATTTTAGTATTTTTTGTTCTAGTACTATTGGTTGAACTCTGTAATTAACACACAATTATTCTTAGGTGTTTAAATTTTAACGGAAGTGATCCCTGCTAAATATGAGAGTGGGAATAAGAGAGGGAGTAGATGTACAATTTGGGACATGCTCAATCGGACTTGCCCCAAATGGTGGAGTTAGAATTGTTCCAGGGGATTCCAATACAATCCCACCAATGTGGCATGTACCAATGCCATCTCACTAGTCCAAGTGATCAATTTCAGTTCACAATTGATCAAACTGATAGGTCTGAGAGTCAAAGGGATTACACAAACAAGACTAGTGTATGCTAATACTAACTGATAGAATCAAAAAGGAAGAGAATGATCCAACATGGGAAGCGGGATACACAGCAGACTCATTGAATGGCAGATGTCCTAAATAGCACTCCGGCCTCAAAATCAGCCCTTAAAGCACTTGGATCTGGCTGAAGAGCCCATGAGAGTATTTTAGGCATGGAAAGCCAAGACACTCTGAAAAAAAAAAAAGAAGAAGACCTAAATGAAAGATCTCTGTGAGTGAGATTCCAGTGGAAAGAACAGGGCCATCAAAGAAGGAGGTACCTTTCTCTGAAGAGAGGAGAGAACTTCCACTTTGACTATGACCCTGTTGGAATAAGATCGAAGTCGGCAAACTCAAAAGGCTTCCATAGCCTTGGCAACTCATGACTAGAGCCTAGGGAGATTACTGATGCCATAAACAAGAGTGTCAAATTGTTAAGTCAACAACAGGAGTCACTGTGTACTTACTTCTCATGTGGGATCTGTCCTTAATGTGTTGTCCAATGTGAAATAATGCTATAACTAGTACTGAAACAGTATTTTACACTTTGTGTTTCTGTGTGGGTGCAAACTGATGAAATCTTTACTTAATATATACTAAATCGATCTGTATATAAAGATAATTGAAAATGAATCTTGATGTGAATGGAATGGGAGAGGGAGTGGGAGATGGGAGGGGTGCGAGTGGGAGGGAAATTATGGGGGGGGAGCCAATGTAATCCATAAACTGTACTTTGGAAATTTATATTTACTAAATAAAAGTTTAAAAAAAAGACAAATAAGAGCACTATATAATGATTAAGGGATCAATTCAACAGGAAGATGTAAGAATTATAAATGTATATGCACCTAATTATAGGGCATCTGGCTATTTAAAAGAAATGTTAATTGACTTAAAGGGAGACATAGATTCAAATACAATAGTATTGGGTGACTTCAATACCCACTTTCAGCAATGGACTGATCACCAGACAGAAAATCAGCAAGAATATAACAGATAATCAATACTATAGACCAAATGGACCTTACATATCTACAGAACTTTCCACCCTACAGCCACATAATACACATTCGTCTCACCAGTGCATGCAACTTTCTCTAGGACTGACCACATACTAGTCCATAAAGCAAGTCTCAGCAAATTCAAAAAAATCAAAATCATATCATGCATCTTCTCAGACTACAATGGAATGAAGCTGGTAATCAACAACTCAGGAAACTCCAGAACATATACAAACACATGGAGACTGAACAACATGTTCCTGAACGAACAGTGCATCATTGAGGAAATCAAAAAAAGAAATAAAAAAATTTTCTGGAAACAAATGAAGATGGCAATACAATATATCAAAACTTATGCTAAGACCTGGAACCAACCCAAATGCCCATCAACAGTAGACTGGATAAGGTGGCATGTGCCAATGCCATCTCACTACTCCAAGTGATCATTTTCAGTTCACAATTGATCATAATGAAAGGACTAAGAGTCAAAGGGAGCACATAAACAAGTCTAGTATCTGCTAACACCAACCGATAGAATAAATAAAGGGGAGAGTGATCCAACATGGGAAGTGAGATACTCAGCAGACTCATAGAATGGCGGATGTCCTAAATAGCACTCTGGCCTCAGAATCAGCCCTAAAGGCACTCGGATCTGGCTGAAAAGCCCATGAGAGTATTTCAGGCATGGAAAGCCAAGACACTCTGGCAAAAAGATCTCTGTGAGTGAGATCCCAGTGGAAAGAACAGGTCTTCAAAGAGGGAGGTGCCTTTCTCTGAAGGGAGGAGAGAACGTCCACTTTGACTATGACCGTGTCTAAACAAGATAAGAGTCGGAGAACTCAAGGGGCTTCCATAGCCTTGGAAACTCATAACTGGTGCATAGGGAGATTACTGATGCCATAAACAGGAGTGTCAATTGGTAAAGTCAACAACAGGAGTCACTGTGCACTTACTCCTCATGTAGGATCTCGGTCCTTAATGTGCTGTACACTGAGGCTTAATGCTATAACGAGTACTCAAACAGTATATTTCACTTTGTGTTTCTATGGGGGTGCAAACGACTGAAATCTTTACTTAATGTACACTAAACTGATCTTCTGTAAAAAAAAAAAAAAGAAAAAAAAGAAAGAAAGAAATTTTCAATTCCCAACTTGACTCTCACTGGGATTAAACATGACAATAGGTTTGATCTGATTTCATCATCATTTTAAAAAAATCATCTATTATTTTTCACTTTATGTTTCTGTGTGGGAGCAAACTGTTGAAATACTTACTTAAGGTATACTAAGCTGATCTTCTGTATATTAAGATAATCGAAAATGAATCTTGATGTGAATGGAAGGGGAGAGGGAGTGGGAAAGGGGAGGGTTGTTGGTGGGAGGGACGGTATGGGGGGGGGAAGCCATTGTAACCCATGAGTCGTACTTTGGAAATTTATATTCATTAAATAAAAGATAAAAAAAAAAAAAACTTATGCTAAGACCTGGAACCAACCCAAATGCCCATCAACAGTAGACTGGATAAGGTGGCATGTGCCAATGCCATCTCACTACTCCAAGTGATCAATTTCAGTTCACAATTGATCATAATGAAAGGACTAAGAGTCAAAGGGAGCACATAAACAAGTCTAGTATCTGCTAACACCAACCGATAGAATAAATAAAGGGGAGAGTGATCCAACATGGGAAGTGAGATACTCAGCAGACTCATAGAATGGCGGATGTCCTAAATAGCACTCTGGCCTCAGAATCAGCCCTAAAGGCACTCGGATCTGGCTGAAAAGCCCATGAGAGTATTTCAGGCATGGAAAGCCAAGACACTCTGGCAAAAAGATCTCTGTGAGTGAGATCCCAGTGGAAAGAACAGGTCTTCAAAGAGGGAGGTGCCTTTCTCTGAAGGGAGGAGAGAACGTCCACTTTGACTATGACCGTGTCTAAACAAGATAAGAGTCGGAGAACTCAAGGGGCTTCCATAGCCTTGGAAACTCATAACTGGTGCATAGGGAGATTACTGATGCCATAAACAGGAGTGTCAATTTGTAAAGTCAACAACAGGAGTCACTGTGCACTTACTCCTCATGTAGGATCTCGGTCCTTAATGTGCTGTACACTGAGGCTTAATGCTATAACGAGTACTCAAACAGTATATTTCACTTTGTGTTTCTATGGGGGTGCAAACGACTGAAATCTTTACTTAATGTACACTAAACTGATCTTCTGTAAAAAAAAAAAAAAGAAAAAAAAGAAAGAAAGAAATTTTCAATTCCCAACTTGACTCTCACTGGGATTAAACATGACAATAGGTTTGATCTGATTTCATCATCATTTTAAAAAAATCATCTATTATTTTTCACTTTATGTTTCTGTGTGGGAGCAAACTGTTGAAATACTTACTTAAGGTATACTAAGCTGATCTTCTGTATATTAAGATAATCGAAAATGAATCTTGATGTGAATGGAAGGGGAGAGGGAGTGGGAAAGGGGAGGGTTGTTGGTGGGAGGGACGGTATGGGGGGGGAAGCCATTGTAACCCATGAGTCGTACTTTGGAAATTTATATTCATTAAATAAAAGATAAAAAAAAAAAAACAGTAGACTGGATAAAGAAATTATGGGACATGTACTCTATAGAATACTATACAGCAGTCAAAAACAACGAAACCCGGTCATTTGCAACATGATGGACGAATTTGAAAAACATCATGCTGAGTGAATTAAGCCAGTCCCAAAGGGACAATTATCATATGTTCTCCCTGATCGGCGACAACTAACTGAGCACCAAAGGGGAAACTTGTTGAAATGAAATGGACACTATGAGAAATAGTGACTTGATCAGCTCTTGTCCTGACGGTTGATGTACAATGTAATACTTTATCCATTTTAGTTTTTTGTTCTAGTACCATTGGTTGAACTCTGTAATTAACACACAATTATTCTTAGGTGTTTAAATTTTAACTGAAAAGTGATCCCCGTTAGGAATTTGGAAAACATTATGCTGAGTGAAATAAGCCAGTCCCAAAGGGACAAATATCATATGTTCTCCCTGATCGGTGACAACTAACTGAGCTCAAAAAGGAAACCTGTTAAAGTGAAATGAACACTATGAGAAACGGTGACTTGATCAGCCCTCACCCTGACTGTTGATGAGAAACTTGATATGTTATCCCTGTTAGTATTTTTTTGTTTGTTCTACTTAATACTTTTGGTTGAATACTGTATATTGTGTAATCAATACACAATTCTTCTTAAGTGCTGAAACTTAACTGAAAAGTGATTGCTGTTAAATATAAGAGTGGGAATAAGAGAGGGAAGAGATGTGCAATTCAGGACATGCTCAAGCTTAATTACCTCAAACGGTAGAGTTAGAAACATACCAGGGGATTCCAATTCAATCCCATCAAGGTGGCATGTACCAATGCCATCTCACTAGTCCCAGTGATCAATTTCTGTTCACAATTGATCATAATGATAGGACTAAGAACCAAAGGGATCACAGAAACAAGAATAGTGTCTGCAAATACTAGCTGATAGAATAAAAAAGGGAGAGAATGATCCAACATGGGAAGTGAGATACGCAGCAGACCCATAGAATGGCAGCATTGGCCCCAGAATCAGCCCTTAAGGCATGCAGATCCGGCTAAAAAGCCCATGAGAGTATTTCAGGCATGGAAAGCCAAGACACTCTGGGGGAAAAAAAAAAAAACTAAATGAAAGATCTCCACAAGTGAGATCCCAGTGGAAAGAATGGGTCATCAAAGAAGGAGGTACCTTTTTCTGAAGGGAGGAGAGAACTTCCACTTTGACCATGGCCTTGTCTAAATATCAGAGTCAGTGAACTCAGGGGGCTTCCATAGCCTTGGCAGCTCATGACAAGAGCCTAGGGTGATTACTGAGGCCATAAACAAGAGTGTCAATTTGTTAATTCAACAACAGGAGTCACTGTGCACTTACTCCTCATGTAGGATCTTTGTCCTTAGTGTGCTGTACATTGAGATTGAATGCTATAACTAGTACTCAAACAGTATTTTTCACTTTATATTTCTGTGTGGGAGCAAACTGTTGAAATCTTTACTTAATGTATGCTAAACTGTTCTTCTGTATATAAAGAGAATTGAAAATGAATCTTGATGTGAATGGAAGGGGGGAGGGAGCGGGAAAGGGGAGGGTTGCGGGTGGGAGGGCCGTTATGGGGGGGAAGCCATTGTAATCCATAAGCTGTACTTTGGAAATTTATATTCATTAAATAAAAGTTAAAAAAAAACTTATGGGATACAGCAAAAGCAGTGTTAAGAGGAAAGTTTTTAGCAATTGAAGGCTACATCAAGATATTGGAAAGTCACTAAATAAATGAGTTATCAATGCATTTCAAGAACCTAGAAAAACAACAGCAAACAAAACCCAAAACCAGTAGGAGAAAGAAAGAATTAAAATTAGAGAAGAAATTTTAAAAAATCAAAACCAATAAAATTACAAAAAATCAACAAAATGAAGAGCTGGTTTTTCAAAAAAACAAATAAAATTGACACATCATTGGCCCAACTAACCAAAAAAAGGAAAGAGAGGACGCAAATTAATAAAATCAGAGTTGAAAAAAGAAATACAACAACAGATACCACAGAAATAAAAAGAATCATCAGAAATTACTATAAAGAGCTATATGCCAACAAAACGGGAAACCTAGAAGAAATGGATAGATTCCTTGACTCATGACCTGCCTAAACTGAGCCATGAAGACACAGAAAACATAAACAGACAATAACCAAGACACAACTCAAATCAGTAAAAAAGACCATCCCAACAAAGAAAATCTCAGGACCAGATGGCTTCACTGCTGAATTCTACCAAACATTTAAAGAAATTCTCAAGATATTAAAAACAATCAAAAGGGAGGGAATCCTCCCAAATTCTTTCTATTAAGCCAGCATCACCTCAATTTCTAAACCTGAAAAAGATATAACAGAGAAATAGAACTACATACCAATCTCTGATGAACAGATGCAAAAAATCCTCAACAAATACTATCCAATCAAATCCAAAAACATGTCAGAAAGATCATCCACCAGGACCAAGTGGGATTTATTCCTAGTATGCAATGATGGTTCAACATTCACAAATCAAGTAATGTGATACATCACTTAAAAGACTGAAGAATAAAAACCATATGATTATCTCAATAGATGCAGAGAAAGCATTTGACAAAATACAACAGTCTTTCATGATGAAAACTTAAGCAAATTGGGAATGTTTCTCAATACAATCAAGGTGCTGAAACATAGACATAAGCCTCAGCCATTCTTGCTCATGCCCAAAAGATAAATATTGGAATTTATTCATTGCCCTTGAATTTCAATTGAGTCTCACAACCTACTGCCTTCATACCCCACCCTCCATGGCCACCTGAAAGACCAGTTCCAGAAATTCACACCTCTGGCTGCCCCATACCCCCAACCCCATCTCTAACACTCCTAAAATAGAAAAAGGCCCAGCCCCTGGGGGTCAGGGCCTTCTGCCACATGCTGGCAGTTGGTTACCCACCTCTACAAATTTTTTTCTCTGAATAAATTTGGTCTGGCTGTAAATTCCTACACTGCCTCCTCTCTATTCTATGCCTCTTTTCCTAACATTTTTGGTGCCCCATGTGAGGAAGCATCATTTATGCACCTCTTTTCCTAATACAAGGAAATTTATGACAAACCTGAAGCCAGTGTCCTATTGCACTGGGAAAAATTGGAAGCAAACCCACTGAGATCTGGAACCAGGTCATACTCTCACCACTGTTTTTCAATATAGTCCTGTAAGTTTTAGCCGGAGCCTTTATGCAAGAAAAAGAAAGCAAAAGGATACAAATCAGGCAGGAGGAAGCCAAACTATCCCTATTTGCAGATGACATGATCCTATACATAAGGGATCCAAAAGACTCCACTAAGACATGATTGGAACTCATAGAAGAGCTTGGAAATGTAGTAGGATATAAAATCAACACACAAAAATCAATAGCTTTTGTATACACAGCTTTTATATGGCACAGCAGAGAAAGGGCTTTGAAGATAACTATACTTAACATAGAGTTAATCATATATGTATAAAGTTAATTTAAAATAGACCTTAGTAAGGAAAAAGAGTGAGAAGAAAGGGAAGATGAAGTGGGTGGGAGTGTGGGTGGGAGGGCAAGCACAGTGGGAAGAATTACCAAGATCCTAAAGCTGCAATTGTGAAATGTATGAAGTTCATAACTGCAAAGTAGTATAGTTCTATATATTTTCCTATGGAATTACATCTAAGGGTACAGCTTAACAACTTGCCATAGGGCCCCCAAATCCCTTAAGCTGGCTGATAAAAAATAGCAGCTTAAGTGTTATAAAGATCAAATGGATATGATTAAGTGGAAAACTGGCCATATAGATAGGATCAAGTGATAAAGTTATCATATAAATAGGACTGTTTGGAAACAATAATAGAATTAAAAACAAATAAGTGAAGGCTGCAACAAGAGAAGCAGTCCATACAGCAGATTCATAGAATGACAATCACTTTAAGTAGCACTCCAACCTCAGAATCAGCCCTTAAGGCAGTCTGGCCTGGCTGTAAAGCCCAGGAGGAGCATTTCAGGCATGGAAAACCAAGACTCTCTGGCAAAATAAAAGTGTCCTACTTAAAGGACCCCTATGGGTGAGACTCCAGTGGAAAGAAGGCGCCACCAATGAAGGATGTACTTTTCTCTGAAGAGAGAAGAGAAGTTCCATTTTGCTTATGGCTTTGACAAACTAGTGGATCCAAAAGGCTTCTGTAGCCAGACAGCTCATTTCAAGAGCCTTGGGAGATCACTTACATCATACATAAGAATGTTATTTGTTAAATAAACAACAAGAGTCACTGTGCACTAACTTCCCAAGCAGCACCTCTGTCTCCAAAAAGTGCTACCATGAGACTTAATAGTAAAACTTGTTGTTGGCCAGCACCGTGGCTCACTCCTCCGCCTGCGGCACTGGCACCCTGTGTTCTAGTCCTGGTTGGGGTACCGGATTCTGTCCCGGTTGCCCCTCTTCCAGTCTAGCTCTCTGCTGTGGCCCGGGAAGGCAGTGGAGGATGGCCCAAGTGCTTGGGCCTTGCACCCGCATGGGAGACCAGGAGGAAGCACCTGGCTCCTGGCTTTGGATCGGCGCAGCACGCTGGCTGTAGCAGCCATTTGGGGGGTGAACCAATGGAAGGAAGACCTTTCTCTCTGTCTCTCTCTCTCACTGTATAACTCTGCCTGTCCAAAAAAAAAAAAAAAAGAACTTGTTCTTAAGAATCACTTCCTTTTAGTGATATTATTATGTCTCATAAGTTATAGTTATGTCTAAGAGCTCACAAAAGATGTATCATCCTTGGGTTCTTCTTTAAAGACAATTACATTTCTAAAAGGAAGGAAGGGAAAAGAGGAAGAGAGGAAAAAAGCAAAATCACCTTTGAGAAATAATAGCATAGAACAGCCCTTGTCTAGATTTTGAGGAACAGTTCTATTAGTTTTTTTATTCCATCCTTTTTTCTTTCTTTTTCTTTTTCTCTCTCAGATAAAACAGGAGAGAGGGGAGGAAGGAGAGGGGAGAATGGGTGGGAGGGCCGGTACAGTGGGTAGAATTACTATGTTCCTAATGTTGTATTTATGAGACACATACAATTAAAAAAAAATAAAACTCAATGGATACTAGGAACTCCATGGTGGTCCCAATCAGTAACTCTTTCTTCAGTGACTCTTCAACCTCACCTTGTGTGCAGTTCAACACTACAGAAGTCCCACCTTCATCTGGGACTACAGGGGTGGTGATTAACCCTCCCTGAGGACCATGGGTGCCCACAGTACACCAAGAATGAAGTACAGTTGGTGAAGAATCTGGATGTTAATTTGCAGAGTGAGGTTTCTGGTCTATTCTGTTGAAAGGTTGAATAAAATTTTAAGTTCAAAAACCAAAAATGGCCATAATTTTATTCTATCTATCACTACCAGGCAAAAACACACTTAAGATACCTTAAAAAAAAAAAAACAAACTCCAGGGTCCTGTGTTGTACAGTAAGCAGGTTAACCTGCCAACTGCAATCCCATATGGGCAGCAGTTTGTGTTACCGGCTGTTTCACTTCTGATCCAGCTCCCTTTTAAGGTTCCTGGCAGAGCAGCAGAGGATAACCCAAGTGCTTGGGCCCCAGCCACCCACACTGGAAACCTGCAAGAAGCTCCTAGCTTCTGCCTGGCTCCACCCTGGCCATTGTGGCCATTTGGGAAGTGAACCAACAGATGGAAGCTCTCTCTGTCTCTCTCTCTTTCTTTCTCTTTTTCTTTCTCTCTCTCTGTCTCTCTCTTTCTCTCTTTCAAATAAATAAATAAATCTTTAAAAAATAAAAAAAGAACTCCAGTGAACCCCACCCAATCCGGGAAGGCCGTTTGTAGTTTGCTTGTGCTGTGGCTTACCATTTTATTTTTAGTACTGTGTTTTATTTTTATTACTATGTGTTACATTCTAAAACTAAGATAGATGCAAGATAGATAACTAAGCCAGGCCCAAGCTCTGCCTAAATAAAGATGCTGGCTGCCAGCCTGTTTCACTGGACTCCTATGAGGATTCAGAGCTGGCTTGAAAACTGAGAAAGTACTCCCTCAAGAAGCTATCAAAATCTCACTGCAAATAATTAACCCACTCTACTTATAAAACATAATATGTTTGTTATATGATATTATGTGTATATATATATCAGCATTGGAAAGTGCATAACTATATCTATCTGCCGTAATTATTGTGAAGATAATTGATTCCAAATGCCTAGCATGTGGTAAGAGCTCAAAAATGATAGTAATTGGTTTTAAATTATTATCATTACTATTACAACTGGCAACAAGATTGCCGACATAAAGCACAATTTTTAAGAATGGCAAGAGCCGGCGCCGTGGCTCAATAGGCTAATCCTCCACCTTGCGGCGCCGGCACACCGGGTTCTAGTCCCGGTTGGGGCGCCGGATTCTGTCCCGGTTGCCCCTCTTCCAGGCCAGCTCTCTGCTATGGCCAGGGAGTGCAGTGGAGGATGGCCCAGGTGCTTGGGCCCTGCACCCCATGGGAGACCAGGAAAAGCACCTGGCTTCTGGCTCCTGCCAGGATCAGCGCGGTGCGCCGGCTGCAGCGGCGGCCATTGGAGGGTGAACCAACGGCAAAAGGAAGACCTTTCTCTCTCTGTCTCTCTCTCTCACTGTCCACTCTGCCTGTCAAAAAAAAAAAAAAAAAAAAAAAAAAAAAAAAAAAAAAAAAAAGAATGGCAAGAAAGCTACCTAACACATTCCCGCCATACCACTTATCCTACCATGCTAGTACTTGAACCATTTATTTGGCAGATGGGGGAGTATGGAAGAGAACATAGAATGCTGAGTAAACACATTTGCCACTTTCTATTCGTTAAAATATGGAGATAACTTTATAAATATATCAAAGATAATATGGCAGGAATAGGGCCAGAAGCAGCCATGAAACTCTAATTTAATGTCTATTTCTTTGCCATTTGCCTTCGTATCATTCTGATATGAAATAACTTCTCACTTATCATAAATTCTTTCTCTCTAGGGATTTGTGATAACAAAGTCCAGTCAACAGGAAAGCCTTGAAGTCTTTGCCTCAAATGAAACGACCAAGGAAAATAGTGGACAGGATTAGAATAGAATTATAAATCATTGGTTTATAGTCTCATGTGGATAAGAAAAAGAACAAATAAGCCCAAAGTAAGAGATGAACAGATAAATAAAAACTGAATGAGGAAGACCAGCTAATCTCTTTCAGAGGAAGTAACTCCGAAGGTCATCAGCTAACAGAAGAAACACCTCATTTTTGCTTAGAACAGTAAACATTACCCAGCCCCACACATCATCTCAGTGGATCCTCATAATGACAATGTGGGCAGAAACCATGAGAGAATATACAAGCCTGCAAGAAGAGAATTAAACCCAAAGACACATTATTGGTTCTCCCAGGAAGGATTTTCTTTCAGGTTTTTTTTAGTTCTGCATTTTTTTTTTTCATTTCAAACAAGATTTATTTTCCAATCAACTGATTTGAATTAGAAAACTGGTTTTCAGTAAATCTGGTTCAAATACTTACTTGTTTTTAAGGATGTGATTTCTACTCCATCCCAAGCTAAAACAGTCTATGAAATATAGCAAATGCCAGGCAGTATACTTAAGATCAGAATATCTGATGTAAAGAAAAGAAACCCGCAAATTTAGGATGCAACAGACTTCCCAGTGATTTCAAACATGTACCTGATCAGTTTGAATCATGATAATCACAGAAAATGCTTTATTCCAGGAAGTTCCCTGGGAATTATTGTGTGTTCCCTCTCCAAGGTGATTGCAGGACAGTAGCTTGCTCAAAGAAAGAATCAGATACTCTCAGAAAATACCAGGCAGTTAAAGGAAGATTTTGAAATAGCAAGAAAGCAACTGGTTCCTCAATACCCCTTTCCAGTTCTTCTCAATCCTAATTCCTTTCTTACTCCAATTGGGCAAATAACCATGATTAGACTTAAGGCAGAGGTGCTCTGTCCCTATCTCTATAGGTCTTAGCTCACTGTTCAACAGCTGGTAAGTTTGTAAGTTTTAAGTATGTATTAGATAACAATACAGTGTTCAGCATATAGAAGATGCATAAAAAGTGTTTGCTAGATGGATGGCTGGCTGAACAAATTAGGTACCTGGGAGTCTAATAAAGGAAACATCACTTCTTTATGCCTTATCAGAAGACTCCAAAGGGCCATGCCTTTATTGAAAAATATTTGTGAATACTCCCTTTACCTTTCCAACTCATTGAAATGCCATACCCATTATATGTGGATTTTTTTTCTCTGTAAATATTCAGTGAGGATCAGGACTTTGTAATCCTATGGATCTTAGAAGCCAGAGAAACTGAAGTGCTCTTAGGCAAAATACTTGGGACTATAATTGTTTCAGATTTCAGAGATTTTCAGATTTGGAGATATTTCTGTAAACTATTGGTTAAGTATACGCAATCCAAAAGTATGAAATTTGAAATGCACCAAAATTAGATTTTTTTGGATTAGTAATTCTCAATCTGTACTATCTTCACCCCAAGCTGCTTTAATATTCATAATTAGGCCAACTGCCAGTTGAAAGTGTTGGTAAACATCTATACCACTATATCACAAATTTATTTTTAATAATTTGATAATGGTCTGTTTTGTAATGTTTCCTTAACAGTACTAAATATTTTACTTTATGCATATAAAGTTTTATTTTAAGAGGAAATTCTTAAAATTTTAAATTGACTTTCCCAGGCTACCAATAGGGCCCATAGAACAAAAGCCACTGGTAACCACTGCTTGAAAGGCAAGATCTCAAGCTTTTCCACTCTCTTCCAGCTGGTAAGAACTCAGGTACATGGCCACACCCTGCTGCAAAGTAAACTGGTAAATGTAGTCTTTCTCTAGGTCAATGCCATTAATGATGAGGCCTTTGAGTCCTCTTTCTGAAATCTGGATTCAAACACGCTTTTGAGCAGCACTAAAAACAGTATTTATCTGCTCTAAAGGAGATGCTATTTTATTATATTGGGGGTAAAAACCTTGGCCATCGGTGGTTTCCAACTAAGATTGATTATCAAAATCTGCTGACAGCTCTACAAAAATATATATTCTTGGCTCTCATCACCTGAGTTTATGACTCAGTAATTCCTAGGAGAAATCCACATAATTTTTAAAATTTTCTACAGTGATTCTGATGATCACTAGATTTAAGAAACAACACTCTTGATTGCTGTTTACTGAGTACAAATCTGCCTGCATACATTCCCTCTTAGGGTATAACTTACACTAATTACATTGGATGGTAAAGTTAATAATACTTCATGTAAATTTTGTAAAAATCTGACCTTTCTTTTCTTTCTTTTTTTCAATTCAAGCACTCTCTCTAATCTCTCTCACCTTCCTTCTCTCTCTTCTTGTTAGTTTTTGATCCATAACAAATAGGTTACTGAAATATTAAAATAAAGCACATAACTGTGTTTTCGCACTTAATGCTGATTGGCAGGTAGCTGTCATAATAAAGATGAAAGTAATCTGCAATGATGTATTCATGCCTTTATTTGTATAAGATCTTTTTTCTTAAAAAGAAAATATACATTTATATGTAAACAAGTAATTATCATAGTTGACACTCATATAACCTTCTGACATCAGTATGATAGCTACTTTTGCCCTATTTTATAGAAAGACTCTGTGTAGCACTGGTATTAGAAAGAAGGAATGAAGGGCATAATCATGCATTATCTATGCACTGCCAGGCACTTCCCAAGTGCAATCTGCTTTGAAGTCTCCAACAACACGGTGAGTTAGGAGTCACTGTTCTCATTTTACAAAAGTACAAGCTCTTCTGAGGAGGCAGTTCAGTAGAGGTCACTCCTCTTGTAATCGGCCCTGCTTGGCAGGTGCTGACATGCCAAGTCCTTTCCACCAACGCGCCTCCACAGTCCTTTTAAAATGAAGTTCTTTTCTCCACAATCAGGACAAGCAGCACAGAGACTGAATTTCCTTGGCCTTAAATATGTATGCTTCACATCTGTTTAAAGATTTTATTTATTTATTTATTTGAAAGGCAGAGTTACAGAGAGGCAGAGGCAGAGAGAGAGAGAGAGCGAGCGAGCCTTCCATTTGCTGGTTCACTCCCCAGATGGCCACAGCACCCGGAGCTTCGCCTATCTGAAGCCAGGAGATTCTTCCAGGTCTTCCACGTGGGTGCAGGGGCCCAAGGATCTGGGCCATCCTCCACTGCTTTCCCAGGCCATAGCAGAGAGCTGAATTGGAAGTGGAGCAGCCGGCACTGGAACCAGCGCCCAGCACTCGTATGGGATGCCAGCACTGCAGGCAGCAGCTTTACCTGCTATGCCACAGCACTGGCCCCATGATTCACATTTTAACACCACTGAGATCTGAGTGTAAACCATGATGGATGGCATATTAAAATGTAATCGGTAGCATTTTTTTTCTTTCTCAGTGGCACACAGAGTAACATTGTTAGCATCTTATATGTAATAAAATGTGACACCACAAAAAATTACCCTGATGTTTAACACTTGGCTTTCCTTTGCAATCCTGTTAATAACTCTTATAACTACAAGGAAGGGGACAGGAAGGAGAGCGAAAGAAGAGAGAAAGGGCATGGGTGGAGCCTACCACTGTAGCATAGAGTAAGTTCTTCTTATTTTTTGCCCCTCGTTAGAAATTGGCCTTTGGGGCATGTCCTAGTAGATCGTGGCACTCATTTCTTCTCTGCATAACTGGTATACTAGCTCTCAATTCTTCCATTCATCTAATGTTAGCGTGACCCGAAATTTTAAATTATCCTCATTGACTGCTCACTATATTTAGTGCTCTTCTAATCAGAGTCCTTTGCACACAAGACAATTGCCTGATGCAATTTTAATTAAATGGAGGCTTTGTTTCATTACATTTATTTAGAAAATGTACAATGTCTACAATAGCGCATGGAAAAGCAAAATGAAAAAAAAACCAGCTCTACAGTGCAAAATATTCTTTATTATGAAGATAAATGATCATGGAGAAATAACCAATTTGAGAGAAGAGAAATAATTAGGAAACAGAAGAGAACTTCTAAAAAACTCTAGATGGTATTTTGGTAAGACTTAATATGATGTCTTTTTTTTTTTTAAACTTTTATTTAATGCATATAAATTTCCAAAGTACGACTTATGGATTACAATGGCTTTCCCCCCATACCGTCCCTCCCACCCACAACCCTCCCCTTTCCCACTCCCTCTCCCCTTCCATTCACATCAAGATTCATTTTCGATTATCTTAATATACAGAAGATCAGCTTAGTATACATTAAGTATGGATTTCAACAGTTTGCTCCCACACAGAAACATAAAGTGAAAAATAATAGATGATTTTTTTTAAATGATGATGAAATCAGATAGACCTATTGTCATGTTTAATCCCAGTGAGAGTCAAGTTGGGAATTGATAATTTCTTTTTTTTTTTTTCTTTTTTTTTTTTTTTTACAGAGGATCAGTTTAGTATGCATTAAGTAAGGATTTCAACAGTTTGCACCCACATAGAAACACAAAGTGAAATATATTGTTTGAGTACTCGTTATAGCATTAAATCTCAATGTACAGCACATTAAGGATAGAGATCCTACATGAGGAGTAAGTGCACAGTGACTCCTGTTGTTGACTTTACCAATTGACACTCCTGTCTATGGCATCAGTAATCTCCCTATGCTCCAGTCATGAGTTTCCAAGGCTATGGAAGCCCTCTGAGTTCTCCAATTCTTATCTTGTTTAGACAAGCTCATAGTCAAAGTGGAGGTTCTCTCCTCCCTTCAGAGAAAGGTACCTCCTTCTTTGATGGCCTGTTCTTTCCACTGGGATCTCACTCGCAGAGATCTTTTGCCAGAGTGTCTTGGCTTTCCATGCCTGAAATACTCTCATGAGCTTTTCAGCCAGCTCCGAATGCCTTTAGGGCTGATTCTGAGGCCAGAGTGCTATTTAGGACATCTGCCATTCTATGAGTCTGCTGAGATTCTCACTTCCCATGTTGGATCACTCTCCCCTTTATTTACTCCATCAGTTAGCGTTAGCAGGTACTAGACTTGTCTATGTGCTCCCTTTGACTCCCAGTCCCTTCACCATGACCAACTGTGAACTGAAACTGATCACCTGGAACAGTGAGATGGCATTGGTACATGCCACCTCGATGGGATTGAATTGGAATCCCCTGGTATGCTTCCAACTCCACCACTTGGGGCAAGTCAGCCTGAGCATGTCCCAAATTATACATCTCTTCCCTCTCCCATTCCCACCACCATGTTCAACAGGGATCACATTTCAGTTAATTTTCAACACTTAAGAATAACTGTGCATCAATTACAGATCTAAACCAGTCATATTAAGTAGAACAGATAAAAAAAACTACTAAGAGGGATAATGTATTTAGTTGTTCATTAACAGTCAGGGCTATGCTGATCAAGCCACCATTTCCCATAGTGTCCACCTCACTCCAACAGGTTTTCCTCTTGGTGTTCAGTCAGTCGTCACCGATCAGGGAGAACATATGGTATTTGTCCCTTTGGGACTGGCTTATTTCACTCAGCATGATGTGTTCCAGATTCCTCCATTTTGTTGCAAATGACTGGATTTCGTTGTTTCTTACTGCGGTATAGTATTCTAAAGAGTACATATCCCATAATTTCTTTATCCAGTCTATCGTTGATGGGCATTTAGGTTGGTTCCAGGTCTTAGCTATTGTGAATTGAGCTGCAATAAACATTAGGGTGCAGACCTCTTTTTTGTTTGCCAATTTAAATTCCTTTGGGTAAATTCCAAGGAGTGGGATGGCTGGGTCGAACGGTAGGGTTATCTTCAGGTTTCTGAGGAATCTCCAGACTGACTTCCATAGTGGCTTGACCAGTTTGCATTCCCACCAACAGTGGGTTAGTGTCCCTTTTTCCCCACATCCTCGCCAGCATCTGTTGTTGGTAGATTTCTGCATGTGAGCCATTCTAACCGGGGTGAGGTGAAACCTCATTGTGGTTTTGATTTGCATTTCCCTGATTGCTAATGACCTTGAACATTTTTTCATGTGCCTATTGGCCATTTGGATTTCCTCTTTTGAAAAATGTCTGTTGAGGTCCTTGGCCCATCTCTTAAGTGGGTTGTTGGTTTTGTTTTTGTGGAGTTTCTTGATCTCTTTGTAGATTCTGGTTATTAACCCTTTGTCTGTTGCACAGTTTGCAAATATTTTTTCCCATTCTGTCAGTTGTCTTTTCACTCTCCTGACTGTTTCTTTTGCAGTACAGAAACTTCTCAATTTGATGCAATCCCAATAGTTGATTTTGGCTTTGACTGCCTGTGCCTCCCGGGTCTTTTCCAGAAATTCTTTGCCTGTGCCAATATCTTGAAGGGTTTCTCCAATGTTCTCTAGTAACTTGATGGTGTCAGGTCGTAGATTTAGGTCTTTAATCCATGTGGAGTGGATTTTTGTGTAAGGTGTAAGGTAGGGGTCTTGCTTCATGATTCTGCACGTGGAAATCCAATTTTCCCAGCACCATTTATTGAATAGACTGTCCTTGCTCCAGGAATTAGTTTTAGATCCTTGATCAAATATAAGTTGGCTGTAGATGTTTGGGTTGATTTCTGGTGTTTCAATTCTGTTCCATTGGTCTATCCATCTGTTTCTGTACCAGTACCATGCTGTTTTGATTACAACTGCCCTGTAGTATGTCCTGAAATCTGGTATTGTGATGCCTCCGGCTTTGTTTTTGTTGTACAAGATTGCTTTAGCTATTCGAGGTCTCTTGTGCCTCCATATAAATTTCAGCACCATTTTTTCCAGATCTGAGAGGAAGGTCTTCGGTATCTTGATTGGTATTGCATTGAATCTGTAAATTGCTTTTGGGAGAATGGACATTTTGATGATATTGATTCTTCCAATCCATGAGCATGGAAGATTTTTCCATTTCTTGGTATCCTCTTCTATTTCTTTCTTTAAGGTTTTGTAATTTTCATCATAGAGATCTTTAACGTCTTTGGTTAAGTTTATTCCAAGGTATTTGATTGTTTTTGTAGCTATTGTGAATGGGATTGATCTTAGAAGTTCTTCCTCAGCCATGGCATTGTCTGTGTATACAAAGGCTGTTGATTTTTGTGCATTGATTTTATACCCTGCTACTTTGCCAAACTCTTCTATGAGTTCCAATAGTCTCTTAGTAGAGTTCTTTGGGTCCTCTAAATAAAGAATCATGTCATCTGCAAAGAGGGATAGTTTGAGCTCTTCCTTCCCAATTTGTATCCCTTTAATTTCTTTTTCTTGCCTAATAGCTCTGGCTAGAACCTCCAGAACTATATTGAATAGCAGTGGTGAGAGTGGGCATCCCTGTCTGGTTCCAGATCTCAGTGGAAATGCTTCCAACTTTTCCCCATTCAATAGGATGTTGGCTGTGGGTTTTTCATAGATTGCTTTGATTGTATTGAGGAATGTTCCTTCCAAACCCAGTTTGCTTAGAGTTTTCATCATGAACGGGTGTTGTATTTTATCAAATGCTTTCTCGGCATCTATTGAGATAATCATATGGTTTTTCTTCTGCAGTCTATTAATGTGGTGTATCACATTGATTGTCTTGCGCACATTAAACCATCCCTGCATACCAGGGATGAATCCCACTTGGTCTGGGTGGATGATCTTTCTGATGTGTTGTTGCATTCTATTGGCGAGAATTTTATTGAGGATTTTTGCATCTATGTTCATCAGGGATATTGGTCTGTAATTCTCTTTCAGTGCTGCATCTTTCTCTGGCTTAGGAATTAAGGTGATGCTGGCTTCATAGAAAGAATTTGGGAGGACTCCCTCTTCTTCGATTGTTCTGAATAGTTTGAGAAGAATTGGAGTTAGTTCTTCGTTAAACGTCTGGTAGAATTCAGCAGTGAATCCATCTGGTCCTGGGCTTTTCTTTGTTGGGAGGGCCTTTATTACTGTTTCAATTTCTGTCTCAGTTATGGGTCTGTTTAGGTTTTCGATGTCTTCCTGGTTCAATTTAGGCAGGTTGCATGTGTCCAGGAATCTATCCATTTCTGATAGGTTTCCCTGTTTGCTGGCATACAAGTCCTTGTAGTAATTTCTGATGATTCTTTTTATTTCTGTGGTGTCTGTTGTTACATTTCCTTTTTCATCTCTGATTTTATTGATTTGGGTCTTTTCTCTTCTTTTTTTAGTTAGTTGGGCCAATGGGGTGTCAATTTTGTTTATTTTTTCAAAAAACCAGCTCTTCGTTTGGCTGATTTTTTGTAATGTTTTTCTTGATTCAATCCTGTTGATTTCTTCTCTGATTTTAATTATTTCTCTTCTCCTACTAGATTTGGGTCTGGTTTTCTGTAGGTTTTCTAGATCCTTGAGGTGAATTGAAAGCTCATCTATTTGGTGTCTTTCCAATTTCTTGATGTAGGCACCTATTGATATAAACTTTCCTCTTAACACTGCTTTTGCTGTGTCCCATAAGTTTTGGTATGTTGTGCTGTTATCCTCATTTACTTCCAGAAAGTTTTTGATTTCTCTTTTGATTTCTTCTATGACCCATTGTTCATTCAGGAGCATGTTGTTCAATCTCCATGTGTTTGCGTATGCTCTAGGGATTCCTGAGTTGGTAATTTCCAACTTCATTCCTTTATGGTCTGAGAAGCTGCATGGTATGATTCTAATTCTTTTGAATTTGCTGAGACTCGCTTTATGGCCTAGTATGTGGTCAATCCTAGAGAAGCTTCCATGTACTGCTGAGAAGAATGTAAAATCTTTAGCTGTAGGATTGAAAGTTCTGTATATATCTGTTAGATCCATTTGGGCTATAGTGTTGTTTAAATCTACTGTATCCTTGTTGATCTTCTGACCGGATGATCTGTCTATTTCTGAGAGTGGAGTATTGAAGTCCCCCAGTACTACTGTATTGGGGTCTAAGTCTCCCTTTAAGTCCGTTAATAAATCTTTTAGATAAACTGGTGCCCTGTAGTTAGGTGCATATACATTGATAATTGTTATATCTTCCTGTTGAATTGATCCCTTAATCATGATATAGTGTCCCTCTTTGTCTCTCTTAACAGTTTTTGTGGTAAAGTTTATGTTGTCCGATATTAAGATGGCTACGCCCGCTCTTTTTTCATTTCTGTTGGCATGGTATATCTTTTTCCAGCCTTTCACTTTCAGTCTGTATGGATCTTTGTTGGAAAGATGTGTTTCTTGTAAGCAGCAAATAGATGGGTTTTGTTCCTTAACCCAATCAGCCAATCGGTGTCTTTTAACTGGACAGTTCAGGCCATTCACGTTCAAAGTGACTAATGATAAGTGGTAACTTTGCCCTGCCATTTGCCAAAGATAAGTTCTAATATATGCTTTGAATTCCCTGTGATCTTTTGCTGTGAGGTTTCCTTCCTTGGTTTCCTTCCTTTACCTTCTTTCATATTGATGACCGTGTTTCTGTGTTTCTGTGTGTAACACATCTTTAAGCATCTTTTGCAGGGCTGGACGAGTGGCAACAAATTCTTTCAATTTCTGTTTGCAATGAAAAGTCTTTATTTCACCTTCATTCACAAATGATAGCTTTGCAGGATATAATATTCTGGGCTGGCAGTTGTTCTCTCTTAGTACCTGGGCTATATCTCGCCATTCCCTCCTAGCTTTTAGAGTTTCTGATGAGAAGTCAGCTGTGAGTCTGATTGGAGATCCTCTGAGAGTAATCTGACGTTTCTCTCTTGCACATTTTAGGATCTTTTCTTTATGTTTCACTGTGGAGAGTTTAATTACAACGTGTCGTGGTGAGGATCTCTTTTGGTCGTGTTTATTAGGGGTTCTGTGGGCTTCCTGTACTAGGATTTCTCTGTCCTTCTCCAAACCTGGGAAATTTTCTGCTAATATCTCACTAAAAAGGCCTTCTAATCCTTTCTCCCTCTCCATGCCTTCAGGAACTCCTAGAACCCGAATGTTGGGTTTTTTAATAGTATCCTGAAGATTCCCGACAATATGTTTCAGATTTCTAATTTCCTCTTCTTTTCTTTGGTCTGACTGTATCCTTTCCTGTTCTCTGTCTTCTAAGTCCGATATTCTCTCTTCTGCTTCCCCCATTCTGTTTGTAAGGCTCTCTATTGTGTTTTTCATTTGATCTATTGAATTCTTCACTTCAGTCACTATCCCAGTTTCCTGTTGTACTAGTTGTTTCGTTTCATTTTGATTCCTCCTTAATATTTCATTTTCACGAGAGAGATTTTCTATCTTATCCATTAAGGATTTCTGTAGTTCAAGAATTTGTTTTTGAGAACTTCTTAATGTTCTTATCAATTTTTTGAGATCTGCTTCTTGCATTTCTTCTATGTCATCATCTTCATAATCTTGAATTGGGGTGTCTTTTTCATTTGAGGGCGTCATGGTGACTTCCTTGTTTTTATTACCTCGGTTTTTGTGTTTGTTATTTGGCATATTGGAGATATTTGGTTTCTTCACTGTGGTGCTTTTTCTTGTTATACTATGACTCTAGATTAAGTGGACTATCTGTTTTTGATGGAGCCTTAGGGCTTGAGATGGGTGTGGTCTGAGAGCTCTGTTTGGTGTGCCAAAGGTGACACTCCCAGGTTAGGCGTGGTAAATCTCTCTCTCTCTCTCTTTTTTTTTCTTTTGATTCAAAAGGGAAGTAATTCCGCACAGCTGAATGAAGTTGGAGGTAGTTAGCAGGCAAATGATATACCCACAGGAGCCAGAGATCGGAAGCTCTTTCCCAAGATCCCCACAGGGAATCTGTTCGGCCCTCAGAGTGGGCTCAAATTCTCCTTCGGCCTCCCACTGGGTTGCCAAAGTTACGGAATTGTAGCGTCTCTGGAGAGTGCTCACGTGAATTCCGTGAGTTCTCTCCCCCACCGTCTCTTTTTTCACAGTCTCAGTTCAGTAGCACCACAAATTTACTAGCTCCTAATCTCCTGTTAATTCGCCCCGCCCAGAGTCAGGTTTTTCTGCTAGGCTCAGGGCCGGTGCAGACCTGAGGTCGCTTTGCTTATGACGTATGTCCAAGATGGCGCCTGCTCTTTGTCTTGCTCGCCCTTGAGAGGTGAGCGGAGAGAGAGAAACCCGTGTCCGTACTAGTCACCCTTTTTTCTCTCTCTCTCTCTCTTCCAGTTAGCCTTGTGAACTTCCCCCCCCGGGGGTCGTTCCCTCTAGTCTCCTCTCTCCGCTTGCCTGCCGGTGTCTCGGGCTATTGAGGTTCGGCTCACCTCGCGTTCCAGCGCTGGTGTGTTGAGTCTGCCGCTGATGTCCCGAACTGTGGGCTCCCACGCTCTCCACGCAGGTCCGCTGTGAGTCACGCGTTCCGGAAGAGTTTCTTCTGCTGTTTCCTCCCCTACTCTTCCTTGAACCTGCAGTATCTCCACTTTTATTAAACTATCTCTCCCCAGACTATCAGTGTGCTCCCTTCCTATTCCGCCATCTTGCCGGAAATGATGTCTTTTTAAAATAAGAAAAATATTAAGGAAAATAACAATTGGAAAATATGTTGTGCAGTTTTAAAAATCACAAGAACAGGGGCCAGTGCTGTGGCATAGTTGGCTAAGCCTCTGCTTGCAGTGCAGGCACCCATATGGGTGCCAGTTCATGTCCTGGTTGTTCCTCCTCCGATCCAGTTCTCTGCTTATGGCCTGGGAAAGCAGTGGAAGATGGCCCAAGTGCTTGGGCTCCTGCACTCATATGGGAGATCCAGAAAAAACTCCCGGCTTCTGGCTTTGGATTGTCTCAGCTCCAGGTGTTGCAGCCATCTGGGGAGTGAACCAGAGGGTGGAAGATCTTTCTCTGTCTCCCTCTCTCTGTAACTCTGCCTCCCAAGTAAATAAACCTTTAAAAAACATCACGACAACAGTTCTAATAGATCATGGGCATGCCTCTTGATGTAAAGCTACATCCCCTTACCTCTGCTGCCCGCCAGACAGAGAGCTACAAAGAGGTCTGCTTTGGAGCACAAGAGTCAATGTTCTTGGAGATGTGGTAAAGGCACTGTATTCACTGACATCAAGTGGATAAAGGACTGTAAGGATTGAAAGGAAGGAATATTGTTTCTTTTCAATATGGTAGTGCCCCCACATCTACAGTTTGGCTATCTGTGGTTTCAGATATTCATGTTCAACTATAATCTGAAAATATTAAATGGAAAATTCCATAAATAAATCTTCCTACATTTTAAAGTGCACTGCTAATGTTTTGCATGGTATAATGAAATCTCATATAGTTCCACTCCATCCTGCCTGGAATGTGAAATACTCCTTTGTTCAGCATATCTTTGCTATATATGCTACCTGTTACCCACTTACTGACTATGTTGGTTATTAGATTGACTATTGAGGGCTCATAGTGCTTGTGTTCAAGCAATCCTTGCAAAGTAGCCTAACATTCTATCTGAATGCCCACATCATTCACCTCACCCTATCTCCTAACACTGGTATTCTGTTATCTCACATTATCACAGCAAGGAAAGAACAGTAGAATCAGATATTTTGAGAGACAGAGAGAGAGACAGAGAAAGACCACATTCACATAAGTTTTATTACAATATAATGTTAAAGTTGTTCTACTTCACTATGAATTATGTTATTCTCTTACTGTGCCTAATTTGTAAGTTAAACTCTATAATATATATATATATACATATATATTTATTTGGTAAAATATAGTATCAGGTTCAGTATCATCCATGATTTTAAGATAGGAGTCTTGGAATGTATCCTTCACAGATAAGGGGAAACTATCACATAAATGCTTTTGCTCAGATCAGATATTAATGTGTATGAGTGAATGTGCACATATGGACAAATATATTTTGCAAATACAATGAAAATAAGAGGTAAAGAAATAGGTGCAAAAGGAAGGCAGAGTGGGACAATGTAGAAAATATATTCCATGACATTGTTTTGGTCTCCATTCCATAAAGTTGCTGAGTTGCAATACTAATAATAGGAAACACTTAGAATTTTCTGTATGTGGGATACTGTTTCAAACATTTTACATGTCCCCTTTCATTTAATACTTGAAATGGTACTCCCAGAAAATAATGATTCTTCAGCCCTTAAAGCATTCGGATCCGGCTAAAAAACCCATGAGAGTTTCTCAGGCATGGAAAGCCAATACATTCTGGCAAAAAAAAAAAAAAAAACCTAAATGAAAGAATTCTGTGAGTGAGATCCCAGTGGAAAGAATGGACCATCAAAGAAGGCAGAACCTTTCTCTGAAGGGAGGAGAGAACTTCCACTTTGAATATGGCCTTGTCAAAATAAGATTGGAGTTGGTGAACTCAAGAGGCTTCCATAGCCTTGGCAGCTCATGACAAGAGCCTCGGGGGATTATTGACTTCATAAACAAGAGTGTCAATTGTTAAATCAACAATGGAGTCACTGTGCACCTGTCCCCCATGTAGGGCCTCTGCCCTTAATGTATTGTATTATGCGAATTAATGGTAAAAATACTACTCAAACAGTACTCTGTACTTTGTGTGTCTGTGTGAGTGCAGTCTGTTGAAATCTTTACTTAGTATGTACTAAGTTGATCTTCTTTATATAAAGATAATTGAAAATGAATCATGATAAAGAATGAGATGGGAGAGGGAGTGGGAGATGGGATGGTTGTGGGTAGGAGGGAGGTTATGGGGGGGGAAGCTGCTATAATTCAAAAGTTGTACTTTGGAAATTTATATTTATTAAATAAAAGTTGAAAAGAAAAAAAAGAAAAGAGTGATTATTTTCTCCATGGTACAGCTGAGGATGTGGTGGAGGCTCAGAGAGACGAATGCTCAGATGTATTTGGTCCTAGGTGGCAGTGCCAAGATTTGAGCCCCATGATCTGAGTCTAAGCAAGATGCTCTCAACACCTCACCACTCCACTGCTGTGCTTGTGAGACATGTAAAGGCATATGTCCTGAAGCAGTATCTCTCTCTCCCTCCCTCTCTCTCTTTCTCTGTTTCTCCCTCTCTCTCTGTAACTCTTTCAAATAAATTTAAAAATATATATTAAAAAAACTCAACATATAATTTAATTAAACAGATTAGAAAGCCCAGAAATTAATCCACATACATACAGCCAATTGATTTTTGACAAAAGTACTCAGGCCATACTTTGGAGTGAGGATAATCTCTTCAACAAATGGTTGGCAAAACTGGATGTAAATATGCAGAACAAGGAAATTAGATCTATACCTCTCACCATATAAGAAATAATTTGAAAGACTTAAATTTAAGACCTGAGACTATAAAGTTGCTGGAAGGAAGTTTAGGAGAAATACTCTAAGACATTGGGGTAGGTGGTAATTTCTTGGATAAGAACCCTAGAGCACAGGTAACAAACAAAAACTAAACAAATGGGATTATAACAAACTCAGAAGCTTCTGCACAGCAAAGGAAACAGTTAACAGAATAAAGAGACATCTGAAAGAATGGAAAAGAAATTTTTGTGAACTACCTATCTGGAAAAGGATTAATACTCAGAATGCATCAGCAACTAGAAAAACTCAAAAACAACAACAGCAAAAAATATCAATCCAGTCAAGAAATAGGCAAAGGACCTCAACAGACAGTTCTCAAAAGAAGAAATACAAGTGGCCAACAAATATATTTTACATGCGCAACATCACTAGCTGTCGGGGAAATGTGAATCAAACCGCAATGAAATATCTCACCCTGTCAGAATAACTAAAATACAGAAGACAGAGAATAACAAATACTGGTGAGGACGTGGAGAAGGAGAACACCTATACATTGTTGAAGGGAATGTAAATTAGTGCAGCTACTGTGGAAAACACTGTGGAGATAGCTTAAAAAACTAGAAATAAACTTGTCATATGATCCAGCAATCACACTTCTGCATATATGCCCAAAAGACAGGAACACATTGTATTAAAGAGATACCTGCACTACCATGTTCATAGCAGCAATGTTCACAATAGCCAAAATATGGAATCAACCAAGGTGTCCATCATCAGATGAATGAATAAAGAAAATGTGGTGTATATACACAATGAAACATTATTCAACTATTAAAGAATGAAAGTCTACCATTTGCAGAAAAATGGATGCAACTGGGAGACATAACATTGAGTGAAGTAAGCTGAACCAAAAAAGACAAATACCACATGTTTTCCCTTATATGTGTGACCTAAAATTATTAAAAAAAAAAAAAAGAAAACTAAAAAAGAAAGAAATGCCTGGGTCTGACAGTATGGCTCCAAATACAGTTTTGTCAAACATTATTTTATATCTTTGTCAAACTAATGGTTAAGAATGTTGTACTATTTTAGTTTTAATGATCTGTGATTACTTTGAAATTTATTACATATGGATAAAAAGTCATTTGATTATTGTTTATAGCCTCTACCTACATTTCTGTTCACTTGTTGAACTCTTTATTTACTGGAGCATTAAGCCCTAAACAGCAATGTAAATTAAAGATATCTCAAAAATGAAGGAGAGAAAGGAGAGGGGAGAACAAGGACAGGAAGGAGGGAGAAAGAAAGGGAGTATTATTATATTCTTAGAGCTGTATCTATGAACTATACTGAACATGTTAAAACCTAAAAAATGAAAATTAACAAAAGATTAAGTCATTTGAAAGAGAAGGAGAGAATAAGAGCCAGAGAGAGAAAGATCTTCCATCCTCCAGTTCACTCCTCAAATGGACCCAAGAGCCGGGACTGGATCAGACCAAAACCAGGAGCCTGGAACTCCATCTGGGTTGCCCATGTGGGTTCAGGGACCCAAGCACTTGAGCCATCTTCTGCTGTTTCACAGGGGCATTAGCAAGGAGCTCCATTGGAAAACAGAGTAGCCAGGACTCTACTAGGTGCTCATCTGGGACACTGGTATAGTCACAGGCAGCAGCTTAATCTGCTATGCCAAAACGCTGGCTCCTATCCTCATTTTTTCAGATGAGAAAATTGCAGCACAGAGAATTTAAGCAATTTTCTAAGATTAGAGAGGTAGTTAGTCGAAGAGCTTGAGCTGGAGCCCAAGAAGCCTGCAATCAGAGTACATGTTTTTAATTATGTTTCTCTACATGTTCCTGTTCTATACACATTCCCTTTCTATACTCATTCTTGGCATTACACTGCAGAGGTGGGTGATTATAGTTCACAATAACCTTTTCATCTTTTATGAGCAAGTAGAGAAGAGGAGTTCCAGGGATCCAAACATGAAGCAATGTCAAAGAAAGAGTTTGATTGGTATATATTGTTTACATGTATTCAAATGTTGCACTGCAACCCATAAACATGTACAATTATTGTTAACAAAAAATGTTAGAAATTCTCAAAAAAAAATAATGCTATCAACAGATTCAAAGGCTAAAACAAGTTATTAAGGGAACTCTGAAGGCTCTGTAGCTTTAGAAACAAGAAGGTAATTGGTGATGCTGCCCAGAGCAGCTGCAGTGGTGGCATGTGTTGAGGTGTGTGAAGTAATACAGGCATAGTAAGTGCATATAAGTCTTTCAGAAACTTGTTTATGATGCAGTATAGAAATACTGATTGGGCTCAAGAGAAACAGGGAGTACTAACACAACAGTGAACATATAATCTTGTAATCAAGAGTTTGGTTTAGTGTGAGCATTGCAGTATAGCAGGTTAAGGTACTCCTTGGCACTACATCACATCTTGGAGTGCCTGGGATTGAGTCCCACATCCGTTTCCAGGGTAGGTTCTCGAAGGCAGCAGATGATAGACCAACTACTTGGGTTCCTGTCACCCATGTGGGAGATCTGGATGGAGTCCTTTGTCCCTGGTTTCAGCATGACCCAGACCTGGATGTTATAGGAATTTGTGGAGTGAACCAGTGGATGGAAGATTTCTCTCTCTCTCTCTGTCTCTCTCTCTCTCTCTGTCTCTCTACCTTCCTACCTACCTACCTTTCTCTTTCACTCAAATAAATACTACATTTTTAAAGAAACTTAAAAAGTGCTTGTTTTGAATCCCTGCTTTTCCAAATACAGGTTGCATAATTGTGGATGGTGCTTCGCCTTCCTGAGCTTTCAGCTCCCTCATGTATATAATATAGAAAACATAACGACCTTAAAAGAAGTTGAGAAAAATAAGCTAATAGGGGCAAGTCTTTGCCTGGCAGATATGACACCTGAGTCCTGTATCAGATAGCTGGGTTTGATCCCCAACTCTAGTTCCATCTCCTTGTTAATGCAGACCCTGGAAGGCAGCTGTGATGGGTCAAATAATTGGCTTCCCGACACCCAGGTGGGAGACCAGGATTGAGTTAGTGGCTTCTGGCTTTGACCATGGCCCAACCTTGACCCTTGCAGGCATTTGGGGAGTCAGTCAGTTGTGAGCGCGCGCTCTCTCTCTCTCTCTCTCTCTCCTATGTCTCTCTGTGTCTTCCTATATCTTTTCCTGGCTCTCAAATAAGTTTTATTTTTTTCCAGAACACCATTGTCAGGCCTGATGATATTTAAATGTTGTTAACACCTTGCCTAATACCGACTAAATGCTCAGTAGATGAAAATTGCTGTTTTATTATTGCAACTCGTGTGCTATTTAGAAGGCTATTGAAATGTCCATGGTTGATGCAGGAAGCTGAATACAGAGGTAAGAATGCTCATTAGTGGAGTACAGTCTCTGAGAAGGCAGGGGAAGGTGAGACTCAGAGCACAGGTAGAGAAATTAGCCATAGAAAGAGTAGATTGGTAGGTGCTGAGTTGGATAAGTTTGCATGTTCAATGAAGTAAAGTAGTCATTTTCTGGCTGCTGTCTTCAGTTTTCTGAATAATGCAAATGTTGAAGTCATGAGTTGAGGGGTAGGTGACAGAAGCAATATCTTGATAAGAGTAGGAAAAAATTTAAATATCTACCATGCGGAATGCAGGGAGCTATCTTCACGTTTCTGACACACGTGGAGGGCCTTATAAAGCACTGTAGGGAATTCAGATGATGTGCATCCAATGAGTCATGTTAAAATTGCCACGTTTTATGCTTCCTGGATCACTTGATTTGCTTGTCACCTACAGCAATGTGGATTGACCAAAGCAAGCAACAAAAGATCTGAAGGCTTCTAAACAGCTGCTAAGATCATTCATTCACTTGATGAATGCCATTTTGCTTAAAGTTTAAGAAAATGCTGCCTATCTTTGAGAAAAGAAATGCTGTTTCTCATAATTGTTGAAATGACTCACACATCCTATTGATAAGTGTGCTTACACCAATCTTTAAATAGCACTGGCAAGGAGAGAGATGCAGGCAAGCAGATTTTTAAAGCATTAAGTTGCTGTTCTTGCTTGTGGGATATACACGGTTGAAGTCTAACTTCACATAAAACAGATTCTATTTTGAGTGTCAGTTCTAAGTGATATGGTTCCACAACTTACACAGATAATGTGTGACTCTTTAATAATCTTTAAAATATCATTTTATATCCTATATATTTTCTGCAGAAATCACAATGGAAAAACATCTCCCAATCTATCATAAAATATGACTAATTGGTTCTTCATGTTTCATTTGTTTGATCAAACCATTTGCTTCGTCAAACCATCATTATTTACTAAAATAAACAATGACATTTGATGAGAAGTCATCAAATGCAAAGAGTTTCTTTTTCAAATCAGCCTCAAAAACAAAAAGAACATTTATCCTCTTCTTTATTATAGAAACAGTACATGTTTAGTATAGAAAAGCATTTAAAAACTCAGCTATCTGACCATTACAATGAAATAATGAGTGTTTCACATTCTTTCAGCATTTTCACTTTCCTTGAAAGGAAGAGAGAGAGAGAGAGAGAGAGAGAGAGAGAGAAAGAGAGAAAGAGAGAAAAGAGACAGAGATATTTTTTTCATCTGCTGGTTCACTTCCCAAATGCCCTCAAAAGCTAGGGCTGGGCCAGGTGGAAATCAGGAGCCAGAAACCCAATCTAGGTCTCCCATAAGGATGGCAGGTCCATCACCACTGACTCCCAGTATGCACATTAGCAAAAAGCGTGATCAGGAGTGGAGCTTAGACTCAGACAAGACACTCATGCAGTGCAGGTGTCCACAGTGACATCTTAACTGCTGAACCAAACACTTGTCCCAGTATTTTTTCTAAAACAACTAAACATACTCGTTTTTAAAAAAGGGAATACAATGTCATTTTGATTTGATAATATATACTATAACATTTTCTAATGTTATAAATAATTATTTTCAATGTGCTTTTTAATTGCTGTTGTTGTTTAAAGGTACTAATATTTAGAAAGCTTATCCCTATTGGTAAACATTAAATGTTTAAATTGGTAAACAGAAAATGTACATTTTTTCTTGCTAAATTTATAACAAGATAAAAATCTTTATAGATGATGCTTGGTATATAGCCCACATTTTATATACATATTCCTAGAGAACTTAATGCTGTGTTAAAGACTATGCTTACTTTTTTAAACATGTGTTTATTACTATTACAAATACTTAGTGACCATTCATTCAATAAGTGTATAAAATTAAAAATTATAAAAATTAAAATTAAAAACATATTATCAATTTATGAGCAGTACAGATAACATGAATACTTAGGAGGCAGAAATACAGTCCCTGTTTTAAATAAGCCTGATGCATAGGGCAGGAGGCTGTAATAAAAAACCCTTTGTTACACATTGTAAAATGAGAACCAGAAAGAAAATAGGAGCACTTCTACCATCAGCACTTGAGAGAACATACTTCTTATTTGCTCACCAATCTCCAGTACCAAGCTCGAGAATAAAATTGCCAATCTGATGACTGAAAATATTTCTTATGATAATTTGCATTTTTTGATTACTAGTGAAGTTGCATTTTTCATATATTTGTCCTACTCTGACATATGTTTGGGAAAATGCTGCTTTAAAATCTATGAAATTGCATGGCTTTAGGCAAGAAAATAAATCAAAGGGATACAAATTGGGAAGGAAGAAGTCAAACTATCCCTATTTGCAGACAACATGATTCTTTATATACGGGATCCAAAGAACTCCAATAAGAGACTATTGGAGCTCATAGAAGAGTTTGGTAAAGTAGAAGGATATAAAATCAATGTACAAAAATCAACAGCCACTGTATACACAGACAATGCCATGGCTGAGAAAGAACTTCTAAGATCAATCCCATTCACAATAGCTACCAAAAAAAAAAAAATCAAATACCTTGAAGTAAACTGAACTAAGGATGTTAAAGATCTCTACGATGAGAATTACAAAATTTTAAAGAAAGAAATATGGGCGCCGGGTTCTAGTCTTGGTTGTTCCTCTTCCAGTCCAGCTCTCTGCTGTGGCCTAGGAAGGCAGTGGAGATGGCCCAGGTGCTTGGGCGCCTGCACCCATGTGGGAGACCAGGAAAAAGCTGGTCTTAACCACTTAACCACACTTAACCTGGCTCCTGGCTTTGGATCGGCATAGCTCAGGCCATAGCAGCCATTTGGGGGGTGAACCAATGGAAGGAAGACCTTTTTCTCTGTGTCTCTCTCACTGTCTAGCTCTGTCAAATAAAAAATAAACACTTTTAAAAAAAGAAAGAAAGAAATAGAAGAAGATACAAAAAAAATCGAAAAAACTTCCATGTTCATGGATTGAAAGAATCAGTATCATCAGAATGTCCATTCTTCCAAAAGCAGTTTACAGATTCAATGTGATACCAATTAAAATACCAAAGACATTCTTCTCAGATCTAGAAAAAATGATGGTAAAATTCATATGGAAGCACAGGAGACTGTGGGGAGCAACTCGGACTAGACTAAGTTACTGGAATTAAGACTTATTCTATGCATCTGCTCTCCCACAATATGGCACTGGGAGAGGGGGGGGAAACAGCTTCTACACAGCTGCCTCCAGTTCAACCAATAAACTGTAGGACCTGCTCCTGATTGGAGGAGAGCAGCGTACTCAGCGTGTGGGTAGCAGAGTTGGGATTGGTGGAAGAGGACTATAAAGGAGGAGAGAGACAACATGCACCAGGAACATCTATCTGAAGGAACACCTGTGCAGCCCCCGAGAGAGCCGGCCGGCGGTGTGCCGCTCCCCCGCGGAAGTGGGGAAAGTGGCAGGGGGAACCGCTCTTCCACAGAGGTGGAAGGGACGGTAGCCAACCCGGGAAGAACCAGCAGCAAACCCGGGAAGGGCCGAGCAGACAAAAGAACAGCGCAGGGTCCTGTGTCGTTCCTCCACGAAGACGGGGAGCGACAGGAGACCTCCATAGCTAAAGCAATCTTATACAAGAAAAACAAAGCCAAAGGCAACACCATACTAGATTTCAAGACATACTACAGGGCAGTTATAATCAAAACAGCATGGTACTGGTACAAAAAATGATGAATAAACCAATGAAACAGAATAGAAACACCAGAAATCAATCGAAACATCTATAACCAATTTATATTTTATCAAGGAGCTAAAACCAATCCCTGGAGCAAGGACAGTCTGTTCAATAAATGGTGCTGGGAAAACTGGATTTCCACATGCAGAAGTATGAAGCAAGACCCCTACCTTATACCTAACACAAAAATATACTCAACATGGATTAAGGATCTAAATCTGTGACCTGACGCCATCAAATTATTAGAGAACATGTGAGAAACACTGCAGAATATTGACGCAGGCAGACTTCTTGGAAAATACGGAGGCACAGGCAGCCAAAGCCAAAATTAACAACTGGGATTATACCAAATTGAGAAGTTTCTGTACAGCAAAAGAAACACTCAGCAAAGTAAAGAGGCAACCAACAGGATGGGAGAAAGTATTTACAAACTATGCACCGGTAAAGGACTAATAACCAGAGTCTACAAAGAGATCAAGAAGCTCCACAACAACAAAACAATCAACCCAGTTAAGAGATGGGCCAAAAGACTTAAACCGACATTTTTCAAAAGAGGAAATCCAAATGGCCAACAAACACATGAAAAAATGTGCAGGATCACTAGCCTTCAGGGAAATGCAAATCAAAATCACAATGAGGTTTCACCTCACCCCGGTTAGAATGGCTTTCATACAGAAATCTACTAACAGCAGATGCTGGCAAGGATGTGGGGGAAAAGGTACCCTAATCCACTGTTGGTGGGAATGCCAACTGGTAAAGCCACTATGGAAGACAGTTTGGAGATACCTCAGAAATCTGAATATATTGATACAGAATCTATTTTCTGTCCATAGATGCCCATTTACATACTATCTTTCCATGTTGTCAAACTTTGGCCTGTTTGCTTATGGTATCTAGAACTATAACTTCGACTTTGAAACCAGTGTCAGGGTATTAAGGATGGCTGAGTATGCATTTGGGTATTGACTTACCCTTAGAGACATTGTCTCTCTGACTTCAGTTTCCTCATTGGGTTGGGGCAGAGGTGTAAAAAGAGAGTTTCCTCTATTTCTCAAGTCATCATTTTATAAAGGTCATCTTAACATTAAAATAATAGAAAAGACACACTCTCACTCAAAAAATCTTTGAAGGTTAAATTAATTAAACCTTTCCTAAGAGTTTAATATTCTGTGCTTATTTTCTTCATTTCTTTGTTGGGTAAAAAATTTCTCTGGACTCTCTCTGGAAACCACCTAATGAAATAAATCATATATTCAGAAATGAAATAATATTAACACATTTTTTAGTTCTAAGAATTCTGAGAAACTAAATATTATTGAGAACATGAAGACTAAGGAACTATCATAAATGTATAAGACATTAACCATAATCAGTAGTATTTAAATCAATTTCTGAAAAGAAAGGAATAGAACATTTCAGGTAGGTATACTGCATCAACAAAATCCCAAAGCCAAGTATAACACTGATAAATGAACAGGTATGGGGAGCATTCCAGATGGATTAGAATGGAGATTTCATTAGTGTGATGTTTCCTCAAATTAAGGCTTGTAAACCATGATGTTAGATTTTCTCAGAGGCCTTTGAGTTTTCAAAGACAATTTTCACACTAACTGTTCTCATTTCTTTGGTGATCTAACACATCAGTGTAAACACACGTTGATCATCAGCATGGACACTTAAACTTGTAACTACTGTGTAATTAGGGGACTCATTTTTCATTTCCATGTTTATGGTCCAATTCGTTTAAGAACTAAAGAAAATATTGGCTTTGTATAGCAAAGAATATTCTGTTGTACATTTAGGAGAATAGTTCAGAAAGTTCATAGAAAAATGGAATTAAAAGATATTTATTTTGGTGCAAAAATATTTGAAATCCACATATAGTTTTTTCATAATATGTTGAAGACCCCCCATGTTGTTTTCCTTTTTTTTAGCTCCCAGCTGGCCTATATTTACTAGCCTCCTGAGCACTTGACTGTGGCCAGGTGGCTGATTTCTGCCAACAGGATGTGAGAATTTCAGTCTTGCCTATGGGCCAGGCTTTATGAAGCAGGCCTCTCCCCTCACCTCCCACACCTAAACCACATAACCATCCTGGCTTTATTTCTCTATCACCAGATGAACCGGTCTCTGAAGACTAAAGGAAGATGACAATGGAAAGGAACCAGGCCTTTGAAAAACAGCCTGGACAGACTGTGCCATGAGCGGAGCATGAACTTTACTGGGTTCAGTCTGTAAAAAAATTAAGGGCTTAACAGTAATGGCAGTTAACACTAACCTTGACCAGTGTACAAAATTTTCAAAACAGGAAAAGAGACAGAGAATGGAACCACACTGTTGCGTGGCAGTAGTTTAGACCTGCTGATCCCAAGATAATCAGATTCCTGGGGTACTATTAGAGCCAGTTTATTAAAGATTGAGAATAATTTTGAATGGTAGCTAACACAAAAAGAGAAATTTTCAGTGTTCTGATGGTAATTCAATTAGAGATTCTTTAATGTAGAATTCTGAAAGAGGCAGAACGCATGCATACCCTATCTTCAAGTAAATAAGATCATTTGCAGAGTTATAAATTGTTCCTCATTAAAATTGGCTTCTGAAGATTTGTCACTGCCTTGTAGTTATTAACAACACTCTGAACATTACATTTATGACAACATTCAACTTCCATGGACTCTAATTATTTACAATAGATAGCTCTGGATATTTTTCAGACTAAACTGGGTAATTTAGTCCCAGCAAAACAGCATCTTCTATCATGTTAATGCTACTACTAATTTAAATTTTATTGGTTTTGTAATTTGCTTGGGTCTTTATTTGTAATTTATTTGTAATTTATCCCTACATAAGAAATATGGAACAAAACAAGGAACCTGTTTTTTATGTATTTAAGCTTCTTATAATAATAATTTATGTCAGCACCAATAATCCACATGAATCGCTTTCATTAAAAGAGCTTAAATTTGAGAAACATGAGAGTAGATCAAGCCTAATCAATCTAAGCACTAAAATGAAAGCATTGTAAACTGGAAATCAGGAGCAGAGATTCTGCAACCAAGCCAATCTCAGCTTGAGCCTCAGTTCTGTTACTTACAACTGTGTGGCTCTGAGCCAGTCACTTACTCTCCTAAAACTCTGTAACTTAACTGAAAAGTAAGAGTAATAATTGCTGTCTCTAGCATTATGTGTTGCGAAAGCACTGGCCCATGATCAACAGCAGCTACTACTGTCATCTGTTCAAAGTCTGCTCATTTGCATTTCCCCCCATCTTCTGGCAGTCAGCGATATTAAGAGCTTTTGATTTGGATTTATACAAATTTCTGATTTTGTTAAGTTAATGTCATATTCAAATTCAACAATTTACTTATGAGAATCGCATGTGTTTTTAAAAATGTGATTTTTTTTTTTTACAAGCATAATTAGTGACCCTGGGGTAGGTATTTGGTGCGATGGCTAAGATGCCACTTGGGATTCCTGCATCCAATATTGAAATGCCTGGGTTTGAGTCCCTCATCCACTTTTGATCAGTTTCCTGCTAATGAACACCCTGTGTGGCAGCAGGTGGTGGCTCAAGGGTCTGGGTCCCTACCTTCTAAGTGGAAGGCACAGATGGAGTTCTGGGCTCCTAGATTTGGCTTGGTCCAATCCTAGGTGTTGCTGAATCCCATTTAAGAAGACATTTAAGAAGTAAACCAGCAAACAGAAGCTCCCTCTCTGTCCCTCTCTCTCTTGTTCTCTCACTCTGAACTCTCTTTCTCTCTGTTGCTTCATCTTTCAAATAAATAAAAATAACAAAGGTAGAAAGTAAAAAATAAAATCAATAACCCTAATAACCAATAACACATAGTTTCTACATACAAAAGCAGAAGAGGAAACTCAAGTTGGAAATATTTTACACTGAATTAATTATACTTCCTTGATGCAAATTTAAAAACCAAATGTTCTTTCCTGTACATGAAACAGTAATTCCAAATTTTTATTAATTTTAGCTGACCTGCTTCATAACTACCCCAAGTTTGTAAGTTGTATAAATTGAGAAGCCTGTGTTCAGTAAGTCATTTCTTCTTGAATAGGTTCCATTGAAGTGCTAAGCTATTAACTTTCCTGCAAGAGGTCAATTCATTCCCTATTCATCTGAGTTCACAGTGTAACCTATGCACCACAGAAAAAAAATCCTTGCATAATTGGATTGAAATTAATCAGAGACTTTCAAACATGGTGAGTTGTCTTAGCTGGATCAGGCAACATTTTAAAGAAGGAATTTATGTAGATAAAGAGACAAGACAAAATGCTAGTCATGCTGAGCCACAATCAGGTTGGGCCACTATGGAAATCATCTTTCAGAAGTAGCTTCTGGAGCAGGTATTCTGGTGTGGCTGGGTAAGCCACAACTTGGAATACTGGCATCCCATACCAGAGTGCCAGTTTCAGTACCAGCTACTCTGCTTCTGATCTAACTCCCTGCCAGTGTGCCTTGGAATCAGTGATGTAGTTCAAGCACTTCCATTTCTGCCACCCGCATGGAAGATCCAGAAAGAGTTCTTGGTTCTTGGATTCAGCCAGGCCCAGCCCCGGCTGTTGCAGGCATTTGGGAGAGTGAACCAGCAGACAGAAGTTATCCCTCTGTTATTGCTCTCTCTGTCTCTCTCCCTCTGTCACTCTGCCTTTCACATAAGTAAATAAATAAGTCTGAAAAAAAAGTCATAGCTTCTAGTTTCTTGCATTTCACTACAGGGTTGTATTTCTTCAGGCCAAAGAACAGGGTTGTTTTTATATTATTTTATATTTTTCAAATGCAGGCAGCCTCAACCAGAGGCTCTTGTACCACCAAGTTAATTGTGAATATTTGGATAGTCAGGGAGTGGTGAAGTTGTAGTGATTAGCAGGACTTTGGAGTCAGAAGTGTATCCCTTTAAAACCTAGCTCTGCTGCTTGGAAGCGAGCTGGCCTGGATAGCTTATTTAACAATTCACTGTGTCACTGTTTCTTCTATCATAAAATGGGATGAAAATGCCTGAGCAGTCATTTTCTTGGGAATAAATATTATAGGAAGAAAGGGTCAAGCCTTTGACTCCAGCTATTCCTCCTCCTCCAACCTCTTCACTCTTTCTCTCTCCCTCCCATTCCTCCCTGCTTCTTCTATGATGTAAAGCTGGCATATTTAGGTCCATTCACTGATCAGTTTTTGGTACCTATTAAGCACTAGGTACCCAGCAAAGTGTGTAAGCTGAACAGGGAAAAAAATAAGGTCTAGACAGGGAAGTTTTGTGTAAACAAATGTAGCATAATTATTAGTTGATATTCTGGTGTTGTGTTATAACAATAAATTAAGGCCGGTGCCACGGCTCACTAGGCTAATCCTCTTCCTGCGGCGCCTGCACCTCGGGGTTCTAGTCCCGGTTGGGGCGCCGGATTCTGTCCCGGTTGCTCCTCATCCAGGCCAGCTCTCTGCTGTGGCCAGGGAGTGCAGTGGAGGATGGCCCAAGTACTTAGGCCCTGCACCCCATGGGAGACCAGGAGGAAGCACCTGGCTCCTGGCTTTGGATCGGCGCAGCACCGGCCGTAGCAGCCACTTGGGGGATGAACCAATGGAAAAAGGAAGACCTTTTTCTCCGTCTCTTTCTCTCATTGTCTAACTCTGCCTGTCAAAAAAAAAATACATTTAAATGATATTTTGTTTTCTTGACTAAAGGAAAATGTCAGAAATTACTTTGGAAAGTTAAGCTTCCTCTTCCTTCTTCTGTAGCTTTTCTTTCTTTTTTTTTTTTTTTTTTTAGATGGTCACTTTAACACTTAAGATGGCATTTTTACTACCTGGCTTAATGGAATTTGGGGTCCCATGGCAAGTTTTTTTTTTAACTTTTATTTAATGAATATAAATTTCCAAAGTACGACTTATGGATTACAATGGCTTCCCCCCCATACCGTCCCTCCCACCCACAACCCTCCCCTTTCCCACTCCCTCTCCCCTTCCATTCACATCAAGATTCATTTTCGATTATCTTAATATTCTTCTGTAGCTTTTCAAAATGCAAATTCTAGACCATCTCAGAAGGAAGGTGATAGAAAGTTTGGAGGACAAGCAATGGACCAACTGTGGAAAGAGTCTCATAGCCTCTCCAAGAAGATGAAGAGAGAGGGTGGCAGTTCCACCTGTTGTGAGGACCTTCTGTCTGTTCTCATGCACCACTCCAAAGGTAGATGCCTGCAGACTTTATACTGGAAACCACACCCTTGGAAGCAACAGCTACGTCCCAGACGCTGAGTGGGAGAGAGAGGAAGTGTGTGCCTGGTGCAGAGGAGCTGCCTATCTCTTGTGGACCAGGAGCATCCCAGATCCACTACCATGTCCTTTTACAACCCTATAGATAGAAGTAGAGGGCTTTATGTGATCTACAGGGAGAAGAAGAGGGCAAAAGCCCTGAAAAATAAATGATATATTTCATGCCAATGCAGTTTGGGACAGATTGTAGGAAGCATAGGCCAAAATTAATTTGATTAAGAAAAATTAAGAAGTCTGACATCATGCACTTAAGAGTTATGAAAAAATTCAAGTCATTCTCAGATAACCTTGTCCCATGTATTTTATATGCTATGTTTATATCCTACTGGGCACACGATCAAATTATCAGATGGAACTTTATAAAATTGCCTTTCAGCAGTTTCCTATGGTTCAATCTAATTCTGTGGTTGTGCGAGGAGGGCATGATCAAAACAGAGATGGAAAACTTACGACTCATGCTATCTGGTCTGTTTTGTTTTCATTTTATGGCCTACAAGATTTTAAAAAAAAAAACTAAATGTATATTTCACATAAGATACTGCTTCGTGACTTCTTTGGAGTAGTCAGAATCTTTTCGAAATGAAGGGCCCATGTTCTGTCATAGCAACAATTTGCTGAAGCTGAGTAGTGAATGGTCTCTTTAAGCATATTTTCTCCAGTCTGCCACAGGCATCATAATTCATCATAATTCCCAATTCCCTCTAGGACACTGAGGTCAGTGATCAGTGGAACTTTTTATACTTACATATTGTCTGCTCCCCTCATTCACCTGATTGTTGGAGATACTTGTATACATGCCAGAAAGAAGGAGTGGAGTGGTAAATCATATATGGATGCATGATTGTGCCTTTCAGGCAAAATGAAGCTGGGGTGGGTAAAAAAAAAGGGGGCTGAGGATGACCCTGGGGAGGTAGGTGAGACAAGACTGTGAAGAGCATTGTTTGTGTTGTTGAGGAGTTTACATGTTGTGACAGGATATGGGAGCCACTAGAAAATGTTTTTTATTTTTTTATTTTATTTTATTTTTTGCCAGGCAGAATTAGACAGCGAAAGAAAGAGACGCAGAGAGAGTTATAGACCATGAGAGAGAGAGACAGAGAAAAAGGTCTTCCTTCCATTGCTTCACTCCCCTAATGGCCACTACGGCTGGCACTGAGCCAATCCAAAGCCAGGAGCCGGGTACTTCCTCCCGGTTTCCCATGCAGGTACACGGACCCAAGGACTTGGGCCATCCTGCACTGCCCTCCTGAGCCACAGCGGAGAGCTGGACTGGAAGAGGAGCAACCAGGACTAGTACCTGGTGCCCCAACTGGGACTAGAACCTGGGATGCCGGCAGCGCAGGCAGAGGATTAGCCAAGTGAGCCATGGCGCTGGCTGCCACTTGAAAATTTTTAAGAAGTAAAATGAAACTATCATATCTGGAATTTAGGATAGTCACCCTGTTGGTAGTGAGGGAAATGGACTGGAACAGAGAGACTGGAGGCAGAGAGGCAAACTTGGAGGGTCTTGTTCTACTATAGCTCCAAAGATGATGACAATCTGGACTGCAGGGCTTTTTCTTTACTTAGATGATATGTAAGTCAGATATCCTTCCTATTTCTTTCCAATGGAAGACTCTTAAAAAATGAGGTGTAGTGGGTTAAGACACCACTTGGGATACCTGCATCCCATATCAGAGTACCTGATGCAAGTACCAGTTACTCTGCTTCCAACCTTGCTTCCTGCTAATGTGCACCTTGGGAGGTACCAGATGAATGGCTCAAGTAGTTGGGTCCTTACCACTCATGAGGGACATATGAATGTTGGACTCCTGACTTTGGCCTGGTCAAGCCTTGGCTGTTGTAAACATTTGGAAAGTGAACCACAGGATGGAAGATCTCTTCCTCCCCTCCCTCACTGTGTGTGTGTGTGTGTGTGTGTGTGTGTGTATCTTCCTTTCAAATAAAGTGAAAATAAATTTCTAAAAAATGTTAAATGAAAACCTAGTCAGTTTGTTCCAGTGATCACTGTTTGCTACAAGGAACAACTTACAAAACTGGGGCTGGGAATTTGGGGGTGTGGCAGGTAATGGTTGGTTAGCAAAAGTTCTCTCCTTTCTTGCTACCAAAGACCTGACTTTGTTTGGACTGCAAAGTATTTAGTATCATCAGATGAGCCATGATAGGTTATATCAGTTACAGCAATCTCTAATCCCTCTTACATTGATTGGACTATGGGTAGAAGATATGTCTTTCTGTCTTTCTCTCCATCACACTCTTTAAAAATAAATAAACTCTTCCTTTAAAAAGAAAGAAATCAGGTTTATTTGGGCTCATGGCTCCCTTGGTGCATGGTTGAGGGGGCCTAGTGATGGCCTTCTGCTGGTAGAGTCCTGAGGTGGCACAGGGCATCACAGGATAAGAGACAGAGAGTAGGTGTGTGTCTCTTCAGGTCTCTCTCCCTCCTCTTGTAAAACCACCAGGTTTCAGACATGAGAGCTCCTTATGAATGACCTAATCTAATGCTATCTACCTACCAAAGGTTCCAACCACTAAATAGCACAGTTAGATTAAGTTTCCATCCTCTAATACCTCACCTGGAGATCAAATGTCAATACAAGAAAATGTGGAGGCTACACTTAAACTGTATCCAAGCCATAGCAGCTTCCTAGTCCTCATCAGAACCCAGCCAGTGTGTGGGTGGAGTCAGTGTGTTGTGCCTGAGTGAGTGCTTACAGAGGGGCACCACACACTGATAAACTCTGGAGTCCTGTATTGCCAGTGGTCAAGAGTGGGCTCATTCCCTAAAGAACTCTTGACGCTGGGGCTCAAAAGCAACAGGGTTTATAAAGGCAAAAACCACAAGAAGGAGAGGGGGAATACATGGTTGCTAAACTTAGAGGAATAATAGTTACCAGCTGACCTAAAGCATATATGAAACTAATTTCAATTACAATCTTGACATTAGTTCAAGTACCATACACAAATTACAAACTTGACAGATAGTTTTAAGCTTGAGCAATCATGCTAGGGGATTTCTATGCTCTGCCAGGTGGGATGTAGTGTACTATTATTGTCTTAGTTTGAGACCATAGTCTCACAGTGGGGGGTGTTTTCTCAAGATGGAGTCTTAGGTACTCTAAAATGGAGTCCCTATTGTCAGGGTGTCCCTTCAAATGCTAACAAGCCTCCTCTCCCAGTAGGCTGCTTTGCTGGCACAGTTAGTACTTTCACATTCCACCAAGCCCTGCTGAGAGCATCTCCTTCCAACACAAGTGACCACCATCACACTGGAGGGTTGAAAGTGACTGACCTTTTCACTCATGGAGTTCTAGTAACAGCTACCCCAACAGATGGCATCACCAAGCATGTTAGAAACCCTGTCTCACCTCATCTTTGTGTTCCAGCTACCTGGGATTCAGAAACATGACTTTCACTTTATTGATCAGAAATCTCAGGTTGAATGACATGACAAAGTTCACACAGGTAATAAGAGGCAAAACACATCCCAGTCTCATGAATCATTGTGTTGCCCCCAAATTTCGGTGTTGAAGCCCAACCCCTAAAGTGACATATTAGGTGGTAGGCCTTTGAGAGGAACTAGGTTAAGATGAATTCACAAGAGTGGAGTCCCCATGATGGGATCAATGCCCTTGTGAGAAGAGAGTCACCAAGATCTTTCTTTTTCTGCCATATGAAGATATAGTGAGAAGGCTGTTGTCGGACAGCCAGCAACAGGTCCTCACCAGGACCTTGACCTTGGACTTCCCAGCCTCCAGAACTGTGAGAAAAAAACATTGTTCAGGACAATCTGTGGATTGTCTTATAGCAGCCTGAGCTAACAAAGGCACCCAAGATGGCTGAGCCTGTGTTTTGTGCCTCTATGCTTTTTGCATTCCAATGAATATACATGTAATACTTTGTGATCTTAGTCCCAAGCATGAACCTCAAACTAAACAGGTTAATAACAGCTCAACATAAATACTCCTCCATCCCCTGAAATGATTTCAATTAAATAAGACTGGCTTTCAAAAGACATTAAAATATGCTGACATTGAAAGGTGGGAAAAAATGTCTTTTCACTTAATTGTTAAAATCTCCCCATTTATGTCCTGCCTACATAATTCCCAACTAATAATAGCCTATTTCACTCAGTGTCAGTCAAGAATACAGAGTGCTGTAATCCACATGTGTGTTATTTTGCTGCACATGTTTGCAAGCTATAATTAGTAGATATCTTCTTCAAACTTCAAGTCAAATGATTTTTAGACTTTTTTCTTGCTTACTGAAAATTCAAGAGCAAACCACTTGGGAAAACATTTTTTGAAAAATGGTAAGAAAAATCCTGTCTTATCTTTCTTCACGATCTGATTTTGAATCTATCATTATATTTGCTAATTCTTTTTAAGTCATGTTGGGAAAAGTGTAATTTGAAGCTGAGAATATACCCATCATGATCCAAACATCAAAGAAAACACATCAAAAAAGATTTCAGTAAGGGGGGGATGAATAAGAATTCCCTAAAATAACTCACTGGACTCAAAGATATGAAAATCATTAGTTACCTTAGCAAGTGTTGTTTTGTTATTGATGAATATGGAAGCATGTTGCACTGGGATGAAAAAAAATCATAGCACCTCCAGATAACAGACTACTCTACAGCAGTTAAATAGTTTGAAGTGTGTCTACAAGTACTAACTTAGAAATAGGAGAAAAGCAAGTTGTCAAACAACATGAATAATATGATTTAATATTTACAAGAATAAAACTATAAGTATATAGAAATTTATGCAAATAAAGGGAGATAGCCTAATTCATTTATTTACAAATGCCCGAGAATTGTTAAAAGGATACATGTACCAAAGACCTTCTGGGACCCAATGTCATATCCTCCCAACCTTCTCAATTTCAGCACTGATTGCTCCATGTAAGCCCCAACTCATGATGATGCTATTGTATCAATAGAACATGCCTGAGTCCTTTGCCCCTGGGTTCGTCTCCAGAGAACCTACTTAATCTTGCAAACAAGAGCCACCTGAGACAGTGAGTGACACCCCTAGGAGAATCCTTAACCAATGGAGGATAAGAGCTGCAGAGTCTGAATGGACTAATCTGAGAGTTAACATGCATGATGTTTTATTGTGGTAAAATATATATAAAATATAAACTTACTATTGTAATCATTTTTAGGTGTATAATTCAGTGGCATTAAGTACATTTACAATGTTGGGCACTATCACTACTATGAATTTCTATAAGCTTCTCATCTTCCTCAACACAAACTCTGAGCTCATAAACCAGTATCTCCCACTCTCCCTCTGCTCAGTTCCTAGTAACCTCTGCTATACTTTCTATCTCTATTAATTGAGTATTCGGTCTCCAGTGGGACAATAAGACCTCTTTTACTTAGTCGATACGGATTTTAAGGAACAGTCCAAGAGGATAATCCCCAATGTACCTACCAAGTCTCTGCTTATATCACATTTACCAACATGCACTTAGCAGAGGCAAATCACACAACAATGTCAAGACTCAATAGGAGATGGGATTACCCAAAGGACGTGAATACTAGAAGGGGTGGTTCACTTGAGGCCACCAATGTGGTGTTCTGCCACACTCATCACTAACCAATAATTCATCTAAACTCACAGGCCCCACAGCCAGTATCATGGTGCGGTGGGTTAAGCTGCCGTCTATGATGCTGGCATTCCATATTGGAGGACAGGCTTGAGCTCCTTGATAAAGTGCCTTAGAAAGCAGTGGAGGATGGCCCGAACACTTGAGCCCCCGCCAGCCCTGTGAGAGATCCAGATGGAGTTCTAGGCTCCTGGCTTTGGCCACACCCAGTCCCAGATGTTTGGGGAGTAAACCAGCACATGGAGGATCTCTTTCTCTGTTTCTTCTCTGCCACTCTACCTTTCATATCAATTAAAAAAAAAAAAAAATCTTTAGGCCGGCGCCGCGGCTCACTAGGCTAATCCTCCGCCTGCGGCGCCGGCACATCAGGTTCTGGTCCCGGTTGGGGCGCCGGATTCTGTCCCAGTTGCTCCTCTTCCAGTCCAGCTCTCTGCTGTGGCCTGGGAAGGCAGTGGAGGATGGCCCAAGTGCTTGGGCCCTGCACCTGCATGGGAGACCAGGAGAAGCACCTGGCTCCTGCCTTCGGATCAGCGCGGTGCGCCAGCCGCGGCGGCCATTGGAGGGTGAACCAACGGCAAAAGGAAGACCTTTCTCTCTGTCTCTCTCTCTCACTGCCCACTCTGCCTGTAAAAAAAAAAAAAAAAAAAAAAAACTTTAAAAAATAAATGTCACACATCCTGCAAGATTCAACCCTCACTTCTCCAATCCCATCTCCCCCTCACTCTGTCCTCTGACTGCACTCTCTATCCATAATAACAATAATTGGCTTGTACATCACACCACATGTTAGGCACATTTCTAACCAGCATTTATTACTCTCACAACACATTTTGTAGATGGATAAGCTGAAGCATAGTTATTTTTTTAATTTTTTTTATTTCTTTTTTTTTGACAGGCAGAGTGAACAGTGAGAGAGAGAGAGACAGAGAGAAAGGTCTTCCTTTGCTGTTGGTTCACCCTCCAATGGCCGCCGCGGCCAGCGTGCTGCGGCCGGCGCACTGCGCTGATCCGATAGCAGGAGCCAGGTACTTCTCCTGGTCTCCCATGAGGTGCAGGGCCCAAGGACTTGGGCCATCCTCCACTGCACTCCCTGGCCACAGCAGAGAGCTGGCCTGGAAGAGGGGCAACCGGGACAGAATCCGGTGCCCCGACCGGGACTAGAACCTGGTGTGCCGGCACCACAAGGCAGAGGATTAGCCTAGTGAGCCGCGGCGCCGGCCAGCATAGTTATTTTTTTAAAAAATGTATTTATTTGAGCAGAGCAACAGAGAGAGAGAGAGAGAGAGAGAGAGAGAGAGATCTTCCATCTGCTGGTTCACTCCCCAAATGTCCTCAAAGACCAGGGCTGGGCCAGGCCAAATCCAGCAGCCAGGAACTCCATCCAGGCCTCCCAAGTGAGTGGCAGGATCTCAAGTACTCGGATCAACATTTGTTGCATTCTGAGGCACATTAACAGGAAGCTAAACTGGAAGAGGAACATGTAGGACTCCAGCCAACATTCTGATAAGGGACGCCAGTATTGCAGACAGTGGTTTAACCCAGTGTGCCAAGATGCCGGCCCCAAACCAAAGCTATTAGACCCAATTTTCTCAGATAAAAAACAACAGAGAAACTTCAGAGTCTATGCTATCTTATATGGTCTCTTGGGAATAGTGCTTAGTTCTGTGAGCACCATGAGCAGTGTGTGGCCTCCCTTTGGAATTCTCTCTGCTCTTGTAGAACAATGCCTATTTCACCTTTGGAATCAACATGTGAAATCAAAACTTCCTGGATCCCACCAGAGCATCTAGATATCTATTTCCACTGTCCACTTCCAAACACTGAGTCAATTATCATCTCATATTGCTTCTATTCATTTACATGTTTACCTCACTTAATGGGCCTAAGAATGGAGGAAAAGAACTTATTTAAATTCCTGGGTGCCTTCAATAACTCTGACATTGGCAAATGTTTCATAGATAGATGGTAAATAGGCTCTGCAGGACCATGTGGTTTCTTTCAGCACTACTGAACTCCGCCGCTGTAATAAGAAATCAGCCACAGATGATATCTAAGTAAGTGACCACGGCTGTGTCTCAATAAAACTTAACGGATACTGAAATCTAAATTTCAGATCATTTGGGGGGATCATGAAATACTTTATTATTCCACTTTTCCCTACCTTAACTAAAATATCCAAGAAGAACTTCTTGGGAAAGAAAAAATTTATTTCAGCTTACAGTTTAAAAGTTAAAGTTCAGGATCAGGTGACCCCATGTTCCAGTATCTGATGGAGGCTGCTCATGAGAGGTGCGAAAGAACTATCACATAGTGAGCCACGAAATATATAGAGAGAAGTAGGCAGAACTTGAACTCAGGTAATGAACTCCCCATGAGAACCACACTCTGAGGGCATTCCCCCAATGACTTAAACACCTTCCACCAGACCCACCTCTCAGATGCTATAGGTACATCATAATTCCACCCTTAATCCTTCAACCATTAAGAGAACAGAGTTTAAACATCTGCATGAGTTTTGGAGAATAAGCACTACTCAATCCATAACAGTTATTTTTATTTTGATTTCTTTCCAAGTATTTAAAATATAAAAAAATTCTTTTTCTTAGCTTATAGGCCATATAAAAACAGAATAGGAGTTGGTGCTTTGGCGTAGCAGGCTGACCTGCTGCCTGCAATGCCAGCAACCCATATGGGTGCTGGTTCAAGTCCTGGCTGCTCCACTTCCCTACTAATGTACCTGGAAAAGCAACAGAGAATAGCCCAAGTGCTTGAGTCCCTGCATCCATGTGGGGGACCCAAAAGAAGCTCCTGGCTCCTGACTTCAGTCTGGCCCAGTTCAAGCCATTGTATCCATTGGAGGAGTGAACCAGTAGATTAACTCTGCCTTTTCAATATTTAAAAGAAAAAGTCCACTCTTAAAAAAAAAGCAATAGGCTAAATTTGGCCCATAGGCCATAGTTTGCTGATCCCTGCCAAAGGCTATGAGTCTATGGTGTTATATTTTTGGTATTGGTCTATTAAATGAGTGAATCAATGAATAAGTGGGAAAAAAAGGACTGAATTTATTTCTTTCACATAATATAATAATTTTACCTAAAGATAATGTCTTTACTTTCTTAAGTGTTTATTTACTTATTATTTTTATTTATTTGGAAGGCAGAGTGACAGAAAGAGAGAGAGAGGGATTCTATCCTCTAGTTCACTCTCCAAATGACCACAATAACTAGCGCTGGGCCAGCCCACAACCAGAAGCTTGGACTTCATTTTTCTGAGTCTCCCATGTAGGTGATAGAGAACCAATTACTTGAGCCATAATCTGCTGCCTCCAGGATGCATATTAGCAAGAAGATGGATTGGAAGTGGAGTACCTGGGACTTAACTCAGGCTCCCTGCTATGGGATACAGCAGTCTTCAGTAGCAATTTGACCTGCTGCACCACAGTGCCCATCCGTAGACAGTGTCTTCGTTTATTTTTGATGGGGGGGGGGATTTTTATTCTCTATAGATCTGATTGCTTATCAGCAAAATAAAGTGCTAAACAGGATCAGTGAATGGATTTAAGTGTGAAGGGTAAGAGAGAGGAGGAAGCATTGGTGGATGCCAGGGACCCCTTATAATCACAGTGTCAGTGTTTTCTCTTTTTGTGTGTGTGTGTGTGTGTGTGACAGGCAGAGTGGACAGTGAGAGAGAGAGACAGAGAGAAAGGTCTTCCTTTGCTGTTGGTTCACCCCCCAGTGGCCGCTGCAGCCGGTGCACCGCGCTGATCTGAAGCCAGGAGCCAGGTGCTTCCTCCTGGTCTCCCATGTGGGTGCAGGGCCCAAGGACCTGGGTCATCCTCCACTGCACTCCCGGGCCACAGCAGAGAGCTGGACTGGAAAAGGAGCAACCGAGACAGGATCCGGCGCCCCCAACCCGGACTAGAACCCTGTGTGCTGGTGCCGCAGGCAGAGGATTAGCCTATTGAGCCGCAGCGCCGGCCATCTCTTTTATAATTGGTTTCAAAAAAAGATTGAGGGGAAAAAGTTCTTCCCCTAGTATTTATTTTGTTCTGGAACTACCATTAGTGTAAGTAATGTGATCAGGGTAAAATAAAAAGGAATAAAAATCAGAAAGGAAGTGCCTAAGTTATTAGGCAGCAGATATGACTGTATATCTAGGAACCCCAAGAAACTGCACTGAAAAACTTACAAACAGTAAAATGGGTGAAACAATTTTTCCTGACATTTAGAAACAACCAGATAAAACAACAACAAATATACTCAGTGACAAATTGAACAATAAAAATGTAAAAGCTATGCAAAGAAAACTTTCAAATACTACTTGATATTGAAGATTCAACAATACTACTTTCTATTTAATTACTCATTAATATCAACAGGATTTTTTACTGGAAAAATAAGCAAAGCTAGAACAGACAGGAAAATTAGATCAAATTTATATGAATAATTCTCAGGAATTAAATAAACATCTGATGAATAACAAACACAAATGACCATTATATGGCATGAGAAAATACATTCTAAAGCTACAAGTAATTAAAACTATTTGCAGTGGTGCTTGAAAATAGGGATCAATGGATTAAAATGGAGAGTCCAGAAATACATATAAACACATATATATTTATATATTAAATATATATATGAGAATTTAGAATATGATAAAGGTGGCATTTCAATTCAGGGTAATAAAGATGGATTATTCAATAAAATAAGGTGGCACAATTGGTTAACCATCTGGTAAAAAGTAAAACTGGATTCATTCTTCACTTTTTTTTTTTTTTTTTTTGACAGACAGAGTGGACAGTGAGAGAGAGAGACAGAGAGAGAAAGGTCTTCCTTTTGCCTTTGGTTCACCCTCCAATGGCCACCGTGGCCGGCGCGCTGTGGCCGACGCACCGCGCTGATCCGATGGCAGGAGCCAGGAGCCAGGTGCTTTTCCTGGTCTCCCATGGGGTGCAGGGCCCAAGCACCTGGGCCATCCTCCACTTCACTCCCTGGCCACAGCAGAGAGCTGGCCTGGAAGAGGGGCAACCGGGACAGAATCCGGCGCCCCGACCTGGACTAGAACCCGGTGTGCCGGCGCCGCTAGGCGGAGGATTAGCCTAGTGAGCCGCGGCGCCGGCCCATTCTTCACTTTTTATAACAAAATAAATTCCAGACAGATAAAAAGATTGAGCCTTAAAAAAGAAAGTATAAATGTACTAGAAGAAAATGTGGGAGGGCTATTTTTATCATATTGGAATGCACAATATCTTTCTAAACAAAACCTGGGCAGTGTTAAAGAACTGACTCACACATTGAAAATACAAATTATACATTTTAACATGTAAAAATATCATCAGCTACATTAATAGTCAGGTGACAATCCAGGGAAAAATGCTTGCAGCACATAGGCCAGAAATGAAGATGATTTTCTTAATATATCAACATATTCAATTAACAAGAGAAAGTCTATATGCCAACAGAAAAATTATCAAATAACTTAAACAGAGTTAATAGAACCAAAAATAAATGGCTTCTCAAGCAATGAAAAGGTAAAACATGTAATTTACCTCCTAGAGAAGTAAAAATAAAAGGTTTATAGCCCAATGTAAGGCTAGAACTTTAGGAAACAGGTATTTTCACAGATTTTTGGAGGAAGGATAATATGGAACAAACACTTTGGACACAATCTGAACATAGCTATCAAATTTTTTTAACTTTTATTTAATGAATATAAATTTCCAAAGTACAGCTTATGGATTACAATGGCTTCCCCCCTCCATAACTTCCCTCCCACCCACAGCCCTCCCCTTTCCCGCTCCCTCTCTCCTTCCATTCACACCAAGATTCATTTTCAATTCTCTTTATATACAGAAGATCAGTTTAGCATATATTAAGTAAAGATTTCAACAATTTGCACCCACATAGAAACACAAAGTGAAAAATACTGTTTGAGTACTAGTTATAGCATTAAATCACAATGTACAGCACATTAAGGACAGAGATCCTACATGAGGAGTAAGTGCACAGTTGTGGGGAGCAACCCGGACTAGACTAAGTTACTGGAATTAAGACTTATTCTATGCATCTGCTCTCCCGCAATATGGCGCTGGGAGAGAAGAAAACAGCTTCTACACAGCTGCCTCCAGTTCAGCCAATAAACTGTAGGACTTGCTCCTGATTGGAGGAGAGCAGCGTGCTCGGCGTGTGGGCAGCCGAGTTGGGATTGGCAGAGGAGGACTATAAAGGAGGAGAGAGACGGCATGCACCAGGAACATCTAAGAGGAACATCTAAGGGGAACATCTGAGGGAACACCTGTGCAGCCCCCGAGAGAGCCGGCCGGCGGTGTGCCGCTCCCCTGCGGAAGTGGGGAATGTGGCCAGGGGGAACTGCCCTTCCACAGAGGTGGAAGGGATAGTAGCCAACCCGGGAAGAACCAGCAGCGAACCTGGGGAGGGCCGAGCGGACGAGGGAACAGCGCAGGGTCCTGTGTCGTTCCTCCACGAAGAGGGGGAGCGACATAATGGTGCCGTGACTCGGATAGGAAGCCTAGGCAGGACTTAGTGTCGTTCCTCCATGAAGAGGGGGAGCGACACACAGTGACTCCTGTTGTTGACTTAACAATTTGACACTCTTGTTTATGGCATCAGTAATCACCCAAGGCTCTTGTCATGAGTTGCCAAGGCTATGGAAGTCTTTTGAGTTCACCGACTCTGATCATATTTAGACAAGGCCATGGTCAAAGTGGAAGTTCTCTCCTCCCTTCAGAGAAAGGTACCTCCTTCTTTGATGTCCTGTTCTTTCCACTGGGATCTCACTCGCAGAGATCTTTCATTTAGGTCATATATATATATATATATATATTTTTTTTTTTTTTTTGCCAGAGTGTATTGGCTTTCCATGCCTGAAATAGTCTCATGGGCTTTTCAGCCAGATCCGCATGCCTTAAGGGCTGATTCTGAGGCCAGAGTGCTGTTTAGGACATCTGCCATTCTATGAGTCTGCATAGCTAACAAAATTTAAGCCCAGCAACCCTTTCTGGGAATATTCTCTACAGTTTTGTTATCATACCTGAGCAAAGAATGATAGCCACTATAGCATATATATGTATGTATGTGCATATATATATGTGTATATATATATATATATATATATATATAAATTAAAGGTCATTAGGAAGATTTTAATCATGGCATATTAGTTCAAGGGGGAATTCAGTTGCCATGAAGAAAATGGATGACATAGGGTGAGGCTTTTGGCATAATGGTTAAGACATCACTTGAGAAGTCCACATCTCATATTCAAGTACCTGGGTTCTACTCAGGACTTGGCTTCTGAATACAGCTCCCTGATAATATGTACCTGGGAGGCAGTGAGTGATAGCTTCAGTACTTGGGTCCCTACCAACCTGTAGGAATCTCAGACTGAGTTCCAGACTCGGGGCTTCAGCCTGGCCTAGCCAAAGCTATTGTGGGCACTTGGGGAGTGAAAACAGTAGATGGAAAATTCTCTCTCTCTCTCTCTCTCTCTCTCTCTCTCTCTCTTTCTCTCCTCCTCTTCCTCTCCCTCCCAAATAAAGTAAAATAAAACAAGACACATGTAGAATGATCTCCTAAATACATTTTACAGAAACAAATAAAAAAGGAATAAAATAAAAATGAAATAAAAATAAAACAAACAAAAATCAAACTTAACATTTAGGCCTCCAGTTGTTTTTCAAAAAGAAGCAGGATTGAATACATGCATATATACTGGTATATGCATATAGGATTCCTATATAAATAGATATAAAAGGCTATACAAAAAAAGACTGATAATGGTTTCCTATATGTAGATGGGCTCAAAATAGTGATTTCTCCTCCACTATCTAGTATTCTCTAGTTATTTCTTACTAATGGGACTCCAGAATTTGGTGCACTCCATGTACATCTGGATTAAACATTACATTTTCTAGCTTTATTTATCAACAATGGCTCAGTTCTGGCCAATGGTACATTCTTAAGAAAAGGATGTGCTCTTCTCCTCTCTCTGTTCTTCCTGTTGGCCAGATGCTGTGCCTGAGCACCAAAGCTCAAGCCATCTTCTTGGAGTATGACAGAAAAGTCACATTTTGACAACACCAAAGCAAGAGGGTAAATGAAAAACCATGACCTCATCAGGCCAGCCTCAGACTGTTTGCTTCTATGCTTTATTTTCAAGGAAGAGAAATAATGTCTGTGTTGTTTAAATCATTAGCAAATTGGGGGGGTTATATCACTCATAGCTAAAGCTAACCCTGATTCAGAAGAGAGACTAAGGAATGGGGGGTGGGCTACAGGTTTCCCTCACGGAGTTCACTTTACAGTTTCAAAATGACATGGGAGAGGATGGAGAGCACCGTGAAATTTTGTATAAAGGACTGTTTCTTCTTTCTTCTTGAGTTCCTCTAACCTTGAAAGAGCACTTGGGCTCTCTTGATCCTTTAAAAATCAACACAGCTTCAGAATATTTTATCCATTCAGAAAGCCTACAAGCCCACATGCTAGACCAAATAATTTCTTACTGAGTATTCTGGCTGTGAGAATCTATGAAAAGAAGAGGTGGGTGTGAGTTTGCTGTGGAAAGAGAAAGGAGAGGAGAATATTCATCTTAGCATACCTCAATCTCTGCTGGATTTTCCTTAATTGTAGATACTCTAAGGCTGCAGCTTTTTATACCATTATAAATCAAGTTGCTTATGTCTGGATCAATTCTTAGTTGGAGCTATTCTAATGCCCTGCTAGGAGAAGTAGCTATTCTATTTAATTTAGGATGTGCTGGCAAGATGGCCAAACAGTAACAAGCCCAGACACATCCTCAACCAGAAGGCACGAGGCATAGAAACATAGAAACCCTATCTATAATCTCTTATCTGTCTGTCTGTTCTGATTTGTGGATCTTTTTTTTTTCTTTTTCTTTTTCTTTTTTTTTTTTTTTTTTTTTTTGGACAGGCAGATGTAGACATTGAGAGAGAGAGACAAAGGTCTTCCTTCCGTTGGTTTCCCCCCAAATGGCTGCTACGGCCAGTGTGTTGCGCCGATCCGAAGCCAGGAGCCAGGTGCTTCCTCCTGGTCTCCCATGCGGGTGCAGGGCCCAAGCACTTCGGCCATCCTCCACTGCACTCCTGGACCACAGCAGAGAGCTGGACTGGAGGAGCAACCGGGAGAGAATCCGGCACCCCAACTGGGACCAGAACCCGGGGTGCTGGCGCCACAGGCAGAGGATTAGCCTAGTGAGCCGCGGCACTGGCCCTGGATCTTGTTTTAAGAGAATCAAAGGAAAGTGTTTGTGGAAACACTGGCCAGGATGCTAGGCATTGGGATCCTATCCCCTTTCCCAGTAGCTTAGAATGAATTTTTTTATATTATCACTATACACTACTGGTCCTTAGTCATTAAAAGCATCTCCAGGGACTATTATTGAATATAGATTCTTAGACTCCATATCTCAAAAGCTCTGATTCAGCAGACCTGTTAAAGCCTAAATCTTTGTATTTAGTATAGTGTTTTTTTTGTTTTGTTTTGTTTTTTGTTTGTTTGTTTGTTTTTGTTTTTTTTGTTTGTTTGTTTTTGACAGGCAGAGTGAGAGTGGACAGTGAGAGAGAGAGACAGAGAGAAAGGTCTTCCTTTTGCCGTTGGTTCACTCTCCAATGGCCGCCGCGGCAGGCACGCTGCAGCCGGCGCACCGCGCTGATCCAATGGCAGGAGCCAGGTGCTTCTCCTGGTCTCCCATGGGGTGCAGGGCCCAAGCACCTGGGCCATCCTCCACTTCACTCCCTGGCCACAGCAGAGAGCTGGCCTGGAAGAGGGGCAACTGGGACAGAATCCGGCGCCCTGACCGGGACTAGAACCCAGTGTGCCGGCGCCGCAAGGCAGAGGATTAGCCTAGTGAGCCACGGCGCTGGCCTAGTATAGTGTTTTAAGATATTGGTAAGAGCACCCACATCTCATATCAGAATACCTGAGTTCCATTCCCAGTTTCAGCTCCTGATTCCAGCTTCTTAGAAATACAGATTCTGAGAATCCACAGGCTTGAGGCAGAACTGGATTGAGTCCTGGGCTCCTTCCTTTAGCCCCAGCCCAGTTCTGACCAATCCAGGGCATTTGAAGAATAAACCAACAGTTGGAAGAGCTTTCTCTGTCTTTTGAATAAAAAAATACCAATCTCTACATTTTTTAAAAGTTTCTCTGGTGATTCTGATAGCTGAACCCTGCTTCTGCATTTAGGAAGAGCCTACGTAAATCAATTCAATATTTTTAAATGTTTTAAGCACTTTGTCAAGAATAAGGGTCCAGCACTGTAGCACAGTGGGTTAAGCGTCTTCCTGCAATACTGGCATCTCTTATGAGTGCTTGTTCAAGACCAGTTGTTCCACTCCTGATGCAGCTTCCTGCTAATGCACCTAGGAAGGCAGTGGTAGATGAACCAAGTGTTTGGGCCCCTGCCACCCATGTGGGAGATCCAAATGGAGTTCCTGCTTCTGGCTTCAACCTGGTCCAGCCCTGACCATCAAATTCCTGTGTCTCTCATTCTCTCTCCCTCTGTAACTGTTTTCAAGTAAACAAGTAAATCTTCAAAAAAAAAAAAAAAAAAAAAAAAAAAAAAAAAAAGAGGCATACTCAAACTAGAGAGGGGTGGAAGAAAAAGAGGAATCACCATCTCAGTAGAGTCACGGCTTCTTGCTGTTGTGTGGGGTCATTGTTATATCAGTTCCACAAAATTCAAGCTAGAACACTTGTCCCCTGCAGCTGGGACACTCTTGCAGACTTAGATACAGGACACAGCTGCATCTCAGCTGACTCAGCTATGCCCATTTGTTTCAAAGGCAAGTTCCTAAGAGTTCAGAATTGTTCAAGCTTGTTTTAAAGGAGTTCATGTTCAGAGTATTATTATCACTGAAAATATTATATAGACAAGGAAATTGTTTAGAAAAAATAGATTCAAGGACAGGCATTTGGCACAGATGTTAAGACACCACATTCCATATCATAGTGTCTACGTTCAACTCCTAGCTCCACTTCTGAGTCCAGCTTCCTGCTAAAATGCACCCTGGGAGGCAGTAGTGATGGCTCAATTAGGGTTCCTGCTGCCCATTTGAGAGACTCAAATTGAATTCCTGGCTTCTGGTTTCAGCCTGGCCCAGCTTCAGTTGTTGCAGGCAGTTAGGGAGTGAATCAGCAGAGGAAAGATATCTCTCTCTCTCTCTCTCTCTCTCTCTCTCTCTGCCTTTCAAATTAAAAAATGAAAATAAATAATATTTTTAAAATTATAAAGCAATTCAGTCTAGGTGCCAGCGACACAAGGTAAAATCCTGGCTGCATTCTCATGTCTTGTCATTGTTCCCCAAGCCACAACCAGTACGTCTTGGTGATATAGGGCTTGAGAAGCTTGCAGCAGGAGATACATGCTCTGTCTAAACAGCTCCTCATTACTTCTTGTGTTAGTCACCTTTCAATTACTTTAACTAAAATATCTGAGGGGAGAAACTTAAGAAGGAAGATTTATTTGGCTTGTGGTTTGGAAGTTCACAACCCAAGATCAGGCATCCTCATTAGTCTGACATCTGGTGAAGGGTGATACTGGCAGGGCATGCACAGAGGGCCAATCACATAGAGAGGCAGGAAGTAGAGAGACAGGGAATGTGCTTATTACATAACCAACCCTCTCATGAGAACCACCTTCCAAGGGTAAACCACCAATGACCTAACAATCTCCCACCAGGCCCATCTTCCAGATGCCATAATTAGATCAAGTCTCCACCCTTAATCAACTAACAATATTAAATATTATTATAACAATATTCAATAACTTTGGGATTTAACCATTGGCATAATTTTGGGAAGCCAAATCCTATTAAAATCACATCAGTTCCTAGATTACCAATTTATACTTCCATTCTTTTCAAAGTAATTTTATTTAAAATGCCTTACGTTTTCTCTCATCAGGTCACCTGGATTGGAGCTGCTTCACTTCATAAGAGATTTCTCTAATCCCAAAGAGAACGAAAAAAGAGCAGTGGAGTCTCTCTCTTACCTTCCAGAAAATTCTCAGATTTCATATTGTTGTACCCGAGCGAGTGTAAACAAAGGAGCTCCACACATTGATAAAATTTGATGGTCCTTTATTGCCGGCGGTGGAGAGTGAGTGGGCTCATGCCCTAAAGAACTCTTGACCCTGAAGCCCAAAGCAACAGGGTTTATAAAGGCAAAAACCACAAAATCGGGAGGGGAATTCATGGTTCCTAGGAACAGGGGGGAATACATGGTTACTGGGGTCAAGCTGACCTAAAACCTATGTGAAACTAGTATCAATTATAATCTTGACAATATCAGTTATGATGTTAACAATTCCAATTATAATCTTGACATTAATCCAGGTATTGGTTTTAATCATATGTAGGACATAGACAAATCACATTTTTATCATTAACCCAGGTGCAGCCTATCCACTTCCAAGCTTGAACGATCATGCTAGGGGGTTTCTATGCTCTGCCAAGTGTGATGTAGTAGACTGCTATTGTTTAACTGTTTTAGATCATAGTTTCAGACCAGAGTCTCATGGTGTTGGGGGGCATTTTCCCAGAATGGAGTCTCAAGTGCTCCAAAATGGAGTCCCTACTGTCAAGGTGTTACTTCAATATGCAAGCAGATCTACCTCCCCCACTCTTCCAAGTGATCTGTATTGCATATCAGGTACTAAGGAAATTTTTGTTCACCCATATTTTTAAATAAAAAAAAAAAACCTGTCTTTGTGTAAGTAAAGGCCACTTTGTGACTCTTCAGATGGCTTGGGGATTCTGTCCTTGACATAGAAGAGACAGACATATTTCCACACAATACTTACCATATTAATCTCCATATCTAGGTACTTTGTTGTATAGATAACACACACACACTGATGTAGGTTGAAGTAAATTTGTGTCTACCAAAAAGATATATTAAAGGTAACCCTTAGTGCCTCAAATATGACCTTATTTGAAAATAGGGTCTTTGATGGGGCCGGCGCTGTGGCGCAGTGGGTTAACGCCCTGACCTAAAGCACCGGCATCCCATATGAGCACCAGGCTGCTCCACTTCCAATCCAGCTCTCTGCTGTGGCCTGGGAAAGCAGTAGAAGATGGCCCAAGTCCTTGGGCCCCTGCACCCATGTGGGAGACCTGGAAGAAGCTCCTGGCTCCTGACTTTGGATCAACACAGCTCTGGCCATTGCAACCATCTGGGGAGTGAACCAATGGATTGAAGACCTCTCTCTCTCTCTCTCTCTCTCTCTCTCTCTCTCTCTTTCCTTCTCTTCCCTCTGTGTAACTCTGACTTTCAAATAAAGAAATAAATCTTTAAAAAAAAGAAGGTCTTTGCTTATATCACAAAGTTAAGATGAGGAGATTCTGGATTAGAGTGACCCCTAATCCAATGATGGGTGTCCTTATAAATAAGAAGGAAATTTCAATACAGACTTAGAGGAGAAGGGCACTTGAAGATGGAAGTAAAGCTTGGAGTGATGCAGCTGCAAGCCAAGGAATGTTAAAAATCCCTGTCATCGGCCGGCACCGCGGCTCACAGGCTAATCCTCCGCCTTGCGGCGCCGGCACACGGGGTTCTAGTCCCGGTCGGGGCACCAGATTCTGTCCCGGTTGCCCCTCTTCCAGGCCAGCTCTCTGCTGTGGCCAGGGAGTGCAGTGGAGGATGGCCCAAGTGCATGGGCCCTGCACCCCATGGGAGACCAGGAGAAGCACCTGGCTCCTGCCATCGGATCAGCAAGGTGTGCCCGCTGCAGCGTGCCAGCCGCGGCGGCCATTGGAGGGTGAACCAAAGGCAAAGGAAGACCTTTCTCGCTGTCTCTCTCACTCACTGTCCACTCTGCCTGTCAAAAAATAAATAAATAAATAAATAAAAAATAAAAAAAATTTAAAAAATCCCTGTCAATGGCCAGAGCAAGAAGACAGGTAATGAAGGATCCACCACATCACACCCCTCCCACAGTGCCTTCAGAAAAAGGATGGTCCTGCCAACATCTTGATTTCAGACTTTCAACAGCTAGAACTGCAAGAGAATAAATTTATGCTTTTTTTGTCCACTCAATTTATGATCATTTGTAATGAAAGACCTAAAGCTAATATACATGTTAAATAAGAACCTTAAAAATCCAGTCATAAACAATATGCACCTAATGAATCATAAGGACACCACCATGCTACGGCATTTTGGAGGAAGTCTAATCTTATTCTTAAGGTCATATGTACAAATACACAAGTAGACCAAGGTCTCTGGCAACATCTCCACAAGATCACCAAACAAAGGAAATGCTATCTTTTTATGCCACTTATGTGGATAGTATCTTTTTCCTCACACTGTTTGTGGGGTAAATTATTCTGATAAATCAGCCTATGGTCATATCAACAATTTTTTCAGCCTGACTGTAACTCTCAAAAAAAAAAAACCTTCATATTTTTCTGAACTACATTTAAAATAACAAATATTAACACCAAATGTGCAAGCCATGAAAGAAAGAATTGATAAGCTTCACTTCTTTAAAATTAAAAATTTCTGCTCCTTGAAACACACTATCAAAAGAATGAAAAAATGAGTCACAGATTAGGAGAAAAAACTTTCAAAATCTGTATCTGATAAAGGACTGTTATCCAAAATAGAAAAACAATTCCTAAATTTCCACAATAAGAAAACAACTCAATTTTAAAATGAAATTAACAAGTCCTCACCAAAGAAGATGTATGACAAATAAGCATATGAAAAGATGCTCCATATCATATGTTACCAGGGAAACACCAATTAAAATAGTGAGACATCCTACAACACACCTATTAGAACAGCCTATGTTTTGTACACTGACAGCAAATGCTGGAAAGCATGTGGAGCAACAGAAACTCTCATTCATTGCTGATGGGAATTCAAAATGGTAGAGACACTTTGGAAGACAGTGTTTTACAAACCAAAATGCATCTTATCAATAACCCAGCAATCACACTCTTTAGTATTTACCAAAAGAAGTTGCCAGAACTTGGGGCTGGTGTGGCATAGCGGGTAAAATAGCCACCTGTGACTCATACATTCTATATGGGCCCCAGTTCATGTTCCAGCTGCTCCACTTCAGATCCAGCTCCCTACTAATAGCGTGGGAAAAATCGTGAACGTGACCCAAGTATTTGGGCCCCTGCCACCCACGTGGGAGACCTGGATGAAGCTCCTAGCTCTAGTTGCAGCCTGGCACAGCCCCAGCCATTGTGTTCATATGGGGAATGAACAAATGGGTCAAAGATTCTCTGTCTCTGTCTCTCTGTCTTTCCCTCTCTCTTTGTAACTCTGGCTTTCAAATTAATAAATAAACCTTTAAAAACTTTTACCAAAAGTTAATACCATATAAAAATCTACACAATATTTGAACAGCTTGATTCATAATTGCCAAAACTTGAAAGCAACTAAGATGCACTTCAATAGGTAAATGAATGAGAAATAAATTTTGGTACATCCAGACAATGGCATATTATTCAATACTAAAGAGAATATAAGCTATTAGGCCATGAAAAGAGATGGAGGAACCATAAATATGTATTACTATGTGGAAGAAACTATCTGAAAAATACAAATAGGTGATGCCAAAGGATTTGTAACACAGTGACACCATTCTGTATGATACTGAAATGGTTGGATATTGTCCTAATACATTTGCCCAAACCTATAGAACGTACAAGAGCGAGAGTGAACTCTATTGCAAACTGTGGGCTTTGGATGTGTCATGTAGCTTCATCAGTTACAAATGTGCCACTCTGGTATGGGCTGTTAAGAGATGTTAAGAGATTATGTATGTGCAGAGACAGTAGATACATGGAATCTCTCTATAACCTCCTCTCAATTTGCCATGAATTTAAAGTTGCTTTAAAAATTATCTTAAAATAAATATTAATATCTCTATATACTTTTATGGCATGAACTCCAGGATATATTGTTGTGTCATCTATCTATCCCTGAATAACAAATAACCCCAAAATAGAACTACTCAAAACAATGACTTATTATTCCTCATAATTCTATAAACAGGGATTTGGGCAGGGTTTAGCTGGTAATCCTCTTGCTTCATGTGGGTCATCAGCTCCAGTGTGTTTATGTGGAGCTGGGCTGGGCTCAAAGGTCCAAATAAATACTTATATATATATATATTTATTTATTTTCACTATTATAAATTTTAATATGCATATTTATTTTATGGCCATGTAATATTTTAAACAATGAAAGATAAGTCATTATTTACATGGTTATTTATAAGGGAAGAAGGCAACATGGGGACAGAAATAGAACATAGATTTCTCTAAATATTCCCTATTTTGTAGGTTTGACTTAAGACTATCCAGATATTTTAAATAAAAATTAAAACAAAATTAAACAATAAAAAGTCTGAATTTGAAAGTAATAGGAAGTAAATCTAATTATATATATTTGGTAGAATAGAGAGAGAGACAGAGAGAGAAAGAGACAAAGCAAGAAGAAGGAGGAGGAGAAAGGAGGAAGAAGAGGAGGAGGAGAAGGGAAGGGGAGGGCAGGGGAGGGCAAGGCAGAGAAAGGAAGGGGAGAGTAGAAATTACAACAAAGACCTTTAAATGCAGTAACTGTATATTACATTGCTGATATATCCTAAGGCCAAAGAGAGCTGCAAATCAAATCTACTTTTTCAGGGCTCATGTTGGTGTTGGTAATCTCAATTTTCTGTTTTCTGGGGAGGCTGTGTCCATTGTTTGGAGCTAAATCAAATGTTCAATTAGGCCAGTGTCACAGAAAACTGAGATTTTGTGTGAAAGTCATTGCTAGGTATACAACTGAGTAAGATTAAAAAAACTCATAATCTACAATTAAAAGTATAAATATGAATTAACAATGTTCATAATGTGTTTTTTTTTCTTAACAACAACAAAAACCAACATATTCTGTAACTCTATCCACTGAAAAGGCAAAGATCCAATAACCAACGCAGTAGCAAGGAGCTCCCTTGGTGCCCATATTATGATCTTGGTTATTTCCCTATAAAGCACCCAGGGCTCTTTGGAAAAATAGTTCTGCACCTATGACAGAACATGTAAAAGACAGCTGTAACATCTTATTATTCAGAAAAAATCAAGGAAGCTATTGAAAGCCAGCTGGATTGTATCCAAAGAATTCAGCAGTCAATCTAAAGAAGTTCTCTCCTCAGGGCTAAAATAGGAAATGAGTATCACTAAGCATAAAAACTTCAATGAATCAAAGTACTTCAAATGTCTACAAAACCATGACTTTACAATTACATGAAAAATAAACTAATTAATCACCTTTGGAGAATGCCACAAAAATACCTCATTATTTTGGAAAACTGAAAAATAAAAGGAAAAAGTCAGCCTTTTCTAATGAAAAACTATGGGTCTTATTTGGGTTACAATTCAAAAAATTGTAACAATACTTTTAATAGAGAAATCAGTTCAACATGAATTTTACATAATAATATTAATAGATTATTATAAATTTGTTTACATGTGATGATAATAGAATTTTGGGTATTTTAAAAGAGTCCTCATTTTCTAAAGATATATATTGAAATATTTACAGAGGAAATTGTTTAATATATAGGATTTCCTTCAAAATAATTTCAGTGATGGGGAGTTGAGGGCATATAGATAAAAAGAGCCTACCAGGTATTAATAAGAAATTGAGTGATAAATGCATTTTTAGTTGCACTTTTTTCTCTTTCATTTATTTTTATAATTTCCTTAAATAAAAGTTTTAAGATTTCAATATTTATAAAGGAGTTAGAATCCAGTTGCTATAATTACAGAATTCTGTAAGCTTCTCTTTTCTCTATAATCTTCTCCCTAAATTATTAGCTAATTCATGGGGAGAATTTGTGACCTTCATAGATCTCAATCTTAACACACTGATGGCACATGGTAGTCACTCAGCAAACACTTATAGAATGGTAACAATCACTTTTAGCACCAGTATCAAGCACTATTAACTAAGGCTAAATTGATTCAGTCACTTAGGGGTTGAGAGAGCTTCTGATTTCTTCATAGGCAACAAAAACAAGATAGCCTTGGTCACTTTCCCAATCAAGGAAGATTGTGTCCGCTCCACATTAAGTGTTACACCTTTTAGGTGTTCCTGCACCAAATCCCACGGTAATGCTGTATCAAACTTCAACCATTGGCAGAGTTTTCTGCTCAAGTATCCTTTCTTCCATATGCCTCTCAGAAATCCCTGAAATTTTGGCAAAATTTCTTTTCTTGTCACAGTTCTGAGGCTTTGGCCAAATGCTAAGCTTCTGAGAATTTTGCTGTTAACTCAGTGAATGTGAGCACTGCCTTGCACTGGTAGTTAGTGGGAGTTAAGAAGAAATGAAGCCAGAACCTGAAGCAGAACTTGTCTGGGAAAAAGAACCTACATGTGAAATGATTAAGCTATTTATATGCTCCTAGAATTTTAAGAAGGAAATTTTGTTGTTGTTGCTTTTTTTTTTTTTTTTTTTTTTTGGACAGGCAGAGTGGACAGTTGACAGTGAGAGAGAGAGACAGAGAGAAAGGTCTTCTTTTGCCGTTGGTTCACCCTCCAATGGCTGCACCGCGCTGATCCGATGGCAGGAGCCAGGTACTTATCCTGGTCTCCCATGGGGTGCAGGGCCCAAGCACTTGGGCCATCCTCTACTGCACTCCCAGGCCACAGCAGAGAGCTGGACTGGAAGAGGAGCAACAAGGGCAGAATCCGGCGCCCCGACCGGGACTAGAACCCGATGTGCCGGCGCCGCAGGTGGAGGATTAGCCTATTGAGCCGTGGCGTCAGCCCTGTTGTTGCTTTTACAACTTGGAAATGTTTCTCAAATTCCTTAGACTGGTTTAATGGCACGTGCAATGGAATGTTGACCATCTCAATTTAGATGAAAACTAATTTATAATAGGATTGATTTGAATGTCTATCTACCAGAAGGTAAACCTTGTTAACATGAAATGGCTTATGATGAGTAGAACAGTGGTTTTATAAAAAGTGTCCACCTGCATTCCCAAAGGGCCCCCCAGGTAGTAACACAGGGGACCACAGAATGCAGACAGCAGCAGGCCATTACTGAACATTTCACTGATCTGGTGACTTCTAGATATGAGAAACATCGAAGACCAAGTATTATGGAAAATATCTTGGCTTTCTCTTTCCAAGATACTCTTGGCCACTAAATTGATGTTCTTGTGGAAGACATCTGCTTGTAGGTGATGACTGAGAAATGGAATAAGAATATAGCACAAATCTTCTGCCCCCGATTCCCTACCCTGCCAGCCATTACTAGTACATGTGGGTGTTAATTTGGTAGTCGTCCCAGATTTAATAAGACCAGAGATGACTTTCAGTTAAAAATGGTATCTTGGGGACTGAATTTAGCCACCCTTTATTCCATCCAAATTTTCTATTGAAATAACCTATACCTATACATATTTTAAACCGGGGGCATCTATGGCAATGTTGGTAATTTGGAAATAAAGGAATCCTTGCTAAAAATCATGAAAATGATAACATGAAGAAACAGCCTATCATCCTGGATTTCCCTGCAATTTGGAAATTAACTGAAGAAAGACCTCAGCAAAATCTGGCTATAAGCTTAGTGCAAGGGCTGGAGGTGACAATAGGTCATTGGTGGCCTTGTAAGGGGCAAACATGAATCAACCTCAACCTCTGGGGAGTACACTGCATGCCACAGGCACAAGCAGCAAGGATTCTGGGGTCCTTCCAAATACTCACACTAACCCCGACTGCCACGCTGGGAAATGAGCAAAGGGACTGCCACAGCTCTCTGCAAATGAAAGCAGCTCTTCAGGAGGGGGAATTGAGTTGCTGCTCCAGCTGACCTTGGACTGCATCACAAACTGTTACAAAAAACTGTTGCCTGGGGAATAGACCCTTTCTTCTGGTAGATTTCTGAACCCCCAAAGTACAAGTATAGTAATTGAAATATTTGTCCATCCCTATATCTTGGTTGATCTGGAACTTGGAAATCCACACACTCCCTAAAAAGAATTTAAAGCACCAACATAGAATAAACTTCAGTTTCTCTCTTCAGTCCAGTAAATGGCTGGAACTAGGAAAGGACAGACCAAGTCAAATAAGGTACCAATGTGAGTGATAAACCTCAGTAATGAAAGAAAAGATTCATGTATGGTTTTAGAAGCTCTGATTAGTTGAAGAAAATGTTTCATATTGACACCAGAAAAAGTAGTCATTTAAAAGGATGAAGGCATAAATCAGAAAAGTCTAAGATAAAAAAAAACCTGATTGTCAAGTTTTAAACAAACTAATGAATTAGAACCTAAGTTCCAAGCAATACTCCTAGAATTTGGTGGGGGGAAAATTAAGAAATAAAAGGGGTAAAAGAATGCTAAGAGCTATGGAGAATGAATGTAAGAGATGCAGTACACATTTAATAGAATCATATTTTTGCAACCATGAATTTTATTCCCCCCCCCACTTTAAATTATGTTCCTATACATCCTCTCATGCTTCTGAGACTTATATATTCAGGTATTCTAGTACATTTGGCTAAATTCTTAAGGCTCACATTTAATGTACTAAGAAGTAATACTTATAAAGAAATCAGAGTCCCTCACATAGACAAGATACTAACATTCATCATTACAGTTCAGTATGAATCTTAAATCAAGTTAAACGGTAGACTGCAGGGGAAGTAAAGTCCATATTATTTTCTACATGGGGTTAAGCAGTTGGAAGATACAGAAGACAGCCAGAAAGGATGAAGACAGATGGTAATTCCAGAGTTCTTCCAAGGTTTGTTCATGTAAAGTACTGCAGTAATAAGACTTAAGGAAATGGGGCCAGTGCTGTGGCGTAGTGGGTTAAAGCCCCAGCTTGCAGTGCAGGCATCACCTATGGGCACTGGTTCAAGTCCCAGCTGCTCCACTTCCAATCCAGCTCTCTGCTATGGCCTGGGAAAGAAGTAGAAGATGGCCCAAGTCCTTGGGCCCCTGCACCCATGTGGGAGACCTGGAAAAAGTTCCTGGCTCCTGGCTTTGAATCAGCTCAGCTCTGGCCATTGCGTTTATCTGGGGAGTGAACCAGTGGATGAAAGACCTCTCTCTTTCTCTGGCTCTACTTCTCTCTGTAACTCTGTTTTTCAAATAAATAAAATAAATCTTTAAAAAAATACTTGAAGAAATGAGGAGGGGCAAGGACCCTGACCCCTATCAGCCTATCTCACATTCTTAGAAGAAATGGTGTGGGTGGTTCCATACCAACATATGACTGACAGGTCAAGTTAAAGAAGGGACAGATTAAGCCAGACTGACAAACAGCTTCAACAAAATTTTGTCAAATCTAAGTCACTTTTAGCTGAAGGGCATAATAAAGAAAAATTGTACCAACTGAAGTATGATATGCTTCTAAGATATAGTCCAGTATCACAGAAGATACAATGCAAAAACGCATGCATTACAATTGATGAAAGGACAGCACTCCTAAACTACCATGTTATGTCTTAACAATCCTAGCAGCCCTGTCCCCGATCTGCACTTGACTTGCAGCAGGTGCTCAGTAAATGTTGAAGAAAAAGGAAGGGGGGAGGGGAGAAAGAGAGAGAGGAAGGAAGAAAAGAAAAAGAAAAAAGGGGGCCCGGGGCTTGTCCAATGTCTGAATGCAGCCCTTAGAACTATATAGAACCTATGTCCCTTTCATTCTTTTCCTTTTTATAAAAAGATTTATTTATTTATTTGAATGTCAGAGTTACACAGAGAGAGAAGGAGAGGCAGAGAGAGTTCACTCTCCAGTTGGCTGCAATGGCCAGAGCCATGCTGATCTGAAGCCAAGGAGCTGCTTTCCCAGGCAGTAGCAGAGAGCTGGATTGGAAGTGGGGCAGCTGGGGCTCAAACCAGCACCCATATGGGATGCCAGCACTTCAGGTGGCAGCTTTACCTCCCAAGACACAGCACCGGCCCCATCTTTCATTCTTTTAAATTCAAAATTTTAATTCTTGTTTTTGACCATTTCTGCTCTAATCAGCTCAGACCAACCACAAATTCTTCCTCCAGGACACGTCAGCTTGCCCTATTGCTGTAAATCATCTGAGATACCCCATCTCTTCCTTTACTTCCAGTTTAGCACTTCTCCTGTCCAAAGTGTGTCAGAAAAGAATAATACAAGAACTGACCACAAAGAAGGCTCTTTACCTAAAGCTTAAAGCACAAAATAAATATACTAACTGGCATAATAAGACAGGTAGAGACAGAATAATCTCTCAGAAGAATTCAGCATGCCATGTTGATTATAAAAAAAAGTTAAAAATGAAATCCAAACCTTTTATTGCTCCAAAAGATAGCTTTTCAAAATTTTACATAATAGATGGCGGAATAGTGAGGACGCGCACCGATAGTCCGGGAAAATTTAGTTTAATAAAAGGGGAGTTACGGTAGCCTCAGAAAAAAGAACCAGCAAAATATTGCAGAGGAAACTCTTCTGGATCCAGTGGTCGTGAATCGGAGGACCTACTGGGAGAACAAGGTCGCCCACCGCGCGAAAGCCGAGCCGCGGGACCGAGCCGTGGGACCGAGCCGCTGAAGCCGAGCCGCGGGACCGAGCTGCGCAAGCTGCAGGGTCTGCGCGCAAGTGCTCGAAGGGGAGTGAGTGCCACACAGACAACAGCGGAGAGACTTGGGACGTCCAGGGCTCCGAGTCCACACATCGGTGCTGGAAGGGGAGCGGACCTGCGTGGAGAGCGTGGGAGCCCACAGTTCGGGACACCAGCGGCAGAATCAACACACCAGCGCTGGAACGCGAGGTGAGCCGAACCTCAATAACCCCGAGACACCGGCAGGCAAGCGGAGAGAGGAGACTAGAGGGAACGACCCCCCCGGGGGGGGGGACTTCACCAAGCTAACTGGAAGAGAGAGAGAGGAAAAAAAAAAAAAGGTGACTGGTACAGACACGGGTTTCTCTCTCTCCGCTCACCTCTCAAGGGTGAGCAAGACAAAGAGCAGGTGCCATCTTGGACATACGTCATAAGCAGAGCGACCTCAGGTCTGCACCGGCCCTGAGGCTAGCAGAAAAACCTGACTCTGGGCAGGGCGAATTAACAGGAGATTAGGACCTAGTAAATTTGTGGTGCTACTGAACTGAGACTGTGAAAAAAGAGACGGTGGGGGAGAGATCTCACGGAATTCACGTGAGCACTCTCCAGAGACGCTACAATTCCGTAACTTTGGCAACCCAGTGGGAGACTGAAGGAGAATTTGAGCCCACTCCGAGGGCCGAACAGATTCCCTGTGTGGTCCTTGGGAAAGAGCTTCCGATCTCTGGCTCCTGCGGGTATATCATTTGCCTGCTAACTACCTCCAACTTCGGTCAGCTGTGCAGAATAACTTCCCTTTTGAATCAAAAAAAGAGAGAGCGAGAGAGAGAGAGAGAGAGAGGTTTACCACGCCTAACCTGGGAGTGTCACCTTTGGCACACCAAACAGAGCTCTCAGGCCACACCCATCTCAAGCCCTAAGGCTCCATCAAAAACAGATAGTCCACTTAATCTAGAGTCATAGTATAACAAGAAAAAGCACCACAGTGAAGAAACCAAATATCTCCAATATGACAAATAACAAACGCAAAAACCGAGGTAATAAAAACAAGGAAGTCACCATGAAGCCCTCAACTGAAAAAGACACCCCAATTCAAGATTATGAGGATGATGACATAGAAGAAATGCAAGAAGCAGATCTCAAAAAATTGATAAGAACATTAAGAAGTTCTCAAAAACAAATTCTTGAACTACAGAAATCCTTAATGGACAAGATAGAAAATCTCTCTCGTGAAAATGAAATATTAAGGAGGAATCAAAATGAAACGAAACAACTAGTACAACAGGAAACTGGGATAGTGACTGAAGTGAAGAATTCAATAGATCAAATGAAAAACACAATAGAGAGCCTTACAAACAGAATGGGTGAAGCAGAAGAGAGAATATCGGACTTAGAAGACAGAGAACAGGAAAGGATACAGTCAAACCAAAGAAAAGACGAGGAAATTAGAAATCTGAAACATATTGTCGGGAATCTTCAGGATACTATTAAAAAACCCAACATTCGGGTTTTAGGAGTTCCTGAAGGCATGGAGAGGGAGAAAGGATTAGAAGGCCTTTTTAGTGAGATATTAGCAGAAAATTTCCCAGGTTTGGAGAAGGACAGAGAAATCCTGGTACAGGAGGCTCACAGAACCCCTAATAAACACGACCAAAAGAGATCCTCACCACGACACGTTGTAATTAAACTCTCCACAGTGAAACATAAAGAAAAGATCCTAAAATGTGCAAGAGAGAAACGTCAGATTACTCTCAGAGGATCTCCAATAAGACTCACAGCTGACTTCTCATCAGAAACTCTACAAGCTAGGAGGGAATGGCGAGATATAGCCCAGGTACTAAGAGAGAAAAACTGCCAGCCCAGAATATTATATCCTGCAAAGCTATCATTTGTGAATGAAGGTGAAATAAAGACTTTTCATAGCAAACAGAAATTGAAAGAATTTGTTGCCACTCGTCCAGCCCTGCAAAAGATGCTTAAAGATGTGTTACACACAGAAACAAAGAAACACGGTCATCAATATGAAAGAAGGTAAAGGAAGGAAACCAAGGAAGGAAAGCTCACAGCAAAAGATCACAGGGAATTCAAAGCATATATTAGATCTTATCTTTGGCAAATGGCAGGGCAAAGTTACCACTTATCATTAGTCACATTGAACGTGAATGGCCTGAACTGTCCAGTTAAAAGACACAGATTGGCTGATTGGGTTAAGGAACAAAACCCATCTATTTGCTGCTTACAAGAAACACATCTTTCCAACAAAGATCCATACAGACTGAAAGTGAAAGGCTGGAAAAAGATATACCATGCCAACAGAAATGAAAAAAGAGCGGGCGTAGCCATCTTAATATCAGACACCATAAACTTTACCACAAAAACCGTTAAGAGAGACAAAGAGGGACACTACATAATGATTAAGGGATCAATTCAACAGGAAGATATAACAATTATCAATGTATATGCACCTAACTACAGGGCACCGGTTTATCTAAAAGATTTGTTAACGGACTTAAAGGGAGACTTAGACCCCAATACAATAGTACTGGGGGACTTCAATACTCCACTCTCAGAAATAGACAGATCAATAGGACAGAAGATCAACAAGGATACAGTAGATTTAAACAACACTATAGCCCAAATGGATCTAACAGATATATACAGAACTTTCAATCCTACAGCTAAAGATTTTACATTCTTCTCAGCAGTACATGGAACCTTCTCTAGGATTGACCACATACTAGGCCATAAAGCAAGTCTCAGCAAATTCAAAAGAATTAGAATCATACCATGCAGCTTCTCAGACCATAAAGGAATCAAGTTGGAAATTAGCAACTCAGGAATCCCTAGAGCATATGCAAACACATGGAGATTGAACAACATGCTCCTGAATGAACAATGGGTCATAGAAGAAATCAAAAGAGAAATCAAAAACTTTCTGGAAGTAAATGAGGATAACAGCACAACATACCAAAACTTATGGGACGCAGTAAAAGCAGTGTTAAGAGGAAAGTTTATATCAATAGGTGCCTACATCAAGAAATTGGAAAGGCACCAAATAGATGAGCTTTCAATTCACCTCAAGGATCTAGAAAACCTACAGCAAACCAGACCCAAATCTAGTAGGAGAAGAGAAATAATTAAAATCAGAGAAGAAATCAACAGGATTGAATCAAGAAAAACATTCCAAAAAATCAGCCAAACGAGGAGCTGGTTTTTTGAAAAAATAAACAAAATTGACACCCCATTGGCCCAACTAACTAAAAAAAGAAGAGAAAAGACCCAAATCAATAAAATCAGAGATGAAAAAGGAAATGTAACAACAGACACCACAGAAATAAAAAGAATCATCAGAAATTACTACAAGGACTTGTATGCCAGCAAACAGGGAAACCTATCAGAAATGGATAGATTCCTGGACACATGCAACCTACCTAAATTGAACCAGGAAGACATAGAAAACCTAAACAGACCCATAACTGAGACAGAAATTGAAACAGTAATAAAGGCCCTCCCAACAAAGAAAAGCCCAGGACCAGATGGATTCACTGCTGAATTCTACCAGACATTTAAAGAAGAACTAACTCCAATTCTTCTCAAACTATTCAGAACAATTGAAGAAGAGGGAATCCTCCCAAATTCTTTCTATGAAGCCAGCATCACCTTAATTCCTAAGCCAGAAAAAGATGCAGCACTGAAAGAGAATTACAGACCAATATCCCTGATGAACATAGATGCAAAAATCCTCAATAAAATTCTCGCCAATAGAATGCAACAACACATCAGAAAGATCATCCACCCAGACCAAGTGGGATTTATCCCTGGTATGCAGGGATGGTTTAATGTGCACAAGACAATCAATGTGATACACCACATTAACAGACTGCAGAAGAAAAACAATATGATTATCTCAATAGATGCTGAGAAAGCATTTGATAAAATACAACACCCTTTCATGATGAAAACTCTAAGCAAACTGGGTTTGGAAGGAACATTCCTCAATACAATCAAAGCAATCTATGAAAAACCCACAGCCAACATCCTATTGAATGGGGAAAAGTTGGAAGCAATTCCACTGAGATCTGGGACCAGACAGGGATGTCCACTCTCACCACTGCTATTCAATATAGTTCTGGAGGTTCTAGCCAGAGCTATTAGGCAAGAAAAAGAAATTAAAGGGATACAAATTGGGAAGGAAGAACTCAAACTATCCCTCTTTGCAGATGACATGATTCTTTATTTAGGGGACCCAAAGAACTCTACTAAGAGACTATTGGAACTCATAGAAGATTTTGGCAAAGTAGCAGGGTATAAAATCAATGGACAAAAATCAACAGCCTTTGTATACACAGACAATGCCATGGCTGAGGAAGAACTTCTAAGATCAATCCCATTCACAATAGCTACAAAAACAATCAAATACCTTGGAATAAACTTAACCAAGGACGTTAAAGATCTCTACGATGAAAATTACAAAACCTTAAAGAAAGAAATAGAAAAGGATACCAAGAAATGGAAAAATCTTTCATGCTCATGGATTGGAAGAATCAATATCATCAAAATGTCCATTCTCCCAAAAGCAATTTATAAATTCAATGCAATACCAATCAAGATACCAAAGACCTTCTTCTCAGATCTGGAAAAATTGGTGCTGAAATTTATATGGAGGCACAAGAGACCTCGAATAGCTAAAGCAATCTTGTACAACAAAAACAAAGCCGGAGGCATCACAATACCAGATTTCAGGACATACTACAGGGCAGTTGTAATCAAAACAGCATGGTACTGGTACAGAAACAGATGGATAGACCAATGGAACAGAATTGAAACACCAGAAATCAACCCAAACATCTACAGCCAACTTATATTTGATCAAGGATCTAAAACTAATTCCTGGAGCAAGGACAGTCTATTCAATAAATGGTGCTGGGAAAATTGGATTTCCACGTGCAGAATCATGAAGCAAGACCCCTACCTTACACCTTACACAAAAATCCACTCAACATGGATTAAAGACCTAAATCTACGACCTGACACCATCAAGTTACTAGAGAACATTGGAGAAACCCTTCAAGATATTGGCACAGGCAAAGAGTTTCTGGAAAAGACCCGGGAGGCACAGGCAGTCAAAGCCAAAATTAACTATTGGGATTGCATCAAATTGAGAAGTTTCTGTACTGCAAAAGAAACAGTCAGGAGAGTGAAGAGACAACCGACAGAATGGGAAAAAATATTTGCAAACTATGCAACAGATAAAGGGTTAATAACCAGAATCTACAAAGAGATCAAGAAACTCCACAAAAACAAAACCAACAACCCACTTAAGAGATGGGCCAAGGACCTCAATAGACATTTTTCAAAAGAGGAAATCCAAATGGCCTACAGGCACATGAAAAAATGTTCAAGGTCATTAGCAATCAGGGAAATGCAAATCAAAACCACAATGAGGTTCCACCTCACCCCGGTTAGAATGGCTCACATACAGAAATCTACCAACAACAGATGCTGGCGAGGATGTGGGGAAAAAGGGACACTAACCCACTGTTGGTGGGAATGCAAACTGGTCAAGCCACTATGGAAGTCAGTCTGGAGATCCCTCAGAAACCTGAAGATAACCCTACCATTCGACCCAGCCATCCCACTCCTTGGAATTTACCCAAAGGAATTTAAATTGGCAAACAAAAAAGCGGTCTGCAGCCTAATGTTTATTGCAGCTCAATTCACAATAGCTAAGACCTGGAACCAACCTAAATGCCCATCAACGGTAGACTGGATAAAGAAATTATGGGATATGTACTCTTTAGAATACTATACCGCAGTAAGAAACAACGAAATCCAGTCATTTGCAACAAAATGGAGGAATCTGGAACACATCATGCTGAGTGAAGTAAGCCAGTCCCAAAGGGACAAATACCATATGTTCTCCCTGATCGGTGACAACTGACTGAACACCAAAAAGGAAACCTGTTGAAGTGGAATGGACACTATGGGAAACGGTGACTTGATCAGCATAGCCCTGACTGTTAATGAACAACTTAATACATTATCCTTCTTAGTAGTTTTTTTGTCTGTTCTACTTAATATGACTGGTTTAATTATGTAATTAATACACAGTTATTCTTAAGTGTTGAAATTTAACTGAAATGTGATCCCTGTTAAACATAAGAGTAGGAATAAGAGAGGGAAGAGATATATAATTTGGGACATGCTCAAGCTGACTTGCCCCAAATGGTAGAGTTAGAAACATACCAGGGGACTCCAATTTAATCCCATCAAGGTAGCATGTACCAATGCCATCTCACTATTCCAAGTGATCAATTTCAGTTCACAATTGATCATAATGAAAGGACTAAGAGTCAAAGGGAGCACATAAACGAGTCTAGTACCTGCTAACACTAACCGATAGAATAAATAAAGGGGAGAGTGATCCAACATGGGAAGTGAGATACTCAGCAGACTCATAGAATGGCAGATGTCCTAAATAGCACTCTGGCCTCAGAATCAGCCCTAAAGGCATTCGGATCTGGCTGAAAAGCCCATGAGAGTATTTCAGGCATGGAAAGCCAAGACACTCTGGCAAAAGATCTCTGTGAGTGAGATCTCAGTGGAAAGAACAGGTCTTCAAAGAAGGAGGTACCTTTCTCTGAAGGGAGGAGAGAACCTCCACTTTGACTATGACCTTGTCTAAACAAGATAAGAATTGGAGAACTCAGAGGGCTTCCATAGCCTTGGAAACTCATGACTGGAGCATAGGGAGATTACTGATGCCATAGACAGGAGTGTCAATTGGTAAAGTCAACAACAGGAGTCACTGTGCACTTACTCCTCATGTAGGATCTCTGTCCTTAATGTGCTGTGCATTGAGATTTAATGCTATAACGAGTACTCAAACAATATATTTCACTTTGTGTTTCTATGGGGGTGCAAACTGTTGAAATCTTTACTTAATGCATACTAAACTGATCCTCTGTAAAAAAAAAAAAAAAAAGAAAAGAAAGAAAGAAAGAAATTATCAACTCCCAACTTGACTCTCACTGGGATTAAACATGACAATAGGTCTATCTGATTTCATCATCATTTAAAAAAAATCATCTATTATTTTTCACTTTATGTTTCTGTGTGGGAGCAAACTGTTGAAATCCTTACTTAATGTATACTAAGCTGATCTTCTGTATATTAAGATAATCGAAAATGAATCTTGATGTGAATGGAAGGGGAGAGGGAGTGGGAAAGGGGAGGGTTGTGGGTGGGAGTGATGGTATTGGGGGGAAGCCATTGTAATCCATAAATCGTACTTTGGAAATTTATATTCATTAAATAAAAGTTAAAAAAAATTTACATAATAATTTATGTTTCATGAACATGAATGCACAGTGGGTTTTCTTCTTACAGATAGGCTATTCTTAGGCACGATTTATGAAGGCAAGGTCTAAGAGGTTGAAAGGGGTGTACTTAACAGAGTTGTCTAGCAATTTTTGGCAGCAACTGCCTAGACCCAACAGACCTGCAAATATTACCACTGTAGAAAAATGCCACAGTCTACTTTTCCGCCTACCTTCCTGGCCTCTCCTTCTTCACCTCTTTTGCTTGCTATGTCCTCTTTTCTAGAGAACTACCATTTGGAGCACCCCCAGAATTCTTTCCTTAGCCCTCTTTTCTTTTTCATATTTCATTTTTAATTTAATTTTGAGATTTCCAAATACTAGGTAAACCTTAAAGAATATAGACCACAACTAGATTGAGGCCAGGCAGGCACTCATCTTTGGTGCAAAATTTATGAGGCGCACATACACAAAAACTCTTAATCAAGTGAAGTCATAATTAATGCACTATTTAAAAATCAAGGGAAAACACGTGGTACACAGCTCATATACAGCTTTTGATGCTCACATCCCATATCAGAATGCCTGGGATTGAATCCTGGCTCTGCCTCAGATTCCAACATCCTGCTAATGTTCACCCCGGGAGATACCAGGTGATGACTTAAGTACCTGAGTTCCTGCCACCTATGTGGGAGACTCGACCTGAGTTCCAGGTTCTTGACTTCAACCTGATCCAGCACTGACTGTGGCAGGCATTTGGGGAATGAAACAAAAGATGGAATACCTCTTTCTTTCTCGGTCTCTCTCTCTCCCTCCCCTCTTCATCTTTCTGCCTTTCAAATGAATTTTAAATTTTAATCACAATCAATATGGAAAAAACATATCATCAAAAATAAATATTTTAATAAAGAAAGATTCTGACCCTGTACTTTTACAACACTGACTCATTTGTCTCACTCTAACCTTCAGCTCTAAGTCCTATATAATTTTATGTACAAAAATAAATGGCTGGCCTGAGAGCTGTGGATTGCCAATTGATTTTTGAAAAATAGCATTAAAGTATGGTTTATCTTGATCAATGAGTTTTTAGGCAACCCCTTAAATTTTGTACCTGAGTCCTGCCTTTTGCCTCTTTTATGACATAGCAAATATAATTTGGTTTTGCTTGTTCATCAATTTTGTGACAATAAATCATAAACTGCATAAAACTTGAATGTATATTTATATGATCTACTTTTTCTCTTCTGGTAAGAGAAAACTTCTGGATGTCCTAAATTAATTACAAGTAGAGGATGGAGGGAAGGAGAGATAAGGAAAGCTATTTGTTAAAAGTTGTGGGCCAAACCAATGAAAGACTATTCCATGTTCCATGTTTTACTGACTCAAATTCCCAGGTAGCCAGCCATTACTTCTTGCATACAACTCCAACCAATCCAAAAGCAACATGTACTTCTCCTCAATGACAATACTCCTTTCCCAAAACTTCCCCACTCTGTGTTATTTTACCTCTGTTATTTATAGCCAATATATGTTCTATGTAAACAACTTATGATTTCCTACCCCAAATTTTCATTATAAAAATGCTCTTGGCTTACAGGTCCAGAGGACATATTTCCAACTGCCTTGAGGGGTCTTTATAAAGTTTCCTTGGAGGGATCAGTGTTGTGGTGCAGTGGGTTAAGCCAACGGTTGTATTGCCAGTTTCCTGCAATGAAGTATTGATTTGAGTCCCAGCTGTTTGGCTTCCAGTCCAGGTTCCTGCTAGTGAACTTGGGAAGGTAGCAGAAGATGGCCCGAGTACATAGTCCCCGGACACCCATATGGGAGACTGGAATGGAGTTCCAGGCTCCTGGCTTCAGTCTGGCCCAAACCTGGCCATTGCAGCCATTTGGAGACCGAATCAGCAGGTGGAAGATCTCTTTCTTTGTCTCCCTCTCAGTCTGTCACCCTCTCCTCTCTCTGTCCCTCTGTCTTTCAACTAAATCTGTTTCAAAAACAGAAAAGAAAAATGTCACAGAAGCATGTATTGCGAAAAGCTAGGCATAGATATCAAAATAAACATCTTTAAATTCTATTTTTCCTCACACATTTTGAAGTACTCTCATACTTAACCTCGCTGCCAGAAGTTGCAGGAACTTTTCCCAGGACCTGGTCCTGTTCTGGTTAATATCTCTAATGGGTCAATAGACTATTTCAGAGATTTCTCAGTTTCAAGAGTTTGAGTTTCATATTTTACCTAATATATTCTATTTAAAAGAGTTCTCCATGCTTATGTTAACAGCTGTAGTTCATTCATCTTCATGGCTTCATAGTGTTCCATTGTATCATTGCATCATTATTTATGCATCCATTTTCCTAATGATAGATGTGTGGGTTGTTTCCAGCTTAGTCATTACAAATCTTGCTTCTGTAAGCATTCTTGTACATATAGTCCAATAGGTTCGCTAGACCTCAAATTCTATTCTTGTGAAATGCTGAATCACAGGGTGTATCGAAGTTGATATTTACTAGGTAAAGTCAACTTGTTATCCAAAATGCTTATACCAATATATACTAACACAACAGAGTTTCTGTTACTCTTCAGACCCAATAAAATTCAATTTTAAAAATTTTACAGGGCTGGCATTGTGGCATACTGAGTTAAGCCACCATCCGCAACACTGGCATCCCATATGAGCTCCTGTTCATGTCCCAGCTGTTCCACTTTCCATCCAACTCCCTGCTAATGGCTGGGGAAAAGTAGCAGAAGGTGGACCAACTCCTTGGGACCCAGCTACCCACCTGGGAGACCTTAAAAAAACTCCTGGCTCCAGGCTTTAGCCTGGCCCGGCACTGCCGTTGTGACAATCTGGGGAGTGAACCAGTGAATGGGAGATATCTCTCTCTCTCTCTCTCTTTCTGTCTGTAACTCATTCTTTCCAATAAATAAATAAATCTAAGAAAAAGTTTTGCAAGCCTACTGGGTTGAAAATGATATATCACTTCTGTGATTAATAAAACATTTCTTTATATGCTTTTTTTATCTTTCATAACACGGACTCATGTACTTTGCTCAATTTGATATTAGAATATATCTCAATATTTATAACATATAATGATGCACTGAGACAGAATATATCTATATTTTGTTCATTTTTTTCTTAAAATCTTCAGAAATTCTATATTCCAGATAACAATGCTTTATTGAATGAATTCAAAATATGTTCTCTAAGTTTGTGACTCATCCTTTCACTTTTTGTGATTTTTCATTTTAAAAAGTTCTTATTTTCAATGCAGTCACATTTATCATTTTTATATTTTATTATAAATAATTTTTGTTTCTTGCTATAAAAACCATTGACTTCTCTGTTATCATAATTTCATATTTGTCCTCAAATTATATTGAAGTTGTGGCTTGAATTTGTAAGCCTTTAATACATCTGGGTTGAAATTTGGGTAGCACATGGAGCAGGGCTCCATTTGAAATTTTTTCAATATGGATAACCTATTGCTGCAAGAGAATTTACTAATAAGCCATCCAGTCACCACTGATCTGCATTGCCTCTGCTTCCATATATCAGATTTCAATATGTGAATATGTGTGTATACTCTATTTGATCACATCTCCTTACCTAGTTCTTTATTTAAGGAATACCCTGGATATTTGTTCCTTTTAGAATCAAATCACTTTGTTTCATTGAAAAACTGGGGAAATGCAGCATACAACATTGCAGTTAACAATGGACCTACATGATGGTGATACTGTGAGATTATAAAAATTTCTATTGCCTACTGACATTCTAGTTGCCATATCTGTAGCACAAGCATTATTCACATGTATTGAGATGATACTATGTAAACAAACCTACTGTGCTGCCATTTGTATAAAAGTATAGTACATGCAATTATGTATAGTAGTATATAATACTTAGTAATGATCATAAATAACTATGTTACTGGTTTATGTATTCACTATGCCATACTTTTTATCCTAAATAGCATGCCATGTTACACCAGCAGCAGCCTCACACATTTCATATTTATCACATCCCTTTTTGCTTCAAGAAGCCATATCAAGCGACTGACCTATACTATCTAGGTTTATGTAATGCTTCTGTCATGTTTACACAAATATGAAATGACCCAATGACACATTTCTCAGAATATGTTTCAGTCATTAAGCAACACATGTATGTAACTTATATACACTGCAACATTTTAGCAAGGGTTAATATCTTTATAATATTTGTCTTTATAACTATAAACATAGTACATTTCTCTGTTCATTGGGTTCTTTATTGAAGGTAGTGGGCTAAATGGTGGCCCCAAAAAGATATTTTTGCTCTTTTTTTTTTTTTTTTTTTTTTTGTATTTTGGAGGTAGAGTTAGACAGTGAGAGAGAGAGAGACAGAAAGGTCTTCCTTCCATTGGCCCACCCCCTAAATGGCCGCTAAGGCTGGTGCTGCGCCGATCCGAAGCCAGGAGCCAGGTGCTTCCTCCTGGTCTCCCATGCCAGTGCAGGAGCCCAAGGACTTGGGCCATCCTTCACTGCCTTCCCAGGCCACAGCAGAGAGCTGGACTGGAAGAGGAGCAACTGGGGCTAGAACCCAGCACCCATATGGGATGCCAGTGCCTCAGGTGGAGGATTAACCAAGTGAGCCACAGTGCCGGCCAGGATATTTTTGTTCTTACCCTCAGAACCTGTGGATGTAAACTTACTTACATTAGAGATGTAATTAGTGATCTCAAAATAATAAAATTCTGGATTATTCAGGTAGTATTAAATCTAACAAAAGGACCATAAGAGACAGAAGAGGAGGCAACACAGACATAGACAGAGAAGGCTATATGAAGATGCAGAGAGCCGTGGAGCACCTGGAGCCACCAGAAGCTGGAAGAGGCAAGAAAGGATTCTCCCTGGGAGCCTTCAGAGGTGTGTGTGGTCCTATCAACATCTTGATTTTAGTTGTGGGCACTTGGCATAGCAGTTAAGACCCACATCCCATATCAGAATGTCTGGATTCAAGTTCCAAGCCCTAGCTTCCCTCCTGATTCCCTCCTGATTCCAGTATCCTGCTAATGTATGCTCCATGAGTCAGCAGGTTATGGCTCAAACCCTGATGAAGTTCTTGGCTCCTGGCTTGCAGGTATTTGCGGGAGTGAACCAATGGATTGGAGATTCTCTCTCTCTCTCTCTCTCTCTCCCCTCACCTTTTCAAATAAATAATCAATTATTTTTCTAAAAAATCTTGATTTTGGGCTTTTGTCCTCCAGAACTATGAGAGAAAATAAGTTTGCATTGTTTAAGCCACCCAGTTTATGATAATTTGTTATGAGAGCTCTGGGAAACAAATACACTTTCAATAAACTTACAGAATTTCTCCACGATGATCTTGCATATCATGTATTTATCATCAAAATCAGTATTTTATTGCTATTGTAAATGACATCTTTTAAAATGCAAATTTATTACTGGTTTATTAATGACATTCAGGAAGTCAGCTCTATTTTGGCCACAATCTTGTATTCAGAAACTTTGCTAAAATCTTTATTTTAATAAATATGTTATCCATATGTTATGAAAATCTTGAATGCATGCAAGAAAAATGCTTCTTGTTGATAAATTAAATTTACTCCTGGTGGGAGTATTTTCTAGAAAAAGAAAATGGATTGATTTTTCATTGTTAGTCTAGATAGAAAAAGCAAGAACATTCTCAGTAAAGGTCACCAGACTCTTGACTGGTAGCCATCTATGTAGGTCACTAGCTACCCAGCACAAGTTCTCATCCCACCGGAATTCATTATAAACTGGCAGAAGGATTTATTAGAGCTAATTCTTTCCAAAGAGTATATTAATTACAGCGTGCAAAAGCAGCGTGACCCAGAACTTCTTTTTTTTTTTTTTTTTTGATACTGAAATCTTCACTTTGCTAAGCAGACCTTCCAACTTCTACTCTTGCTCATGTCTAATTCATTCTCTAACCTGCAGCCTGCTTTTTAAAGCACTATTTTGGCCTCACCCTATCATTCCAACTTGCTAGAAAAGCCACATTTTTCTTGGATAGAAGTAAAATCTTTACATGGCTGTTAGTCCAAGTAGGCTTGGTCTCTCTGTCTTAACTCTCATATCTCATCATCTTTGCCCTCATGCTCTGGGTTACAATCACAGCAGGATTCTCTCAGCTTTGAGAACCAAAAATACTCCCTTGTTTTGTCAAATATAGTCATCCCTTGGTCCTAGTTCCAAGACCCTCTACAGATACCAAAATCTACAAATGTTCAAGTCTCTTACATAAAATGGCATTGTACTTGCATATAGCCTATGTATATCCTCCCATATATCTAAACCATCTCTAGATTACTCAAAATACCTTGGAAAATATAAACACTACATAAAGAGTTGCCATATTGTATTATTTAGGGAATAATGACTGGAAAAAAATAGCCTGTACCTGTTCAGTACAGATGCAATATTTTTTTCAAAATATTTTCAACCTCTTGTTGGTTGAATCCACAAATGCAAAATTTGCTAAGTTATTTCCTCTGCCTGAAATCTCCTCTCCACACTGATCTCCTAACTCCCTTCTATTTCTTCATTGCTTAGCTTAAAATTGCTTCATCAGATTCTTCTCTGAAACTCTAACATAAAGTAGACTCCCCCTATTATATTTTATTTTAACTCCTAATATCTCTTCCTACCAGTATTCAGGGATTTTCCTTTATTAATTTCTAAAATTTCACTTTTTAATTTATAATCACTAAAATTCACTCTTTTTCCTGCATAATTCCATTGTATTTGATGAATGCCATACAGAACAATTTGACTGCTTCCCAAAATACCCCCATGATGTCTTTTTATAGTCAATCCATTCTTTCACTTTCAACCCCTGGCAACCACTACAATTTTTACTTTTCCAAAATATCATTAAAATGGTGTCAAAGAATATGTGGCTTTTCAGGTATGGCTTCTGTTATTCAGCATAATGGAGTTGCAATCCATTTATTTTGGGCATCAATAGTTGGCTATTTTTTATTGTTGAGTAGTATTCGATTGTATGGATGTACTACAATTTGCTTATCCATTCATCAGTGGAAAGCTATCTAGAAAAATCGTAACTTTTATCAAATTATCAACCTTAACTCTTCTACAGAAAAGTTCATTTATCATTTTTGTAACACTATTATCTATTATACCTTCTTAATCTGGTTTCTCTAACATTTAATCTGTCATATTTTCCAGATCATTTTTAATTTTATGCAGCCGATCCTTCTTTCTATTCTGTGTATATTACTGCTTGCTCAGATATATTTGATACTTCATTATTTAAAAAAAAATATTTATTTGAATCAGAGAGAGGGGCCGGTAGGGGGAGTTTCCTACCTCTGATTCATTCTCCAAATGGCTGCGACAGCTGGGGCTGGGCCAAGCAGAAGCCAGGAGTCTACAATTCCATCCAGGTCTCCCACATGGGTGGCAGGGGCCAAAGCACTTGGATCATCTTCTGCTGCTTTTCCAGGCACATTAGCAGACAGCATCAGAAGAGGAGTAGCCAGGACTGAAACTTGTATTCACATGGGATGCTGGCAGGAGATGGACTAACCCATGGCACCACAATGCTGGCCGCTCTACTTCACTAATTCTTACTTTAGCTTGTATTTCGCCCTTCTACATTACCTTAAATTTTGCTTATTTCTCCTTCTATTTGTTTTTTTTTTTCCTCATATATTTGGTGTGGTGGTCTCTTATTTCTTTGTCAAATTTCATTTCTTCTTTTTATCTGGTTAAGCAATAATATCTCATTTTGTATTCTATACCCAATAATGCCAAATTTGAACATTTCTAGATCTGTTGTTTGTTGTTCAAAGTAGCTTATTTGGGATAGGTGTTGTGGTACAGCCCACCCTCCCCCCATCAGAGTGCCTGGGATTGAGCCCCAACTCTGCTTAAATCCAGCTTCCTACCAATTGCACCCCAGCAGGTGATATTGTAAATACTTGGGTCCCTGTGATCTGCACTAGAGACCCAGATAGAGTTCACAGTCCCTGGCTTCAGATTGGCCCAGCTCTGGCTGTTGCAGGCATCTGAGGTATGAACCAACAGATGAAAGATCTCTTCCTCTCTCCTTCCCTCCCATACCCCTTCCTTCCAAAAACTAAATGTACTTAATTTTTTTTTTTTGACAGGCAGAGTGGACAGTGAGAGAGAGAGACAGAGAGGTCTTCCTTTTGCCATTGGTTCATCCTCCAATGGCCGCCGCGGCCGGCACACTGCGGCCGGCGCACCGCGCTGATCCGATGGCAGGAGCCAGGTGCTTCTCCTGGTCTCCCATGGGGTGCAGGGCCCAAGCACCTGGGCCATCCTCCACTGCACTCCCTGGCCACAGCAGAGAGCTGGCCTGGAAGAGGGGCAACTGGGACAGAATCCGGCGCCCCGACCGGGACTAGAACCCGGTGTGCCGGCGCTGCAAGGCGGAGGATTAGCCTAGTGAGCCGCGGCGCTGGCCAAACGTACTTAATTTTAAAGTAGCTTATTTCTTCATGTGTTTTAGATTGGCTTCAATTGTATTTTTGGAAATCTTTGAGGAACAAGTTTCCCAGATTTTTGAAGAAAGGAGGATTTGTGGTTTCTCCATGTATCTGAAGATTCTAAAGTCTGCTTAAAAAACTACAGTCCTTACTCCATGTTTCTTAGGACTGTGAGAAATTCAGCCAAATCCCTGAAAGCGTTTTTTTTAGAAAGAGACATTTCTGTTCTCTAGTCCTCCATCCAGTACCTTGGCCAACAGTGCTATCTGCTTCTGAGGGTTGACTTTTTTTCCAGTTCTTCCTTTTCTTCAGGATGTAACCCTCCCTGTTTCCTGCTTTTATATAAGGTTATCTCTATTACATCTATGTCTCCCACTGATCCAAGGCTTTGTGTCTAATATCCCTGGTGTCCCAAACCTCCAAGTCACCCAAGAGCTTCAATCCACGTGAGGATTTAGGCTTTCTTGAATCTAATGAGTCTGCTCTGGTTCCCCTGACAAAGAGCCATAGCATGTGGTGACTTCACAGCAGAAGTGTATTTCGTCCGAGTCTTGGAGTTCTGAAGCACAAGATCCAGGTTCCTGTTGACTCTACATTGGGTGAGGACTCTCTCCCTGGATTCTTAGCTGTCCTCACATGGCCTTTCCTAGAGCAAGTGTGGTGACAGAGGTGGCACACAGGGTGAGCTCCCTGGTATCTCTTCTTATAAGGAAATCAATCGCATCAGATCAGGACCGCATCTTTATTACCTTAATTACCCCCTTAAAGGCCCCATATCTAAATATAGCCACACTAGGGCTACGGCTTCAACATGAATTTCTGAGGGGACACAAATATTTAGGCCATGACATTTGTCTCCAGATTCTCCAGTTCCTTCTTATTCCTAACCTCAGAGGATTTCCATTAATTTTTTTAAAGACTTGTTAGAATATTTCAATTTTTCCATGGAATATTTTTAGATGTCATACAGCAGACATGAGTATCAGAATTTCTGCCTTCCATATTAACAGAAAAATTCATCTCTCTTCTGTGCATAAAATACCCACTGGTCAGATAAATTCATAAAAGATCAGGTTGAAACAAATTTTCTTTACCTAAATAATTCTCAGAACCTTTAATATTCCAAAGTATCTTTTAGTTTTCCATCACAGAATATCATACACAACTTTTCCTGAACTTCCCTGCCAATGATACATTTTTTATACAAAGTGTCTTGTAGGATAGGAGCTTGAGAAATGATGAATTGGAGACTTCTGTTTAAGTTATGCAAGTCAAAGTTGCCTATAAGACATTATATATTATTTATTTGAGAGGCAGAGTTACAGATAGTGAGAAGGAGAGACAGAGAGAAAGGTCTTCCATCCATTGGTTCACTCCCCAAATGGCCGCAACATTCAGAGAAGTGCTTATCCGAAGCCAGGAGCCAGGTGCTTTTCCCAGGTCTCCCATCTGAGCGCAGGGGCCCAAGGACTTGGTCTATCTTCCATTGCTTTCCCAGGGCACAGCAGAGAACTTGAACAGGAGCAGCTAGGACTAGAACTGGTGCCCATATGGGATGCCAACACTGCAGGCGGAGGATTAACCTACTGTGCTATGGTGCTGGCCCCAACATGATATATTTTTATATAAAAATTGGAAAGAGAAAAGAATTTTCCAGGTATAAATGCAAGTAGGTTTCTGGTCTTGTCTTCATTTCCAAGTAACATAATTCAGCATTCACCATCATCAGAGTAGCACAAGAAAGATTCCACAGATAAATCACTTTTGTCACAATAAGCTCTTACCCTCTTGGGCATAAAATTAAAACTATGCTCCCTCATATTCTTCACTGTCACAATATCTATCAAAAAAAACTTATAAAAGTTTCCAAAATGTGATGCCATGCATGCATCCATGTGTCCACAGCAACAGACATCAGTATATGATATGCAAATATACTGTTATTGTAAATAAGAAATCAAGGTTCCTAGACTATAAAATGTCATTTCCTGATACTAAGAAGGTTTTACCTAAGCTATGATTCTAGAATTCTTCATTATTTTCAATAGCAACCTGAGGAATAAAACAGAACTACAGGGCCGGCCCTGTGGAATAGCAAATGACGCCACCATCTGTAGTGCCAGCCTGGTTTGGGTCCCGGCCGCTCCACTTCCAATATAGCTGCATGCTAACGGCTTGGGAAAACAGTGGAGTTTGGCCCAAGTGCTGGGGCCTCTTCACCCACGTGGAAGACCTGTTGGAAGCTCTTGGCCTCACGGCTTAGGCCTGGCCTAGCCCTGGCCATAGCAGCCATTTGTGGAGTGACCTAGTGGATGGACAATCTCTCTGTCTCTCTGTCTCTGTCTTCTCTGTAACTCTGCCTTTCAAATAAAATGAACAAATCTTAAAAAAAAAAAAAAAACAGAATTACATCATTTATAAGTCAATAGAACAATAATAATATAATTGCATATGATAATCTAGTCCCTTCATCATAGACAGACATTGAAGATCAGGATGATGGGTTAACTAGTTAAGATTGCTGGGGGCCACTGTATTGCCACCACCACCAAGGTGACTACTAGAGAGGCAGGACTGTGTCCTGATTTGCCTGGAAAGAGCTCTCCCAAGGTCCCAGCCCACCCAACTTTAAAGACTCTGTGTGCCCAGCTAGCCTGGATTCCATTATTGCATTCACAACTTTGCATCCTACAGACAAGCTAACTTGTTCTTCTAACCTCCAAGGGAAAACTAACTTAAAAGGCAGAAAAGCAACTCATGACACCCTAAAAAAATTGCATGTGCTCATGTCTTCAGGCCTTAAACACCTGAGGAAGCAGAGGTACAGTCCTTTGGTACAGTGGTTAAGTCACCACTTGGGACACTCACATCCCACATCAAAGTGCCTGGTTCAAGTTTGAGCTCCTCTACTTAGGATCCAGCCTCCTGCTAATCCACACCTTGGGAGGCAACAGATGATGGCTCAAGTGCTTGGGTCTCTGCCACCCCCACATGGGAGACTTGGACTGAGTTCTGAGCGCCTGGCTTCAGCTTTCAGCCTTCAGGCCTACCCATGGCTTTTGTGGGCTTTTGAATGGAAGATCTCTTTTCTCTCTTTCTCTGCCTTTCAAATACAATTAAAATACATAAACACTTTTTTAAAAAAACATCTCCACTTGGAACCACAGCCTGTACCAGCACAAAGAATTCATCCAACCTCACTGTGTCACTGTTGTTACCCAATGTCACGGATCCTCATGTGCCCTACTCTCCAGAGTACTCTGGGATTCTTTCTCCTGACCTTCCTTCCATCAAATATATCCCGTCCATTCAGCAAACATTTATCTAGCACCCACTGTGTGTCAGACACTCTGCTGGACATTGAAGGAGCCAAGGTGGCATTTCCTCATTCAAGGAGTTAAGTCTGATGAGAGCAATTACAGAGAAAATTCTTTTAAAGAATGTTCTCACCCACAGGTGAGATGACTAGGGTTAAGATAACAAGCATACAAAGCATACAGTCCTTAGCGTTTCTCTCACTGGTTCCTCTTTGCCATCCCTTCAGTTCTGCTTCCAGCCTTTACTGTCTCTCGACCGAGCTAGTGCAACCCCATTCTAACACCTTCCTTAAAGCCAGCCTCACCTTTGCCAGCCTAACACTCAGTATTCTACCAGAATGATTTTTTTAAATTAATTTATTTGAAACACAGAGTTACAGAGAGGCAGAGGCAGAGGCAGGGGGGAGAGAGAGAGAGAGAGTCTTCTATCCACTGGTTCACTCCCCAAATGGCCACAATGGCCAGAGCTGGGCCCATCTGAAGCTAGGAACCAGCAGCTTCTTCAAGGTCTCCCATGCAGGTGCAGGGGCCCAAACACTTGGGCCATCTTCTACTGCTTTCCCAGGCTGTAGCAGAGAGCTGGGCCAGAAGTAGAGCAGCTGGAACTCGAACTAGAGCCCATATGGGACGCCAGCACTGCAGGCGGTGGCTTTACCCACTGCGCCATAGCGCCGGCCCTTAGAATGATTTTTTTAAAATGAATTAAATATGCCTGCATCATAGTAGAAACTGAATAAATAATTATTAAATAAACTACATCACTCCTGTACTTAATGCCATTCAGTAAAGTCCTAATTCCTAAAGAACTGATAGCAAGACACTTCTATTGATTTATTCCTAATGGAGGAGGTGAATGCAAAAATATATATACCGGAAGATATTGTTCCATAAAATGAACAAATCTATGGTGTATGGCTCAATAACATTTTACATTTGCTGAAGCATATGTGTCCACCACTTGAGTCAAACATGAAATATATTCATCAGACTATAACTTCTCCTCACACCCCTTCTCACTCAGTCCTCCAGAGAGATAACCACTATTCCATCTTCAATCATGGTAGGTTAGTGTTGCCTGCTCTTGAACTTCTTATGTCCAATGCGATCACAGAAAAGACACTGTTGTTGATGTAGGTGTCATCTGGGATGACATTTATGAATCCAGTCACCTTTCCCAGAGCATCTCAGGTGGAAATGTCCACTCTAAAGCCCCAAGAAGTTCAGTAGCCACTTTCAGGGTCTTCCATTCTATAATGTTTGCTTTCACCAAATCTATTTCCTACAGATACCACTGAGAGAGTATCAGAAAAACACTCTGACTAAAGGAAAGGAAATACAGATTCAGAAAAAACATGTTCATAATTAACACCTGGGAACCTGTTTTTGCATGAACACATGTTTGTGGATTACTAAATGTATAATGTCACCTGCATTCAAGGAAATGTCTAATAGTGGCTCATTAGGGCCAAAGGCATATTTGTAATGAAGATATTTTAGCAGAAGGAAAACTTCAAGAGGGAATGGAAGGAAAAGTAGCATTAATAGGAGATTATTATGGTCTACACACAGGGCTAAATCCCAGAGGATTTAAAAATGAATTTGACACACTGAAGTTCTAAGTTGGCTTTACCTTTCTAGAAAACAAATTGCCAGTGTATACACAAACTTAAAAAAGATATGTTGTCGGCCGGCGCCATGGCTCAATAGGCTAATCCTCCACCTAGCAGCGCCGGCACACCAGGTTCTAGTCCTGGTCGGGGCGCCGGATTCTGTCCCGGTTGTCCCTCTTCCAGGCCAGCTCTCTGCTGCGGCCAGGGAGTGCAGTGGAGGATGGCCCGAGTGCTTGGGCCCTGCACCCCATGGGAGACCAGGATAAGTACCTGGCTCCTGCCATCGGGTCAGCGTGGTGCGCTGGCCGCAGCGCACCAGCCGCCGCGGCCATTGGAGGGTGAACCAATGGCAAAGGAAGACCTTTCTCTCTGTCTCTCTCTCTCACTGTCCACTCTGCCTGTCAAAAAATAAATAAATAAAAGATATGTTGTCTCAGTAATTCCATTTTGATGAATTTATCCTAAAAAAATAGTCAAACACAAATAAAAATATAATGAAGGGGCCAGTGCTGTGGTATAGCGGGTAAAGCCTCCGCCTGCAATTGTGGCATCCCATGTGGGCACTGGTTCGATTCCTTGCTGTTCCACTTCCAATCCAGCTTTCTCTGCTGTGGCCTGGGAAAGCAGTAGAAGATGGCCCAAGTCCTTGGGCCCTACACCCATGTGGGAGACCAGGAAGAAGCTGCTGGCTCCTTGCTTCAGATCGGCACAGCTCTAGTCGATGCAGCCATATGGGAAGTGAACCAGCAGATGGAAGACCTCTCTCTTTCTCTGCCTCTGCCCCTCTGTAACTCTGCCTCTCAAATAAATCTTAAAATATATATATATATAAAATGAAAATGTAAATTATTAAATAAATCATAATAAGCCTATATGGTTGGATATTACAGAAACATATATATATATATTAGAGAGAGAGAGAGAGTTAATGACAGAACAAATAAACTATGAAGCTAAGTTTTCAAAAAGCAGGCTACAAATCTATAGCTATTGGGATAAAAGCTATATGCGACTGCACTAGTAAATTAGCAGTGCAGGGGGTTAAGCGTGTGATGTCAGCATCCTATTTGAATGTCAATTCAAGTCCCAGTTGCTGTGCTTCCTATCCAGCTCCCTGCTGATGCATCTGAGAAAGCAGCAGAAAATGGCTCAAGTACTTGGGACCATGCTACCCACATGGGAGACCCAGGTATATTTCCAGGACCCTGGCTTTGGCCTGGTCATTGCAGCCATTTGGGGAGTGAAGGAGCAGATAGAAGCTCTCACTCTGTGTATCTGTGTATGTGTCTTCCTCTCTCTAACTCTGCCTTTAAAATAAATAAATAGATGTTTTAATAAAAGTATATGTATACCAATGCGCATACATACTTATTTGCATTTCTCCACACTGACTGAAAGTGCAAATTTCAGAACACTTTTTCTCAGTAACATTTCTATTTTCTCATCTTTGCCAACTAGCAAAATGTTATTTTAATTTAGATTTTAGTTTTTAATAAATATTATTTTATAAATCTTATATTCAGCATTAATGAGAGCATGGGAGAAAAAGTACTCATACATCGTAGGTTGGTGTGAAAATTGATATAGCTACATTCAGGAGCAATTTTTAAGATTTTAAAAATGTTTATATATTTATTTATGAGACAGAGAGACAAGAGAGCTCTGTTCTGCTGGTTCACTCTCCAAATGCCCATGATGGCTGGGCTGGGCCAAGGCCAAATCTGGAAGTCAGGAACTCAATCCAGGACTTCCTCATGGGTGACAACCATGGCCTGCATTAGCAGGAAACTGGAAACAGGAGCCAGAACTGGGCATCAGGTATCTTCATATGGGAACTGAGTGTCCTAACCAATGTATTAAATCCTATCTATTGAAATACTGAAGGGATAAACACTATGACAAGGTATCTCACTCTTTGGAATCTATCTCAGAGAAATAACTTGCATGTGTATACAAGGTGGTACAGTATACACACATATAGCGTTGTTCATCATAAAACAATGTGCTTATCAACAACGGGGTGGCTAAATAGTTCACAATGTATCCATAATAGCAAATACTGTAGAGCACAATAATTAAGCAGTTTTCATGATTGACATATAAAGATTTTGAACATATCTTTACAAGAAATACGAAGGGGAAGGAAGAATATATAGGATATGATGTTATTTTATTAAAACTAAGATAAGGCCGGCGCCGTGGCTCACTAGGCTAATGCTCTGCCTGCGGCACCGGCACCCCGGGTTCTAGTCCCGATCAGGGCACCAGATTCTGTCCTTGTTGCTCCTCTTCAAGTCCAGCTCTCTGCTGTTGCCCGGAGTGCAGTGGAGGATGGCCCAAGTCCTTGGGCCCTGCACCTGCATGGGAGACCAGGAGGAAGCACCTGGCTCCTGGCTTCGAATCGGCGCAGCCCGCCGGCTGCAACGCGCCAGCTGTAGTGGCCACTTAGGGGGTGAACCAACAAAAAAAGAAAGACCTTTCTCTCTGTCTCTCTCTCACTGTCTAACTCTGCCTATCCAAAAAAAAAAAAAAAAAAAAAAAAAAAAACTAAGATAAAAGTTCTATTATGTATATTCCCGTAACCATACCAAATACATCTTCCTTTTCCTTTTCATATTCTGATGAACAAAAGCTAATTACCAAGTTTGTAACTACAGGGTTCAATTCAGCAGATAAATAATGCTTGCTTGTGAATTCCAGAAACTGGCCTGGGGAAAGCCAAGTGAAGTTGCAAAGTTACCCTGCTTCCCCAGTCAATATGACCAGAAGACTGGATTTATTGTAACAGAGTGCAAAGGGGTACAAATAAGCATACATTCTAGGCTTAGTGGGCCTCATCCTGGCCAATGAAACTCTTAGCACAATACCTCAACTCTTTGAGATCCCAGCCAAATAAATTTTGTAACTGGTTGTGTAGAACATCAGGTTATGCCCTCCTCATGATAAATTCAAGTCGTCAGCAAGTTTCTCAAAGTGCTGCACTGACATTCGAGATAGTATCTTGTTGCCAGACACGGCGTCTGTCTAGTCCTGACTTGCCATTAGTCACATCCTCAGTAGCACCTCCCTCTCTTGCACTCCTTAGAAGCCCCAGACCACCCTTACTGAGAGGTTCAGAGTTCTTAAGCCCTTAGTCTGCTTCCCTCTACATCCACCATAAGTTATTAAACTTTATCTTTTCTTTATACTTAAACCTTGTTCTCATTATTCTAATTTGACAAAATTGACAAGAACTAGATTTTCGGTAACATTCCAATGTTACAAGTGTATGATAAAAATGCACAGAATAAAAAGGATACCCTTGAATAAACTACAGGGAATCTTTTTTTTAATATTCAGCATATTGATAATGTGGTGACATTTGAGAAAGATACCAGGTTTGGCAGAAACATGGTTAAGGAGATTTTAACAACCTAAATATTTTTATTTTATTCAAGAAGTATGTATTAATTTGTAATTATATATTAATTTAGAAATAAACATTATTCTTAAAAATCAGTTGTCGTTTAAGGATTATGTGATTTTCTTTTTTATATACAAATCAAGACCAAATACTTTATATAATAAACAAGAATATGCCATACGGCTATGCATATCCCAACTAAATAATCACTAACATAGTGAACATAGATATCTTTAGCCAACTTACAGTTAGTCAGCTTAACTACTGACTGATTTAGCCCTATTTTGTTAATTTCATGGGTAATGTGATTGATTAAATTCCATATATACCAGAATGTTCAAGTGAAAAATTTTCCTGTTGTCAAGGGCAACTTTTACTGTTTAAACCGTTGGGAATCTAGTAGGTCAGGAACTTGCTGTTGGTGTCAGTTATAACAGATTTTACCACAACAGAAATTTTACCTGCTGTCATCCTTTTACACAAGGTCAGACTCAGAAAACCCCCATAGTACCTTCATGAAAAAGAAGGATGGGTATGAATAGCTGAAATGGTACATTTTAGCCAATCTGACAATTCCTTTCCTTTCATTTTAGTAAGTATTATATTGTTAACTATCATAAAATGTTTTTCCTTATAAATATGCCATTTTTTCAGTGAAAGAATTAGTTCAAGGACAAAATTAAATGAATACTTTCCTTTTGGTCAATAGTTAAAAAGTTTTCTGATAGAATATTATTCTGGAAGCACCCTCTATCTTACTTCACATTTTTGTATTACACAATTGTAATCCAGGGGAAAAGTGAAGGGAAGGAGTAATACTGGATAGTAAGAAGACAAATTTAAAATGTTCTGACACTAGGGAAAGTTTTACAGTGAATTTTTGGTAAAGAAATGGGTACCTTAGTTTTCTTCCTTCACAAAATAAATTTATTTGCACTTGCTTAATTTTTCCTAGTCATTTCCCTTAATAAGATAGCTAACACAGGAGGAGCTGTGTGGTGGAGTATATTCACATGCCACTTGGGATGACCACATCCCATATCTGAGTGCCTTGTTTCAGTCCCAGTTACTTAGCTTCTGAACTAACTTCCTGCCAATGCACCTAGGAAAACAGCAGATGATGGCTTAAATACTTGAGTCTCTGCTACCTACATTGTAGACCAGTTCCTGGCTCCTGACTTTGACCTGGACCAGCCCCGACTGTTGCAGATATCTGGGGAATGTATCTGCAAATGGAAGATTTCTCTCTGTGCATATGTCTCCCTTTTTCTCTATGACTTTGCCTTTCTAACAAATCAATTAATTAATTATATTTTTAATTGTTAACATAAATCTTTAACTTTATTACTTCCCTAGGAAAGGTTTAATGGTGATATGTGTCTTCCCTTCTTTTATCTTTTTGACTGAAAATCTGAGAATGAGAAAGGTTGTCTTTGTCGGTGTTTTTATCTTATTCTGCCTATTATGTGGTAAGTTAACAAGGTACAAATAAAAATAATTTGCTGTATTACAATATGACTAAGTGGATAGTGGCCTTAAATAAGGCAAGTTGAACAGCACTGCTGTAGAAGCCACCTTCTAAACATATTGTTGCACCAACCAACTTCTCACTCTAATGTACTCTGGGTGCCTAAACAAGGCCTGAATAGGCATTCAGCTAATTAATAATATTAATATTAATAATAATATAATAGGCACTAACACTTATTGAGCACTTACTAAATGCTGGGTTCTGTCCAAGACATTTCATTTGTATTAAATCATTTAATCCTCGTGACAGCTCTGTATCTTTGATTCTATTATTTCTCACTTTATAGATGAAGAAACAGAGCTGTTAGATCGTATGTGGTCCTGCATACCACATATCACTATTATCATTGCTAATGTTGTTGTTGCTTTTAATATTGCTAGAAGCCCTTATAAATATTGTCCAAGGAAATTAACTGGAACAAAAGGAGCATAGATGTGGGCCTCCTGGAAGTTTTCTTTGCTTTTTTTTTTAAATAAGATTTAGGAGACTTTTTAAAGATTTTTTTAAATTTATTTATTTGAGAGGGAGAGTTACAGAAAGAGGGAGAGATAGAAAGGTCTTCCACCCATTGGCTCACTCCCTAAATGGGTGCAATGGCCAGAGCTGAGCTGAGCTGAAGCCAGGTGCCAGGAGCTTCTTCCAGGTCTCCCACACAGGTACAGGGTCCAAGCACCTGGGATATCTTCCCCTGTTTTCCCAGGCCACAAGCAAAGAGTTGGATTGGAAGAGGAGCAGCCAGGACACTAAATGGTGCCCATACGAGATGCTGACACTGCAGGAGGCTTAGCCTACTACGCCACAGTGCTGGCCCAAACTTTTCCTCTTAGACATGCTCTTCGCCATCTACTCCAACAATCCTTCGTTTACAGAAGAATCATATAGGGGCTGGCACATGGTGCAGAGATTAAGTTGTCACTTGGGCTGCCTGCATCCCATATAGAATGCCTGGTTCAAGTCCCAGCTACTCTTCATCAGCGCCAACGTCCTGATAACGCACACCTGAGAAGGAAGTAGGCGATGGCTCCAGTGGTTAGATCCTACCGCCCATGTAGGAGACCCAGACTAACTCCTGAGCTTCCAGCTTTGACCTAGCCCCACCCCAGCTATTGTAGACATTTGGGGAAGGAACAAGAAAAAGGAAATATCTCTCCATCTGCCTGTCTGCTTTTCAAATATAATAAAAATAAATGACTACGCTTAAAAAAAGTAAGCAGGTAATAGAAAAATTTCAGTTCCCACTACAGAATTCATAAAAGCCTCTCAAGCTGGGTAAATATTCATAATGGTAATGTTGCCAGCTGGGCATGGTCGAGCACCACAGTGGAGTCTATCAATGAAATATGAGACAGTAAGAAGCACAGCTGCTCTATGCAGAACTCAGACGGAGACAGCGCATAGTCATTCAGAGTGAGAAGATGGCAGAGGAAGCAGCAGAAGGCAGCTTCCTGCAGTAGTACTTTACAAATGTAATATACGTTTCAGTCTTTCTGTTGCTAACAATGCAGTACCATAGCCTGAATAAGTTACAAAGAGGTTTTTTGGGCTCACAGTTCTCGTCCAAGGTCGAGGGGTCACATCTGGTGATGACCCTCTTTCTGGCAGCACAGGCAAGAGACGGGACACTAGAAGGAGACCTAGCCACGCTGCCTTTTGCTCCTATGGCAGACCCAGGATTCTGATAACCTACTAAGTCATTAACCCATCACATGAATGGATTAATCTGTTCATAAAGGCAGAGCTCTAATCACCCCTGAAAGGTCTCACCTGGTCTATCAGTGTCCCACAAAGAAGGGATAGGTTTCACACATGTTTCAGAGAGGACCACCCACATTCAAACCACTGCAGTATAGGAATCACCTGCAGATCTTATTAAAATGAAGAGCCTGATTCCGTACATTTGGGGTGAGGGCCTGAGAGTTTCCAACAAGCTTCCAAGTGATGCTGATATTATTAGTCCAGAGACTACAGGACAGTAGGAAGAATATATAAGGAATCCCAGAGATAGATAAAATTCTAATATTGAGACCTAGAGAATTTTGGTGCCAAATACTGGAGTTACCAACTCAAATTATGCATAAAGTGTTTAGCCAGAAAATAAAAATGGGGCAAGTCCATCAACTACCACACAAAGAGGGAAGGCTGATACTCAGGCACAAATACTTCCTGCCTTGGAAAAAGCACGGTCTACCACTGCTAAATCTTCTGCTGATTCTTTGGGAAAATTTAGAAACTCAGGCTTATGGGGAAACTCTCAATTTTTAGACATTATCAACCAATACAATTTTCAAAAGCTCTAGTTAACTCAGTCTGGCCCACAGAACACCAATTGGTGGTTTCCACATACTCTGATTTCTAAGTACAGTGCGCAGTAGAATTCCGATTACCCCATGCAGAAAAGACAACAAGAAACTGAAACTGCACAGCTTGGGTCTCCAATGCATTACAATTTCTTATATCTCTCTTCTAAAAAGAACACAGAGGGGAGCATTTGAATAGGTGAGAAATAGCAAGACAATGCCTTCAGTGTCTTGGGTATCATGAAGAAATGATTCAGGGATTACATTAATTTTTCTGGACCTTTAGGAAAGAAGCGAGGGCAAAAGAAGAAAATTCAGCGTAAGGAAAAATTTTGTTGTTGGAACTTACTGCTTGCATCTCAGGAAGACAGAAGTGGTTATCTTAAAAGATCACCATCATCATGATTTATACTATATGTTCAATATCTCTATATTTATATGGTTTATAATACACATTTAGATAATTATATGTTAGTTGTTTCTCCTATAATAAACTCACAAATAGCATACTTCAAAATTGATGATATAAGGAAATTATTCATTATTCATCTAACCTGAAACATTAAACTTAATTATCTAATTGGATTATCTCAGGGTAGAAGTTGTGACCCAGGAGGTTAAGTTGCCCCTTAGAACTCCCACATCCCGTATCAGAGTGCCTGTATTCAAGTCCCACCTGGCTTCCAATGCAGCTTCCTGCTAATGTATACCACAGGAAGCAGCAGATGGCGGCTCAAGTGCTTGGGTGCCTGCCACCCACAAGGGAGACTCAGACTGAGGTCCTGGCAACTGGCTTCAGCCTGGCACAACCCCAGCTGTTTTATCAGCAAATGGAAGATCTCTCTCTTGCACTCTCTCTCTCCGTATCACTCTGGTTTCAAATAAACTTTTTAAAATTGGATGATATCATATAGTAAGTACACTAATAAAATCAATAGTGCATTTTCAAATAGGGATTGGAAGAAAGGAAATGGGGTCTGAGAATATATTTCTAAGTATTCAGGCAACTGAGTAATCACTATTAACAAAAAGCCTGCAAGCTAAGGTGTCATTCTCAGATAAAGTGAAGAATGTCAGGGCAAGGTTTTAGGAAGAAGGCGGCAGTGAACATTGGCTATGGAATGTCTGAGGGAGAGAGAAAAGCTAGAACAGACTTTTCCCAGCTAAACAGTCCAGGACCTTAGACAAAGTGCAGGTATCGGTTACAACAAATACAAACCCAAGGAACTTGCTCTACCTGCGATGAACTATGAGGCACATGAACAAACTGAGAAGGCGATTAAACAAAAGAGATTATTGAAAAGAACAGAGGGAAAGCGGCTGGGAGGGGCTTCTTCAGCAGGGAAGAGCTGTTGAGAGAAGTGATCTGGAGTTTTACACCCTTTGGAAAGTTTGTACAAGGTCCTTTAAGAAAAATGTTTCTTGTGTGGTGAGCTGCTTCTGCCGTCTTATCTCCCACTCCTCGAATTTGGTTGTGACTTTTAGAGGACAGAGAAAAAGGTTCATCTTTTTTTTTTTTTTGAAGGAAACAGAAGCAAAGCCTGTTGCAGGGAGGAGGGGAGGGCTCTTTGTCTTCACCATACTCCCAGACCAGCCGCCAAGAGCTGCAACCACTTGGCCTTCTGCGTGGCCTTGGCGCCAGGGCCTGCTCTTCTCCCAGCTAAGCAACCAAATTCTTCATATCTCTTTCATCATCACACTTGGCTTTGTAGCTCAGGCTGCTTCCCCAGCTAGGTTAAGAAAATGTTCCACATTACCCTAGAGGGACCTTTGTTCTCTCTACCTTTTCACCATTCACCATCCCCACTCTGTCTCCTTTCAATATCTGTGAGCTCTTCACACTGGGGTAGGGGGTGGAGGGGGTGTATGTACATCATAGAGTTGAATGAGGCTCTAAGGGCAAGTTCTGAGATTAAGCTGTCACAAATCCAAGAGCAAAATCACTTAGGGATAACTTGAAGAAGCACACGGCTCTAGTACTCCAAACAATTGACACTGCTCCAGGAAAAGCCAAGATCTTCAGCAGAAAGAGGTTGATCAGGAGATTTGGAATATACAAAAGGTAGACCGCTCCAGGGACACTGCGCTCTTACTATGTACAAGGGCTTGGATTCCCTCAGACGTTTCTCTGCCACTTATGCAAATTATTAGGGTCTCAGTTTTATTTGAAATATGGACAACTACAAGACCTATTGAAAGACATATTTTGGTAAATAATTGAGCTAATGCATGTAAGTTGCTTTGCAGAGTCCTTAGCATTTGTTTCATTGTTGTTTTTTTTTATTCTTTTTTTAAGCTGTTTATTTGAAAGGTAGAGTGACCTAGAAAGGGAAAGGGGGACCTTCTATCTGCTGCTTACTCCCCAAATGCCCACAACAGTCAGAGCTAGGTCAAGCCAAAGCCAGCAGCCAGAAATCCACCCAGGTCTCCCATGTGAGTGGCAGGGGGACCACATGCTTAAGCTATCATCTTCTGTCCTCCAGGTGCATTAGCAAGGAGCCAGATCAGAAGCAGAGGCAAGATTCCATCCAAGGCATTCTAATATGAGATGCAGGAAGCAGATGTCCCAAGTAGTGGCTTAATCCACAGCACCTGCCCCATATTTTCCTTTCTGACAAAAATTTGTTGTGTGATCATTGATTATGGATTGCAAGTCTGTCATACTTAGTAGGAGAAGCAACATGAAATTTACCAAGATTCTTCAGATAAGGTCAAATCTGGAGAGAAGTCAATAGTTGATTTAGCCTCATCAGCCAGACTGTTTCCTATTATATCTTTTAACTCCCAATATGGCAGAGGGAGATGCAAAATGCACTGTAAAAAATGTCTAGTAAACTCTTCTTTGGGGTTATCAGTGAACAGCAGTGATAGGGCAGAGGTTGCCATGTATTGAAAGATGGAAACACTGAAACAAATTTTAGCTCAAATTCAAAATCTTCCAACAATCTAAACTGTTTTTACTGATCACAGGATTTTCATTACTAGCCAAGGCTCCCTGCAAGAAGTTATTACAAAGTAGATTCCTGAATCAATGGATTTAATGGTTCTCAAACACTGATCCAGATATTTATAGCAAAATCACATTTCCTCAGATATTTTTATATATATATATATAAATACAGATTCCCAGGCCACACTGCCCATAGATTCTAACTCAGCTCTATGGCAGCTCAGGGAATCTGTGTTTATTTTTTTTCAACTGTGCAAATAAACTGATATATGTTGGAATATGGAAACCATTCTTTATAATGTCTCCCAACCTTGCCTATGTTGACTAGGTCTCAAGAATCTCTGAAATATTTCTACATAACCAAAATGAATAATGCTTTTGAGTCACCAAATTTGAGTATTGAAGGAACTAACATGTAAACATTATTCCACAAATATTCATGAAGAACCTGCTAAGTATAATACAGCACCATAGCCATTGAAATGAAGCCTTAACAGTGGATATGTGACTAAAATTAAAATTAAATTTTCTGGTGAAATAACTTTGGTTTGATTTAATTAAGCACTGAAGTACTGACTTAATTTTAACTGAGTTGGTTAAACCACCTGGCTTTATTTCTGATTACTCTCATAAGTTCAGGGTGTTTCCAATTCATGAATGTAGCATATGCTTTGAAATTTCTCTCATTAAATTCTTGAAATGAAAATAATTTTAATTTATGCAAGTTTTTAGAATTAATTTTAAAATACTTCTTTTAAAAGCTGAAAATCACTGATTTATTTCTGGATCTCTCCTCCTCTTTCTTTCTTTCTCCCTGGTTTCCATCCCTATCTGTCCCTTATTTTTTTGCCTCTATACTTGGAGATGTTGGAGGTGTGATATGCAGATCATGCAACCTCTCAGTCCCCTTCCATGGATGTCTTTTAGACTTTGGAACGTGCAGAACAAAGCCTGGTCAGTACTGTATTAAAGAGGTCCACACCAAAGGTAAGTATTGACAGTTAAAAATATGAACTTAAAATAATCATAGGGAAAGTCTGTGTAAGAGCAAATATTCACTGAACATTTATTACAAGCCAGATGTATACAAAGGGCTTTCCCAGGACTACAATACACAAGAAAACAACGGTATGAACTAAATCGATCCTGCCATTGTTTTCATGTTACAGATGAGAAATCTGAGGCACAGAAAGACTGAACGCAAGTGTATTTCAAAAAGTTCATGGAAATTACACACTATGAAAAACTAGGGATGGATTCCAAATTTTTTTTGAAAATGGATTTCAAAATTATGTTTCCACCAAAGTGAATATCTTTGAAGTCCATTTTCCATACTCTTCTTTTGCCTTTTATTTGAAAGGCAGACAGACAGACAGATGTTTCCCATCTGTTGGTTTACTCCCCAAAATGCCCACAACAGCCAGTATGGCTGAAACCAAGAATCAGGAACTCAATCCAGGTCTTCAACAGAGGTGGCAGGGACCCAAGTACTTAAACTATCACCTGCTGCCTCCCAGGAGCCACATTATCGGAAGCTGGACTCACAGGACATCGGTATTCTAAGCAGCATCTTAACAACTACGCCAAATGCCCACTCCTCTCCCATGAATTTTCTGAAGTCCTCTAGTTATTTGCACAGTTACTAGAGACTTGGTTCTCCGAGACTGATCTCTTCCTGAATATGAACAATGTGTCATCTAATCAGACTGGCATCCAAATGAGTATGAAAGCATTAACTCTACACACAAGAAAGAACCTGGAAGCTTAGCTGGCAAAATAGCTCTTGGTGGGAAAAAGGCCCAGAAAGTACATTGAGGTGGGAAGAGCAAGTCCCTCTCTTGGAAACTTTGCCATTTCACACTGACATGAAACAAATAGAAGCAAAACTTACACTTTTGGTAGTTTTATAGATAGGGTTTCTCAAGTTGGGCACCATGGGAATTTGGGGCAGGTTAATTCTTTGTCACAGAGGGCAGTCTTTTATGTGGTAGGTTGAATCACAGCATCCCTGACCAAGACCTCTTTCCCCCTCCACCCTGCAATCCCATCCAGTTGTGATAACAGCACTGACTCTGGGCATTACCTAATGACCTGGGGATGGGCAAGCACAAATCATCCTGAGTTGAATGCTGTTTTCTTAAGTATCCAAACTTCATGTGTTTTGCTGCCTTTGAGGAATTGCTTTTTTCTTCCCTAACACCACTGACATTTAGGGTGGTGCGATTACAAGATGTTACATTTATTTTGCACTTTTATATATTTTTTTTGCATTTTCAACAGTAAATATGTGACTTCTTTAATCAAGGAAAAAATTAAGTAAGGTCATGGTGATGGATAAGCTTCCATTTCTGAGAATCTGTTGCACATCCACATGATCCCTTTGTGGATTCAGCCCTTTGAAAAACTCATGACCTGGGTGAGGCCAGGGGATAATTATCAGGAGGATTTCAGGCAGCCGCTACACAGGCAAAGCAATTGCATGGCTTCTATCATCTTGAGTCTGAAAGCCACCTTGCTTAATTTCAAGGCTTGTGGAGTCCCATGTATTCAACTCAAATTGTTTATGCGAGAGTTCTTAAGGGCAAGATGATGAAATGAGCCATTCCTAGTGGTAGAAACTCTAGGTAGAAAACCTAGGTTTTAGTTTTGTTTTTGCTTTCTGTTTAGTCTAGTTTTGTTTTGTTTTCTAGTTGGTTATCTGAAGTATGGCCAGGCAGGTTGTACCTCCCAAGACAGTTCCCTTACATCTACCTCTTTTCTTTCCTTCAGGTGGTATTCAGTGGTTTACAATTAAAGGCTGCACAGAGAACATTTCGGAGTGCTTCCAGAGAACTGTGACTGCTTATGAAGCTCACACTACTCACTGCTGCCACCGCCCTTTGTGCAATTTCTGAGGAAATGGTTCATATGCAAAATACTTGGCTGATCAAAACTTGACCCAGTTATGGCAAAACGGCAGATTCCATCAATTAGCCCTCTTCTAAACTCTTAGAAGCTTGCAGGTCATAGTCGGGTTATGGTCTTAAATTAACTTTGGTTTTCAAAGAGCCCAACTCGCCACCCACCACCTCCAAGTCACCTCAGAAACATCCTTGCCAATGCCTTCTTTCTCTTCTACTTAGCTCCTCTGCTCAACACAGATGATTTCAATATTACCAAGAAGTGAAAATTATACTCTCCAAGTGGAATGATGCACATCATCTCTAATTAGCTTATTACCCTAAGTATTTCCATGTTCCAAAATATAGTTACAAATGAATTGTATCACAAGATACCAGTGACATGAGAGTGTTCATTTGGTTTCTAGAATAAACTGACTTGTTATTCTGGGCTGATTTATGGTATGGGAGAACTTGTTTTGACAAATAACACAGAAAGAAATGAACCACGAATGAGCAAACAAGGCCTGTGGGAACCATGAAGCCCAATGACAAAGAGTTGAACCAAGTGGGAACGCTTGCACTTATTCCTCCCATCTTCATCAAGCTAGGCCCAGATTCTGGACCCCCATATATTAACCACACTTAAGTGCTTTGGCTTGTCTAATTTTGGCATATTAAACAACTCTAGTCAAGCAGAAGAATAGATTCCAATCCATAGGAATTTAAAAGGGGTATGAATACACTTTATATTTCACAAGCTTTTATGTGTTACAGATTATATTTAATGTTTTAAGTTGAAAGTTATTGTATTTCAAATATTTTAAAAATTTATTTGAAAGGCAGAATTACAGAGAGGCAGAGGCAGAGAGAGAGAGGTCTTCCATCTGCTGGTTCAATCCCCAAATGGCCACAACAGTCGGAGCTGGGCTGTTCCAAAGCCAGAAGCCTGGAGCTTCTTCCAGGTCTTCCATATAGGTGCAGGGGTACAAGGACTTGGGCCATCTCCTACTGCTTTTCCAGGCACATTAGCTGGAAACTGGATCAGAATGAGAGCAGCTGAGACTTGAATCAGCACCCATATGGGATGCCAGCACTACAGGCGGCGGCTTTACCCGCTATGCTCCATTGTTGGACCCTGTGTTTCAAATTTATTTTAAAGTCTTTATATTTTCAGGAGTTTGATAAATCCAATTGGTAAATAGTGAATGTCAATGAAATCTTCTTTGATTATCTTTTTTTAAAAAAAGATTTAAAAGGCAGAGTTACAGAGAGAAAGGGAGAGACAGAGTGTGGTCTTCCATCTACTGGTTCACTCTCCAAAGACTGCAACATCCAGAGTTGGGCCAGTTCGAAGCCAGGAGCCAGGAGCCAGGAGCTTCTTCCAGGCCTCCCACGTTGGTACAAGGGCCCATGGACTTGGATCATCCTCTGCTGCTTTCCCAGGAGCATTAGCAGGGAGCTGGTCTTTAATTTGCTTTGATTGTTGACTTAAGGCAACCTCTCACACAGTGAGCCCTCAACAAATGATTCTCTATAAGCTTGGAAGAAAAGCAAGCTTTTTTTTTTTTCAAAGACTTATAAGCTAGAGAGAGAGAATCTCATCTGCTGGTTCACTACCCAAATGGCCGCAATAACCAGGGCTGGTCCAGGCCAAAGCCAAGATTCAGGAGCTTTTTCTGAGTCTCCTGCATGGGTGACAGGGGCCCAGGAACCTGACCCATCTTCCATTGCTTTTCCCAGGTGCATTAGCTGGGAGCTGGATCAGAAGTAGAGCAGCCAGGACTCAAACTGGTGCCTATATGGGATGCTGGCATTGCAGGCAGCAGCTTAACCTGTTAAACCACACCACCAGCCCCACATTTCTTAAAAATCCAAGGAAAACTTGATTTTTCCTTCCACACTCACTTCGGTCCCTATTCTACATCAACAACATTGGTTGCCTTGGATCAGTGAGTTTCATGGAAATTTAGCTTTTATTTTTCTTATTTTTTTCTATTTTTACTATGACATTATTTAACCAATCATGGGAGGGGTGCAAAAAATAACAAGATTACATAATCAGTGGCTTCCCAAGTCTAGTCCACAATCCACGGGATACAATGAAAAGAGAATAGAAAGGCAGCAGTTTGTCATGTCACACGGCCTCTCGCACCTCATTCTCCTCTCATATAAGATGAAGAGGATTGGATGACCCAACCTCTTAGATTCACTCAAGTTCTAACATCCTATGACTCAATATCGACTCTTTCATACTTCTTTCCTGTCTTTTCTTTGGTTAAAAATAAGACTTGGTATTGAACACAGACCTTGAGATAGGCCCTGGGTAGACAACCAACGTTCCATATAATCCAGGGACGTGATAGGAGAAACACAAGCTGGGAAGGTGATGACCGTCACTGAAGCCACTTATCTTTATGACAATGTGACCCAAAAGTCACACTGGAAACAGGAAACAACCCTCGAGACCTTGGTGTGGTGGGCTGAGTTATCACTTTCCATAGCGTCATCTGTGGAGCCTGTGAAGATGTTAGCTTCCTTGGGAAAAGGGACATGGCAGGTACACCTAGATTAAGAATTTCTGAGATTGGGAGATGTTTCTGGATTACTAAGGGAGGTCTGATGTAATCACAATGATTTCCATGAGAGGAGGGAAGAGAGGCCAGCATCAGGGAAGAAGATGTGATTATGGAAGCAGAGGACACAGATTTCGAGATGCAATGCTGCTGGCTTTGAAGATGGAGTTACAAACCAAGGAAGTGGGACAGCCTCTAGAAGCTAGAAATAGCAAAGAAACCCATTCATTATCCTCCAGAGCCTCCGGAAAGAATGTGACCCTGGAGAAACCTTTCAGACATCTAACCTCTAGACCTGGAAGACAACAAATTTGTTAGTAGCCATGGAAAGAATACGCTTGGCTGTGCAGTGGGCACTTCCCCTCCCTGAGGTTGATACATTCAGTACTTGGTTTCCATGGGATTTGATTTCAAGAGGGCACATTAGTGTCTATTGTTTTCCTTTCCTTCTCCTGATTTTCTCACAGATGGCCTTAGACTCACAAGCACATCTTTTTAGCTGACACCTCCCACTCAAGCCCCTATCCATTCATGATTTCTTCAGCTAACAAGTTCATTCTTTTCAAGTCCTTCACACCTAAATATGAAGTGATCAGATTAGCCTGACTGTAACCCATAACATATCAGACTAAAGGGCAAGTGGATCCAAGGATCTCTCTAAATACCAGACTGGCTTCCTTGCTGATGACATTTCTCTCTGTATCTGTGGAAACCGTGGTAGTTAAGTTAATGCCACTTAAAGTCTCTGAAAATTCAGGGCATCTGGATGATTGGGCAGCGTAGAGACTGAAGTGACGTGGTGAGCAAAGGAGGGAGGTAGTACTTTACCTGCTGGCACTCAATGATAACGTTTCTGGTATTTCAGAGAGCACACTTTTATAACTGAGTTAACTATGGGTATGTTCTCTACTAATGAGAAGTCTGAACCCTCTAAGCTGGAAGATGAGAGAGTGGGAACTTCTGTGAAAGACATGTGATCCTCAGCCCTCCACAAATGCCATCACTTAAGAGAATTACATGGAACCGGCGCTGCGGCTCACTAGGCTAATCCTCCCCTTGCGGCACCGGCACACCGGGTTCTAGTCCCGGTCGGGGCGCCGGATTCTGTCCCGGTTGCCCCTCTTCCAGGCCAGCTCTCTGCTGTGGCCCAGGAGTGCAGTGGAGGATGGCCCAAGTGCTTGGGCCCTGAACCCTATGGGAGACCAGGATAAGTACCTGGCTCCTGCCATTGGATCAGCGCGGTGCACCGGCCGCAGTGCGCCGGCCGCGGCAGCCATTGGAGGGTGAACCAACGGCAAAAGGAAGACCTTTCTCTCTCTCTCTCTATCTCACTGTCCACTCTGCCCGTTAAAAAAAAAAAGAGAGAGAGAGAGAGAGAGAGAGAGAGAATTAGATGGGTGGACAAGAAGCTGAGCCCCTGGGATACTGCCACTCCAGCTCGTTAGCCTATGCTTCCAGGGTCTGGGAAACGAGACTTGGGTGGGGGTCTCTAAAGGAAGCATGGGAGAGAGGCAAATGGAATGGATGATGGTTGATCCCTAAGCTTCACAAGCAACTCTGAGTTTAAGTGAGGACTTTGGAAAGAAATATTTAGTTAGATAATAATGAGAAAAAAATCTAGAGACCTAAATGTTGTAAATTGCATAATAGGGAGCCAAATTTTAGTTCATACTATTCTACAGTTAGGACTTCATATGCTAATACATTTAATGCTAAAACTTCTGGCTAATGTATGATGTTAGCAGAAGACTCCACTTGAAGAGATGTGGGGACATCTCAACACAGACTGTTCAGAGTCACTCTCTCTCAGATCCTTAAGGCTGCAGATCCTGGAAATGAAGGTTTTAGAGTTGGCTGTACTTAGTGAAAGGCACACATTTTTCACCTTGCATATAGCATTGATCTTTGAAGGTCCCCACCTGTAAGCAATGCTGTAACCTTTGGCTGAACCTCAAATCCTAAAGCTCTACTGAGCAAAAGGAATAGAGAAAGGTAGGTTCACGTTCTATCCTACCCATAATGTCCTGCTTTCAGTGCATTTATTTTCTGCCTCCTCATCCCCACACATACTAAATAAAGTTAATAGCTCTGCCATCAGAAATTATTATGTACAATGAAATTCCCAGGCAGAGCTGTAACTAGCAATTTGGTGCAAGGGCAAGCACGAAGCCTGCCCTCAAATCCACTTTGTGATTCATGTCTCAGCTCCCATACGGCTGCTACTGATAATATTCACCATCTGGTCGTTTCCTATTTTAACTAATTATTCTTGCTAACTAGGTGTTAAATTTAGTGGTACTATGTGCATTCCTAGCCTGTTTTGTGTTGCTATAACAAAATATCTGAGACTGGGAAGTTTAAATAGGCCTATTTAGCTCAGAATTTTGGAGGGTGAGAATCCAAGATCAGGCAGCCACATCTGGTGGGGGCTTCACACTGCATCCTAACATGGCAGACAGCATCGCATGTGCAAGCACATGTGAGAGTGGTGTGAGACAGGAGGGGACAAGGCCAAACACATGGAGTGGCCTTATAAGAATGCATTCTCATACTAACTAATCAGGCCTATGAAACCTAACCCATTCATCTGCATATATATATATATGATTTATTATATTTATTTGAAAGTGTCGCTCCCCCTCTTCGTGGAGGAACGACACAGGACCCTGCGCTGTTCTTTTGTCTGCTCGGCCCTCCCCGGGTTTGCTGCTGGTTCTTCAAGGGTTGGCTACCGACCCTTCCACATCCGTGGAAGGGCGGTTCCCCCTGCCACATTCCCCACTTCCGCGGGGGAGCGGCACACCGCCGGCCAGCTCTCTCGGGGGCTGCACAGGTGTTCCTCAGGTAGATGAAATATTTGATGTTTTATAATAAAATAGTCTTTGTCTTAGATGATTTTCGTTGACAATAGGCCAATGCAAGCACTCAGAACACATTTTAAGGTAGGCCAGGCTAAATTATATTTAGTAAGTTAGGTGTATTAAATGCATTTTTTGGCCTAGAATATTATTAGCTTATGATGGATTTATCTGGACATTCATAAATAAGAATCTGTACATAAATTATTTGCTCTTTTTAAAAATATTTATTTTATTTGAAAGGCAGAGTTACAGAAAGAAAGGGAGAGACAGAGAGAGAGCTCTTCCATCAGCTGGTTCACTCCCCAAATGGCTGCAATGGCCAGGGCTGGGCCTACGAAGCAAGGATCCAGGAGTTTCTTCTGGATCTCCCACACAGGAGCAGGGGCCCAAGGACTTGAGCAATACTCTGCTGCTTTCCCAAGCACATTAGCAGGTAGCTGGATTGGAAGTGGAGCAGCTGGGATTTGAACAGGCACTAATATGGGATGCTGGCACCACAGGCGGCGGCTTTACCTGCTATGCCACAGCACTAACCCCATTTACTCTCTAATACAAATTCTAAATAAAGAAACCAGCAGGGCCATTGAAGCATAATAGAAACTTAGCATGCCTGGTGTTCAGACTGCGAGATGTAGAGCCACAGATAGCTTATATGTAGGCAGGGTCAGAAAAGGCAGAGTCTTGAAACATGCCAAGGAATCTGATTTGCTTTAAGAGCTGTGATGGGGTATGGGGCCAGCGCTGTGGTCGAGAGAGAGTGAGCTCCGATAGCTACTGTGCTGTCTACCACCTCCCCTCTATTCCCTGAAGATAATATCCCATTTGTCTGGGAACTGACCCTCACTGCCACCCCAACTGAAGAACTTCCATGTTTATCTTACCCAACTTCTTGAAAAGCATTGATTGTTTTTCTAGATTAAGTATATAACCCAAGACAGGTTATAGAGACAGTTCTTACCTGGAATTTTCTAACTGAACTCGAGCCAGAGAGGAACAGTCACTAGTTATCTGCACAATAAAAACCTAGAACTTGTAAACCATTGTGTTTCCCATTTGTGAAAAACACCAGTCTGAGGGACAGAGAAGAAAGTCAATAATGGCCGGCGCCGCGGCTCACTAGGCTAATCCTCCACCTACAGCGCCAGCACACCGGGTTCTAGTCCCGGTCGGGGCACCGGATTCTGTCCCAGTTGCCCCTCTTCCAGGCCAGCTCTCTGCTGTGGCCAGGGAGGGCAGTGGAGGATGGCCCAAGTGCTTGGGCCCTGCACCCCATGGGAGACCAGAAGAAGCACCTGGCTCCTGCCTTCGGATCAGCGTGGTGCGCCAGCCGCAGCGCGCTGGCAGCGGTGGCCACTGGAGGGTGAACCAACGGCAAAAGGAAGACCTTTCTCTCTGTCTCTCTCTCTCTCACTATCCACTCTGCCTGTCAAAAAAAAAAAAAAAAAGTCAATAATACAAATGAACAGCAGTGGAGGAGATGAGGGGGCCGGTTAGAGACTCTCGGCAGCATTGGAATCACTTGTTCCCTTGGTTCTCGAAGTTGAGCTGCAATTCAGCTCTTCCCGCACTGTATTTACTTTATTTCTTTAGAGTCTCAATGCACAAAATTCACATTTGCCTGAGCGAGTTGTGTCTGCTTGAGATCAAGGGTCTAGACTAACACGAGACTTCCCTGAGAGGATCAGAAGGGCAATAGGTGAACAGTCCTGAATTTTAGAAAGATCCTGAGGGCTTCAGGTTGGAAAATGATTGGAAGTGATGGCAAAGAAAGCATTTAGACTTTTGCAGCAAGCCAGATGAGAGATAACGGAGGCCTGCATTAGGAAAGTGGCAGTGAACACTTAAGAGTAAGAAACATTTCTGGCACTTACTTTGAACCTCTGGGTAGCAGGGATAAGCAATAAATACCTCCTGATTTTGGAGAACTTACATTATTGTGGGAGGAATAAGGCAAAAAAAGCAAAACTAACCTAATTTCTAAAAACAAACACTGTGCAAATAAAATTAAGGGGGTTACGGAAACATTGGGCGCTTTGTTTTAGACAGAGTGGGCAGAGCCAGGCATCTCTGGGCAGAGAGCTGAGAGGGTGGAGGACCAAGTCATCTTTCACACATCTTCCATGTGTGAGGCACACATTGCAGGAAGCAGAGACCTCAATGTTCTCTTTGAACATATTAGATTCAACTATATGAAAACATAATATGAGATAAAACATATAAATTCATAGAAAAAATAGAATCATGATATGTACTCAGGCAAAAAAATTAAAATCCATACATACAGTTTCTTTCATACAACATGCTTTCCATGATCTTTTGGAAGAGCCCTTGTACAAGTTGGGATGTCAGGAGAGAGAGCTGACTGTAGAAATTGGGATTCATTGGCAAATCCACACTATAAAATAGCTTTGAACTGAATTAGACCACCCAAGCACAGAGGTAGAAAGAGGGTCTAGAACTGGGCTCTGGAGCCCTGTAAAATGAGACCTAGAACAGAAAAAGATCATTCGGCCTCCACACTGGGCAAGTCCACCAAACAGAAGCTGAAAGAGAAGTTAAAGAACCCTTCCACAGAACTGCCACATAGTGACCTGGCTTACAGGAAAAAATGACTGGAAATAAGGCCAAGGAGCAGAGTCTAACTTGCTGAAATTCAGCACCTGTCAAAAATTAAAATACGTTCTTTGAGGTCTTAAGAATTGCAGTTTGGGAGACACAGTTTCAGATAACTCTGTATCAGTGTTCTGAAGAAGGCAGGAAAAGCAGGAGCTCACAGGGATATTGAACGCTGAGAAGAAACAGAGACTATGTGACTGACAGAAGATGAAGAATCTACAAACAGAATATAGAAGTGTCTACACATTGGAGTCCAACAGTATTGTGATAAGCATACTGAGCCTCAGTACAACGAAACTGTCCAATTGTCTGAACTGTTCCAGATGCTCGCGGTCAGAGCATAAGGTTCCTGAAGTTCACAGTCCTAGGCAGCAGCTGCAATTGTGCCAAAGTCCTGCTCCCTCAACCTCCCAACTCGAATTTAATAGTTCTTTTCATATTGCTTTCATCATAATTTTCCTTTTATTTTTACAAAGTTTAGTGCCACTAGTTACTAACTATGTAACCTGAAACCATTGCCCATCATTTTGAATTATTGCTTCCTTATTTGTAAACAGAACCAACAGAATCCATTCCACCTTGCAGAGAGTTTGGTACATGATGAGTGCTCACCAACTAATCCTCTGCTTTCTTCATTTCTGCCCTGAAGATTCAATCCAGAAAGCAAGGCAGGATAGGATAATAGCAATACTAAAATTAGAGGTGTATAAAAGAAGATGAGTTGTAGATTTTGGAAGAGACTACTCTATGAGATAAAACTTGTGTCATCTTTTGGTAAGGATGGGTCACAGGTCTGTAAATCTGAAAGCTTTGGGGTCATTAGAACAGCCAGGCAGCTTAATAAAATGAACATTCTCAAGTTATTAGGTTGGGCAGGGGACCAGATGCTTTTACTGCAAATACTGCCTGGCCCACATGCTGAGGACAAACTAATACAAATTCAGAACATCCTGAATGGAGTGTGGGAACAATCATGGGTTAATGATCTATTTAAGTACAGTATTCATGTGAAAAATCACAGCCTATAAAGGAGAACATTGAGACCCAGTAAATGGAATCTGAAATTTTGGGGAAGAAAACAAGAAAGGAGTGAGTGTACACATAACTTTGGGTTTTTTCTTACTTGCTGTTTTTAGGTACAGACACAGCAAAAATTTTATTTTCTTCATTTTGAAATTATTGTACGATTTTTTTTTCGGTGTTAAAATTCATCTTCAAGTGTGATTATCAAGAAATAACAAGATGGGCTGACATTGTGGCATGGTGGGCTAAGCCCCTGCCTGCGGCTCTGGAATCCCATATGGCTGCCAGTTCGAGTCCTGGCTGCTCCTCTTCCAATCCAACTCTCTGCTATGGCCTGGGAAAGCAGTGAAAGATGACCCAAGTGTTTGGGCCCCTGCACCTGTGTGGGAGACCCAGAAAAAGCTCCTGGCTCCTGGCTTCGGATCAGCACAGCTTTGTCCATTGCAGCCATCTGGGAAATGAACCAGTGGATGGAAGACCTTTCTCTCTGTCTCTCACTCTCTCTGTCTGTAACTTTGCCTCTCAGATAGATAGATCAATCGATCGATCAATAGATTTAAAAAAAAAAAAAAGAAATAACAAGATACCAAATGTAGAAATTATGGAGTTTTATAATTTTCTCTGTTGCTTCTTTAAAAAAAAAGATTTATTTATTTATTTGAAAGGCAGAGTTACAGAGAGGCATAGACAGAAAAAGAGAGAAACAGAAAGTCAATCTTCCATTCATTGGTTCATTCCCCAAATGGCTGCAACAGCGGGAGCTGGGCCGATCCCAAGTCAGGAACCAGGAGCTTCCTCTGGGGTCTCCACATGGGTGCAGGGGCCCAAACACTTGGGTCATCTTCTACTGCCTTCCCAGGCCATAGCAGAGAACTAAATAGGAATAGGAGCAGCCAGGACTCAAACCAGTGCCCACGTGTGATGCCGGCACTGCAGGAGGAGACTTAGCCCACTAAGAAGGCTTAGCCACAGCACTGGCTCCTCTTTCTTGCCTCAATCCACTGAATATAATTGCACAATTCAACAGTTTTGGGCAGCTTCTTCATTGCTTTCTTTTTTAAAATTTATTTGAAAGGCATCATTATAGAGGTAGAGAGCGAGAGCCACAGAGAGAGAGAGATGTTTCATCTGCTGGTTTACTGAAGCCAGGGGCTTCTTCCAGGTCTCCCAAGTGGGTACAGGGGCCCAAGCACTTGAGCCATCTTCCGCTGCATTAGCAGGGAGCTGGCTCAAAAGTGCAGCAGCTGGGACTCAAACTGGTGCCCATATAGGATACCATCACCACAGGCGGCAGATAATCTGCTATGCCTCAGCGCCAGCCCCTTCATTACTTTCTTTGGTTGATATTTCTCTGGGCAACAATGAAAGTATATTTAATAACAAACCTTCATTTGTTGAACCACAAAGAAAAGCACCTATCCCAACAGGACCCAAATTCAATGGTCTGTTCCTACGAATTTCATTAATAACTGCTCACAGGTGAACAGCTCTCTGGTCACTTGACAAATACAACTGGAAGCCTTATTTCCAAGTATCCATGGAATACAGTTGTTATTTTGAACTCACTTTCTTCACCTACCTTAATTTTGCATTCAGTTGGAAATAATGCAAGCATTTTGGAGATGTCATGACAAATGGAATTTTGAGTAAGATTTTGAAAACTGGTTTTCAGTTTCTTATTTGATGGATTAAGTTCAAGTGTTATTTCTAGAACAGCTGCAAAAAGTCTACAGGGGCCGGTGCCATGGCTCACTAGGCTAATCCTCTGCCTGCAGCGCCAGCACCCCGGGTTCTAGTCCCGGTTGGGGAGCTGGTTCTGTCCCAGTTGCTCCTCTTCCAGTCTAGCTCGCTGCTGTGGTCTAGGAAGGCAGTGGAGGATGGCCCAAGTGCTTGGGCTCCTGCACCCACATGGGAGACCGGGAGGAAGCACCTGGCTCCTGGCTTCGGATCGGCGCAGCGCACCAGCCGTAGCAGCCATTTTGGGGGTGAACCAACAGAAGGAAGACCTTTCTCTCTGTCTCTCTCTCTCTCACTGTCTAACTCTACCTGTCAAATAAAAGAAAAAAAGAATTCATATACTTGAGGCACATATATGAGATGGAGACAGCTGTTCACTTAATACATTTCAAATTCTGGACTTCATCAATCCAAGGAAGGTTGTTTATTTGATTCGACACTGGAGATGGCACTGGAGAAGAGGGAAAAGTGGAGCCATTTACCAGTGTTCATTTTTCATACCCTAATTTCTTCTGAAACCAGTAAAGTTGCTGTATTTACAGAGGAAGTACCAGAGATTGGAAAAGCAGAAGAAAATGAAACCACATTTGAAGGAGAATTAATCTGATTCAGAAGAATTTGGAGGATGAAATTTCTATAGACATCCTCCACACTAGAACCCGGCACCCAAATGGGATGCCAGTGCCGCAGGCGGAGGATTAGCCAAGTGAACCATGGCAAGTATATGAGTTCTAAACAGACATCATCCTCAGGTTTACCTCCTGTGTAGGGGTGTGACTATTTTTCCCATCTCATCTTTTCCCCCATTGGGTGCTTTTTCTTTTTCACTTTTTTGTTTTCTTTATAGACTTCATAGCAGCAGCTGTCTGTTAGCTACCTAAACATTTCCAGGATAGGAAAAAAGAGACATCTGGTAAACCATCTCATACAGCTTTGATTAGGTACCAAGACTCTACCAAGGCATCTTATGGGGCCTGCCATATTCACCATTCAGAATTGTCTCTGCTTTGGATTTAAAGATCTGTATCTTATTTCATGACTAGGAAAGGTCACACAACAGAAGAAGCTACTGAGGAAGAGGAAAGCAGAAAAATCCAAGGAAGAGAGAGTGAAAGATAGAGACTCAGAAAAAGAGCAGAATAGAATCTTAGGAAAATCCATTGCTACCAAAGCACCGTGTGTCCTGCGGCCAGGATTCACTGACTTCTCTCCTTTCTGCCATTTGGTAAATGACCCCTGAGATTTTTGCAAGTTCCATCTTCCTTTGGTACTCAATGGTGGGTGTCGGAGAGTGGCAGAGAAGTAGCCCATGAACTTGGATAAGGAAAATATTTATATCTTTATTGCTTTATTTTCACTTTTCTCTAGCTGAAATTTAGCTTTTCCTTCATAATAAATAAAAGCAGAACCTCACAATAGTGTTACAGGTACCTGTGGCTTTGTTGACCGAAAATAGCAAATACTTTTATATCATATCTCATTGTGCAGATATATTCAAATATCACTTATGTTCACCAACACTTTAGAGACATTGTAGGTATGTTATCCAACACAAGATCTTATTTAACACACTAATAAAGAAGCATATGTATATCATACCATGTATTACTTTTTAATGGTTTGATATTCCTTTCTAATCCTATACAGTATGTATTTGGAAATCTTAGCCCAAAAAGAGATTTGCTTATGTAACCAATTGCTATATAGCAAATTACCACAATACTTGGAGGCTTAAAACAGCAATCATTTTATGATTATCCTCCATGGTGCTGAGCCCTGATGGGGCTACTCTGGGAATTCACATTTGGGGTTTCTCATGCAATTGCAGTCAGACAGTAACTGGGGCTGGAATCATCCAGAAGCTCCTTCACTTGCATGACTATCACTAGGCTGGGAAGACTAAACAGCTAGGGGCAGACAGGTGTGACTCAGCCAGCTTCTCTCTCTCTCTCTCTGCCTCTGTGGGACCTTCTCATGTGGTATGTGGTCTAACATTGCATCCTCAGAGTACTTGACTTCTCTCTCCCATTGAGTCCCAAGAAACAGAAATCCAGACAGACACTGTCTGTATCATATTTACAATTTTGCCTTAAAAGTCATTTAATCACTTCCACTGTACTCTGGTAGCTGAGGTAGTAGTCACAAAGGCCCACTCAGGTTTATGGAGAGAGTCCACAGACTCGACTCTGGGTAAGGTGGTATGAACCCTGTGGGAAAAGCACAAGACTGGCTGGCATCACTTTTGTAAAACAGCATCTACCCCAGGATCCATAAAAGGTTCTAGGGGTATAAAATGGAGCCAGAGCATAATACAGGTTTAGATGTCCCTTCTAGACCCTCAGCACATACCAAGTCTCACTCACTTTTCATTACTCACCCTACAGTGCTAATCACCTGTTCTGCATGCAGTCTGGAGATATATCCAGTCTGTTGTCTGGCTCATTTGTTTATGTTGTATATTTTTTAAAAGGATTTATTTATTTGTTTAAAAGGCAGAGTGATAGAGAGGGAAAGAGAAAGATAGAGCTCTTTTGTCCACTTTTTCACTGCCCAGATGCCTGCAACAGCCATGGCTGGGGAAGGCCAAAGCCAAGAGTCAGGAACTCCATTCTGGTCTCCCACAATGGATGGCAGGATCCCAAGAACTTGGGCCATCCTCTACAGCCTTCCTGGGCTTATTAGCAGGGAACTAGATCAGAAGCAGAGCATCCAGGACCCTAATCCAGTTGTCCGATATGGGACAGTGTCACAGGCTGGGGCTTAACCCACTGCACCACAATGTAAGCTCCTAATAACAACTGTATTCCATGGACACAAGGAAATAAGGTGTGTCCTGAGGCTTCCAGCTGGATTTGTCAGGGGACCAGATAGCTGTTCACCTTGAGCAGTTATTAATGAAATTTGTAGGCACATATCACTGAACTTGGGTTTTGATGTGGATCCTCTGAGTCTTTCTCTTACAATGACCCACTCTTCCTCTCCACTTCCACCCTTCCCCTCCTAGATTTCAATTTCCTGGCACTAGTCCTGTGTTAAAAGTAGATGAAACCCACCAGAAAATGCCATTTTCTACCTGTCTGAATTATATTTACCAGAACAATTTGCCCTCCCTACTGAGAACGCTGCTAACAAATCTTAACACCTTTGACTCAAACCTCTGAGGAGCCTCACCGGTATTCAGCGTTCAGTGCACCTTCTGCCTTCCCTCCATGAGTGCCTCTGCCATCTGGTGGCCAACAGTGATAACTGCACCAACTCTCCAACCTCGTGGCTCTCTGGCTCGCACCGATGAAGCCAGGCTGCTCTACTGTCTCTTTAGGTTCCAGTGTCCTGCATGAAGTAAGTTATTCAGAGGCAGCAGGCTGGACTTATCACAACACACACAAAACAGTCCTCACTAAAAACAGAATCCTGTAGCAGTGCCTGTGGAAGAGGGCTGAAGTCTGAAAGAGGGGGACAAAGTGTAAAATTTAGCATGAAAAAAGGAGGAAAGATGAACACTGAGTCCTGGTGAATTTTCTTGACCCAGTGGATTATGTATCTCTGGAGTTCAGAATTGTGAATTCTGTGTGCCCTGTTGAGAACCACACCTGGATTCTAATCTGGCCATCCAGCCAACTAATTTGGGCAAGTATCTAACTTCTCTGATCAACATGGTTGATCATTCTGAAAATTATATAGCCCAGTCATTAGCAGGCAATAAATGCTCAGTGATTGGTGATTTTAATTAATGTTGCTATGGAGATGGCTTGTGTGTGTGCTGAAGTGCTGGAAAATCTCCCTTTTATGGACACATGCTCCCCTTTCTGGCTCTGAGAATTACTCAGATATGAAAACCTGGAAAGAAATGGTTTATTGTACTAACTGACATCAACGTGTTGCTCATGAATTCTTAATTTTTTTCTCATTATATTAATAAAGCATCACCCTAGCTGGCTACCCATCTGTCTCACCTCCAAGAATACCATGTTCTATTAACCATCACTACAGGGGCCAGCGCTGTGGTGCACTAGGTTAATCCTTCACCTGCGGCGCCGTCATCCCATATGGGCACTGGGTTCTAGTCCCGGCTGCTCCTCTTCCAGTCCAGCTCTCTGCTGTGGCCTGGGGGGCAGTGGAGGATGGCCCAAGTGCTTGAGCCCCTGCACCCGCACTGGAGATCGGGAAGAAGCACCTGGCTCCTGGCTTCAGATCGGCGCAGCTCTGGCCGTTGCAGCCATCTGGGGAGTGAACCAATGGAAGGAAGACCTTTCTCTCTGTCTCTCCCTCTCACTGTCTGTTACTCTACCTCTCAAATAAATAAAATCTTTTAAAAAAACATCACTACTGATCCCTGCAGGTTAACATGCTTTGCTTGACACTCCAGTCATGCGGCTAGTTACGATAATCTTGTCTACAGCAGTCTGATGCTTAAGCACTGCCCCTGGTGTCTGCTATTCTGGAATCTTACCATCCTCACTGGCACCAGAGATAAGTTGTGCAACAAAACCTACCACTGTCAACTCCAACCTACAGAGGACAAGCACCACTGAATTTTCCACATTCACATGATCCTTAGTAGCACTTCCATGATCACTTGTGTAGAAGCAGCTTCTGGGCTTCTTCAGGAACATAATCAGCAAATGGGTCATCTGGTTTCATGCAATAAATCCATTCTGGGATGCTCTCCCTCTCCGAGTCTACTGACCTCTTCCACTATCCACTGTCATGTCACTTCTGACATCCCCACCTTGTTTGCTAAAGACCATCATCATGTTTAATTTTCAAGCAGCTATACCAGCAGCATATTGGAATCACTTTTATGGTTCCTTTCAAGGTCACTTAATCCTGAGCCATAAGAGAGCCCCAGTATCATTTCACTGTCCCTTATCCAGCTTTCCTCCATGCTACTCCACCCTCCCCATCCCGATACTCTCAAATCCATTCCTACACATCCCACCCTGATTCTAGACAATACCTATTAGTGAGGGACAGCAATTACCACAATAGCAAGCACTGAGTCCTCCCTCTTCAGTGCTCCCTAGACATGGCCTTAATTACTGGTCTGGAGGCAACTACCTGCAGGATGGGAATATAGGCATCAGATCTTGAGAAAAACACCATCTTTGAACATGGCCACTTCTTTTAAAGGACTCCAGGAAAGAGGCAGCTGCTCTCCTGTAGGAACGACAATGATAGTTTCTACCAGCCAGGAAGCTTCAAAGGAATATAGAGAGGGATTCCAGTTCTCAAGCACTTTCATACAATGTCTTTGTCATGGAGCTCTGATTTTAGCATAGGAGACTAGTGGAGGCTGTCCATTCACATGCTGCTTGCAGCCCTGCTGCCTTATTAAATCTTGGACTTGATTGTTAGCATAGGCTGCCCTACAGCTGCAAAAAACAAGCCTCTCTTTATAAGCTCCCAAGGAAGCCTTCTGGCTTCTATAGCCTCCTTGAGTTACCAGCTGGCTGACCTACCTCTGTTCTTTTCCCTCCAAGATGCCAAGGCAGAAATCCAGCCAATTCCATCATCTTTATAATTACCTTTGCCCCATACCACTCAAGTGCTAAGCTTCTGAATCATTTAATGCTTACCTTTCACTTACGTTTTAACCCAACCCACCACACAAAGAGCATTAGCCATTGTGATGCTACAGCACACAAGGAGTTAACATCACTGCTCTTACCACCAGTGAATAGTAGAGTTCTAGAAGTCCACACATAGGGCTTCTAGGGTTAGTTCTGGTAACTAATGTATTAGTTTGAGCCTTCCTAAAGCAGAACTTTTATTGAGGGCTTATAAACAATTTGCACATTTGTGAGGTAATTCCAGCAAACAGGAGTGAGAGAGGGAGGAAAATAGGTGAAAAAGAGAGCCAGTAAGAGTGACTATCCATAAAATTTCTCTACTCTCATTCTTTCACCACCTCCTGAAGAGGGTACATGACACCTCCTAAATTTGACCACCTAAAGGACAGAAGACTTAGAGAAGTTGTTCACTGAAAACCATCCCACACTGTTTGAGAACTACCCTGGGATAAGGAACTCCTCTCACTTCTAGGATGCACTTAGCAGGGTCACCTTCAGGACTAATTAAACTAGTAATCCACAGAAATAGTAAAACCTTGTAAATATACCTTGTAAATAAAACCCCTTGGACACAGGTGCTTTAACCCAAAAAAACCCTCAAACACAAGCTTATAGATATTATTCATGGAAGTTTTTGGGTTTGGCTGTGTAAGACTTATTCATAGCAGTGGTAATGTTAACTAAATGAATTTAGTGAAACAGGCTATTTTAAAGATACTTTTCAGTATTTTTCCTAAGGCTATAAAGCCCTAGAAAAATAAGCAGTAGAAATTTTAAGTGAATTTTACTTAAATATAGATAGCAATTTAACCAAGATTTCAGTAGGTCTATTAAAACTTAACCTTATTGTTGAAAATGTTCATCTTGGCACTGATTTCAGAAAATTGTTCCTTTATGAATTTTATGGTTATCAAATACTATAGTAAAATTCCCCCATGAACATGTAATAGTCATTATAAATACTCCTTTCAACACACAGTTATATTTATAACATATTTGGAGGGATCTGCTTATGAAGACAATAATAAAAACCTTTAATATTATTAAAATATGAAAAATATTCATAGAAGAAAGTTAACGACCATGGAATTCTCAGTCTAAAACTAAAGTCGCTATATGCCTGGCTCTTGGTATATCTGAAAGTCAGTTCATAGGACAGTCTACTGATGAGGACTCTGCTCCTCTTGTTTATTTAAAAAAAGCTCATCGGGCAAACGAAACACTGGCTGGCAAACAGGTCTGATGCTATGGGTTCAGGGACAGTTACCCCTTGAAGTCATGTTTCATACTTTCTTAATTCTCTAGAAGGTGATATTCTATCCATCTATTCTTTGCACGAGAATTTGTAGCATTAGGCTTTTGAAGCCACATCCTTGGCCATGACCTCTGGAAAGGTACAGCCCTTTAAATCCCATAACACTCTTCAGCACCACTACAGAGCCACTTTTTTCCAAACCAAGAATTTCAGTAGACGTCTACACCACTATTGACCCCAGATTTGAGCAATAAAGCTGGGATAGGCCTACTATTTGGTCCAATGTAAGGGATGGTTACTCCTCGGAGATCCTAAGAGGCAGCAGCATATAAAGCAAAGAGCATGGGATTGGGCATGCATACATCTTTATTTAATTGCCAGCTTACTGAGAACCCTTGGGGAAAGTATTTATATTCTCTGGACTACCATTAGCTACCATGAGGAGGTCACTAATGGCCATGTTTCAGGTCTAGGTCAGAAACAATTTGTAAAGAGCTCCTGTACATATCATCCACTCAATAAATTACAACATATTATGGGGTTGAAAATTTGGGCTCTAGAGTTCTTACCACTTACTGGTTGTGTGATCTTGGGAAATTTTTAATGTCTCCATGCCTCAGTTTCCTTATCTGTAAAACTGGAATAATGACAGTACCCTCCTGTCCTCAATACATTGACCTCTTTATTTATCAGACACACCAAGTTTATTCCCACATCAGGATTTTTACATTTTTTCCCCACCTTTAATATTCCTTTGCAAACTATTGTGTTTGTTTATTGATTGGTTGGTTTGTAAAACACTCAGAGTGATACCTGGCATAATGTAAGTGCTCTGTAAGGTTCATCTATTTCAGTAATCATTAGTTCCCTTAACCCACAAAACTAGCTACAGTTCTGCTGCATAAATTGGGCCACTAAGAAACATGCCTCTGCACAAGCACACCAGTTCCTTGGTCAGGTACTTGGAATAGTGACAAATGAAATACAACCTCCATCATTAGGCTCAGCTAGCTCACAGAGGAAAATACTGGATTTGAAAGTCTGTGTAGGTTTTAGCGTTGGCTCACACTCTTGCTGAGTGACCTTTGGATCCACTGGGTATTATTTTAGCACCTTCTTTAAGTATTGGTTACCTCATAATTTGTTAAGAACATTAAATAAGCAACACTATTTCACCATATGTAAAACACATTGGTTAACTCACCCATTGAATGGATCTCCATTGTCCTTGGAATAAAACCTAAACTGAGGAGCAGGCATTTGGCCTAGCAGTTAAGATTCAGATTAGGATTCCTGCATCCCAAAATCAGAGTACCTGGGATTGATGCCCAGATCTGGTTCATGATTCCAGCTTCCTGCTAATGCAGACCCTGGGAGGCAGCAGTGATGGGTCAAGTAATTTGGTTCCTACCACCCAAATGGGAAACTTGGATTGATTCCTAGATATTGGCTGCTGCAAGTATTTGGGAAGGGAACTTAGCAAATGGGGGAGGTTCTATCCCTCTGTGTTTGTCTCTTTGCCTCTCAAATAAATATAATAAATATATTCTTTAAAAAATTTAAACATCTATTTTATTTGAAAGGCAGAGTTACATACAGAGATAGAGAGGGAGAGAGAGACAGGGAGGTCTTCCATTCGTTCATTCACTCCACAAATGGCCACAACTGCCGGGACTGCGCTGATCTGAAACCAGGATCCAGGAGCTTCTTCTGGGTCTCCCACATGGGCACAGGGACCCAAGCACTTGGGCCATCCTCCAATGTTTTCCCAGGCACATTAGTAGGGAGATGGATCAGAAGTGGAACAGCTGTGACTTGAACTGGCACCCATATGGGATGCTGGTACTGAAGGTGGTGGCTTTACCTACTATGTCACAAAGCCGACCCCTTTAAAAAATTCTTTCTTTTTTTAAAAAATTTATTTATTTGTTTGAAAGGCAGAGTTACAGAGGCAGAGAGAGAGAGAGAAAGAGAGAGAGAGAGAGTTTTCCATCTGCTAGTTCACTCCCCAAATGGCCACAATGGCCAGAGGTGGGCTGATCTGATGCAGGATCCAGAAGCTTCCTCTGCGTCTCCACACAGGGGCAGGGGCCAAGCACTTTGGCCATCTTTCATTGCTTTCCCAAGAGATAGCAGAGTGCTGGATAGGAAGTGGAACAGCCGAGACTCAAACCAGTGCCCAAATGGGATGCTGGCACTGCAGGGGGCAGCTTTACTCTCTATGCCACAGCACCAGCCCCTAAAAAATTCTTAATCTAAGTGTCTTATCATGGCCTTGGACTTAGGGGACCACATCCTAATACTTGCCATTCTGCCCATCACTCTGAATGTATTAGTCTCTGAATGTTCATCAAACATACCAAATTTACTCACAGCTCAGGAACTTATATGTTCTGGGCCACTTACATCCTGGATTTTGTTCCTACTCTTACATAACATGTTCCCAGAAAGCTTGATCTAGGGTCATTTCCACTCAGTGGTTGCTGGTTGTTGGTTCTTCCACCAGTCTTCCTAGCCTCAACACCTTTGCACTTGGTCTTTTTGCCCTTTGCCTGGGCACGACTCTCCCACATCTTCAGGTGTATATTCCTTTATATCCTCCTGGCCTTGGCTCAAAGGTTTATCTACTCAAACCTGACCTCCCACTGGAAAGCAAAGTCCCTGAGACCAGGAACCACTCTGACTTATACATGCCTTATATGCTCCTGCTCCTAGAACAAGGCCTATCCCACAGTAGGTGTTTAATGAAAACTAATTAATTCATTGAATGGCATATGAGTTCAGTATTTTTGCCAGTCTATTTAGATTCTCAGTTCTGTGTTGCCAAGATATCTATATCTACATTCTTTGTCAGTGATTTGCTAAGCTTCAAGTTAAGAGCATTGACTTTGGAGTTGATGAGTAGACCTGAGTTTTAATATTGGCTTTGACATTTCTAACTGTATAATCTTGAGTAATCTCGTTTTGATTTTATAAATAATGAAAGAGTTCTCATATGCTAATTTAATATTAAGTAAGGGGCCAATGTAGTGGTGCAGTAAATTAAGCTGCTACTTGCAATGCTGGTATCCCAGTTAAGTGATGGTTTGAGTCCCTGGTATTCTGCTTCCAATCCAGCTCCCTGCTAATTCATCTGGGAAAACAAGTACTTGGGCACCTGCCACCCATGTGCAAAACTCAGGTGGAGTTCCAGATTCCTGGTTTCAACCTGGCCCATCCCTTGCTTTGTGAGCATTTAAGGAGTGAACAAGCGGGTGGAAGATATCTCTCTTTCTCTCTGGGTCTCCCTCTCTGTCTCTGTCACTCTGCCTTTCAAATAAATAAACCTTTTTTCAAAAAGTACAAGACTTTGGGGCTAGTGCTATGGCACAGCAGGCAAATAAAAGATGCCTACAGCACTGGAATCCCATATGGGTGCCAGTTTGAGTTTCTGATGCTCCACTTTTGATCCAGCTCCCTGCTAAGGCACCTGGGAGAGTAGCAGAAGATGGCTCAAGTGCTTGGGCTCCTGCACCCATGTGGGAGACTCAGAAGAAGCTCCTGGCTCCTGGCTTCAGATCAGCCCAGCTCCAGTCATTGTGGCCATTTGGGGAGTGAAGCAGTGGATAGAAGTGCATGCTCTCTCTCTTTCTCTCTTTCAAATACATAAGTAAGTCTTCCAAAAAAAGAAGTATAAGCCTTGGAATGGTATAAGATCTCAACCAATCCAATCCATGAACATTATAGACTAGGGGGAAAAATTTAGTCTAGTAGTTAAGATACTGGTTAAGGTCCCTATGCTTCATATAAGAGTACCTGGGATTGATACCTGGCTCTGACTCTAGCTCTGGCTTCCTGTTAATACAGATCCTGGGAGGGAGTGGTGATGGCCCAGGTATTTGGGTTTCTGTCAGCCACATGAGAAATGTAGATTGAGTTCCCAACTCCCAGCTTTAGCCTGATGCAGCCAGGCTGGTGGTTGCAGGATTTGGGGGAGTGATCCAGAGGATGTGATACACCTCTCTCTCTCTCCCTCTCTCTCTCTCTCTTCCCTACTCCCGCTCAAAACTTAAAATAATACATATATATATAGAGAGAGAGACTAATCTCATGATTACTTGTGCTTTATCACATATGCACTTTGCACTAGGAACAAAGTGTAACTTAGTAAACTTGCCAGCCGATGGCTCCACCTGCTCCGTGCACATTCCTTACTTTACAGGTCACTTCCACGTCTTCCACATGTTTATTAAGCAGCCACTGTGAATGAGTCTTAAAGGATGAGTGGGACTTTGAAAGTCTAGAGGTGGACATGAGGGCATTTCAGACTGAAAGGCACTGGTGAAAGAAGACAGTGTTGGGAGGTTTCAGGAACAGCAAATGGTTCCACATAGCCAGACCATGAGTTACATTCATCCACCCTTTTGCTGGAATAACACTGTCAAGTTGTCTGCTATTAACAGGCATTGTGCTAAATTTTGGGATACAAAGGAATAGGATGTGGTCGTTGGCCTCAAGGAGGTCAGTGTAGACAGAGGACATGATTGTGAACAGATCTGTTACATGGGCAGCCACGAGAGCATGAGCTACAGGAAGGAACACAGGAGAAAGAAATGAATTTCCATGTCGGGAGGAACAGCTGAGAACAGGACTGTGCCACACCGTGGAGGCATTGAAGCGGGAGCTGAGAGGAGTGTTTGCTGGAGAATCACTGGAAGGTTTTGAACAGAGAATTATAAGAACAACACAACTGTAAAAAGCAGAAAAGCAAATACCGATTTTAGAAAATCCCATATTCACCCACCTTGAAAGCCTGAACTATCAGAAAAAGAACAGCAATATCCCTTCATTAAATTAAGCCACAGCCTCCAAAGCTGACTGTGGCAGTGTAGGAAGGGACAGCAGGGCTTGGAAACCTAGACTCTTCCTCTCCCCTGTATTTAGCTGCTTTTCTTTTCTACTGTTGCTGTGACCACATGGCCTCCAGAGGGTGCTGTTTCACTAAATTCTCGGGCTCAAGCTGTAGCTCTTAATCATGAGCCCGCATCAGGATCACTTCATACAACTCACAACACTGGTCCTCACCCTGGAGTTCCTGACCCTGTATGTCCGGGGGAGACCTAAGCATCTGGCCCTCCAGGACCAAAGACCCTGTGTCTTCAGACAACAAGGCCAGAATTTTGAAAGGAGACCTTACTAAAGGTTCAGCATGGACAGCATGGAAACAAAAATAACACAAAGCTAGACCCAACCATACCCTGAGGTTTATGCAGTCCTATGTGGCTCTGAGGGCCAACTGAGCTCTGGCTTCCAGACTGAAATCTGACCTGTCCTCCCCAGTCCCATCCTTCAGGGTGGATGCAGATAACTTAGAAAGAAGTTTTACTTCATGGTCAAGAATATAAACAGAACACAGGAACTGTATATACATAAAAGAGCAGCATGTTTTTATTCTCTGACAGCGTCTTATTTATGTTGTAATTCCCTTGAATCCTTAGAGCAAGGCTTTGTTCCCCGCGTGTGTCTAATAAATGTCTGCTTAGAGCATACAACATCTCCTTGTGCATAGAAACACAATCCACTGCACCCGCGTTACTCATCTGTTCTCACCCAGCTATATTTACCCAATGAACTTTGAATCATTTATTATTTTTAACATTGCTACAGCCTTTCCTGATAGGAAAAGGCTCAGTAAAAACTGATTTCTTCTTCCTTATCTCTGCACTATGTCTTCCTTGATCCATTATTTTGCAAGAGATGATAAAATTCCATGTAGAAACCTGTGCTTAATCACTAGTACTATACTTATGTCAGCAGTAGGGCTTGTCATGACTATGGGTTGTTTTTGAAGCAAAATATGCATAAAGTTTCTCCTTTGCAGGTAAACAATCCCTAGTTAGCGTTTTTTGTTTGTTTTTCAGACAGAGTTAGACAGTGAGAGAGAGAGACAGAGAGAAAGGTCTTCCTTCCGTTGGTTCACCCTGCAAATGGCCTCTACGGCTGGTGCGTTGTGCCGATCCAAAGCCAGGAGCCAGGTGTTTCCTCCTGGTCTCCCATGCGGGTGCAGGGCCCAAGGACTTGGGCCATCCTCCACTGCCTTCCCAGGCCATAGCAGAGAGCTGGATTGGAAGAGGAGCAACTGGGACAGAATCTGGCACCCCAACCGGGACTAGAACCTGGGGTGACGGCACCGCAGGTGGAGGATTAGCCAAGTGAGCAACAGCACCGACCCCTAGTTAGCTTTTGATACCACCTATGATCCTCTTGGAACTAAATTAACTTCCCCACTTATGTTTCCCTTCTTATCTTCTTTGTTGCTGTTGTTGTCTACCTCTCACAGCTGAAAAGCCAGCACAGCTCCCTCAAATTCCCAAAAGCCTGGAAGTCCTCGGAACTCAGCCCAAAGCAGGGGCAGGAGAAAAGGAAGATGGGTGAGAAGAAATGACAGCAGTCAGCAGTGTCCGGATCCCCTAGAGCTTCTGTGGACTCAGTTCAGTTCCTAGTAAAGCAGGACAGGCTGGAGGTCATCAGGGCTCCACGAGTCCTCTTCTGTCCTCTGCCCCATCGTGTCTCAGGCTGAAGACTGTGCTAGACCTTAGAAGGACACGTCACAAAGAAAAATCAAAGCAGGCCTAGAAGTTAGAGTTGTAGAGTATGTGAGAACAAGAGCAGGTGACAGAGAACAAGATGGAGAGAGGAGAGAAGGAGAGGGGGAGAGGAGAGACAGAGACTCCACCAGAAGGATGATTTGCTCTTCTCTCCATGCCACATACTCTCTCCCTTCCTCCCTCCTCCCCACCCCTGCCACACAGACACACACACACACACACACACACTCCCACAAACACCTCACAAGTTCCTCATTCTGGATGTCCAAGCCTCATCCTGGCTGACTCACTCCCTAAGACCTAATTAAACTGCTTAACCTAGTTCTGAAGAAGATTAGTTTTAGGCTCAGTCACCCACAGATTCTTCCTTTATAGTTCAGTGGCCACCCCCAGTAATTAATGGACTAAAGCCAATTTTCTTGACATCAGATGTGAGACATCAACTTCATGCACACGACGTTTGTGTTGAAAAGATCACTGGATCCAGAGACTGAATCAATTGAATGTGGACCTCAGAATTCTCACCCGGGGGCCAGCCACCGAAAGTTCGTCCCCCTTCCTGGAGCAGGTCAGAGAAATGAAAACAGTAACAAAAAAGTCAAAATGTAGTAGCTGTTCCCAAACCCCTCCTGGAAGCTCATCTCTTCTAAAAGAATAGTATCTTGAAGAGCAAGAATCTTGCTTGGCAGATAGGGAATGGGTGATTTAAGAACATTCAAACTGATAATCCATGGGTGAAAGAAAACAAAATTTAAAAGGTACTATTAAAAAATTTCACTGGATGCTCATCATAGCCCAGTGAGGAAAGGGAGCTTAACTGACACACGAGGACACTGAGGATCAGGAAAGGGAGGTCATAAGCCTGCGACCACACAGGAGGAACCCAGACCTGCATAGATCCCAGTCCTTCTAAAGTGGAGTCTAGTGCTCTGAGAAGCATACAAAGACAAAATGTCGGCCCTCCCAAAACTTAAGACTAGGAAGTACAGTCAGCACTGTCAAAAATCCCTATGGGGTTATGCCTACACATACATTTATCCACAGACAATATAGCTTTACGATAAAATAAAAAGGTGATCGGGTTTTTACCTATAAAGGAAATTGTATCTGAAATTGAAAGGAAGATGACACTCAAGAATCAGATGCTTATTTAAAAACAATTAGCCAAGGGGTTGGCACTGTGGTACAGTGGGTTAAGCTGCTGCTTGCAGCAGCAACGTTCTATATTGGTGCTTATTTGAATTCTGCCTGTTCCACTTCTGATCCAGCTCCCTGCTAATAGCCTGGGAAAGCAACAGAGGATGGCCAGAGTGCTTGGACGGCTGTACCCCACAAGGGAGACCCGGATGAAGCTCCAGGCTTCAGCCTGGCCCAGCCTTGGGCATTGAAGACATTGGGGAGTGAACCAGTGAATGGAAGATATCTCTCTCTCTCTCTTTCTCTCTCTCTCTCTGTAACTCTTTCAAATATTTTTTTAAAAAATCTTTTTTCTAAATAAACAACAATTAGCCAAGCAAATTCTTTTCATCCTTGAACTCCCTCTCAATCTCCCTTCTTAGGGTGTGCTGTTTGTTATGAATCAAGAATACCAGACAATTGTGGAAAGCTTCAAATATGAAAAAGCAGAGGTACACACACAAAAGAACCCAGAGGAAATGAGTACTAATGCAGGAAACAGAATAAAACATTTTTAAAGACTGTCAATATTATTCTTGTCAAGATAGAAGATATTTCACCGGTAAAAACTAAACAGGATATTATGAAAGACACATTCAGCACAATAAAAGTTCTTAAAACACAGAGCATGACTAACAAAATTAAAAATTCAACAGAAGGGTTGGACAATGAAACTTCAGTAAATATTCAAAATGTAGGACTCTAAAAAACAGGGATATAAGAGAGAAAAGGCAAGAGATTTAGAAGAGAATGTGTATCAAGTGATTAACATTGGTTTTAGAAACACTAAACATAAAATAAGAGGAAAAAGATTATTGTTAAAGAACTAAAAGCAAAAAAAAAAAAAAGAGAGAGAGAGAGAGAGAGAGAGAGAGAGAAATCCAGAATAGAAGAATACAAGTCTCCAGATTGAAAAAGCTCACCAAGCAGAATCCAACGAAAATGATCTGCACATCAGTATATCCCAATAAAAGTCTGTAGAAGCAAAAGTAACCAGAAGACTCTAAAACTTTTCAGAAGAGAAAACCAGGTCACAGACAAAGGCATCGACAAGAAATGCACTGCTCAACGGCACAATGAAAGGGCTGAGAACAAACACTTCAAAATGTCTGAGAAACCATGCCTACAAAACTCTGTGTCGAATTACAAATCCAGGTGAAGACAAAGACCTCTGTAGACATACTAGGACTCCAAAAGCTTACCTCACGTGCCCTTTCTGTAGAAGCCACTGGAGGACATTCTGCAATGTACACATGCATCTAAACCTTACATGGTATTCCATAAAGACACACAATTTTTTGTCTTAAATAATTTTTTTAATTATTAAAAAATAAAGATGGTAGGGTCAATGTTTGGCTAGAAATTAAGACGCCCATTGGGATGCCTACATCCCATTTTGGAGTGCATGGGTTTGAGTCTACATCTAGCTGCAGCTACTCCAGCTTCCTGCTCATACAGTCCACCCTGGGAGACAGCAGGTGATGGCTCAAGTAGCTGAGTTTCTACCACCCATGTGGGAGACATGGATTGAATTCCAGGCTCCTGACTTAAGCCTGACCCAGGTCTGTCTGCTGTCGGCATTTGGGGAGTGAACTAGCAGATGGGAGAGATCTCTCTCTTACACTCTCTCTCTGCCTTTCAAATAAATAAAACAAATTAATTTTTGAAACAAATTAAAAGGTGGATTTTAAAAAATAAATAAAGTCATTGGAGAATATATTTCAGCAAATAAAAAGAATTATAACAACGTGAACAAAACCAAACAGTATGAAATGTAGAAGTCAGAGAACCTACATAGAATGGCAGCAGAGACAGTCTGAGGTCTGAGCAGCCAGCTCCAGACCATCCTGGGCCCTGTGGGTGCAGGAGGGTGGATCAAAATCATGGTCAACCTAAAACCATACACTCTGTGAAACTCTTCCTTCTCAGAAAAACAAGGACTAAGACTGTTTCCATGGAAAGACTCTTACTGAACAAACAATCAAAGCTATTTCTTAGATGGCAAACGATCACAGAAGACAGAAGAAAACTGGGGACGGGGAAGGGAAAGAAAACAAGCAGGCAACACGCCGGTAATTGTTAACACACAGGCTGCCTCCAAAAATCAGTGATAATGAAGTCTAATTTGGGTGGGGAAAAAAAAAAGAAGATGGAGCTAAAATTAAAAAAAATAATAAAATGTTAAGACAAATGAAGACAGCCAAGGGCTCTTGAATTCAGGGGGAAGAGAGTAGAGATACAGAATCATCTACATTTTGTCAAGTGGGCATACTAAGTTTTAAGGGTTAAAAGGAAACAAGCTTTCATACTGTCTTTGAAGTAGGAACTGCTCTTAAGAGGCCCAACCAAAAGAGAAACCTTTTGCCTTTCAAAGAACTACAGCTAATGCATACAGAAGAAATAAAGAATTATAAAGTACCATTCTGTAACCCTTAATGAAAAAAAAAGTTTTGCAAGAATTATCTAAGTATGCCAAAACCCTTATGTGAAATCTTGATGAGGAACTGAATATTTGCAAAGTTACAAGGTGTCACCCCACAGGTTACTTGTGAGTCACAGGAAGAATAACCAAACATTGCAATGAAGGCATCAGGCTTACCTCATCTAAACCCAGTGACAAATACTTGCATCACTATTAAATTGACTGAGACAATATGTGCATCCCCATGTGAAGCAATGGGAAGTAAACACCATTGTTTAGGATGCAGTCTCATCCGAAACAGTTAACTTGAATCAAATCAAGTGTTTAGCGCTCCTTGTTTATAGGAAATACAGGGTTTGGTAGAATAAGTTAACATCACAAGGAGGCAATCTGACAAATCTAGAACTTGGGAACTTCTACAAGGCAATTGGCATGGTTTTTACAACTAGACAATGTCATAACAAAAAAGGAGGGGGAAGTATTCTAGATTCAGAGGCTTAGGAGGAAGCATAATGACCAAGAACAAAGTATAGATCGAGACTGGATCTTAGTTCACACAAAGCAACACTAACAAATATTTTGGAAACAATGGAGAAATCTGAATTCTAATTGGGCTCTAAATAATACTAAAGAATTAAAATAATTAATGAGATTAATATGATAATGGTATTATGAATACACAAAAATTTCCTTTTTTGTTATTATTGTCTGAGAGGCAGAGAGACATATGAGAGAGAAGCAGACAGAGCCCCCAGCCATTGGTCCTAGACCCAAACGCCCACAATGGCTAGGTCTAGTTGAGACCAAAGCCAGGAGCCCAGAACTCAATTCAAGTCTCCCGCATAGTGTCAAGGACTCAACTACTTGAGCCATCACCTGCTGCCTCCCAGGGTATGCATTAATAGGAAGCTAGAATTGGGAGCTGAGCCAGGCTCTGAACCCAGGATGGAATGTCAGTGTCCCAAGCAGCATCTTACTGACCAGCACTCACCAGGAAATTCCATGCTAAACTAAATTAGAGTAAAAATAATGACTTTCTGCAACTTTTAAACATGTAACAAAAAATACACAAAGTGATTATGATGCATGGTTAACATTTGTTAAACACAGGAGACAAGAGACATGTATTTATTAAACCAATGCTTCTTACTCTTTAATATGTAGATAAATCAAATGCAGATCTTGTTAAAATACAGATTCTGAGTCAAAGAGTCTGGGGTGGGGCCTGAGGTCCTTTTTTCTATAAAACAGCTCTCAGAAGATGCGTGCTGCCACAGTTCCTGAGCCACATTCAAGTGACAAGAAATTATAACATTTTCTCTACATATAAATTCCAAATAGAAGAAAAAAGTCAAATTAGAACCAAATAATGCAAAAGAAAGTAATAATAGGAAAAGGAAATATGTATTTTTTTTGACAGACAGAGTTAGACAGTGAAAGAGACAGAGAGAAAGGTCTTCCTTCCATTGGTTCACCCCCTAAATGGCCGCTACGGATGGAGCTATGCCGATCCAAAGCCAGGAGCCACGTGCTTCCTCCTGGTCTCCCATGTGGGTGTAGGGCCCAAGGACTTGGGCCATCTTCTACTGCCTTCCCAGAGAGCTGGACTGGAAGAGGAGCAACTGGGGACAGGACTGGGACTAGAACCCAGGGTACCGGCGCCGCAGGTGGAGGATTAGCCAAGTGAGCCACAGCACCAGCCAGGAAATATGTATTTTAAAAAGTGGGATGATAAAACATCAACTAGAGGTAAATTTAAATTTATCAGGAGTCACAACAAACATATTTAAATAAATTTCTCAATTAAAAATACTGATTGTCAAGTTGAAAGATAAAAGGTTTTTTTTTTTAAAGATTCATTTTTTATTTAGTTGAAAGGCAGAGTCACAGAGAGAGAGAAGAGAAAGAGAGAGAGAGAAAGAGATCTTCCAACTACTGGTTCACTCCCCAAATGGCCATAACACCCAGGGCTGAGCCAGGCCAAAACCAGAAACCAGAAGCTTTACCCGGGTCTCCAATGTGGGTGCAGAGGCCCAAGCACTTGGACCATCCTCCGCTGCTTTCCCAGGTGCATTGGCAGGGAATAGGATCAGAAGTGGAACAACTAGGTCTCAAATCAGTGCCCATATGAGATGCTGGAGTCACAGGTGGGGACTTAACCTGTATAATACAACATTGGCCCCAAAAGTTTTTGTTATATCATGTATACAAGTGACAAATCAAAAACCTAAGGACTTAGAAAAACTGATAGTAGGGATTGGCGCCATGGTGCAGTGTGTTAAAGCCCTGGCCTATGGCGCCGGCATCCCATATAGGCGCCGGTTCGGTTCCCAGTGGCTCCACTTCAGATCCAGCTCCCTGCTAATATGCCTGGGAAAGCACTGGAGGGTGGCTTAAATCCTTGGGCCTCCACACCCATGTGGGAGACCTGGAAGAAGCTCCTGGCTCCCGGCTTCAGATCAGCTCAGCTCTGGCCATTGCAGCCATTTGGGGAGTGAACCAGTGGCAAGATCTCCCTCTCTCCCTCCATCCTGCCCTCTCTCTCTCTCTGCCTCTCTCTGTAATTCTTTTAAACAAATAAAATAAATCTAAAAAGAGAAGAAAAGAAAAAACTGATAGTAAAGAATTGGAAAATAGGTATCTGAGAGATCTTCAAAAAGTGCATGGAAAATGCTTATTGTGAAAAAATGCATTTTAGAAATAAACTTATAATTTCTTTTTCAAAGAACTTTTTTTTTTAAGATTTATTTTATTTGTTTGAAAGACAAAGTTACAGAGAGAGGTGGAGACAGAGAGAGAGGTCATCCATTCGCTGGTTTACTCCACAGATGGCTGCAACAGCCAAAGCTGCGCCGATCCAAAGCCAGGAGCCAGGAGCTTCGGGTCTCCCACGTGGGTGCAGGGGCCCGAGGACTTGGGCCATCTTCTACTGCTTTCCCAGGCCATAGTAGAGAAACAGATCGGAATAAGAGCAGCCTGGACTAGAACCCGTGCCCACATGGGATGCCAGCACTTCAGACTAGGGCTTTAACCCACGGTGCCATGGTGCCAGCCCCTTCCATGAACTTTTAAAAGAAAATTTATTTATTTATTTGAGAAATAGAGGTAGAGAGACAGAGAGACAATTCCCATTCCCTGCCTCACTTCCCAAATGTCTGCATCAGCTGGGACTGGGACAGGCCAAATCTGGGTGCCTAGAAACACCCCAGGTCTCCCATGCAGGTGGTAGCAGTCCAATTACTTAAGCCCTCACCACTCTACCTTCCAGGGTCTTGAATTAGCAGAAAACTGGAGTACGGAGTAGAGAATGGCAAATCCAAGCATTCTAACATGGGATAGCAGCATCTTAATGGCTAGGCCAAACACATGCCCCCACACAAATTTTTTGAAGTACACTTACAAGTGAACAAATTGGATTATCTTTTTTCTTTTCAAGGCAGGACATTAGCAATTCACTTAAATTTATTTCAAAGTAAATGAAAAATAAAGCCACATTATAGCTAACCAAACAGAGCCTTGGTACAATGATACAATAATTCGTTGAAGTGCCTATGAGTTATTCTTTTCTAGGAGTTTAATAAGGCACAATAGTTTGGGTATATTTGTCTTAGTGGCCAAGGTTAGCTTTCCCTGCCACACACACCAATATTCCCAGAGTAATTAAAGATGTTTTGTGTTAAGACATATACCACATATTCTTCATAATTCCAGCTGGGGTTGGGCCAGGTGGGAACCAGGAGTCAGGAACTCAATCCAGATCTCCCATGTGGACAGCAGGAACCTAACTACTTGAGCCCCCACCATTGCTTCCCAAAAATCTACATTAGTAGAAAGCTGGAATTAGGAGTGAAGTGAGGACTCAAATCTAGGCAATCTGATACAGGATGAGGATCTTAACTGTGAGACAACACACATGCCTGAGATGCACCTGTGGATTTACTTGTGAAATGCAAGTTTATTTTGTAAGCATAAGGGAAATATAACAAGATTATTTGAAATAACTATATATGTTTAAGTGTAGATACAAGAGACAGAATGATGACCATGTTCAGACAAATAAAGAAATAGTGCCAAACATGATCAGAAAAGGGAGAAAAAAAAGGGGAAGAAGGAAGAAAGGAGTGAGGAGGGTAGAAAGAGGAAGGGAGGGAGAAATAAGAGAAGACACACAGAGTATAGAAACAGGAAGGAAATAGTGATGGATGGAATAGGAAGAAAGAAAGGGGAGAAGTAAGAGAAAACAGTGGCTCCATGAAGGAAGGTGAAATGTCAAAGCTAAGTACATCCTACAGAAACAGGGGCTTCAGTTAGTCAGGTTGCAGTTACTTCTCTCTCAGTGCCAGAGGTTACTGGAGAAGTCCAAAGGAAAGAGCAAGCATCAAAATGTTCCTATAAGAAAGATAAATAAGTGGCTGTACCACTCCCTCAACTTAATAAGTTAATTTTAGTAAGATGTCGATTTGTAACATCACTGAAGCAGGCTAAGGCAACCTTAAGCCGAGGGAGAGAAAATGAGACTACACCTAACAGTATTTATATCAGAGGCATTGTTTAGGGGCTGGGTTTCCCAGAGGTGGGACAAAGGCATTAATGACACAAGACACAGAAAGAATCCAGGAAGACAGCCTTTGCTGAGAGATCCCTATCAACCTCTTTCTTGCTGTGATGGCTACAAGGTGTTTGCGGGCTCAGGCAGCAGGTGGTAAGATAAAGAATTCCTGAGGTGGTTTCCCATTTTCTTAAGTTTCCCATACTCTGCCCTCTCTTCCTAATCCAATGAGACAGAAACTCTAACATAGTGTCCTCTTCCCAAAGCCACCACCCTAGCAAAATCTCTGACACTTCATGCCAGAAGGTGTCCTGCATCAGCCTCCAGATCGGCACCTAGGCAACTTTTCTTGGCTTCACCGTCTCAGCCAATGACACATTTAGTCTTTGGGGGAAACTTTTCAGTTCTAAACTTGGAAGGCATCCCTGAAGCCTCCTACTTCTATTCAGGGTCATGTTATGACTTTCATTGGCCCTGTGCACTTTTCGTCCTGTGAGCGCCTTCCTCCATAAAACATGCACACACACATAACTGTATTTCACACCTGCAAAGGTATAAAAACGGATTTCAGACTGAATTCAGTTTATGCAGTCATTATTATTGCACTCATTTTTTACTTGTTTTGAGGTAAATTAAGTTTAAACCATTTGTGTGGGCTCCTGAAAGTATTCTGGACCCTAGACACTGTCTGTTCTCTGGCAGTCCTGCTCCTGTCCTGATCTCACCATTCAGTAACATCCACAGCCTATAGGGCCAAGTCCTAACTTTCTATCCTAAAGTCCAAGGCTCTTAGAAATCTGAGTCTTCTTTCTTAAAAGGATGCTTTCCCTCTGTCAAGCTAGCCTGCCCACTGTCTCTCAAACATATTGTTTCTTGCCACAATTATTGGAGTTACTTCTCTGTTTGTTTTTTTTTTTTTTTAATCTCCATGCCAAAAATCTTTACTGAAGTCTTTATTTGGCCTATGAAGAAAACTCAATTTCTGTTGTGAAAGAGATGGCATGGTGTAGGCAGAAGGACATGAAGCGGATTTAAGTAAAGTTAAATTCCAGCTCTGCCTTGAACCTGTTAACTCTCCTTTCTGATAGGTGCCCTTATTTATAAAGTCAAGATAACAGTATCCCTCTCAGAACTGTCATGAGAATTACATGAGATGAAGTATAAAACAAAAACCCTAGTAAAGTATGTGACACAAAAGCATCCTTCTTCCTTTCTCTTAATCACTTCTGCCTAACTGTGCTAGCTTCCAGCAATTTATTTCTCTATTGGATTTCATATGTTACACGTTTAAGCAAACTCAGGCAATCTTTCCTGGATTGGGTTATAAATATAAACAGTTTTGTTGAGGTACAGGTGACAGACTACAAGTTGCACATATTTAAAATGTACAATTTTTTTGAGTTATAAAATGTACAATTTGATAATCAACCCCCATCTCTCCCCTTCCTTCCTCAGGCAGTCACTGATCTGCTTGCTGTCACAATAGACATTTTCTAAAATTGTATGTCAATGAAACCATAAAACATGTACTCCTTCTTTGAATTATTTTCCTTTTGCATAATTATTTGAGATTCTTTTATAGCATTGCATGTATCAAGAAACCATTTTCTTTTAAAGATTCATTTGTTTATTTGAAAGGCAGAGTTACAGAGAGAGAAGAATAGACAGACAAGTGGCTGCAATGGCCAGGGCTGGGCCAGGTTGAAGCCAAGAGCCAGGAGCTTCAACGGATCACCCATGTGGGTGCAGGGACCCACGTATTTGGGCCACACTCTGCTGCCCTTCCAGGTGCACTATCTGGGAGCTGGATCAGAAGTGAAGCAGCCAGGACATTAGCTGTGCCCATATGAGATGTTAGCATTGCAAACAGTGGCTTAGCCTGTTACACTACAACACTGGCACCAGAGGTCATTTCTTTATATTGCTGAATAGTATTCTATGGTATAGAAATATCACATTTTTTAATCAATTCACTTGTTGATGGGCACTTGGATTCCCCCCAGCTTTGGGTTACTATAAGTGAAGCTGCCATGAACAACCTTGCACTTTCATTTCTCCTGGGGAATGACCAGGAGTGGAATGACTGGGCCATATGGTTAGTATGTGTTTAACTTTTCAAGAAACTGCCCACGTGTTTCCCAAAGCGATTGTTCTATTTCACATTCCCAGGAGCAATGTACAAGCATCCAGCATCTCCTCGTATTGCCAACACATGATATGGCCAGTCTTCTTTAAGTTTAGGCATTCTGGTGGGACAGTTTTTGAAGTGTATGTGTCTGTTATTCAGAACATAAAACAAATTTCTCCTGGAAACACTGCTGTACACTAATGCACCAGTCAAAAGCAGGTAAACACCCAGAGCTGAATTAGTGCTCATATTAGCTGTAAGCCCCAAGTAACAATTCTATTGCTTCTGAATTGAATTTCTACGTCTGAGTCTCCTACGCCCCAAGCTTCTACTTCAGGATTTCTAAAGTTAAATATTCAGCCTCTGATCCTGATTCCCTCCGAAGCCCTGGTTTAGCTGACAGGAGTGAAAGAGAGGATGAGGAGAGAAGGTTGAGTTTACTTAATTAGACTTTTGGTTTCTGTTTATTATTTTCTTGTTTTACACAACATGTCCACATAATGCACCTATAAAGAACCTCACAAGAAGTAGATGGCTGACTCAAGCTGGATAATTTGAGAAACTATTAAATGCACAATTTTTAGGCTAGGGTAGGGTGCAGGGAACACCTGAAAGATGGCACAGTGAGTAACCATGGTCACTGCTATTTTGCCTGGGCCTAGAAGAGTAAAGGAAGGCAGGGTTACTGAACCCAGAAACTTAAGAGCAGGGTGTGGACACGGTCTTCAGCTGAAGGACTTGCCAGCCCTCAGTGACCTTTAGCAGAGGAAGATAAGGGAGTAAATCCCCTAATCTCTCCTTCCTTCTACCCTCCAATTCCTGGTGGATGCTTCACAATGGCCAAACTCACAGGAAATTAGAGCTCCCAGCCTCCTGAGCATGGAGTTGGGATGAGGACAGACTGAATCTGAAGATCAGCACCGTCTATCCCCTTTCCACTCAAGCATCCACTCCTGTCTTTCACCCAACTGAAATCTCACAACCCCAACACAAGAGGAAGATGAATGCTCACCAGCCCCTGCATTATCACCTGGTTATGTCAATTCATTCTTATTCTCAGCTGAAACAAAAACCATTAGCCACCAGCAGTGTTCATATAAGGTAGGCATACAAAGAAGGAGAAAAAATAAATTGAGAAAGCTGTGCTGCTGGAATGTCTGTTTCTGTTAGTAACTATAGATACCTTCTTTTTATAATTTAATCATTTCATTTTTTAAAGCTTTTGTTAGTTTTTAACAGATTGAATGCTTCTGCCATCCACTTCATGCTTTTAATGTTTGAGATGTAGAAAAATAGAAAGATCTTACCTTCACTGGTTCACTCCCCAAATACCCAGAATGGTCAGGGCCAGACCAGGCCAATGCCAGGAGCTAGTAACTCAATCCCATGTGGATGGCAGGAACTCAATTACCTGAGTTATCACCACTCAGGAATGGAACAGGGACTTGAACCCAGGTACTCAAATATAGGATGCAGGTGTCTCAAACTGCATCTTAGCTGTTGTGTCAAACACATGACCCAATTTCATGTTTTCTGTGAGAACTCAGTGGGAAGTGTTCTTTTTTGTGGGGTAGCCCACACATTTAGTTCTGTGGCATTTGAGTTCCTAGTGGTCTGTTCACAATTCACATTGATTCTGACATGTAGGGAAGTGAAAACTAAACAGGGGCCTTGTGAATCTGCATCCCAGATGCATCCTCCTTTTCCCTTACTGGATGGTAACAACCGAAGCAATCACAGTGCCCAGTGGTATGGCCCTCTTCTCAGCCCATTTGCTCAGTGTCGTCAGGAGCCTACAGAGGTCATGGTTCTCGAATCACTGGAACCATCACGATGTTTCCTCGGGGGAATAATAGGGTTCCCTCTCTAAGTCTAAAGAGAATGGTTCTGACAAAAGTGCTGGAAACAAGGAAGATAAATTAGTATCCAGATTATGTGTCTGATCTTATGGGGGATAAACTATTGCTGTCTCCATAATGAAAGGAGTCCAGCCTGCAGGCCAGTGGCTCTGGGAGTAGCATGGTTTAACAGGTTCAGGATGGCCTTTGCTATGGGCAGGTAAAGCTTTCAGGAGAGACAGCAGCCAGATGAGGGAAAGTTCACAGTGTTGAACTTAGTTCTAGCTCCATTCCTGAATCTGTGGCCACTTTGTATATAGGTTTATTGAGAAAACACGAGAGTAGCTGGGAAAGAGAATAAATGACACTCAGGGACAAATGACCTTGTCCATCTATAAGAGCTGTATCTGCTCTGTGCCTGTCATGAAATTTCCCTTCATAAATGGCTTTACGATACCAATTTTCCTATATTCTTTTCTCTAAGTCCCGAACAACCTAGAGAATCTGTTTAGTGTGATTTATGAGTCATGTGGGCTCTAATTAGATGTGCTGTCCAAAGTTTTGCCCATTGGGAGCATTTCCCTCTGCCACGGTCTTTTGGGGTCATCTATGAATGAAACTGTACTACAAAAGCCAGGATACATAAAAGATTCTTCAGTAAACCAGGCCCACATTGCTCCATCAAGTGGTCACAGAATATTCACATGAGGCCATGTGTATGAGGTGAGGGTGGGCATTGAAGCAGCAGACTACCTGCTTGCAGAGTTTACTTGAATCCTGTGTGGGGCCGATGACATATAGCCCATTTTCATTTGTAATGGCATGCTGTTGCACACACAGTGCATACCCTTATTCATAATGAGTATTTTGCATCACATACATATGGTGGCCCATGGTGAAGTTTTTGCTCCAGCAAGGCCCAAGAACAAGCAAGTCCTTTAAATGTTAAGTTACCAGCAGGCACCAGTATTCCATTTTCAGGGGATCTCTAAGACTTATGGGTAATAAGGCTCAAGTGGCAGGACAGCTTGCACCACAGTCTGGTCCACATCAGAACCCGTTCTTATTCTGGATCCCACTCAAAATAATCTGCTTCACAGCTAACTAGAGAACAGCAAGCTAAAATGTGGCATACACTGAATCCAAATCCAAAGGCTCAACACATGTAGTATCACTTCAAGGTTAACAACTTGCTTCTTGTTTTAGATAGAGACACCCTCAGATTGTTACTCCCCTCAAACTCACACATTACAGATCCCTGAACTTTTAGGGACTTTTACCACCTACTGAATGTGACTTCTTAAGGCATCAAGGATACTTGTTACTTCCTACTCCCCAGTTCTAGTCAGCATTGTATCATCATTGTAATGGATTAGACTGAGGCCGTGTAGACACTATCAAAATGACTGGTCCCTCTGGATTGTGTAATAACAGAGAGCAGCAGAGTCACACGGTTTGGAGGCACATTAAGTGAAGGTATACTATTGCTCTAACTTGAAAAAACAAACTACTTCAAACTGCTTCTGATTTTTGTTAATGATGACAGTGGGAAAAACAAGCATTTTGCAGGTCAACAGCTATAAATGGATCCGTAGGCTGTGCTGATTTGTACCAGAAAAGATACAGTCTAGATCTCAGTCGTGACAGGCATCATCATCTGTTTAAGTGCGCAATAATACACAATCATACTCCATAGCCCATCTGACTTTTACAATGGTCAAACAGGCGACACGAAGTGCACCAGTGCATCTTGCAAGTATCTGATAGTGGCACCAACCTCTGCGATTTTCTTAGGCATGGGGAATTGTTTTTGGTTTACCATATTGAACAGAAGAGAGTACAGATCTTGTGTCGTCACTTGATCGTTTCTATCACTGTGCCCCCAATCCATGAATCAGAGAACAAATATGGGCATCTGTCTACTACAAAGTACATCTAGCCCCACTATCAATTCTAAGACTAGGCTATAACCCAATATGGACCTGAGATCCTACTGGACCAACCATAAGATGGACTTGGGTCTTGAACAATAAGTTATGTGACTGGTAGACCACAGTCTCCTGAGACAGATGTCAGTTCAGAGTAAGCATCTAATAACTTGGGGGAGGTCTTGTTATTTTTCTTTGAATTACTTATAGTTTCCTGAGTAAATGGCAGGCTCATCCTGGGAATGGGAAGGGCATGATTTGTGCTAAATACCTCACCTCTGCTGTAGCATCCTTCCTTGAGGGACTGTGGGGACTGGAGTAAGAGGCCCAGATTCCTTGAATGAAGATGTCTTCCATCTATACAACAAAATTTTCCACCAACAGGAATTTATATCAAGTATTTATATCAATATATGTTATTGCCGGCACCGTTGCTCACTAGGCTAATCCTCCGCCTGCAGCGCTGGCACCCCAGGTTCTAGTCCCGGTCGGGGCACCGGTTCTGTCCCAGTTGCTCCTCTTCCAGTCCAGCTCTCTGCTGTGGCCCGGGAGGGCAGTGGAGGATGGCCCAAGTGCTTGGGCCCTGCACCCGCATGGGAGATCAGGAGGAAGCACCTGGCTCCTGGCTTCGGATCGGCGGCCATTTGGGGGGTGAACCAATGGAAAAAGGAAGACCTTTCTCTCTGTCTCTCTCTCTTACTGTCTAACTCTGCCTGTCAAAAAAAAAAATCCTTATCAATATATGTTATTTATATCAATAATGTCAGTAGTGATTACATATTTCGAGAGAGCCTATGCTCACTTAGCTATTGACATAGGTGCCTGCGGTTCAAACTGTTGTGATTCCCACTGTCTCTATGGCTTACATGGCCACTGTGATTAGCCTGCCTTTGACAGTTAAACACTGACATTTGGCCTCAAACCTCCAGGATTTAATATTCCCATGAGATCAGGAAAATCGATCCATTTGTAACACCTGCAGGTCATCTCTGGCCTCTTGAGCTCCAGTCACCAGCTTTTCCAGCATGCTGGTGTCCTCCCACTGATGCATTTCTGTGACTACTGGAGGAGTCGTCAGGTGATTCCAATGGTATTGTTTGGGGCCACAGTTTGAGACTCACTGATATTTCAACCTCATTATATCATAGGCCTCAAAGGGTTTTTCTCAAGCTTTAAATGTGCACACATTTAAATCAGTTCAGAGTCTTGTTAAAATACAGGGTTTTGATGTAGTAGGTCTGGAGTGGATTCTATTTATTTAGAGAGACAGAAAGAGACCTCCCACTTGCTGACTCATTCCCCAAATGCCTGCAACAGCTGGAGCTGCATCAAGTTAAAGCCAAGAGCTAGGAATTCAATCTGGGTCTCCCACGTGAATGGCAGGGACCCCACATCTTGGGTCACAAGCAGCTGCCTACCACAGCACACATCAGCAGGAAGCTGGAACTGGGAGTCCAGTCAAGACTCAAACCTAGACCCTCCTATATGAAATGGAAGCATCCCAAGAAGTATCTTAATCACTATATCAAACACCTACTTCTATTTTTTAAAATATTATTTTTAAAAGTTGTTGAACATTTTTGATTGACGTGTAATACTTGTACACACTTATGGGGCACAGTGCAATATTTTACCATATGCATATAGTATAACTGCTCAAATCAGGAAATCAACATCCCATCTCTCACCCTTTCAAGTTTGGAGCCTGCCAGTTCTTCCTTCCAGCTCTTTATATGGTATATACTGCATTAGTATGAACATAGTCCCCCCATTGTGTGGTGGGACAGTAAAACTATTACTCTTTTTTTAAAAAAAGGATTTATTTATCTGAAAGTCAGAGTTACAGAGGGACGGAAAAAGAGACAAGGAATGGCCACAACAGCCAGGGCTGGGCCAGACCAAAGCCAGAAGCCAAGAGCCAGGAGTTTCTTCTGGGTCTCCCACTTGGGTGCAGAGGCCCAAGCATTTGGGCTTTCTTCTGCTGTTTTCCCAGGGCATTAGCTGGATCAGAAGAGGAGCGGCCAGGACACAAACTAGTACCCATATCAGATACCAGCATTGCAGGTGGTGGCTTTACTGCTATACCACAATGCCAGCCCCAGAACCTATCACTTTTATTTTACCTGTGTTGTGGTACCCTTTAACTTCCTGCTATTCCCCCTCTCCCCACTTATCCCAGCTTCTGGTAATCACTATTCTAAATTCAGATACAATTTTTTTAACTTCCATATGAAAGTGGATTCTAAAATCCTGGGGTTCCAATTAGCTCCCAATTGATGCTGCTGCTGCAGATACATAGACTACGATGAGTGATCATCAAGGCTGAAGGCCAATGAGTCCAGGCTTCAATTAGCCAACATAGCAGACGACTGATGTCATTCCTTGGTGGCCCACCCAACACATTAAATTCTAAGGCATTTCTGAGTTTGGTTCAATCAAATCGTATATTTTTCCCTCCTTAGTCGAATACCCTTAGGATCTGCTCCCTGATACAGATTGGTACAGTCCTGACCTGAATGTCTTTTGCACATAGGCTACTACCACTCAGTTCAGAACTCGCAGGTCCGTTCAGCCTGAGCCTAGTGGCAATGAAAGGTATGTGTTGGGGGTGGCATCAGCTTGTGTGACAACTTTCAGGAGATGTGTAGTCACTGAACGATTATATAGTAAGAACTGATATTCTCAGTGTGGGAATAGCTAGAGATCAAGGGACATCAGATTTTCAAAATTCTCTTACCCATATCTGTCCAAATGCTTCAACCTCTGTTTCAAGTCCTACCCTCCACAAGTGTCCTCACCCTGGCAGAAGTGACCTAGTGAAGTTAAGCATTTAATTGGTGTTGCAACCCAATTAAATATTGCTACAATGCTCAGCACTAGTAACTGGGCTTGGATGACAGTGTCATCTGCTCTGTGACTACAGGAGATGCTTTATCCTTCAAAAGCTGCCACCCACGCTTCCTGATTCCTTATGTCTCAATTTGAAACTCAGAGTTTTATTTCTCCTTTACTTTCTAGGACTGTCAAAAGAAACTAGCTGTCTGTATAAGTCTATATAATTATTATAATCACCATAAAAACAAGGGTACAGTTCTTGATATCCCAACATTTTGCTCTCTTCCTGAATATCATTTCATATTCATACAGCAGTAATCTGAATGATCATGATGCCGCCACAGACCAAAGACTATCTGTGTCCTATTTCCTACTGGTAAACAAGTTACCTCTATGTTCTTCAAACAGATGGGTCATCACAACTCAAAATTCCACTGTGAATGTCTTTCTCCTGGAGCCACTTATGGCAGCAATTTCTATTTCAGTTAAGATCCCAGAAACAGCATGCTCCAAACTGGATACTTTAATAAAGGCACCACCTACTAGGATTCAAAGAGTGTAGAGAATCCACAAAGAACGGTATAGTTCCCGAGAGCAAGTAACACCACGGCATCCATCCCACTCCTCGACTTGATGGAGTGATCAGAAAGTGCTTGCAAAAATGGAATATAGATTTGTACATAAAGGACCAAATGACCATCTAGTCTGCCCATGGTGACCTCACAGCAAGACAACCAGGAGCTTTTCTACTAGGGATCTCCATTGAAAAAATCTAACTGGAAGCCAAAGGTCAAGGATATTCATTGATGTAATCCATGTAGGTCAGCTTCTGGTGTCTAGCAGGATGTAGTATGTGCAACTGTGAACCTAGAAGGACATGTGGAAGGTATGTTTGTTTTTTCCAGCTATAAAAATATCTAGTAGAGTAGTTTTGTATCAGCACACAAAGAGCCTATTTTTATGGCAATGTTTGATGCATTGCTTAAATTTTCCATTTTTTATTTAATACCCTGTTGATGGACAATTAGGTTGCTTCCAATGTTCAGCTATTACAAGGCTATGGGCCCCATTGCTGCCACCTGTTCAGCTCCCACACATTACAGCCACAAGAAGCAGGAAGGGGCTGAACAAAAACCTCAGTGGCTCCCAGAGAAGGCTGAAATGGGTTCCAGGGAAAGCTCAGCAGCTGAGATTGCCAAGGAAGAACTCAGAAATACACTAGGTAAAAGCTGCATGTCCTGTGGCTTTCCAAATGAACTTTTATGTTCAGTCTCTCCAACTAATCATAAATCCCGTGGAGGACAGAGACTATGTCTTATCCTTCCGTGATCCTTCTGTAGTGCCTGAAACAGTCTGGTGTGAGAAAATGGATGGACATACTTCAGTGTTCAGACCTACACCACAATATATCCATAGACCCAGTTGCAAAGCAGAACTTAAAAATTATCTGAAAAAGAAACCCTGCTCTATGTATTCTACACAATTCCAACTGAAGTACATCAAAGTGACTGGAACATAACAGCACAGAGCACAGCATTTCAAAAAGACTGGCTCTGGTAAGACACTGACAGCTTCTAACAGTCCTCACCAAACCAGGAGTCTGGTCCTCCTTCCATAGGGAGGCATCAGTCAGGCCATCTTTGCTTTTTATTAACAGTGCTTGATCAGACACACTCCCTAAAATCAGATTACCCAGCCTGTGGCATTAACGTGATAGCGGAGTAATGGATGGTAACTTCCCATCTATCCCTTTTGGATGAATTTTTATGCATTCTGCTAAGTGACTCTGGTTTCCATTTCCCTAACTCATCTTTTTATTTTTTTTCCTTCCCAGAGTGCCCTATAAATTTGTTTTTATGGCAAGTGGCTTAGCACCATTTACATGGATTTGTTTCTCTCTGCTAGGCTGATTCTCCTTATCTCGCCTTGATTTGTCAGGGTGCATCTGACCTCCTGTCACTGAGGTCTTTCGCCACAGATAACAGGAGCAGGCAGTTTCATTTCTTAAATTTATTATAAGATCAAAGGAGTAAGGGAAAAATTAGCAGAGGATTTCTGTAAGAGGTTCAATCACCCAAGTGTATTGCTACAAAGTGTGGGCACTGAATACACAAAAATATTCAAAACAAGCTAAGGCTTTAATAAATAAAGAGGTGGTGTTGTGGCACAATGAGTTAAGTTGAAGCTTGGGACACCCACACCCCACGCTGGAGCACCTGGAATCAAGTCCTGTCTCCACTTCCTCTCCAGCTTTCTGGAAATACGCACCCATGTAATGTTAAAGTACTTGGGTCCCTGCCGTTCATGTGGGAGACCTAGATGGAGCTCCTGGCTCCTGGCTTCGATCTGGCCTAGCACTGGCTATTGCAGGGATTTGGGGAGTGAACAAGCAGATGGAGAATCTTTCTGTGTAACTATGCTTTTCAAATAAATTTTTAAAATCTTCAGGGGCTGGCACTGTGGTGTAGCAGGTAGAGCAACTGCATGTGACACCAGCATCCCATATGGGAACAAGTTGTGTCCTGCCTGCTCCACTTCCTATCCAGCTCCCAGCAATTGCCCAAGTACTTGGGCTGTTGCCACCCCTGCCACGTGGGAGAATCAGAAGAAGCTCCTGGCTTCTGGCTTCAGCCTGGCCCAGCCTCAGCCATTGAGGCCATCTGACAAATGAACCAGAAGATGAAAGCTCGCTCTCTCTCTAATTCTTTCAAATAAATAAAAATAAATACTACTTTCTCTATTTGGGACCACAGACATGGAAGAATACATTTTAATTTAATATCAACATAAAGTCAAAGTGCTATGTTAACCTCTTAGTGACCACAGATGGCACAAAGTAATAGTCTACCAAATGCTAAGTGGGCTGGGGCACTAATTTCCCTTAAGGATTCCATCTCAATTTTGGCAAACCTTTATTCCTGAAGGGTAACAACATACAGTAAAATGTACAAACTTAGGAGAGTAGTTCAGTATATACATGTGTGTGTATTGTAGGTACCTGTGCACAAGCACATGTGTACATAACTATCAATAGGTCAAGAGGTGGGACATTTCTAGCACTTTAGAATTTTCCTGTTCTCTCTTCTAAATACTATCACCCCATGCCCCAAGAATAATCACTCTTCTGACCTTGATCACCATAGACTAGTTTTACTTGTTTTGAATTTCCATCTAAAAATAAATAATAGTATCTTTGTTGCATCCAGGTTTTGTGGTGGTATTGTCATCATTATATTGTGAGATTCAGCTATGTCACTGTGTACATATAGTTTAATTCTTCCTATGGCTGAGGAATATTGTTTTATATGTATGTATCACAATTTATTTGTCCTATCATTAATAGACATTAAATATCTGCATAAAACTTAACAAACTGCACAGACATAAATCACAGAATAACATCTTCTCAGCAACACATTTTCCTCTTCCTTGCACACATCCAAAGGCAGTTTTGAAAATATCTTTCCTTCTCTATTATAGCAACACCTTGTGGCTTAAGAAGGCAACAGGTCTGGAGTGGTGCCTTTATAACCTGCAACACTGACCCTTCATTTCAAATAACCTTAGATAGCATCCAGACGTCCATTAGACCACATAACAATGTTTTAACCCTACCTGAACACATTTAAATCAGAATCTTTAGAGATAAAGCATAGAATTGGCAGATTATAAAAGCTACCTGAGTGTGGGGAGCATTCGAGACTAGACTAAATTACTGGAACTGCTAGGACTAATTCTGTGCATCTGATCTCCCATCATATGGCGCTGAGAGAGAATAAGCAACTTCCACACAGCTGCCTCACCAATTCTACTAACAAGCTGCAGGAGTTGATCCTGCTCCTGATTGGAGGAGAGCAGCGTGCTCAGAGCATGGGGAGAGAATGCCAGCAGAGTTGAGATTGGTGGAAGAGGACTATAAAGGAGGAGAGAGACAACATGCACCAGGAACATCTGAGGAACCCCTGAGGAACCCCTGAGAGAGCCGGCCGGCAGTGTGCCGCTCCTCCGCGGAAGCGGGGAAAGCGGTGGGGGTGCCACCCCTCCGCGGAGGCGGGGGAGAGCGGCAGCAAACCCGGGACGGCGTCATTCCTCCGCGAGTGGGGGCCGGCAGCAAACCTGGGAAGGGCCGGGCAAAGAGAACAGCGCAGGGTCCGGTGTCGTTCCTCCACGAGTGGGGGAGCGACACCTGAGTGATTTTAATAAGCAGTCAAGACTAAGAAATAGTAATCTGGGGGGGGGTCAGAGTTGTGACAGAGTGGGTTAAGCTTCTGCTTGTAACACTGGCATCCAATGTGGGCACCAGTTTCAGTCCCAGCTGCTCCACTTCCAATCCAGCTCCTGATAATGCATCTGGGAAAGCAGTAGAAGACGGCCCAAGTCCTTGGGCCCCTGCCACCCATGCAAGAGACTTGGATGAAGCTGCTGGCTCCTGGCTTTGGCCTGGCCCAGCCCTGGCCATTGTGGCCATCTGGAGAGTAAACCATAAGATAGAAGATCTCTCTATCTTTTCCTCTCTCTCTGTAAATCTATCAAAAAAATCTTAAAAAAAAAAAAAACTACTAATCTGGTCATATAGTCCTCAAGCTTTTGTGAATCATCAGAATCACTGCACACAAACATGTTGCTGTCCCCCACCCAAGTGTCTTTCAGATTTCACAAATTTGCCTTCCAAACTAGTTTCTAGGTGGCACTGATGCTGCTGACAACAGGATGAGAATCACTGATCTAGACTAGCTATATTATTTTATATAAGGAAAAACTGCAGGCCAGACAGCTGAAGTGATGTGAGGAGCCAGAGAGTCCATAAGTGACAAAGTTGTAATTAGAACAGAAGCCTCAAAATCAGCTTCCTCTCATTCGATAGACTCAAAACTGGACATTACTGAACATTATACCAAATGAAGCCATGATAAGGGACCACTTTTCCCCCAACAAACAAACAACCAACTAAAGATGTTTGAAGGGCTAGAGAGGCAAGTCTTTTACATAAACCCATCTGTAAAACCTTAAGTGTCCTGAGGAAATGGAAACAGGTGACACACACTCTGGAGAAGGAGGACAGAAGGGATGGGAACCAGAGGCAGTGGGGTTCCTTTCAGCATCCTAAATGCTAACCTCTGCGAAGGGGTGCATGTGCCCTCCAGCATCCCTCTCCCCACTTCAACCATCTACCAAAGGCTGAGTCACTGCAGGCTGCCTGGCCCATGCGGTCACAAGTCACCCAATCAGGAGACACCTTGACCAACTGTTCATCTCTTTCTTCCATGGCTCTCTCATAATACAAGATTTGATCCGTCTTGCTGTATTTCCCTGTGGCTCTTAATCCCACCCACACTTGCTCCTTACAATAGGATTTTCCCAAATATGGCCAGCTTGACCCCACCATTTGTGGCCCACACCTGGTGTTTATAGACAGCCCTGTGCCTAAACGTCTAAAGTCCAACAGCTGTTGGGCTGGCAATGAGCCCATCCTCCCAGCTGTGCTGCAATTACACAATGCACTGACAGCTTGGGCGTTGGCCTGCTGAGCCATTGCAGCCTGCCTTAGCGATTCCCAGAACTGTATCAACATATGTCACATGGTAGAAGAGTTTCTGCCTATGGGGCTGGATAATTTATATTTTAATTATAGGTGATGTTAACGGACACACAGGTCTGGGGACTACTGCTCAATATCATATTGGGCATTTATTTAATAAGTAATCATTAACTCAATAATTGTTGGGATTTGGGGGGGGTGCCAAATGGTCTTATACAATGATTTTTCATGGTGTGCATACTTTGGGGCAGTGGAGAAAATATTTTCAACTCAGAATTCAAGCAGGAACTGATTCATTCCACCAAATGGAAATAGAGGAAAGAGAAAGGAAATGACATCAAAGACTGCAGATGAAGGGGCCTTCACATATATTTCAAAAAGTTTTCTACAGAAAACAACTAAAGCAGACTCATTTTTAAAATAAAAACATAAGCAGAAACTTAAGAACTCTCTGGTACAGAAAGAAAAGCTGTCCATCCAATGGTGAACAACAGCAATTTGAAGAAACACCAAAAACAGCTTTTATTTTCTTCATACTGTTTGAACTCTTTACTTAACACAGAGTTAATCATATGTGTATAAAGTTAATTGAAAATTGATCTTAGTGAAAAATGAGAAGAAAGGGCTGGCGCCACGGCTCACTAGGTTAATCCTCCATCTGCAGCACCAGTACTCCAGGTTCTAGTCCTGGTTGGGGCACCGGTTCTATCCTGGTTGCTCCTCTTCCAGTCCAGCTCTCTGCTGTGGCCTGGGAAGGCAGTGGAGGATGGCCCAAGTGCTTGGGCCCTGCACCTGCATGGGAGACCAGGAGGAAGCACCTGGCTTCTGGCTTCGGATCAGCGCAGCACGCCGGCTGTAGCAGCCATTTGGGGGGTAAACCAACAGAAGGAAGACCTTTCTCTCTCTCTCTCTCTCTCTCTCACTGTCTAACTCTGCCTGTCCAAAAAAAAAAAAAAAAAAAAAAGAGAGAAGGAGGAGGAGGAAGGGTGGGAGTGTGGGTAGAGGGCGGGTATGGATGGAAGAATCACTATGTTCCTAAAGTTGTACTTATGAAATGTATGAAGTTTGTATTCCTTAAATAAAAGGTTTCTGGGGAAAATTAAATTAATAAATAATTTAAACATACATTAAAAAATAAAAAAGGAATCTGAAAATGACCAAAACCATCCCAGCAACTACAATGGTTATAATATAACCATTTTCTCAGGAAGAATCAGACTGATATCAAATGTGGTTTTACTGATTGCTGAATAGAGTGTCTTCATTATTGAAGGAATATCTAATTATTGTTTTGTCTCTTTCAGGTTGAAAACATCTTCTACAAGTCTGTTTATTTATTTTACATATACAGACACATGTACATATATTCAATTACTTGCATCGCACTTGACTTAATGATAGCAAACGCCATTTCTTCCCATTCTTAGGGCTTGCTGACTCCTCCCTCTCCCCAGAGTCATATTGCCCATACCCACAAAATACGCACTATGGAAGAAAACAAAATGTCTTACAAGTTCCTACAAACCTGAGGCCATGTGACAGATTATACACTCTTCATGTGTTCCAATCCTAAAAATCTACTTAAACAATGAAAACTGCACACACGATCGCTGCTCCAGAATTTTCATTAATGCTGCAGCAGCTAGTGGTGAGGGATGGTGGGTAGTCTGTCAGGCTCTGTCAGTGCCCGAGAGATGTCTCCACATTGGTAGTTTCTTACTATGATGGATACTTTTTAAATGATATATAGCAAAGCACAGATAGGCAGAAAGCATTTCCAAGTCAGGGTGGGCACTGTGGCACCTTAAGTTAAGCTGCACCTTGGGATGCTGGCATCTCATCTAGGTAGGGTGCCTGGCTCAAGTCCCAGCTACTTTGCTTCTGATACAACTTCTTGTCAATGAATCTGGGAAGCAGCACGAGATCGCCCAAGTTCTTGGGCCCTTGAAACCCAGAAGAAGTTCTGGATTCCCGGCTTTGGCCTGAACATCTGAATAGGTATTTCACCAACTAAGACATATGATTGGCTGAAAAACATACAAAATGATGCTGACTTCACATCATAAGTTATTAGGTATATGTAAACTAAAACCCTCATGATACATCCCACCCACAGAATGGCAATAATCAAAATGGAATGACAAATAAAGTGTTGGTGAAGATATGGAATCTCCTCACACCTAACTGGTAGGATTGTGAAATGCAGTGGTCACTTTGGAAAACAGTTTTGTAACCAGTTTCCTAAAAAATTTAAATACCTCAGGGCTTGCACTGTGGCACAGCAGGTTAAAGCCCTGGTCTAAAGCGCCAGCATCCCGTATGGGCACTGGTTCTAGTCCCAGCTGCTCCTATTCCGATCTGGCTCTCTGCTGTGGCCTGGGAGAGCAGTGGAGGTTGGCCCAAATCCTTGGGCCTCTACGCCCTCATGGGAGACCCGGAAGAAGCTCCTGGCTCCTGGCTTTGGATTGGCACAGCTCCAGTTGTTTCGGCCATCTGGGGAGTGAACCAGCAGATGGAAGACCTCTCTCTCTCTCTCTGTAGCTCTTTTAAATTAATAAAATAAATCTTTAAATAAATAAATAATAAATAAATAAATAAAATTTTAAAGACCTGGGAATAAATTTAACCACAAAGGTGAAAGATCTCTACAGTGAAAATCACAAAACATTGAAGAAATAGAAGACACCAAAAAAATGGAAAAATCTTCCATGTTTGTGGATTGAAATAATTAATATCATCAAATTATCCATACTACCAAAAGCAATTTACAGATTCAATATGATCCCAATCAAAATACAAATAACATTCTCAGATATAGAAAAAGGTGATGCTAAAGTTCATATGGAAATACAACAGATCCAGAATAGTTAAAGCAATCATAAACAACAAAAATAAAGCTGGAGGCATCACAATACCAGATTTCAGAACATACTATAGGGCAGTTATAATCAAAACAGCCTGGTACTGGCACAAAAATAGACATGTAGACCAATGGAACAGAATAGAAAACCCAGGAATCAATCCACACATCTACAACCAACTAATCTTTGACAAAGGAGCTAAAATCAACCCCTGGAGAAAGGACAGTCTCTTCAACAAATGGTGTTGGGAAAATTGGATCTCCACATGCAAAAGTATAAAACAGAAATACTACCTTATATCATATACAAAAATAAACTCAAAATGGATCAAGGATCTAAGTCTACCACCTGACACCATCAAATTATTAGGGGAAAACTCTGCAAAACATTGGTTTCAAAAGAGACTTCTTAGAAAAGATCCCAGAAGCACAGGCAATCCAAGGCAAAACTGACAAATTGGATTATATCAAGCTGAGAAGCTTCTGCACTGCAAAAGAAAACACTCAGCGAAATGAAGAGTCAACCGACAGAATGGGAGAAAATATTTGCAAAGTATCCAATTGATAAAGGGTTAATATCCAGAATCTATAAAGAGCTCAAATATCTCAACAACAACAAAACAATCCAGATAAGAAACTGGCAAAGGACTTGAACAGGCATTTTTTTTTTTCAGAAGAGTTAATTCAAATGGCCAACACACACAGGAAAAAATGCTCAGGATTACTAGCCATTAGGGAAATGAAATTCAAAACCATAATGAGGTTTCAACTCACTCCTGTTTGAATGGCTCTTATAAGAAATCAACAAATAATAAATGCTGGTAAGGATATAGGGAAAAGGTACCCTAACCATTGTTGGTGGTAATGTAAACCAGTACAGCCATTGTGGAAGACAGTATGGAGATACCTCAGCCAGCTGACAACAGATAATATCATATGACCCAGCAATCCTACTCCTGGGAATTTTACCCAAGAGACATGAAATCGGTATATGAAAGAGTTATCCATACTCTCATGTTTACTGGAGCTCAATTCATAATAGTTAAGATATGGAATCAACCCATCAACTATATAAATAAAATGTGGTATAAATACACTATGGACTACTACTCAGCCATAAAAACAAATGAAATCCTGTCTTTCACAACAAAATGGATGCATCTGGAAACCATTATACTAATAAAATAAGCCAGTCCCCAAAAGACAAATGTATTTTTCCCTGATTTGTGATAACTAATAGAGCACAAGCATAATGTATAAGAGCAAAACTGACACTTTGAGCTTCAATGATTGTTACAGCCCTTGTTTCTACTTTTGAGGAACAGTGTTTTTTTTAAATTCTTATTATTTGCTAAATTCTTTACTTAGTTTAAGGTTAAGTTTATGATTATAAAATAAGCTGAAAGAACATCATTATATAAATTATAAGAAAGAATAAGAAAAGAAGGAGGATGAAGGGTGGGTATACGGGCAGCAGGAAGAGTAGTCTGAGAAGTATCACTATGCTCCCAAATAACTATATATCAAATGCATGAAATTTGTCCACCTTACATAAATAAAAAAACTGAAAAAAACTAATCAATTCCATGATAACCTCATATGTATGTGAACATATTATGTAATGATTACACGTGTGTACACACTTGAGTGGATATGTAAGATCTTCAAAAAGCTGGTGGAAAATACATGTATGAAAAATTTAAAAAATTAAATCCAAATTTACCATACAGCCCATAAATCTCATGCCTCAGCATAGATACCCAAACAAAACATATTCACATACAGAGCCTGCATGCAACTGTTCACAGGAGTATTATTCATAAAAGCCAAATTTGGAAACGATCCAAATTTCAGTGGGTACGCAAAAGTAGTATATCTAAACAATGAACATCATTAAAGAGGAAAACAAATTAATTACTAGTACATATAACAAATATACTTAAAAAATGTTATGCTAGGTAAAAGAAGCCAGATTCAAAGACTCCATATTTTATGATTTCATTTATATGAAATTTCCATAAAAAGCAATTTTGTGGACATTGAGAGATTAGTTACTTGGGGCTAGGGACTAGGAATGGTGAGTGACTACAAACGGGCATGAGGGACTTTTTGGGGTGATGGGAATGTTCTAAGACTGGATTGCAGGGATAACTGCACAGAGCTGTAAATTTACCAGATCATTAAATTATACAGTGAAAATGGGTGAATTTTATGGCATGTGAATTGTATATCAATATAGCACTACATTGTGTAAAAAGCTTTCATAGAGTCTTGCAGAATTTCTAGCAACACTGAAGCCTGATACTTTTATCAGTAGTTCCCCATCATTGCCAGGCCAAGAATCCATCTTTAACAGCAAAAACAGTCACAACCCTGCAATAGTTGAATTGAACTTTCAGTAGAAATTGAGAAATTACATCCTTTCAGAAATACTGTGAGTTCAGAAATTTTACTTTAATTTACACTTAACTAGTCTAAAATGTAATATATATAAAAATAGTCTATGGATACATGAGACATAGTAGTCTACCAACAATGCTAAGTACCCATGTGGATTCACAAGCTCCTTCACTGGATAGAATCATTCAAGATATAGTGTCTCCAGGGCTGAAATTCCTCAAAAGATTTTTATCACCTTAATGCAGCACTGAGCAACAAAAGAGGGCAAAATTACTACTTAGAGTTCAATTCCATGATGACTTTGGTTATTTCTGCAGTTTATAGCTGGAAAGAACAAGATTTACCTTTCGGGCTATAGGCACATCCCATGCGTGGACAAACTGTACTTCACAAGTGGATCATAGAGAAAGAGGATGCTTTATGACTGGAATAACACAGAAAAGTTGGCTGGTTGGATGCTTGTCCAAACATATATGGAGTTGTACAGTGGATTCCTGTTTTGTCTCCAATCTAGCCCCTGGGGCCCATACCTGGTTGTGTTACCACATGTCTGCAGTACAAACCTTATATGAAATGTTCATGACCCTGCAGTGACAATTCCCTCCTCCGGGATCACCATTTTTCAGCAGGTTATCCTCTCAAGTTTACAGACAGTAGCACAGCATCATTACTTATTGTCAGCACTACCAATTGAGGACCTTCCATGTACAAATCAGTCTTTTAGTAGTATCTGAGATGTCCCACTTCTACTGCCAAGAAATGTATTCCAAAATTGGCTCCAAATTATTTATAAGAAACATTTGTTTCACTAAGCCTTGTTTTTGTCTGCTAGCAGCCAGTCACACTGCACCTGCCTAGGTCAGCTGGCAGCCACAAGTGCTGCAAACACAAGAAACAGAAGAGAAACTTTTAAATGATGTGTAACAGTTCAGTTACATCTTGAAATAGTATACTTGGTATATTTGGGGTGAGTATAATAAGTATACTATTCTCCCTGTGGGTACTATGGTATATTATATTTTTCCCCAGAATAACAATTGGATCTATTGCATTAAATTGAGATTACTTCTGAAAATATACTGAATATACTACCTGAAAGAATAAATAACATAGTTTAAGCATTTTCTCTTATGCTTCCTGACTTTGCGGACATGTTGTAATATCCTCTGCAAAGGGACATCTTTTCTAACCTCAGCTGGTCCTGACAATTTCCCCAGGGGTAATTCATTTCCTAGATCATTGTTCCCACATCCCCATGATTTTGCTAATGGTAACAGAAATAAAGAACTCTTACAGATTAAAGGAAATATATTCCACAAATAGTATCTGATTAAATAATGGAATGAAAATAAAGAGTGGGGAAAGGTCTTACTCAGTACTCAAACACTTCTATTTGTAATTTAAGTACACAACTTTGTAATTTAAATAAAAGCTCAGTGTAATAGGATTTTATTTCTGATTCACTTTCTACTTTCAGTTCATTGTATAATTTTAAAATATAAATTTTTGATCCTTTTATTTACTAAAGTTTCTTTAAAATTTTTTGTATGCATGTGTGACATCAATCACAGTCAGCAATAGGGTCTTAGTTTCAACAAAAAAAAAAATGAAAGGCAATTTGTAAAGTTACCACTTTTTTCTAAAGTAAAGCTTTCCATGGATTTCACTCATTTATTTGCAGATGGTGTACCTGAAGGGCCTATGCCACATAAGTATTAATAATAGCCAACAGAGCATCACACTTTCACAATGGAGAGCTTTGCTTCTTTCAGTCTAATAGGAATTCTGTATTTTTTCTTTTTCCTCCATCCAGGAAGTTTGCCCACAACATCTCACATGATTACCTGAAAGAAAACATCTGAACGAAAAACTTAATTATCAGGAATGGAGCCCCTTCTCTATGCCAACAGTTTTTTATATACTAAATACTCACACTGTAGAAATCACTGTTCACATTTTACAAATAAAGGCGCACACACATGTTAACATCATAAAGGTAAGGAAATTTCCTCAGGGTTACAGGACTACTAAGAAACAGACCCTTCTGCCTCCTCCACCTGCTTAAGTCAGGACTTCCAATGTTTTACTTAAAGCCATGGATTTGAATTTGACAACATTATTCTGTTGTTGTTATTACTTCAGTTGGGGTAAAATCTACACATAATAGACTGAGCCAATCTACAGTGTTGAGAGTTATATTTCTGTACTTACGTAACTACTGCTTCAATCAAGATGCAAGTGACTCCGGAAAGTACCCTCATATTCCTTTTTTAGTCAATACCACATCCCTAACAGTGACCACTGATGCCTAGCAATTCCGATGGCAACATCAATTACCCTGAATTATTTTTGAACTGCATATAAATAGATTCATAGAGCATATATCTTGTGCCTAGATTTCTTTGCTTATTGTATCTGTTTTTGCTTATTGTGTCTGTGAGGTTCATCCATGAACAAAATGAAATTTTCAAAATGTTATGGAGGTTACAGAAACTTCTAAACCAAGTTTTGATGAAATACTGTACCACTCAGAGAATAACTGAACAATTAGGTACTACTTGTATTTTCATAACCACTATATTTTTAACTCTTATTAATATCAATTGACAACTACATATCCTGACAACGCAAGTTATATCCTTTGTAAGGAAACAGATTTTAAATAATACAAACTTTTTTTTTTGTTCTGATACAGACATGGGGCAGGTATTGTGACACAGTGAATTCAGCTGCCTCGTGGGACAACCGTGTCCCACATTGGAGTGCTAGTTCTTGTCCCAGTTACTGTTTCTGATCCAGCATCCTGACAATGTCCCTGGGAAGGCAGCGGGTAACAGCCCAAGAACTTGGTCCCCTGTTACCCATGTGAAAAAACAGGATAGATTTCTGGGCTCCTGACTTTGGCTGGTTCAGCCCTGACTGTTGCGAGTAAACCAGCAGATGGAAGATCTCTATGCTACTCTGCTTTTGAAACAAACAACTCTTTTTTTAAAAGATACCAAAATAAAAGACATAATCTCATGTATAAATTTGTGTAGCAACAAAATATCTTTTTGAAAACCTAATGATTTAAATCTTTTAAAAGTCTTACATATAAAATTGGGGGGATATAATTTTTCTATTTGTATAATGGGTAACAAAACTGTGATTCTCTCCACTGTTGAGCTGACCAGGTAGATCTAACTTATTCCCTTACTTCCATGACTGCCTATAAAAATTCTGGAAAATGGTTCTGTAATTTGTAATATTCCACACAAATCTTAACAAAAGGAGTGACAAAAATTCCATGCCACAATTATATGGGGATCTCTATATTCTTTTTACATAAAAAAAATACAGATTTTTCAACAGGGCAATCACTCAGTATAGGACTCAGTACAAGGGAAAGGAAAGATTTATGGGAATATAAAGAATGGACAGAGATACCTTAATGTTGCTACAAATTTCACTTGATTAAGAAAGAAGAGTTGTTTTTTTTTTTAAAACATCTTGGATATCAAAGATGATGGAATAGGGAGGGAGCTTACTGCTCTAGTCAAGGCGAAGATAGTTTTTAAAAAGTGCAGAGAGTGCAGTCTAAGAGAAAAGTTAGGGAGAAAACGGAGGAGGAAATTTCACATAAATTAGAGGAATACTTTGGGCCTTTGTGGAGGGTGTGGACACAAACAACTCAGGACGCCAGCAGCCGACAGCCTCAGAATTAGCTTTGGAGAATAAGGTGAGACCAGTCTGCAGCAGCCCAAGCCACTGGTGATAAAGCTGCAGGAAGAGCCTGCCATGGGCCAGGTTTGGAGCCCTGTGGGAGACAGTGTACCTGTCAAACTAGAGGACAAAACAGGAGGGCACATTTCTCTTCCAGGGCACCCTGCATCAGTGCCATGTAACAAGCCAAGAGAAGACAGACACAATTTTGGACATAAGTAACAGCAGTGCCAGCTTGTGTCTGCGCACCCAGCAACCATACAACTGAGTCTGGCTGGGAGAACTGACAGGGGGCTGAGTGCTCATGGCTGTGGGAGGCTTGTGTGCCAGAACTGTGAAAGCACTGTGGCTGTGTGGGAGGATGCAGGGTGTGGCTGGGCTTTGGGCAGTCACTGTGGGTGGCTCCAGATGCTCAGGGCACCCTGATTCCTTGGTGAAGGTTATTGCTGTGAGTTCCATGCTTACACCAAGGACTGCAAAGATCCTTTGTGTGGTTCTTGTGGCAATGCAGATGAATATTGTACCCACTGGGGCTAGCACCAGGAACTGGTCTCCTTTGAGTAGAGGAGGTGAATGCTTCCTATCTGATTGAAAAAAAAAAAAAAAAGAGAGAGAAAGAGAGACAGAGAGATTTGCCAGCCCCAAACTGGGTGTCATCTTGGCTACTCCCTTCATTCTGGAGCACTGAACAGAGCTCCCTGGCCACACCCACCACACACCTCTGGGTATTCACAGAAAAAGTGGAAACTCCACTAAGCTACAGAGACATAGTCCAAAGATAAAAGCCATCACAGCGAAAAACAAACAAAACAAAACAAAAAAGAAACCAACACATATCTCTAAAAATGCCAAACAATAAACGCAGGAATTCAAGAAACAAGAATAAGGAAGACAACATAACACCATCAAAAGAACACAATACTACAATATTTCAATGTGAAGATGAAGAGATTGAAGAAATGCCAGAAATGGAATTCAAAAAGTTGATGGTAGGATTACAAAGAAGTAATCAGAAGCAAATGCATGAACTAATGAAATCCATACATGATATGGAAGAAAATTTCTCCCATAAAATTGAGAAGTTAAAGAGAAATCAAAATGAAATCTTGAAAATGAAAAATTCAATACAACAAATAAAAGATGAGGTAGAAAGCCTTAACAACAAACTTAGTGAAGCAGAAGAATGAATATCCAACTTACAAAACAACTCTTTGGAAATTTTACAGTCAGACCTAAAAAAAAGAGAAATTGGAATATTGAAAAACACTGTTGCAGATCTATGGGATACAAACAAATGACCCAACCTATGGGTTCTAGGAGTTCCTGAAGGCATGGAAAGAGATAATGAATTAGAAGGTATTTTTAGTGAAATGTTACAGAAAACTTCCCTCATTTGGAGAAAGAAAGGGAAGCACACAGAACTCGTAATAGATGTGACCAGAAAAGATCTTCACCATGACACATTGTAATCAAACTCTCAACAATAAAATATAAAGAAAAGATTCTAAAATGTGCACAAGAGAAATGTCATATTATGTTCAGAGGATCCCCAAGTACTCACAACCAACTTTTCATTAGAAATCCTACAGACTAGGAGAGAATGGTGAAATACATTCCAAGTCTTAAGAGAAAAAAACTTGGAACCCAAAATGTTGTACACTGCGAAGCTCTCATTTATGAATGAAGGTGAAATAAAGACCTTCCATAACAGAAATGGAAAAAATTTGTCATCAGACACACAGCCTTACAAAAGATGCTTAAGGGTATGCTACACATGGAAACATCGTCATCACCTCGAAAGAAGGTGAAGGCAGATTTCCCCTAGTAAAAGAAAAAAGGAAATCCAATGTAAACAATAGGAATATTTATGGGAAAATGGCAGGACAAAGTTGTTGCTTATAAAAAGTCACCTTGAATGCAAATATCCTCAACTCTCCAGTAAAAAGATAGAGACTGGATGAATGGATTAAAAAACAAAACTCATCTATTTGCTGCCTACAAGAAACACAGCTCAATAACAAAGATACATGCAGGCTGAAAGGGAAAAGATGGAGAAAGATATTCCATGAAAATAGAAACCAAAAAACAGCTGGGGTAGCCATCCTAATATCAAGCAAAATAGACTTTAATACAAAAACTGTTAAAAGAGACAAAGAAGGGCACTGGGTAATGAGGAAGGGATCAATTCAACAAAAAGATGTGACTATTATAAATGTATATGCACCTAATTATAGGGAACCTGGATATTTCAAAGAAATGTTAATGTATCTAAAGGGAGACACAGACTCCAATATAATAGTAATGGGAGAATTCAATACCAACTTTCAGCACTGGACACATCAACCAGACAGAAAATCAGCAAGGAAACAGAGTTAATCAATACTATAGACCAAATGGACCTAATAAGTATCTACAAAACGTTCCATCCTACACTCACAGAATACACATTCTTCTTGCCAGTGCATGGAACTTCTTCTAGAATTGACCATATGCTAGGCCATAAAGCAAGCTTCAGCAAATTCAAAGAAATCGAAATTATACCATGCATCTTCTCAGATCACAATGGATTGAAGCTGGGAATGAACAACTCAGGAATCTCTTGAATGTATGCAAACACATGGGACTGAACAACATGCTCCTGAATGAACAGTGGGTCATCGAAGAAATCAAAAGAGAAATCAAAAAACTTCTGGAAAAAAATAAAAATGGCAATACAACGCATCAAAACTTAAGAGATACAGCAAAAGCTCTTAACACTCTTAAGAGTGTTAGGAAGAATGTTTATAGCAACTGGTGCCTACATCAAGAAATTGGAAAGGCACCAAATAAATGAGCTATTAATGCATCTCAAGGACCTAAAAAATAGCAAATTAAACCTAAAAATAGTAGAAAAATAAATAATTAAAATTAGAGAAGAAATCAACAAAGTTGAATACAAAAAAACACACAAAATATCAGCAAAACAAAGAGCTGGCTTTTTGAAAAAATAAACAAAATTCACACCATTAGACCAACTAATTCAAAAAAGAAGGAAGAAGACCCAAATTAAGAAAATTAAAGATGAAAATGGAAATGTAACAACAGAAACTGCAGAAATAAAAAGAATCATCAGAAATTATGACAAAAAGCTGTATGCCAACAAACTGGGAAACCCAGAAGAAATGGACAGATTTCTGGGCACATACAACCTATGGGGAGCAACTGAGACTAGCCTAAGTTACTGGAATTAAGACCTATTCTATGCATCTGCTCTCCCACGATATAGCGCTGGGGAGGAGTAAACTTCTATGCAGCTGCCTCTCGCCAACTTGAGTGATGACCTGCAGGAGCTGCTCCTGATTGGAGGAGAGCAGCGTATTCGGCGTGTGGGTAGCAGAGTTGGGATTGGTGGAAGAGGACTATAAAGGAGGAGAGAGACAACATGCACCAGGAACACCTGAGGAACATCTATCTGAAGGAACACCTGAGCAGCCCCCAAGAGAGCCGGCCGGCGGTGTGCCACTCCCCTGCGGAAGTGGGGAAAGTGGCAGGGGGAACCGCCCTTCCACGGAGGTGGAAGGGACGGTAGCCAACCCGGGAAGAACCAGCAGCAAACCTGGGGAGGGCCAAGCAGACAAAAGAACAGCGCAGGGTCCTGTGTCGTTCCTCCACGAAGAGGGGGAGCGACATAATGGTGCCGTGACTCGGATATGAAGCCTAGGCAGGGTTTAGTGTCGTTCCTCCACGAAGAGGGGGAGCGACATAATGGTGCCGTGACTCGGATAGGAAACCTGGGCAGGGTTTAGTGTTGTTCCTCCACGAAGAGGGGGAGCGACACAACCTACCTAAATTGAGCCATGAAGACGTAGAAAACCTAAACAGACTAATAACCAAGATGGAAACTGAATCCATAATAAAGATCCTCCAGGCAAAGCAAAGCCCAGGACGAGATGACTTCACTGCTGAATTCTACCAGACATTTAAAGAACTAACTCCAGTTCTTCCTAAGCTAGTCAAAAAAATTGAAAGGGAGAGAATCCTCCTAAATTCTTTCTATGAAGCCAGCATCACCTTAATTCCTAAACCTGAAAAATATGCAACTGAGAAAGAGAACTACTGACCAATTACTCTGATGAACACAGACACAAAAGTCTTCAACAAAATACTAGCCAATCGTATCCAACAACACATCAGAAAGATCATACACCCAGAACAAGTGAGATTTATCCCTGGTATGCAGAGATGGTTCAACATTTGCAAATCAATCAATGTGATACATCACATTAACAAACTGCAGAACAAAAACAATATGATTATCTCAACAGATGCATACAAAACATCTGATAAAATACAACACCCTTAATAATGAAAACTCTGAACACATTGGGTCTGGTCAGAACATTCCTCAACACAATCAAGCAATTTCTGACAAACCCATGGCCATCATCCTATTGAATGGGGAAAAGTTGGAAGCATTCCTAGTAAGATCCAGAATCAGAAAAGGATGCCCACTCTCATCATTGCTATTCACTATAGTCCTGGAAGTTTCAGCCAGAGCCAATAAGCAAGAAAAAGAAATCAAAAGGATATAAATTGCAGACTACATGATTCTATATATAGGGGATCCAAAAGACTCTACTAAGAAACTACTGGAACTCATCAAAGAGTTTGGTAAAGTGGCAGGATATAAAATCAATAGCCATTGTATACACAGACAATACTTTAGCTGAGAAAGAACTTCTAAGATCAATCCAATTCACAACAGCTACAAAAATATCAAATACCTTGGAATAAATTTAATAAGGATGTTAAAGATCTCTACGATGAGAATTACAAACCATTAAAGAAAGAAATAGAGGAAGATACAAAAAAAGGAAAAATCTTCCATGTTCTTGGATTGGAAGAATCAATATCATCAAAATGTCCATACTACTAAAAGCAATTTACAGATTCAATATAATACCAATTAAAATATCAAGGACATTCCTCTAAGATATAGAAAAAATGGGGGCTAGTTCTGTGGTATAGTGGGTAAAGCTGCCACCTGCAGTGCTGGCACCCCATATGGGTGCAAGTTTGGGTCCCACTTCCAATCCAGCTCTCTGCTATAGCCTGGCTGTGGGGAGCAACTGGGAGCAACTCGGACTAGACTAAGTTACTGGAATTAAGACTTAATTCTATGCATCTGCTCTCCCACAATATGGTGCTGGGAGAGGAGGAAACAGCTTCTACACAGCTGCCTCCAGTTCAACCAATAAACTGTAGAACTTGCTCCTGATTGGAGGAGAGCAGCGTACTCGGCATGTGGGTAGCAGAGTTGGGATTGGTGGAAGAGGACTATAAAGGAGGAGAGAGACAACATGCACCAGGAACATCTGAGGAACATCTAAGAGGAACACCTGTGCAGCCCCCGAGAGAGCCGGCCGGTGGTGTGCCGCTCCCCTGCGGAAGTGGGGAAAGTGGCAGGGGGAACCGCCCTTCCACGGAGGTGGAAGGGATGGTAGCCAACCCGGGAAGAACCAGCAGCAAACCCGGGGAGGGCCGAGCAGACAAAAGAACAGCGCAGGGTCCTGTGTCGTTCCTCCATGAAGACGGGGAGCGACATAATGGTGCCGTGACTCGGATATGAAGCCTAGGCAGGGTTTAGTGTCGTTCCTCCATGAAGAGGGGGAGCGACACCTGGCAAAGCAGAAGATGGCCCGAGTCCATGGGCCCCTGCACCCACATAGTAGTCCCGGAGGAAGCTCCTGGATCCTAGGTTCAGATCGGCACAGCTCTGGCCATTGTGGCCAGTTGGGAAGTGAACCAGCAGATAGAAGATCTCTCTCTCTTCTCTCTCTTCTTCTTCTTCTTCTTCTTCTTCTTCTTCTTCTTCTTCTCTCTGTGTAACTCTGGCTTTCAAATAAAACAAATAAATCTTTAAAAAAAAGAAAATAAAAATGATGCTGAAATTCATATGTAAACACAGGAGACCCCAGATAGCTAAAGCAATATTATATAACAAAAACAAAGCTGGCGGGGGAGTATCACAATACCAGCGTTCAGGACATACTACAGGGCAGTTATAATCAAAACAGCTTGGTATTGGTACAAAAACAGATAGACCAGTGGAACAGAATAGAAATGCCAGAAATCAATCCATGCATTTACAACCAATTTATCTTTGACAAAGGAGTTAAAATCAATCCCTGGAGCAAGGACAGTCTCTTCAACAAACAGTGCTGGGAAAACTGGATTGCCACATGCGGTAGTATGAAACAAAACCCACATCTTATTGTCACACAATAATTCACTCAAAATTGATTAAAGATCTAAATCTACAACCCAATACCATCAAATTATAGAGAACATTGGGGAAATCCTGAAAGACACTGGCATAGACAAAGAATTCTTGGAAAAGACCCCCAGAGGCTTAATAAAAGCCCAAATTGACAAATGGGATTCCATCAAATTGAGACACTTCTGCACTGCAAAAGAAACACTCAGCAAAGTGAAGAGGAACTGACAAAATGGAAGAAATTATTTGCAAACTATGCAACTGATAAAGGATTAACAACCAGAATCTATAAAGAGATCAAGAAATTCCACAACAAAACAAACAATCCAGTTAATAAATGAGCAAAGGACTTAAACAGGCATTTTTCTTTTTTTGTTTGTTTGTTTGTTTGTTTGTTTGTTTTTTTTGGACAGGCAGAGTTAGACAATAAGAGAGACAGAGACAGAGAGAAAGGTCTTCCTTTTCTGTTAGTTCAACCCCCAAATAGCTGCTACGGCCGGCGTGCTGCAGCCAGTGCACTGCGCCTATCCGAAGCCAGGAGCCAGGTGCTTCCTCCTGGTCTCCTATGTGGGTGCAGGGCCCAAGCACTTGGGCCATCCTCCACTGCCTTCCCGAGCCACAGCAGAGAGCTGGACTGGAAAAGGAGCAACCGGAACAGAACTGGCGCCCCAACCGAGACTAGAACCTGGAGTGCCGGCACCACAGGCGGAAGATTAGCCAATGAGCCACGGCGCTGGCCAAAGAGGCATTTTTCTAAAGAGGAAATCCAAATGGCCAATACATTCATGAAAAATGCTCAGGATCACTATCCATCAGGCAAATGCACATCAAAAACACAATGATTTTTCACCTCACCCCAGTTAGAATGGCTTTCATACATGAGAATCAACAAACCACAAATGTTGGCGAGGATGTGGGGAAAAAGGTACCCTAATCCACTGTTGCTGGGAATGTATACTGGTAAAGCCATTATTGAAGACAGTATGGAGATACCTCAAAAATCTGAATATAGACCTACTATATGATCCAGCCATCCCACTCCTGGGAATTTACCTAAGGGAAATGAAATCAGCATACTAAAGAATTATCTGTAACGCCATGTTTATTGCAGCTCAATTCATAATAGCTAAGATATGAAATCAACCCAGATGCCCATCAAGTAAAGATTTGATAAAGATATTAATGGGATATGTACACCATGGAAACACAGTGGTAAAAAAAAATGAAATCTGGGTGTTTACAAAAAAAATGGATAAAACTAGAAAATGTCATGCTTAGTGAAATAAGCCAGTCCCAAAAGGACAAATACCATATGTTCTCCCTGATCTGTGACAATTAATAAAGCACCTAAAAGGCAATCTATAAAAGTGACATTGACACTTTGAGAAAACAATGACTTTGAACTTCACTTTCTCAACTGTTGAGGAACAGTTTTTTTTTTTCCATACTATTTGTTGAACTCTTTACTTAATCATATGTGTATAAAGTAAATTTAAAATAGATCTTAGTAAAAAATAAGAATGGGAATATAAGAGGGAGGAAGAAGGGGGTGGGAGGGCAGGTATGGTGGGAAGAATCACCACGTTTCTTAAGGTGCAATTATTAAATGGATGAAGTTTGTATTCTTTAAACAAAAGGTTTCTGGAGGAAAAATAAATAAGGAAAAGTTTAGGATTGTGACTATTTGTAACTTTGATTAAGTATAGCTAAATATAATAGTGTAGGCTTTAGAGCTATACATATTGATCTTTTTTAAATATCATGCTTATTATCTTTTTTACTTTAGTAGGTCTCTTAACTTTTATGAAGTTCAGTTACATAAGAAACTGAGAGCACTTATCAGAACATTGTTTATCTCACATAATTTTTAAAAGGTAATAAAAGCAACAAATATGTGTGTGTGTGAAACTACTTTCCTTTCCTTCTCCTAAGAATTATTACTGTATTAGGAAATATGCAGTACAACTTTCTATGAAAATACAGCTACTATAAATCCAGAATTGCTTGCAAACAATCACCTACTTTATTTCCATTATGCAAGTAGGTCTCACAATAAAATGGCATCAATTAGAAAGATTACAGCTACTCTGTGTAATATGTGGGTATTAGCAATTACGGGGAGGTGTTACAAAAACAGTGATTTGAAGTCAGTTCCATCAGCAATGGCTAAAAACCTAAAGTGTACTTCAATAATGTCTGGGACTCGAGGGGTTTGTAGAAAAAAGAGATAAAATGACAGAAGATAACATGAAAGGGTGAAAGAGGCACTGTCGTTAGAGCCCTGGAACAGCATGAGAAATAGTGGAGTTGTCCAATCAGCAACTCACATCCTATTATCACACAGTAACTCTGGTGTGCAGAATGAGTTCCATGATCAGAACTGTACTAGTTCAAACTCTAGGCCTATCACTTATCAGTTGTATGTGAAGTTAATTAATCTGTTTTTCATCTGCAAATATGACCAGTGAGAGTCAGCATCACACAGGATGGTAATGGACATGCAGTGAGTATATTATGCAAAATTTAGTTTAGAGCAGCACTAGGATACAGTAAGTGCCAATTTATTTCCACCTGGCTTCCAGAATACCCTTTCTTGCTTTTCTGTTTCTCTGATTACTCCTTACTCTCCTCTGCTGATGCTTCTTCCCTTGTGGATCCCTAAATGCTGGATAGTCTCAAATCCCAGTTCTTAGTCATTTCTACTGATAATAGCTCTCTTAGATTGTCTTTAAATGTGGCTTTAAATATCATCAAGGTGAGAGTGCTGGGTTATATCAGGTTAAGCTGGTGTTTGGGACACCTGTATCCCATACAGGAGTACCAGCTACTCTGTTGCCAATCCAGCTTTCTGCTAATGCACCTAGAACGGCTGCAGATAATGGCTCAAGTACTTGGGTCTGTGCCATCCATGTGCGAGACCCCGATGGAGTTTGACTCCTGGTTTTGACCTAGCACAGCTCTGGCTTTTGCAGAGGTTAGGGGAGTGAACCAGCAGATGAAAGATCTCTCTCGGGGCCAGCTCTGCTGTGGCATAGTGAGTTAAGCCACTGCCTATAGTGTAGCATTCTGATTCAGCCGTAGTAACGGCTGAGAAAGCAGTAGAAGATGGCCCAAGTGCGTGGGAACCTGCTATCTACATGGGGGACCTGGAAGAAACTCTTGGCTCCTGGGTTCAGCCTGCCCCAGCCCCAGCCATTGTGGCCCTTTGGGAAGTGAATGAGCAGATAGAAGAACTCTCAGTCTCTTCCGCTTTCTCTCTATATTTCCGACCCTCAAATAAATATTTAAAAACAAAATAAAAAAATCCTCTCTCTCTGGCTTTCAAGTAAGTCAGTAAGTAAATAAACAAAACTTTAAAAAAATATCTTCCAGGAGTAGCTAGTATACTTTGGTAAATAACTATAAAAGCTGGTATGTGTACACACACATAGACATATAACCACACAGTTTTGCCTGAACTGGACAGTAAACAGGGGACGCTATAACCTTTGAAAGAAGGCAAGCAAATGAAGAGAGCCTGGATTTTATGTGATGACCCTTTCCAAATTTTGGCATAGGGAAACGAAGCCCAAGCAGAGAGTTGGGGGCTACTAAGACATAACAGCTTCAGAGAAGAGCTCTAAAATCATAATGCTGGAGTGAAGCTGGAGACTGGCTCAGCCAGAGTGGAGATACTTTATCACCCTTGGCATTAAGCTTCCAGAAAAAAAAAAAAAAACAAAAAAAAACATGTTAGGAATAACAACAACACTCTAGGATTAAGAGACAGGCATAAAAAGCCTCTAGGAATAACAACAAAACTGAAATAGATCATCTCTAACAAAGCCTAGACCCAAGTCTTGACAAGATCAAGGTAATTTTCAGCTATTTAAACTTTAGAGAATGCTTTGATAACATATCATTTCTAGAATGTAATTAAAATTATTAGATGTGCAAAGAATTATTAGATGTGCAAAGAAGGAGATAGTGATCAATAATCAAGAGTTAAAATAGTGAATAAAAGAAAACAAAAGTGAGTAAGTATTTCAAAACAAGTATGAACGGCCAAGATGGAATATTTTGAGTTATCATCTGAAAAAGGAAACAGACATTTTGGAATTGCAAAATTCAATGTCTTAAATCTAGAATTATCAAATGGTTTTAAAGCAGACCAAACATGTTAATCCTGTATCTCTATCAGATAGGATTAGTAAATGCAAAAAAAGGCTAATAGGTAATACATGAGTTGAAGCACAAAGAGGAGAAAATAAATGGACAAAAAAAAGAAGGGCTGAAGAAAGATATGAGACATAGCTTTAGGTCTAACAGTATGTGTAATTGCAGTGACAGAAGATGATGGGAGAAAAGGAAATACCAGTATTTGAAGAAATGGTTGACAACTTTCCAAGTATATTTAGACACTGACCAACATTTCAGGAACTCAGAAAAGCTTACATAGGATAAGAGATTCATACCTTAAAAATCACAGGCCTACGGGGGCAGCTATTTGGCACGGCAGTTAAGCTGCCCATTTGGATACCCAAATTGTAGTATCTGGGTTTGAGTCCCAGCTCCACTCTGGATTCCAGCTTCCAGCTAATGCACACCCTGGAAGCTAGCAGGTGACAGCTCCAAGAAGTTGGGTCCCTGACCCCAGTGTGCAAAACCAAGATTGAGTTTTGAGCTCCTGGGCTCAGACTGGCCCAGCCCCAGCCATCACAGGCATTTGAGGAATGAACCAGCAGATAGGAAAGCTGCCTGTCTCCCTTTGCCTTTCGCATAAACAAAAAGGCCTGTTTCGCATAAACAAAAAGGCCTGTAAAGAAATTACAGGCAAATGGCTAAAAACCAAAGATAAACATCTTAAAAGTAGGTTTCACATGATCCAACCTTCCATTACCTCCCTGACCTAATCTCTTACAACTCTAACTTAACCACTCCTACAGCCTTGCTTTGGAGGCCTCACAATAGCTGTTTCCTCTATCTGGAACATTCTTTTCCATTTTCAACCTTCTGGGTTTTGTGTAAATGCCATTTTCTCACTAGACACCTTCTTCAAAAGCCATGTCCTTTTCCCCACCCTTTTGTTCCCCCCTACCCCAGCCTATACATGCCTTCAGACTCTCAATCATCCCACCATGCCTTAATCATCCCATAGTACTTTTCGATCTTTTAACTAGATAGCTCTTTTTGGGTTTATTGCCTACTGTCTGCCTCCATCCATAAAAAGTGGCTTCTTGTGGCCATAGACCTTCATTTTGTTCATTGTTGTACCCCAAGTATTTTGAATAGTGCAGTACACACAAAGGTGGCTCAGTGATTATTTCTTGGATGAGTAAATACTGTTATCATGACTCTTAACTTTTCCAGCCTTTTTTTTAAATTTTTTATTTTTTTGACAGGCAGATTGGACAGTGAGAGAGAGAGTGACAGAGAGAAAGGTCTTCCTTTTACTGTTGGTTCACCCTCCAATGGCCGCTGCGGCTGGTGCGCTGCAGCCGGCGCACCGCGCTGATCCAAAGCCAGGAGCCAGGTGCTTCTCCTGGTCTCCCATGCGGGTGCAAGGCCCAAGCACTTGGGCCATCCTCCTCTGCACTCCCAGGCCACAGCAGAGATGGCCTGGAAGAGGGGCAACCGGGACACAATCCGGCGCTCCGACCAGGACTAGAACCTGGTGTGCCGGTGCCGCTAGGCGGAGCATTAGCCTATTGAGCCGCAGCACCGGCCTCCAGCCTTTTTAGTCACCAAATAAACAGCCATGCAATGCCCTCCATCTTACAGCTTTTTCAATTTACCTTTACAAAGGCCTTTGACATGGGATGCAGTGATAGCATAATATATCATGAATCTAAACCCTGGTTCTGTCACTAACCAGCTTTATAGGTACTCGTTAATCTCTGTGGTTTCCATTTCCATAAGGCTGACAAAGGTTGCAGTATGTTAACATGCAAAATGCTTAGAATCTACAAGAGCACAACACAACTGATATTATCATTACTGCTACCATGTGATTGATAGTGATTTAACATCTAGCTAGCTAACCTTAATTCTTTTGCAGAATGCACACAAACAGCCTTTAAAACGGTAAGTCTTATCACAACCATATTCAGGCAGGACTTTCTACTTGTCAGTGAAGTAAATCTTTCCAAAAATCTCTCTGCAGGTTCCCCTCAGATTATTGCTACTCCGGGTTGCAAGAAAAGCTGTAAGAGGAAATTATAAAGGGATTCTCTATTCTGGAGGCTAGCAAGAGCAGATGGGAATGGGAATGGCTCTGTACCATATGCAACTAATTGTAGTTGTTGCAGTTGATGATTAAAATCACCTGAGAAGTTGGGGAAAAAATTTCTGGGCTACAATCCAGAACAAATGATTCACAAGATCCCAGAAATAAATATGCTGAGGAGCTCCACATATGATTTTTATAGTCAGAATTTTGGAACTTCCATAATATAGTAATATTTAAGATTAGGTGATGCATGGCCAGCCCCACGGCTCACTAGGCTAATCCTCCACCTGTGGCGCCAGCACCCTGGGTTCTAGTCCCGGTTGGGGCAGCGGTTCTGTCCCGGTTGCTCCTCTTCCAGTTCAGCTCTCTGCTGTGGACCGGGAAGGCAGTGGAGGATGGCCTAAGTGCTTGAGGCCTCCACCCGCTTGGGAGACCAGGAGGAAGCACCTGGCTCCCGGCTTCGGATCAGCGCAGCGCACTGGCCATGGCGGCCCTTTGAGGGGTGAACCAACGGAAGGAAGACCTTTCTCTCTGTCTCTCTCTCACTGTCTAACTCTGCCTGTCAAAAAAATAAATAAATAAATAAAAGATTAGGTGATGCAGTTCTGAAATCCTACCAAATATCAAGATGCAACAAACATTACATTAAGCTAATTAGTATAAATATATATTTATACTAAAAAACAAAACTTCATCTCATTGATATGACTTTAAAAAAAAAAGTTAAAGGTGGGCATTGTGGCTCAGTGGCTTAAGCCACCACTTGGGACACCCATATCCCATATCAGAGTCCCTAGTTCAAGTTCCAGGTACTCAATACTTCTGATTCAGTTTCCTCTTAACGTGCACACGGGAAGCAGCCAATAATTTGGGTCTCTATCACCCATGTGAGAGACCTAGGTGGAATTCCTGGCTCCTGGTTTTGGATAGACACAACCCTAACTGGTGCATGCATTTGAGGAGTGAACCAGTGGGTGGAAGATGTCTCTCTCTTTTTCTCTTGACCTTCAAACAAATGAAAATAAATAAGTGAATATTACAAAAATAGTTTATAAATAAAAAAGGGCAATTCCTAAAGAAATATATAGGAACTAAGCAATCAAGTCTGTTTATAAAACAACCTTTCTTAACACTAAAGAAGGAAATAAAGCTATTAGTATACTTGTAAGTCATGAGGTGATACTCTGTTAAAATTTTCTCTTGGTAATCTGAAGAACTGTAACAACACATTCACATGGGAAACAAATTTATATTAGATTTCTTTTTAACCAGAGAGAGAGAGAGAGATTAAAAGAGAGCTCCCATTCCCAAACACCCACTGCAATGGCCAGGACTGGGCTAGGTTGAAGCTGGAAGCTGGGAAGTTATTCTAGGTTTCATGTGAGTGGCAGAGACGGAACCACTTGAAATATCACTAAGTGTCTCCTAAAGTATGCATTAGCAAGAAGCTGGGATTGGAAGCACAGCCAAGACTCAAACCTAGGCACTCTAATATGGAATGTGAGTAATCTTAACTGCAAGGCCAAATGCCAAGTTGGCTTCTTAATCACAAAATTAAACAGTCCAGAAAATAAATTTACATGCAAAAAGAGGCCAGATAAATTTATGTAGGAAATTTCCTTTCAGATTATAAGCTTAGAATATTGAGACTTCTATATCACTAACATGGTATCTCTCCGCATTTATGTTAGTCTCCATTTTCATTAACACCTTGAATAAAATTTCATATATTTGTAAACAGTTCTTAGATACTTTTATTAAAAAGACTTATTTAAAGACAAAGTGAGAGAGAAAAAGGGAGAGGGAGGGAGAAGGGACAGGCAGGCAGAAAGCTTCTATCCTTGGGTTCACTCCCCAAATGCCCTCAACAGCCAGGGCTAGGCCAGGCTGAAGCTGGGAGCCAGGAATTCCTTTCTGGTTTCCCACATAGATGGCAGGAACCCAAGTACTTGGACTACCATCCATCATCTCCCAAGTGCATTAGCAGGAAACTGGATCAAATCCAGGCTTCTCCAATATGGGATGTGCAGGCAGTGTATCCTGCTGCACCACAGCCCCTCCCCCCCTTTTTCTTTTATTTGAAAGCAGAATAACAGAGAGGAGATAGAAATCTTCCATCCATTGGTTCACTCCCCAAATGGCCACACAGCCAAGGCTGAGCCAGGCCAAAGCCAGGAGTCAGGAGCTTCCTCCAGGTCTTCCATGTGGTTGCAGGTGTCCAAGTATGCTGGACATCCTCCACTGCCTGTCCAGGCCATTAGCAGGGAGCTGGATAAATCCAGGAAGTAGAGCGGCAAGGACTTGAACCAGCACCCATATGGGATATGCTAAGCCATGATACCTGTCCTACTTTGCGTACGTTTTGATTATTCCTAGGCAACATATTTTTATGTTAATAAAATGTTTTGTATATCATCACTTTTTATGTTGAATTATTTTAAAGTAAACTGACATTACACCCACAAATAATTCAGTATGGGGTCTGGTTGTTGTGGCACAGCAGGTACCTACCAGCTGCAATGTTGGCAAAGAATATAACTGCTGGTTGGAGTCCCAACTGCTCCACTTCCAATCCAGTTCCCTACTAATTAACCTAGGAAAGCACCAGAAGATGGCCCAAGTACTTAGCCCCTGCCACCCATGTAGGAGAACCGGATAGAGTTTCAGACTTCTAGCTTCAACCTTGTCCATCCCCAATGGTTGCAGACATTTGGGGGAGTAAACTAAAAAACAAAAAATCTCTCTCTGTCCCTGTATATCGGTAAATGTTTCAAATAAATAAATAAATCCTTTAAAAATAATTCAGTATACATTTCTAAAGTAACATTACTAGAGCTAACAAAAATCATTTCCTAGTATTATCTATTAACCAATTTATGTTTCTCTGATTACTAATACACTAAAGCCAAATACAAAAAGGGGCTTTAGTGTATTAGTAATCAGAGAAACATAAATTAGTAAGAGAGAGATCATTGCACAAACTCAAATTGTAAAAATCTAGAAGTCTGTTGTCAAGTGTTAGAAAGGATGCAGAGCACTGAAACTGGAATATATTGTTGTGGGAAAGGGGATAACGGCCTCTCTGGAAAAACAGTTCCACATTAGATAGTAAAACTGAAGATGCATGTACATGATTCCTTCTACCACTGCTAGAAAAACTCACAACAGAAATGTGTATATGTAACAATGTTTACACCACTATTGTTTGTTACAGAAAAACTTGAAACAACTCAAATATCTTTTTTTTTTTTTTTTTTTTTGACAGGCAGAGTGGACAGTGAGAGAGAGAGACAGAGAGAAAGGTCTTCCTTTGCCGTTGGTTCACCCTCCAATGGCTGCCGCGGCCGGCGTGCTGCGGCTGGCACACCGCGCTGATCTGAAGGCAGGAGCCAGGTACTTCTCCTGGTCTCCCGTGGGGTGCAGGGCCCAAGCACTTGGGCCATCCTCCACTGCACTCCCTGGCCACAGCAGAGAGCTGGCCTGGAAGAGGGGCAACCAGGACAGAATCCGGCGCCCCGACCGGGACTAGAACCCGGTGTGCCGACGCCGCAAGGCGGAGGATTAGCCTAGTGAGCCGCGGCGCCGGCCACAATTCAAATATCTTTGAACATTACAAAAGATAAACAAACTATAATATATTAATGCACAGAATAATACACAGCAGGGAAAAATCAATTGTAGCTCTTTTAACAACATGGATCAATCTCAAAAATTCTGTAACAATGAAAACAAGAACAGATACAAAATAATTTACATGGTTTAAGTGTTCAAAATTATTGCTGTTTATTTTCAAGTGATTCAGTAAATTAAATCACACACACCCATATAAGCCAAAATATAAAGAAAATGCGGTAAAATGTTATACTGTTTAGGTATAAACATGGGGAGTAGAGTAGATAAAGGAAACAGAAACAAAGTTCAGGACAGTGCCCAGCATGGGAAACAGATGAACCTGACACAGAAAGAGCTTCCCAGGGGGCTGCTGGTGCTGGCAGTTTCCTCATCTGAGTGTAAAGATATGAACTTTCCTTTACAAATATTCATTAAACGATACATACAAACTCTAGGGATCTTTTTCTGTATGTATCTTTCACAAGAGGAAAAGATAACAAATAATATGGTAAAATATATAAAAATACTTTACCAGAAAAATTTGGATACATTTGTTAAACAACGTTTTTAAAGATTTATTTATTTATTTGAAAGGCAGAGGAGTTAGAGAGAGAGGGACAGAAAGGGGAGGGGGGGAGATCTTCCATCTGTTCATTCACTCCCCAGATAGCCACAACTTTGGGTCAGGGTTGGGATAGGCCAAAGCCAGGAGTCAAGCGCTTTATCCGCATCTCCCACATGGTGGCCAGGGCCCAAACACTTGGGCCATCTTCCACTGCTTTTCCCAGGTCATTAGCACGGAGCTGAATTGGAAGTGGAGCAGCCGGGACACAAACTGGCACCCATATGGGATGTTGGTGTTGCAGGTGACAGCTTCACCCATTATGCCACAAGGCTGTCCCTGTTAGACACTTTTATGGAAACATAAAATGCTTAGCTTTGTAACAAGCAAATGTCATGGGTTTTTGCTATGTGGGCCATTTACATGAGATCAATCTATCAACAGGTACTTAGCCCAGAACCATTTTTGAGGCCAATAAGATAATGTCATCTCATTTTTCATAATAGTTCTTACACAGTCATCAATTCTAAATATTGTTTAATTCTTTATTAGGAAATATATTCTCCAAAATAATTCCCATGAATTACATCATGATACTCCAATTCTTACTGCAGTAGATATTGTAGTATATTCAATTTAATAATTTATTATAAGAAAACTCTCAAAGTTTTACAATTATTCAAATATCATATACAACTTACACTGTTCATGTACAAATTCTATTTCCTACAACTTTTTCTGACTTACTCATTAAGACTTCAAAGCATCTTTTGTGAAACTAACAAAGTCAAAAGCTAGTCAGAATCTCATGTTCTCAAAGACTAACTTTTAATGTAGTTCCATTAATCAACTGGGTTGTTAATCTTCTGTGTCATCTAAATCAAGATCAAAATCTAAATCATCATCGCTTTCTTCATTTCTTCTGCAGTTTCCTCTACAGTTGGAACTTAGATTACTGTCAATATTTTCAGACTTTTCAGGTTCTTTGTTAAATCTAAAGATAGAAGAAAAAAATAATTATTTCCCAGGCTTTCATTATCTATACAGATTCAAAAGACATTTATCACTACATTTCATTATTAATAGAAGCCTCATGAAGTCAGCATAGACAAAAAGATCCCTGAAGACTAACTTAACTCAAGATCCAACCAACTATAACATTATTTTAACTGAAGTAGATGCAAAGAAATTAATACATGATACATGTTGCTGAAATGCTGTTATAATCCCTTTGTAATGAATGTGAATCTCCTAGAAAATATTTTATCACCTTAAAATATACTTTTATTTTTATTGCAATGATAGAAACTTTTTGAATAATTATGATGTTTTTTCCTTTCAAGTGGAAAAAAGTCAACATTAGTGTGATATAATGCTACTTAAGACTAGGAATTGTTGAATGTCTCATTAAAAGAAAATTCATCTATCAATTATTAAGAGTAAAATTGAAATATGAGTGGAAATACTCACGGAATAACAATGTCTTCTTTCTTTCCACATTTTGCACAAACTTCAAGTTCATAGGCACAAAGTCTACACATTATGTGATAAGAATCTTTCACTGTCTTTTGTAAACACTTAACACTAAAAGTGGAAAAGAAAACCAATTATTAATTTTTACCAATTACTTAAGATTAACTTGATGAAAACAGGAGTTTGGCTAAATGCACAGGTTGAAAAACCTAAAATCAAAACTCATAGATTTCAATCTCAGATATTTTATCTTATCTCACTTTAAATTCATCATATAGCACAATGAAGTGCAAAATAATAATATCTGATAATTATCTTCTTAGAATTAAAAAATCATTAAAACACATGAAAATAAGATCAATATACAAAAATCAACTGTATTTCTATATACTTATCAACAAGCCAAACAAGAATAAAATACTTGGGAATATATTCAACAAAAGACGTACAAGACCAATACACTAAAAACTATAAAACGTGGTTGAAAGAAACTAGATATAATGTATGGAAAAACATCCTATGTGAATGAAGACAGTATGGATAAGATGGCAATATTCCTCAAATTGATCTACAGATCATTGCAACCTCTACTAAAATTACAATGAACTTTTTTCTGCAAAAACTGGCAAGCTAACCCTAAAGTTTATACAGAAATTCCAGCAACAAGGATAGACAAAACAGTCTTAAGAATGAGAGGATGAAATGAGATGATGAAAATGCTCAAAACTCATTTGCTGTGATGGCTGCACACCTGCATAACACGCTAAAAACCACTGAATTGTTCACTGATATGTATTAGCTATAGCTTCCAACTTTTCTCCATTCAAAAGGATGCTGGTCATGGGTTTGTCATAAATTGCATTCATTATGTTGAGCAATGTTCCTTCTATACCCAATTTGCTTAAGGTTTTCATCATGAAAGGATGCTGTATTCTTTTTTTTTTTTTTAAAGATTTGTTTATTTATTTGAAAGAGTTACACAGAGAGAGGAGAGGCAGAGAGAAAGAGAGAGAGGTCCTCCCCCGCTGGTTCACTCCCCAATTGACCACAATGGCCGTTCCAAAGCCAGGAGTGTCTTCCGGGTTTCCCATGAGGGTGCAGGGGCCCAAGAACTTGGGCCATCTTCCACTGCTTTCCCAGGCCACAGCAGACAGTTGGATCAGAAGTGGAGCAGCTGGGACTGGAACCAGCACCCCCATGTGATGCCGGAACTGCAAGTGGCAGCTTTACAAGCTATGCCGCAGCGCCTGTCCCGGAATGCTGAATTCTATCAAATGCTTTCTCTGCATCTATTGAGATAATCATATGATTTTTGTTCTTAAGTTTGTTAATGTGATGTATCACATCAACTGATTTGCAAATGTTGAAACATCCCTGTATACCAGGGATAAATCCTACTTGGTCCAGGTGAATGATCTTTCTGAGGTGTTGTTAGATTCAATGAGCTAATATTTAGTTGAGGATTTTTGCATCTATGTTCATCAGAGAAATTGGTCTGTAGTTCTCTTTCTCTGCTGTATCTTTTTCAGGTTTAGGAATTAAGGTCATGCTGGCCTCATAAAAGGAATTTGGGAGGATTCTTTCCCTTTCAAATGTTTTCAATAGCTTGAAAAGAATTGGAGCTCTTCTTTAGAAGTTTGGCAATATTCGGCAGTGAAACTGTCTGGCCCTGGACTTTTCTTTCTTAGGAGGTCTTATTACTAATTCAACTTCCATCTTGGTTATTAGTCTATGTCTTCATGGTTCAATTTAGGTAGGTTGTATGTGTCCAGGAATCTATCCAGTTCTTCTAGGTTTCCGGATTTGTTGGCATACAACTCTTTGCAGTAATTCCTGATGATTCTTTTTATTTCCATGGTATCTATCATTATGTTCCCTTTTTCTTCTCTAATTTTATTGATTTGGGTCTTCTCCCTCTTTTATTTGTTAGTTGTGAAAATGATGTATCAGTTTTGTTTATTTTTTTTGAAAAAACAGCTGTTAATTTCACTTATCTTTTGTATTGTTCTTTCGGTTTCAATTTTGTTTATTTATTCTCTAATTTTAATTATTTCTTTTCTCCTATTAGTTTTGGGTTTGGTTTGCTGTTTTTTTCTAGGTCCTTGAGATATACTGATAGCTCATTTATTTGGAGCCTTTCCAATTTCTTGATGTAGGCACCAACTGATAAAAACTTTTCTCTTAACACTGCTTTTGCTGTATCCCTTAAGTTGATATGTCATATTGTCATCTTCATTTGTTTCCAGAAATTTTTTGACTTCTTCTAATGTTGTTCAATCTGCATATATTTGCATATGTTCTAGAGATCAAATTCTATATTCCAAAAGGTTCTGAGCACCCACGAAGGGAAAAATGCCACAGCCAAATAAACATAAATCACTCAAAGATACATCACATTTGATTTGCTAAAGAAGAAAGAAAAAAGAAAAAATCTTGAAGGCAGCCAGAGAAAAGAGACACTTTTTATAAGAGGAACAAAGGTAAGAACTACAAGAAGCCTGAAGCTAGAGACATGGCAAAGGTGGTTAGGCTACCACCTGTGAGGTAACTCCCATGGGTGCTGGTTCACATCCTGGCTGCTCCACTTCTGACCCAGCTCACTGCTGATGGCCTCGGAAGGGTGACAGAAGATGGCTCAAGTGTTTGGACCCTTGCTACCCATAGGGGAGACCCAGAAGATGTTCCTGGCTTCTGGCTTCAGCCTGGCCATCGCAGCCATTTGGGAAGTGACTAGCAGATGAAAATCTCTCTTTCTCCCTCTGTCTCTCCTTCTCCCTGTCTAGTTGACACTTAGAGAACACTCCACTGTTGCAGGTCAGAAAACAATATCCCCAGCCAGCGCCGAGGCTCACTTGGTTAATCCTCCACCTGCAGCTCCAGAATCCCATGTGGGCACCAGTTCTAGTCCCGGTTGCTCCTCTTCCAGTCCAGATCTCTGCTGTGGCCCGGGAGGGCAGTGGAGGATGGCCCAAATGCTTGGGCCCTGCACCCTCATGGGAGACCAGGGAGAAGCACCTGGCTCCTGGCTTCAGATCGGCACAGTGCTGATCATAGTGGCCATTTGGGGAGTGAACCTTCGGAAGGAAGACTTTCTCTCTCTCTCTCTCTCTCTATATATATATATATATAACTCTCTACCTGTCAAATTAATAATAATAATAATAAAAAAGAAAACAATATCCCAAACTGTGCTTTGGTATGTTGAGTACTTTGAACTAAAAGAGACTGGAAGGACTCTCACTGATCTTCTGTTCCAGGCTGTGTTTCTTCATCAAAAGTAACCAACATAAACTGGAATTTCTCTTCCTCAAGCAAGTCATAGAAACTACTAGCATTACTGTGAGCTTTCCCATATTTCTGCATTAAAGCTAGCCATACAGAACTTCTTTGACCTACTCTGTCATTCCAGAGGAGTCTTGCTCCATACTTTGGAGGAAGAAAAACAGAGATGCCAAGAATAATCTAAACAGATGGGTGTTAATCCCCTTCTTCCATTCTATCAGTCTGTTACCATTAGATCATATTCTTTTGTCCATTCACATTTCTACAAGGCTTCCATTCTGTATTGAACCTAAGCATAAAACAGTTTTCCCCGGGTCTTGAGCCTTGATTTCTCATGTCACTAAAACTTGGAATAAACAAATCTATCATGTTTTCCTCTTATTAACCTGGTTTTTTTTTAAACAGCAATGTTGGTCTTAACCTTTATGATAAGCAGAAAAGATGTCCCACCTTTCTGTCCCCCACAGTACACAAGAGCAATACATCCTCTTCAAGTACACATGGAACATACTCCAAGTCAGAGCATACTCTATGTCATAAAAACAAGCTCAACAAAATTTTAAAAACCTGAAATGTATGTGAGTATATACCCTTGGTGCAATAAAATCAACCAGAAATCAATAACAGAAGGATATCTGAGAAAAGCCCAACTATTTAGAAATTCAACAAAATATTTCCTTTTTTTTTTTTTTTTTTTTTTTTTTGACAGGCAGAGTGGACAGAGAGAGAGAGACAGAAAGAAAGGTCTTCCTTTGCCGTTGGTTCACCCCCCAATGGCCGCCGCAGCCGGCGCACCACGCTAATCTGAAGGCAGGAGCCAGGTGCTTTTCCTGGTCTCCCATGGGGTGCAGGGCCCAAGGACTTGGGCCATCCTCCACTGCACTCCTGGGCCACAGCAGAGAGCTGGCCTGGAAGAGGGGCAATGGGGACAGAATCCGGCGCCCCAACCAGGACTAGAACCCAGTGTGCCGGTGCCGCTAGGCGGAGGATTAGCCTAGTGAGCCGCGGCGCCACCCCTCAACAAAAGATTTCTAAATAACCCATAGGTAAAAGAGAAGTCAGAAGGAAAAATGAGAACATATTTCAACTGAATGACAATAAAAATGACATCAAAATTTAAGAAATGGAGCTAAAGAAGTTCTTGCAAATTTATATAATCAAATATTATGTTAACATGATCAAGAATTACCCAAACTTTTACCATAAGCAGCAGGAATAAGTTAAACTCAAAATTAACAAAAATGAATAACCAACAATAATATGAGGACAGAAACCAATGATACTGAAAACAGAAAAATAGAGAAAAATCAGTGAAATCAAAAGCAGGCACTTTGAAAAGATCAATATAATTCAAAAACATGTAGCCAGGCTGATCAAAATAAAAGGAGCAGGTATAGGGGCCGGCACTGTGGTGTCATAGGCTAAGCCTCCACCTGTGGTGCCAGCATCCCATACAGGCACTGATTCAAGTCCTGGCTGCTCCACTTCTGATCCAGCTCCCTGGGAAAGCATTAGAAGGTGGCCCAAGCACTTGGGCCCCTGCACCCGCGTGGTAGACTCAGAAGAAGCTCCTGGCTCCTGGCTTCAGATTGGCCCAGCTCCATTTGGATGTGAACCAGCAGATGAAAGATGTTTCTCTCTGTCTCTCTCTCTCCCTGTCTATAACTACTTCTCAAATACACGAATAAATATTTAAAAAAAAAGAAGAAGATATAAATTAACACTATCAAGAATGAAGGGGCAGGGGCCAGGGCTGTGGCACAGTGGGTTAACGCCCTGGCCTAAAGCACCAGCATCCCATATGGACGCCAGTTCGAGACCCATCTACTCCACTTCCAATCCAGCTCTCTGCTATGGCCTGGGAAAGCAGTACAAGATGGCCCAAGTCCCTGGGCCCCTGCACCCAAGTGGGAGACCTGAAAGAAGCTCTGGGCTCCTGGCTTCAGATCAGTACAGCTCCAGCCGTTGCAGCCAACTGGAGAGTGAACCATTTGATGGAAGACCTCTCTCTCTCTCTCTCTCTCTGCCTCTCCTCTCTCTGTGTAACTGACTTTCAAATAAATAAATAAATCTTTTAAAAAAAGAAAAAATGAATGAAGGGGCAGGCATTGTAGAGCTGTGGATTAAGCTGCAGTTTAGGATGCCTGTTTCCAGTATCTGCCTAATTTGAGTCCTAGATACTGAACTTCTGATTCAGCTTCCTGCTAATGTGTCTAAGAAGGCAGCAAATAATGGTTGAAGTACCTGAGTCTCTGCCACTCATGTAAGAGACCTGGATGGGGTTCCTGGCTCCTGACTTTGGCATGGCCCAGCCCCAGCTGTTACAAGCATTTGAGAGTGAACTACTGGATGGAAGCTCTCTGTCTACTCTCTCAAATTAATATACTTAAAAATTCTTATGGTATACAAATTCTTTCAGGAAACAAAATAGGGAAGAACACTTTTAAAATGGTATTTATTTACTTACTTGAGAAGCAGAAAGAGTGAGTTCCATCTGCTGGTTCACTTCCCAATGTCTACAATGATTGGGGCTAGGACAGGTGGGAGCCAGAAATTGGAAATTCAATCTAAGTCTCTCATGTGGGTGGCAGGAAGTCAACTGCTTAAGCTTCCTTGGGTCTGCCTGAGCTGGAAGCTGAAGTCAGGGGTCAGAATCAGGTATCAAGCCAAGGCAGTTCTATTTGGGAAGCAGGTATCTTAACCAGCATCTTAACTTTTAGGTTAACTGCCCACCACAGGAATCCTTTCCGACTCATTTGATGAGGCCCTCTAATATTAAGATATGAAAACTGCAGTCCAATATTTCAAATGAACACATGTAAAAATCTATGACAAAGTGTTAGCAAGTCAGTAACATAACCATCTCAGCCAAGTGGGCTTTATCTTGGGAATACAAAGCTGATTTAATATTCTAACCCCCCAACCTCCACAAAGTAGTTCATCAAAGCAGGAAAAGAAAAGAAAAACCATATTCAGATCTTAATGGATGAAGACAAAGCTCACTTAACAAAATTTAACAACTATTTATAATAACACCTCTCAGCAAACTATAAATCGAAGGAACCATCTTGATCTTGATAAAAAGGTATCTACAAAGAACACACAGTTAACACTACACTTAATGACAAGAGACTGAATACCTTCCCCAAATGATCTGGGACATGACAAGAAAACTCGTTCCTACCACTCCCTTTCAGCATCATATTGAAGGTCCCAGACAGTACAATAAAGCCAGAAAAAGAAATAGAGGTCATACAGATGAGAAAGAAAAAATAAAACTCTATTTAGAAAAAACACAATGAGGGCGGGTGCTATGGCATAGAAGGTTAAGCCCCAGCATACCATGTAGGCTCTGGTTTGAGTCCTGATTGCTCCAATTTTAATCCAGCTCCCTGCTTGTGGCCTAGGAAAGTGGCAGAAGACGGCCCAAGTGCTTGGGCCCCTGCACTCACTGGCTTCAATATGGTGCAGCTCTGACCATTGTGGTCATCTGAGGAGTGAACCAGTGGATGGAAGATCTCTCTCTCCCTGCCTCTGCCTCTCCCTCAGTAACTCTTTCAAATAAATGAATAAGCCGGCGCCGCGGCTCAATAGGCTAATCCTCCGCCTTGCAGCACCGGCACACCGGGTTCTAGTCCTGGTCGGGGCGCCGGATTCTGTCCCGGTTGCCCCTCTTCCAGGCCAGCCCTCTGCTGTGGCCAGGGAGTGCAGTGGAGGATGGCCCAAGTACTTGGGCCCTGCACCCCATGGCAGACCAGGATAAGTACTTGGCTCCTGCCATCGGATCAGCGCGGTGTGCCGGCCGCAGCACGCCGGCCGCGGCGGCCATTGGAGAGTGAACCAACGGCAAAGGAAGGCCTTTCTCTCTCTCTCTTCACTGTCCACTCTGTCAAAAAAAAAAAAAAATAAATGAATAAACTTTTACAACACACACACACAAAATACTCTGTCTACATAGAAAATCCTAAAGAACCTACAAAAAAGGTACTAGAAATTAAGATAGTTTAGTAGTAAACTCACAAAATAAAGAGCCATTAAACAGAAATAAGCTTTATTTCTTTGCTGGCAATGTCTAACGACATTTCTGAAGAAACTTGCAAGCTGATTCTCTATAAGAAAAAGCAAAGAAATGGTAATAGCCAGAATGATTTTGAAAAAGGAAAACAAGGTTATAGGACTCTTGATATGTTCTTTTGTTTTTCCTTTAAGATTTATTTATTTATTTACTTATTTGAAAGGCAGAGGGAGAGGAAGAGAGAGAGATCTTTCATCCACCTGTTCACTTTCCATTAAATGGACACAACAGCTGGAGCTGAAACGATCCACGTGGGTGCCAGGACCCAAGTACTTGGGCCATTTTCCTCTGCTTTTCCAGGCCATAGCAGAGAGCTGGATTGGAAGTAGACCAGCCAGGACTCAAACCAGTGCCTATCCCACAGCACCAGCCCCTCATTATGCACTTTCAAGCCTTACCATAAAACTGCAAGAATCAAGGTAGTACGGTACCAATGAAAGGACAGATATACGGATAAATGGAACAAAATACAGTCAAGAAACAGACTCACATACATGGACCCAAATAACGTGAAACACAGTAGAAAGGCAAGTGAATGAAGAAAGGACAATGTTTTTAACAAATGATGTTGAAAAACTGAATAGCCCTTGGGGCCGGGACTGCGGTGCAGCAGGTAAAGCCACTGTCTTCAGTGCCAGCATCCTATATGGGCACCGGTTCATGTCCCTGGCTGCTCTTCTTCTGATCCAGCTCTCTGCTATGGCCTGGGAAAGCAGTAGAAGATGGCCCAAGTCCTTGGGCCCCTACACCTGTGTAGGAGACCTTGCAGAAGCTCCTGGCTCCTGGCTCCAGCCATTGCAGCCAACTGGGGAGTGAACCAGTGGATGGAAGACCTCTCTCTCTCTCTCTCTCTCTCTCTGTCTCTCCTTCTCTCTGTGTAACTCTAACTTTCAAGTAAATAAATAAAACTTTAAAAAAAAACTGAATAGCCTTAAAATCATGAAAAGGATCATAAACTCAAATATAAAATCAAAAATCATACAAATTTCAAGAAGAAAACATAGTTTAACACAAAGTCATGATCCATAAATCATGATTTACTAGATGCATCTTCCTCAAAATAAAAGTTTTTTCTCTTCAGCAAACACTACTAGAAGAATGAAAAAAAAAGCCAAATGCTGATTTAAAAAAAATCTGTAAAACACAGACCTCCTTTGTAGTATACAATATAAAGAACTTCCAACATTCAGTTATAAGAAAACAAAGCACAAAAGCATGAGCTAAAGATCTGAAAAGATCTCTCCATCTCACTAAAAAAGAAAGCTGCAAAATGAGCAAATGAAAATGGTATTAGTAGCACCACTGGTCATCAGAAAAATACAAATTAAAATCATGAGATACAGGTACTGATGTATTCCTAAAACAGAACAAAACTTGAAAATAAAAACCAAAACTTGACAATCCTGAATGTTGAGGAGGCAGACATCTAGAATTTCCATACACTGCTGGTGCAAAGGGCAGAAAGTTCAGCTACTTTGGAAAATAGCTTGGAAGTTTCCTTTAAAAACATGGCCTTAACATACAACCCAGCAATCGCACTATTGTATATTTATTCCCAAAAAATAAAAATACACATTCACATGTAAAAACTGTTTAAAATGGGATCTCTTGTTTTGGAAACTGGAGTCAAAAGGTTGTGATTCCAGATTCCAAATTGTTAATCTAGTACTAAGAAACAGTTTGTCTTTAAGAATCAAATACTAGCACAGCTTAATGCAGATCCCTGGGATCCATGCATTATTTACATAACCAGAATTTTGGTAGATGGGTCCCAAGAATCTGTTAAACTCTACGAAATCCATATACATATAACCACACTGTTGACCTACATCAAAATAATACTTCCTGGATATTCAAGTAAGGGTTTTCCATGGTTCCTAATGCTAGTTAAGAAGATAACGCCAAATTCAGAGAACAGAATGAATGCTATTGCTGAAAAATAATTATACTCTTTTAAAATTTAAACTTTTTCTGAAAATCAACTAAGTTTTGCTAGAACTGTACCTCTGGATATAAACATACCTATCTTATGGCAACAAGGATACATGCATACACTTAAAATGGTATTTTTCCTTTATATAAAGGTGAAATATATTTGTAAAAATGTGAATTATAAAGCTTTTGAACCTTACAACCTTCCTGTTCCTGTTAAAAATGTGGACCTTTAGTATGCCTTCTCTTTCAAAACTCTTAAACCAGGCTTTATGCCCTCATGGAGAGAAGAACAAGAGGAGGTCTGAAAGTAAGAGTCTCTGCATTTTTTTTAACATTAGTACTAAATTTACCAATCCAAAGAATCTTGATATAAGCATGAGAATGGCTTATGTAATATTTTATGAGACATGCATTCCAAGTTGTTATAAAACCTGTTAAGTATTTTAAAACAATTCTAAAAATAAAGTATGTAATGACTCCAGGGTGTTTTTTTAATAAAATTCATGGTAAGAAAAAAAAACTTTAAATTCACTAAAATATCAATTTATCTAATTTCCCTTGAAAATGGCTATATTTTGAATATTTTGTGAACTCACTAGTAGGAAAACATCAGAAATGTTAAAATGATAGTTTCACCTTCTTTTCTTTTCTCTATGGGATGTAACTCCCAGAAACAATATACCCATGCATATACCACAACTAGTCCTTTTAGTATAGAAATGGCCAAATAAAAACACAGATCATCCCTAAAAAACATGTTTACGACAAAGGAGATTGCAACACTTTCTAAAAATGTTTGCAATTTTTTTGATTAAAAAACACAAAAGGTAGGAAAATTAATTAAAAGGTAATGAATGTATGCTCTAAGGATGAAAACCAGAAACAGAATCTGAAGTTTTCAATGGACTACTATAACTATGGAAGTTATTATTTTGAAAACAAAAATTAATAGGGAAAAAACTGTGTTTTGGGGGAAAGAAACCTAGACTCTAGCACAGTTTTGGTATGTCCTTGTCAAATGATCTTTCCAAGTCCCATAAACTTCTTTGAGTCTCACTCTTCATAAGCATTAACATAAAGTGCTGAACAAAGTCAGTGGTACTAGGTTACACCATAATCACTGTATTCATCACCTCTACAGTCTCACAGCTGAAAAACAAATACTTTCTGATATCAATATGAGAGTAACAAAATTTTTTATATTACGTATTTAAACATACCAACACCTCAAAGATCTGTGTAGAGAGAGGTAAAATTTCTCCTCCAGCTTCTTAGGATCTCTTACATAAAACAGATTAATGTTTGTTAGAAATAAAATTTACTCTGCTACAACTTTTCAGGCCTAGTTTTCATTTCCTGGTTATTGTTATTTAACCTTTACCATAATTGGGCTCCATTGTATATAGGTGAGGAGTAGGCAGGTGCTTTTGTAAACAGTGAACTGTGTTACTCCACCCTTGGTGTATAAATAACAGAAACTCAGCATTGATAGTTTCATGAGGTCACATTTCCTGCAGTGACTTTTACATAACCTGGACTCAACAGAAGATTCTAAAGCCATAGTAGAGGATTACATCATATGCTATTAATAAAATGCTTTTAAAGAGAGAATATCTTCAAATTCCAAGATATTAAGTAGGAGAAATTACAATTCACTTCCTTGTTTCTCTAGATATATTTGAAAGTAAATGGAGCTATTATACTACTTCTTGCAGTAATACACTGGATTACAGTAATTCTTGAAAGAGTACAAAATATTTACTTCTGACCAAGAATAGTTTAGAAAAAAAGAGAAAAGAAATTATTCAATACTTTAGGGCAGGTGATTTAAAATTAAAGCTTGCTGCACCAATCAATGTCAATCAACAGTCTTCATGTACAGATGAGCAACCACTGAAAGTAACAACATCTGTCAACCTTTAACCTTTAGAATTAAGACCCAAGATTGTGGGCAAGGAAAAAAAAAAAAAAAACAGGCATTAAAGTCACTACTAAACTGTACTCCCAAACACTTTAATACTCCTGGAATTTGGTGACACAACTTCCATATCACTGATTAACCTTAAAGCATTAGTCTATTATAAGAAATACAGGAAATGAAAAATACAACCAATGAGGCCATTCTATATGGCCCTACATTGGTACACACAATAGGACAAAAGGGTAGTATCCAACAAAAGAACAAAATATCCTAGCTGTGTTTTCTAATAAGGCTAGAAACCCAGCTACTAAACCAAAATTCCGAGTCTTGTTTTCCCTTTATTTAATGTATATTCAAAGCAGACCAAAACTTCCTTTTGACAGGCAACTTAGATTACCATTTATGGAACACCAAGGTTACATATAAAGAGGAAAGAAAACTGTGAAAGGCAAATTAATATATGACAATTTTTGAGGAAGCAAAAGACAAGAGATATAAGAACTTGTGATTATCTGTACTGTGTATGAAAGGGAAATGGGGAGTCTTGTCCATTTTCCCTCTATTTTCTGGTGCTTCCTCACAGAGTTTCCTATAAACACTGTTTACACAAACATTCTTCGACCTATATTTATGTCTTGTGTAGACCACTCCCATTTGTTCACTCCGTTATTCCTCTGTAGCCTCACCTGGTATCCTCTCAGTCTCTTTCCCTTTTAGTTAAATCCAACACTTTTAGCAACCTGCCACAGAGTTATGCATGGACTTATTGTGGGCATCACTATATTAATCTTACTCTAGGCTCTTGTCCTACACAAATAGAAGATTTCTATGTGCAGGCATGTATAAGGTGCACAAAGAGATAACAAAATTTATTCAAAAGATGAAAGTGAACACACACATATATATGAGCATGGGCTGCCCCATGGAGAATGGGCAGTGGGTCAGAGAATTGCCTGAAGGGAAAAGGGGTAGAGGAGAGACTACCTGTATAGCACCTCCAGTTGTGCTCTGTGGCAAAACAAAGGGCCCTCTTTCATGGGGTGGGGTGATGCCTCTACACATATGAAATTACTTGGGAATTTTATGATAGCTCTACAAGCTCCACATGGAGCTTAATACCCATATTTCATGGTGTCCCTACTTAGGTCCTGGATGATACAGGTACATCCCAGGAAAAAGAGCATTTTGATAGGTAGAGGGATAGCATTACATTGTGGGTTTGCAGAGACTTCTAGCTCATACAGCCCTAAAATAGCTACATACTTACACCACACCAGACTCATCTCCCAGACAAGACTGTAAATTGCTTGGTGTCAGAGAGTCATCTTGGTATCTTCTATAAATTATAGCACAGAGTCTTGCACATTCAACATGCTACTTAAAATAATTGCAGATTAAACCCAGTTTCCTGTCAGTCATCCCTAATAATCTTTTATTTTTCTCAGAAATTCAGAGCTATATCTGGGGTAATATCCCTCATCATTATCCTAGACTCTTCCTAGAGACAATTTCACTCTAAATTAAAGGGGGAGTATTTTAGTAAATTACCTTTAAAACTCAGCTTAGTTTCTTGGTTCTTGAAAGTTAAGGAAAACCTGGTTACATAAGGCAAGGTGTTTCTAACAGGTATATTTTCATTCTATAGGGGAAAATTCTGTTTTGGTTAACATAAGATATAGGAATGTTTAAAGTCATCACAAGTGACTTTGTGTCAAACCTTAGGGATCTGACATTAAAATGAAAGTCAGGAATTAGAAATCTCAAGGGGGAAAAAAAACCCCTCTATACTCTAATTTTGAATCTACTGCTCACTACCTGTAAGTCACCAAATTTTTCAAAAGCTAGACATAGCCAAATGTCACCTAAGGAACAAAAATCTTCCCCAAATCCCTTTACCAAGTAAGAACCGATGAGATAGAGGACTTACAGGTCCACTTGTAAGATGAGACCCAAAACTGTTTGTGGCTTGTTGTTTCTCCCTTCTCTTCTACTATGTTAATGTTAGACATCAGCTAGCTAAGGTAGTATTATCTCCAACTGTTGTTAATACATAGAAAGGGAAAAGAAGTAGGCTAGAGATATTAACATAATGTGTTTTTTTACCACATGTCTTTATTAATAGAGGCAAAAGATTGCTTGGTTACCTTCAACAAAAGGCAGAAAGGAGTTTCTAGATACCAGAGTAGGCATTTCAGGATCTGATAGCAAGACATATTTGTTTTTCCACAGATAAAAGTATTTACAGAAGCAATGCAGGTTAGCACTCAGCAGTAACAATTTCCATAAACAAGATAGAAGACATTTGTAAAAATTAATAGAGCGAGGCCAGCACTGTGACATAGCGGGTAAAGCCACTGCCTGCAGTGACGGCATCCCATATGGGCGCTGGTTCATGTCCTGGCTGCTCTTCTTCCGATCCAGCCCTCTACTATGGCCTGGGAAAGCAGTGGAAGATGGCCCAAGTTCTTGGGCCCCTGCACCCATGTGGGAGACTAGGAGGAAGCTCCCGGATCCCGGATTCGGATCAGTGTGGCTCTGACCCTTGTAGCCATCTGGGGTGTGAGCCAGCAGACGGAAGACCTCTTTCATTCTCTCTTATTCTCTCTTTCTCTCTCTACCTCTCTGTAACTCTGCCTTTCAAATAAATAATTAAAGCTTTAAAAAAAATTAATAGAGCAATAGGCTCAGGTGAAGAGAGAAGTAGAACTTTTGGAATGAATAAATACAATAGTGAGAGATCACTGTGAGAAAGTAGAATACAATTTGCATTTGAATCTTAAATCCATCTGCTTTACTTTTGTCTTGAGTAAAACCTTTAATCCCTCTGAGCCCAGAATAAAGAACTCATTTCACTTCTGGCCTTGCATTCCCTGAGGAAGGGGACAAAACCTTTTAACCATTTATGTTTCTACTGCCAGGAAAAAAAAAAAAAAAGCCTATAAATGGACCTTATGTATTTAAATGTCAAGATTACTTTCTTGTTTAGGAATCACACACATTACTTTATATCTTGCTTTTCCAATAATTCAACTCCATATTCAAGGTTATTTATAATGTTCATGAATGACTTGAAGTTCACCAAAAATGGTAATAAATGGTTTTAATCTATCTTTTGGTTTCATTTTCAAAAGCCAAAAACAAGGCACTTGGAAAAATAAGGTTTGATACAAAAGACTTACATTTGTCCTGAACCACATTCTTACATATATTAATGATCTTAATAGTCTGAACCTTCTTATTCAAGCCTATATTGATTTTTCCCAGCACTACAGTGGCCCTCTCCTAGGGAGTAGCAGGTAATGCCCTTAAGATCAAAAGACACGAGCCAAAATAGGTGGAGAATCCTAGTACAGATTGTGTGATCCCAGATTCAATGTCATTGGCCGGTCCTAGAGCTTTTATCACCACAAGCCTTTCACTTTATTTCTATAAAAACCTAAAGCTTTGAGTATCAGACTCTTAATATTAAAAGGTAGTATCTGTTCTTATCAGTTTAAAAGGTAATACCAGTAACACATTGTTTAAGCATCACTAATAGGTAACATGCTCTTTAAAAAATATTTGCTTATTTATTTGAAAAGCAGAGTAACAGAGAGAAAGGGAGAGGAAGAGAGATCTATTTTCTGGTTCACTTTCCAAATGGCCGTAACAGCCAGGTTTGGGCCAGCCTGAAACAGGAACTAGGATTCCATCCTGGTCTCCTTATGTAGGTGGTATGGATTCAAGTACTTGAGCCATTATCTGCTGCTTCTGGAGCACATTAGCAAGGAGCTAAATATTAGGCTTTCCCCTGTACCTACAATGTCATGTGCTCTGGACAATCTGAAATCCACGATGCTTTAGGCCAGGCAAATGACCCTCTTAAGTAAATAACATATTCAGACTAATGGGGTTCAGAACATGCTACCCCAAAATATAGTCAGGCATACTGAATATTTTAAGTTTAAATGATGTGAGAAACAGCAGATACCAGAAAAACTGTGTGACCTTTCCCTGAAGTAGGCCATGAGACCCCCCACGTAAGAGATGTTTTCCCTGGAAGACAGAAGCAGTCTTATTTCTGAAGGTGTCTGGACAGTGAGAGAAATCCAAATGAATAGGCCCAGCAAAACATTTTATTTTCCCTTTTCTACAAGATCTTGCTAGTAGTTTCTTAGGATCTCATGAATTATGACTTGTTTTCATTAGTTGGGGCTTTTTATTCCTGGAGATCAATATTTAGGTTGTAATACCTTGTTATCTAGATTTCGGTATTTCTACACATTATATTTCCTTCATTTTGTATTGTGAGCTAGCATATGGAGAACTACATCTATCTCAGTGTGATGTATAAGAGCATCTCAAGAGGTACTTTTTAGCCACCATCTCCTTGATGGAATGGACGTCTTTGGAAGACTTACAAGGTAGTGGAACACCACCACAAACTGCCTTAATCCCAGGGACTTCAATAACTCCAGGATAAGACACAATTGCTAACAATCAGGTTTGTGTATTCACAATCAACTATTCTCAAAAGTTGTTCTAAGTTTTTGGGGAAAAAAAATTTGCTATTAATACTGCTTCCTTTTGCTTTGAACTGAGACTTAATGTTCTTCTGAATAAAGGATATTCTAGTTCTTCAAGATTTAAAGTATGCAAATTCTTCTGGAGTCATAAAAATGAAAATATAAAGACCATAAGAAATACACAAAAACAGACAAAATCCAAGAGCTATCTATAATAAATAACCTCAGAAATTCTAAATCTAAATATACCATCTGGAAAATTTCTAATAGTTAATATTACTGTTTATATACTCTCATATTCATAAATGAAGGTAAACATATACTACATAGAAAAGAGTTTTAAAAACAGAAAATTGATAAGGCAGAGGCGGTTTTAAATGATTTCTTATTATATAACACTAGCTTTTTATTATTTTTATTAATACAAATAGAATAGATCTTATACATTTCATAGGCAAAATTGCAAGAAGGAAACTACATTTCCCTCACTCCCCTGCTTACCCTAATCTTCCTCCCACCCTCCCCTCATTTCATCACTTTTTGCAAGGCAATAATTTTAATCCATTCTATATTCACAGGATTAATTCACCATTAATCATAGTATTCAACAAGTAAAAAGCAGAAAGACCACAGTTCCACAGGAGTATAAACAATGGCTAAAAATGACAATCATATCCCAAAATGACAATTTAAGTCCTTTACATTATTTGGTATTCTATATGAACTGCTACATAGCAAATAAAATACATGATATTTATCTTTTGGAGACTAGCTTATTTCACCAAGCGTAATGGTTTCTAGTTGTATTCATTTTGTAGCAAAAGACAGTATTTCATTCATTTTTATATACACCACGTTTTTTTTATCCAGTCAAAAGTTTATAGACATCAGGTTGATTTCATATCCTAGCTATCATGAATTGAACTGCAATGAACATGGGAGTATAAATAACTCATTCATATGCTGATTTCATTTCATTTGGGTAAATTACAAGGAATGGGATGGCTGGGTCAATATGGAAGATCTATTTTCAGATCTCTGAGGAATCTCCATACTATCTTCCATAATAGTTGTATTTGTTCACATTCCCACCAACTGTAGATTAGGGTACCTCTTACCCACATCCTCACCAGCATTTATTGTTTTTTGAGTTTTGGATAACAGCCATTCCAACTGGAGGGAGGAGAAGCCTCATCTGATTTTTATTTGTATGTCCCTAATGGCTAATGATCCTGAGCATTTTTTCATATGTCTGTTGGTCATTTGTATTTCATCTTTTCAAAATTTCCTATACATGTCCACTGCCAATTTCTTAATTAGACTGTTTTATTGCTGAGCTTCTTGAGCTCTTTGTAGATACTGAATATTAATCACTTATCAGTTACATAGCTTGCAAATATTTTTTCCCATGCTATTCACTGTCTCTCCACTTTGTTGAGAAGCTTCTTAGCTGGATGTAATCTAATTTATCTAGTTTTGTCTTTACTGTCTTGTGCTTCGGGGGTCTTATCCAAGAAATCATTGCCTGTGCCAATGCCTTGCAGAGTTTCCTGAGATTTTCCTCTAGTAATTTGATGGTTTCAGGTCACAGATTTAGGTCTTTGATCATTCTGAGCTGATTTTTATATAAGGTATAAGATATGAAACTTGTTTCACACTTCTGCATGTGTACATACAACTTTCCAAGCACATTTTGTTAAAGAGACTGTCTTTTATCCAGGGATTGATTTCAGCTCATATGTCAAAGATTAGTTGGTTGTAGATGTGTGGACTAATTTCTGGGGTTTTTATTTTGTTCCATTGGTCTACATGTCTATTTTTGTGCCAGTAGCAGGCTGGTTTGATTATAATGACCCTGTAGTAGATCTTGAAGTTTGGTATTGTGATGTGTCCAGCTTTGATTTTGCTATTTAAGATTGTGTTAGCTTTTTGGGGTCTCTTATATTTCCACATGAATTTTAGCATCTTTGTTCTAGATCTGAGAAGAATGTTGTTGGCATTTTGACTGGGACTGCCATGAATCTGTCTTCCTGTGTTTTCATATTTTCTATAGTTTCTTCCAGCTTCATTCAATTGCCATCAGAAAAGATACATGGCATGATTTCAAATTTTTTTGAATTTTTTGAGACTCATTTTATGGCCTAGCATATGATCCATCCTATAGAAAGCTGCTCCATGTACTGATAAAAAGAGTGTGTATTCTGCAACTGTGGGATGAAATGTACTGTAGATATTAATTAGGTCCATTTGCTCCATCATGTAGATTAGCTCTGTAGTTTCATTGTTGATTTTATGTCTAGTTGACTTGTCCAGTGAAGAAAGTGGAGTATATAAGTCCCCCATTATTATTGTACTGGAGTCCTATATTCCCCTTTAGATCCATTAACATTTCTTTTAAATAGCCAGGTGCCCTGTAATTAGGTGTATGTATGTGTATTAATCTTTGCTTAGTATATACTAAGTTGATCTTCTGTATATAAAGATAATTGAAAAAAATGAAACTTGATGAAGAGTGGGATGGGAGAGGGAGTGGGAGATGGGATGGCTGCAGATGGGAGGGAGGTTATGGGGGAAAAAGCCACAACAATGCAAGTTGCACTTTGTAAATTTACATTTATTAAAAAAAAATCTTCCTATTGAATTGATCCCCTGATAATTACATAATGCCTTTCTTGGTCTCTTTTAATTTTTTTATGTTAAAGACTATTTTGTCAGATATTAGTATGGCTAAATATGTTCATTTTTGCTTTCCATCACATGGAATATCTTTTTCCATCCTTTCACTTTCTGTGAGTAGCTTTGTTGGTAAGATGTGTTTCTTGTAGGCAGCAAAAAGATGGGTCTCATTCTTTAATCCATTCGGCCAATCTGTATCTTTTAATTGGAGAATTTAGGCCATGATAACTAATGACTCGGTACTACCACTGCTTCATAAATATTCCTACTTTTTGCTTTGAATTTCCTTTGTACTTTTACTAGGAGATTTTCTGCCATTTTCTTCTAGCCTGTAGGGAAAGTTTCTGATTAGAAATCATGTTAGTCTAATTGGGTATCCTCTGAAAGTAATCTGGCATTTCTCTTGTGCATATTTTAGAATCTTTTTGTTTTTACTGTTAAAACTTTGTCTATAATGTGTCATCATGAAGATCTCTTCTGATTATGTCTATTTGGAGTCCTTTGTGCTTCCTTTACTGGGATGTGCCTTTCTTTCTCCAAGTTAAGGAAGTTTTCTGTTATTATTTCACTGAATGGGCCTTCTAATCCATTCTCTCTTTTCATGCCTTCATTACTTTTAGTTTTTCTAATTTCTTCTTTTTATTTTTCTTTTTGTTTTTTGTCTGACTGAAATATTTCCAAAGATTCATCTTCTAGCTTGGATATTCTTTCTTCTGCCTCACCAAGTCTGTTGTTGAGGCTTTCCACTGTATTTTCTATTCGCATATTGAATCCTTCATTTCTACTATTTCAGTTTGATTTCTCTTCAAAATCTCTATCTATTGGCAAAATATTTTATCCATATTATGTATGGATTTCTTTATCTCATGAATTTGTTTCTCTATGTTTCTGGCTAATTTTATGATCACTCTTTTTTCAGGCATTTTATCAATCTCTTCATCTTCATATTCTAATATTGAAGTGTTGCTGTGTTCCTTATGGGGAGTCATGTTGTCTTCTTTGTTCTTGTTTCTTGTATTCCTGCATTTATTTTTAGGCATTTGTGGAAACACTTTTCAGTGTTCTTCCTGATGGCTTTTACCTTTGAACTATGCCCCTGTGGCCTAGTGGAGTATCTGCTCCTTCAGTGGATATCCAGAGGCATGTGCTGTGTGAGGCCAGGGAGCTCTGATCATTGCTCAGGGTGTGGTGAGAGTCCAGGGCGACACCCAATTTGGGTGGAGTAGATCTCCTGTATTGTCAGCAGGAGGGAACATATGAACACTTCAGCTGGCTTAATTACAGCCTCACCTCTCTTCCAATGAGATCAATGACCAGTGTTAGCCCACAGTGGCTACAACCTCCACCCACACAGGTGCATGAACCACACAAAAGATCTCTGTGGGCATGAACTGCACAAAGGATCTGTGTGGTCCTCAGTGTGAACATGGAATCTTCTGCAATGACCCACTCCAGGAAATCAGACAGCTCTGAGCCTCTGAAGCCAGACATGGTGATTGCCTAGGGACCCAGCTACACCCCATGCCCTATCATGCAGTTGCAGAATTTCCACAGTGATAATGTGCAAGGCTCCCACAGTCACAGGGCACAAAGAATCCACTCTCAGCTCCATCAGCCTGCCCCATCCACAGGAAGTGCAGAGGCATTCCCAGAGGCAGCTGGCTGTAGGTGCTCTGCCTTGGCAGTTTGAGCTCCAGAGCCTGTGATAGGGTAGGGGGGATGGGAACACGTCACAATCTTAAGTGGGTTCCCAGCCCCCTACTAACCCTCCAAAGGACCAGACTCATAGTCAGTGAGGAATCTGGATTTGTTCTTCTGATAAAATCCCCAAGTCACATGCCTGTATTAGAGCCATTGTAGCCTCTACTGGTGTTAAGATGGTTCTTTCTCCCTGCTGGTGACTGGGCACCTTTTTGGGATATGGGGAGAAAGAAATGTGCTTCTCGTTCACCAGGGAACTTGTCCCTGGCTAGGGCTCCAGGCTGGACTCAAAGTCAGTGTGGTCTATAAAGCTCTCCCTCAGGCAATATCATCAATGACATGGGCTTCCACAGTCTGCTCTCACCTCACTCTCAGCAGCTGATGTGTCCTCTAGCCCCCAGCTATGAGAGTCACTAGTGGTATTCCCACTCATTGTTGAGTGTTTGTAATATCCACAGTGCTCCAAGGCATCTCCTTTCTGTAGAATTTCCACTGTAAACTTCTCTCCAGTTCTCCCCTGGGAATGCACTTCCTCCACTTTTCTTCTATTATCTTCCCTTGGTCAAAATCAGCATATCTTTTCACTACTCAGCCATCTTTGAATCGCTTGAGACATCAACCTTCCATCCACTGACTTATTTCCCAAATGCCTACAACCGTTAGGTCTATGTGAAGGTAATGCCAGGAGAGTAGAATTCATTCAGAGTCTTCCTTATGGGTGTCAGGGACTCAAGTATTTGAGCCATCATCTGTTGCCTCTCAGGGTGTACAATAATAGGAAACTGGATTGGAAATGGAGCTGAGACTCAAACTCAGGCACTGCAATATGGGATGTGGGTGCTCCATGCAGCATCCTAAGATACAGCAAGCAATTGTCCTATAGAGTTCAATTTTTTTAAAAGATTACCAAGAAAAGATGAATATTGGAAATGCAATCTTAAATAACTTTGTAGGAAAAAAAGACGTTGAAAATATTCAGACAGCTATAAATCTGATATTTAGGTCTATTAACCAAAAGAACATGATTTATTGCCCAACCAGCACCTAAAATTATAGTAGAAGATACAGTTAATTCATTCATGGAAACTTAAAATTCAATACTGTAAACAGCTGCCAAATTTCCCTACTGCTAATTTGGGCCAATGATCATAAAACCTACCAACTGTGTTTTCTTTTGGTAGAAAATGCTGGAAAATAACAAAAAACTCAGAAAGAGAGAAACTTGAAGTTTTTACCTCTATGTATTAAAAAGCAGGATTGTAGGCAACACAAATCACCCAAATTGTAACACTAAAAGCTATCAAATATTCTCAAGAAAACAATAATCCTATAGCTTGAACTTTAGATTTGCAAAAAATTTGACATCATTTTCCAACAGACAGACACCACAGGTTATAGTATCGTTATTTTTTAGACTAACCTTCCGAACTTCAAGTAAAATTTCCTCCCATAAAAGAAGGAATAAATACCTGCTCAATAACTTAAAGAAAAATAAAGCAACAAACTTATCACATTCTAAATAGTTACCAAATAGATTTCCAAACTAAAACTCATAAAGCACAAAGGACATGCTTACTTTTATATATAAAGCAATCACATCTGTTTGACACAGCAATGACCCTCCTATACTATCCTTGCTCAGGTGCGCTGAAGGATGGAAGGGGGCACACAAGATGTATACACGCATGATATAAGAGAATCCCAGTAGTATACAGAGTTAGGGACAGAGAGGTGAGAAACAAAATCTAGGATTTTTCAAAAAATTTAAACCAAATCTTCAAACATATGAAATCATAAACTAATAACCTAGTGATTTATTTATATGAATGACAATCTGTCATTTCAGTAATTCTCAGGGATTGAATTAGACGGTTAGATCTCTTTTAAGAATGACCCAGCCGTTCCATTCCTGGGAATTTACCCACAGGACATGAAATCAGCATATGGAAGAATTACCTCTACCCCCATGTTTGCAGCAGCTCAATTCATATAGTTAAGTTGTCCATCAACTGATGACTGGGTAAGGAAAATGTGGCATACATATATATTTACATAAACATGATGGAATATTACTCAGCCATATGAAAAATGGACTCCTGTCTTTTACAACAAAACGGATGCAACTGGAGACCACTATGCTTAATGAAACAAATTCCCAAAAGATAAATACTATGTGTTTTCTATATGCAGCAGCTAGTACAGAGTATAAAAAAACTATACATGAGTGAAATTTACATATTGAGGTTTGATTACTGATTATAGCCCTTATCTATAATCCTGAGGAACAGTTTTTCTACTTCATAAAAAAATTATAAATACAACTATAGTAAATATTATCTCTTCAGACAGAGATAGAATTTTGCAAAACAAACTTTCTACTCTTTGCCCTAACCCACCTTTTATAAAAGCAGTGCATTATTTATTTATGAAAGAATAGGACAGGGAGTGATGAATCTATTCTCCATAATCTGTCTCCCGTGGTAAACGAAGAATCAGTAAGCAAATTCTACTTGAGACAAGGGAATTTTTTCTTTCTTTATCTTAATACTTAGTTGGATACAATTTTGAAAATTAAGAAACTAAACAGTAAGCTGTAATAAATAAATAAATATACATATATATATAAAAATATCACTGCTAAGGTAATTAAGAAATTTAACTCACCATTTTTTAGGTTTCGATAATGGTTTGTATTTGCTGTATTTTACCCGCCATTCAAGAACTTCTTTACAGCGCTGACACACTCCCTCATGAAGTTTTGCATTAATTCTCTTAAAAATAAATAGAAAAACAAATTGAGATTTTTCACTCATGAGCCTAAATGACAAATCCTATAAAAAGGCATATGAGAAACGTTAAGTTTTTAAGAAATAATAACAAAATTTAATCTGTATAACATTCTGAAGCACTGTGCATTTTTACATACACTATTCAGTTTGGTTCTTTACAAAGGCAATGGATCTTAACAGGGTGTAGTGCAGAATCATCTAGAAATTTCTTAACATCCTGGCAGGTATATATTGAGCAAGTCCCCCCCATTCACCCTGATATTTATGTTATTAACACTCAAGACTATACAGTGAAGACATGCGCATTTTATGACATAAATTATGCCTCAGCAAAAATGCAATAAAATGAATCCTAACTCCTATCTTAAAGACTACTATTTTAACAATACAAATCCTACCAGTGAGTTGGAATTAAACTGAGAAATCAGTCCTGAATTGTCCGCTGGCAGGGGGAGAGCAGAGACCATATAAGTTGAACAAGGACTGCCAGGGAGAAGCAGCTGGAAGCAAGAAAGCATTTATTTCATTACTCAATTTTATCCTCTTGTATTCTCATGTTAGGAAAAATACTTTAGAAAATTTCCCCTGCTAATATGGTATCTTCAAAACAGAAAACAAGTACATGCACGTGAATATCCTGGTGAAGAAAGGGCTTGAAGAGGGGAAAAAGTGTTTTTAATTTTCTTTTCAAAAGAAAGTTGAGAAAAGAGAAGGATAAAAAAATGTAAATGGTCATATATTCTTTTTAACAGTTTTAAATTCTGTAACATACCAATTTGAATCAGGATTTAGACTACCTATTTTCTCTGAGTACTCTGAGAATTGTCTACTTTGTTTTGGCTGTGGAAGCTTGGTCTTTGCCCATTGTTGGAATAATGAATAGAGGACATTTTAAATTTTCTTTGCTCCTTTTGTTTCTTTTTAAAAATTTCTCAGGGGAGAAAGAAACACATCACAAAGACACAGATTATTTGAAATGCTGTTGGTCAGTGAGTTAAAAGCATAATGTATACTCTAAATCATCTGAAATAAAGCACACCTTTTGAACAGTGTTGATACTATAAGTTCTATACAAAAAGAAAATAATTTGACAAAACACTTATTCAAAGACAAAATATTTCAAGGATATTTTCAAATACATAAATTAATCTGTGAATAAATTATGTTCGAGTTTAACTCTATCGTGAAAAATATATTCTGCTATCTATGAATTATGTATCGGTGCATTCCTTTCTTCCTGACAGAGACGCAGAGTCCTGGGGAAACCAATTGCTGAATGTCATTATCTCCCCTCTTGCCCTTGATCCACTAGCTTACCAGAAAGAAAATTTGTCTACACTCCAAATACTCTGCCCTGCAACCTCAGCCCTTTATTATCACAAACCAGGCTGGCTAAGAAACATGCAGAAATGGAGTTCACATTTCATCAATTGTTCTCATTGTTCTCTTTTGCTTACAAAATCTCACTGAAAGCAGTGACTTTTGTTTCCTTAATTCTAACAATAAGAGGAATGAGCTAATGACTTGGAACTATGATTACAATATGAATGTCACAGAAGCTTTCCAAAAGGAATATTCTTAGAATACAGACCATCTTATTACCTGCAGTTTTACTACTTTTAATACTTTGCGCTTGTTAATTAGGAGGCATTATTTGGTTTCTTGTTTGTTTCTGTGTCCAATTTCGGACTAGTTCATCTTGATTTACAAAGCTGTGCATAGTTAGGAAACTGGTTTCTTTAGGGTGGATCAACAGTAGAACAAAACAGGTCTTTGTGGGAACTTGTCCTGTGAGTGATGTGTGAAGCAGTATAAATGGAGATGTTGTACAGAGTTCACATGACTGACAGACACTACTGCAAATTTTAACTTGATTTTTATGTGTTAAGAAATGAATAAGGGTAAGACTTTGAATGAATAGTACTTAAAAACAGGTACAAAACAAAAGAAAAGGATACACCTTGTTTGACCATATTTGGTAAACTACAAGAAAATTCCAGAGATGTGAGCGCAGAAAGCTGAATCCTAGGTCTAGGAATCATTTCCCTGGAGCAAAGGAGACGAATCTTACCTCACTCACAACTACCTCAGTTTGGCAATTAATATTAATGTATCCCTCACTCTGGGAGATCTTAAGTTATTAAGGTTAAGATTTAAGTGTGCTCAAATATAAAATATAAAATCAAAACTTAGTTTTACAAATACAAAAGCCTCTCAGGATAATTTAGTTCAACAATGAAGTTTCCAGATTTTTAAAGGAGGACCAAAAAAAGAGACAAAAAACAAAAATATTTCAGTGGAAAATCCCACCAAACTTAGTAATCAGCTAAAGAAGAAACCACATATATTAAATGAATTTTTTAAGTTAGAATAAACGTAAAGCACATCAAAAAACACTCCTACTTTTGTATATAATGTCTTAGTCATCATTAATTCATGTACATATTTTAGCATGCTAGCCTGCTCCATGCCTTTTGCTGTCAGGTAATATGGTAAAGTCATATAACAATTTCAAAAAGAGACTGGTTGATTGATTGCAACTTCCAAGAAGGTAGCAAGAACAAACTATAAATATAACATTGGATCAAAGTGCTGATGCTAAAGAAGTGTTTTTTATTTAATGGACAGAAGATATATACTATAAGAGAAAGGAATTTGGATACCATTCGAAAGTGAGTAATGTAATTTTTCATTAGGCACATTTTTATCTTACTGAATTACATTTAAAAATATCTATTAAGTTTTCTAGAAATTTTCCCTTTTCCTAAATTTGGCTATAGGATATAGGATCCCTGGATTGCCAAACTTAAATGACTGACAATAACATGAAAACCAGGGCTAGCACTGTGATATAGCAGGTAAGGCCCCACCTACAGTGCCAGCATCTGATATGGGTGCTGGATCAAGTCCCAGCTGCTCCACTTCTCATCCAGCTTCCTGCTAATGCACCCAGGAAAGCAATGGGAGATGACTCAAGTGCTTGGGCCCCTGCACCCAGTGTGAGACCTGGAAAAAGCTCCTGGCTTTGGATCAGCCTAGATCCAGCCACTGAGGCTACTTGGGGAGTAAACCAGTAGATGGATGATCTCTCTATCTCTCCCCCCCTCTCTCTGTAACTCTGCCTTTCAAATAAATAAGTCTTTTAAAAAAACTCTCAAAAAAAAAAAGAGAAAACCTGTCATTTAGATTTTAACTTTCTTATAGTAAACTACATTATTTCAATTTCTTTTAATACCATTAGAACATTGTTGCACACAAAGTATCTTACAAAATAAATACAACCAAAAAACAGAGGAAGGAATCAGAATAACGGGAAAAATAAGGGCAGGCAGGAAAAATAAGAAAATGGTAAGGAACAGCTGGGAAGTGCACCTGCTAAAGCTTGCCTAAAAGTGAGATCTGAGCTTTTCAGCAGCATAACATAACTGGATATCTGTAACACACCAAAAACCCAGTTTCTCAAAGGCAACACAATTATTCTTGTTATTAAAATGCAAAGTTTCATCTTTCCCAAAGAACACCACGTGATATAGTAAGCAAAGTTCTCAAAAAACATCCCCACAACACAGAGCACTTCAAGCACTTTACAGAAATGCTTCTGTCTCAGTTCTCAATGTAGGCCAATGTTACAGTGCCCAGCAGAGTGGTTAAAAAAAAAAAAAAAAAAAAAGCTATTCCTAGGAATGCAGTGATCTGAAAGAATGCACTTCATATTAGAAGGCCATCTTCAAAAATACTCTCAACTGAGTTCTGAAAACATCGCTTGACCCCCAATCCAACTTTGGGGCCAGCACTATGGCACAGCCAGTTAAGACATTGCCTGCAGTGCCAGCATCCCATACAGGCTCCAGTTCCAGTCCCAGGTGTTCCACTTCCAATCCAGCTAATGCACCTGGGAAAGTGGTGGAAGATGGCCCAAATTCCTGGGAACCCCTTACCCACAGAGGAGACGGGGTAAAGCTCCTGGCTCTTGGCTTCAGCCTGTCCCAGCCCTGGTAACTGCACCCATTTGGGGAGTGATGGAAGATCTCTGTCTCTCCTTCTCTATAACTCAGCCTTTCAAATAAATAAATAAATAAATAAATATTTAAAAAACATTCCCCTCTATTATGAAAAATGTCAAACTTGCAGGGAAAAAGGTAAAGTAGTATAAATATATAGCTACAATCATTAAACTTTTACCCATCTGCTTTTTGTGGGGTAGGGACTACACTTAAGTCACTAACAAGACACTCTACCTCTTAAAACTCATACTGGAAATAGACTTCCTTCTACTTAATAATACTTCCCATACCCTGAAAATAAAGACTTTCTCCCATGTAACAATTCTGTTGCTATACCTCAAAACAATGAAAAGTAACTTCCTAATATCACTGAATGTAGCCAGTCTATATTGAAATTTTCTTTGAGCTATTTTTTCCCCTCAAAATCATAATCAAATCAGTATTTAGGCACTGTTAAGCTGTCATCTTTCTTTTGACCTAGCACTGTACCCTCAGCACGGCACCTTTTATGCCCTATTACATGGATGTTTTTGAAAATATCAATCAAGTTGTCTTAGAGAATATTCCACATCTCAGATTTATCTAATTGTTTTCTAATAGTGTAATTTAATTCATTGCTTTATCTCTTACATTTCCTCTAAAGTACATCCAGGTGAGGTATTCTTTGATTGGAATAGCTCTTAGGTACTGCTGTTGCTGCATACTTTTTATTATTGAAAGTCAGGAGGGACATAATACATACTTCTCCCTTGGTCAGCATTGTTAAATTTGACTGGTCACTTGCTTAAGGTGGTGACACAGATCTACTCAAATTATAAAGATCAGCAAACTCCAAAGAAGTCAATGTCAATATACCATTCCATAACATTCTATTTCATGGTTTTAGCATTCATCCATGATCCTTGATAGAAGCAATCATTTTACTAAAGGATGTAGAATGTTAACTTTAATTCTATTCTTTCTACAATAATTGAATAAAAGAACATAGATTAAGTCAGTTTTAAAAATACGTAAAGTAAAATTCACCCATTTTAGGTATGCAGTACTAAGAATCTGACAACCAAAATACACATTTCAATCACTCTGTGAAGCTCCCTCATGTCTATGGTTGCAATCCCACCTATGATGTCTCCCTTAGATCAATTTTAAGTTTTCTCCTGTAGTGTTGGTTTTTTGTTGTTGTTGTTGTTGTTAAGATTTACTTATTTACTTGAAAGGCAGGATGACAGAGAGAGGGAGCAATGGAGGAGGAGAGAGGCAGTCCAAGAGAAAGAAGTATCATCCATTAGCTGGCACACTTCCAAATGGCCAGGCCTGGGAACCTAGGACTCCATCTGGATCTCCCACGTAAAGTGGCAGTTTTTTTGGAAGTTCAGTAATTTTAGATTTATTATTTAGTCTATAATCCATTTTGAGTGCATTTGTGTATTGGTAAAGAATCCTGGTAGAGACTTTTTCAAAATTTTACAAAATGTCCAAATGTTCCCATACCATTGAATTGATTATGTATCTTTGTCAAAAATGAAGTATGTATGGGTCTATTTCTGGACTCAATATTCTGTTACATTGGTCTACAGGTCTACTCTTTCACTGACATCACCTTGTTTCAATCACAGTAGCTTTATGGTAGGTTCTTAAATCAGTACGTGAGTTCTCTAAATGTGATCTTTTTCCAAATTGTTCAGCTGTTCCAATTTCTTTTTTTTCTGTATAAATTTTTGAGTCTATTTACTGATTCCAACAAAAAAAATCTGCTCTAATTTTGATTAGGATTACACTGAAATTATCAATCATCTCCGGGGAGAATTAACAATTTAACAATATTGATTCTTCCAAACCACACTTGGGTTCAAGTCCCAGCTGTTTACAAACCCATTCCATTCCTAGGATAAAATCCCACTTAGTTGTGATGCACTTTTCTTTTTATTTACTGGAAAGTCCAGTATGTTAATATTTTATTGAGGACTTCTTGTCTATGTTCATGAGGAATACTGGTCCAAAACTATTTGGGTTTTTTTTTTTTTTTTGCTAATAATGTCTTACTGTGGCATCTAGCTCAGTGGATAGAAAATTCACATACAAGTGTTAGAAGAACTTAAAATAGAAAATTTTATAATTGGAAGACTTACTAGAGCATTAAAAAAAATCTTGTATAATGAGCTCAAATCCATATTTTAATGTTTCTAAGTACAGTGAGTTTTTCTTACACACACACATGCACACAATCTAAGAAGTTAAGCTCAATTTCTCATATTGTAGCTATCCTGCTGACTTGATCATGTTTCCAAGAAGACTTTTAGGAGTCAATTTTACAGGTAGACAAACATGAGTGGAGGGGTCACTGCTGTGGCGCAGTGGGTTAATCCTCAGCCTGTGGTGCTGGCATCCCATATGGGCGCTGGTTCGAGTCCTGGCTATTCCACTTCCCATTCAGCTCTCTGCTGTGGCCTGGGAAAGCAGTAGAAGACGGCCCAAGTGCTTAGGCCCCCACACCCGAGTGGGAGACACGGAGGAGGTTCCTGGCTCCTGGCTTTGGATCGGCACAGCTCCAGCCATTGGTGGCCGATTAGGGAGTGAACCAGCAGATGGAGGACCTTTCTCTCTCTCTCCCTCTCAATATCTGCAAATCTATCTCTCGGGTAAATCAATAAAATCTTTAAAAAACTTAAAAAAAAAAAAAAAGTGGGGCAGAGGAGAAGACAACATTCAAACTTCACATGGGAATTTCTTTCAGAGGCAGGTGGCTAGCCTAGCAGTTAAGATGCTGGTTAAGGCACATGCATCCTGTTAACAGAGTACTTGGGTTCAATGCCCAGGTCCAGCTCCTGAGTCCAGCTTTCTGTAACACAAACCCCAGGAGCAACAGTGATGGCTCAAGTATTGGGTTCTCTGCTTTCCAGAAACAGGCTGCAGAAACATGCTTTGGCCCAGATGTTGCAGAAAATGTGGGAACTGAACTAGCAGAAGGAAGTTTTCTCTGTTTCTCTCTCAAATAAATAAAAATCGAAGAAAAAATCTCCTTCATATTCTGTCCAGTTATCTATAAATAATCTGCCTACTGCTTGGTTTTGCAACTAGTTCTGCCACTTAACATGCATTTTTACTATGTATTACCAATGGTATATGACATTAAAAGATTAATAATTTCTTTTTGTATACAAAAATAACTATATTGTTAACACATTTAAAACAATGTTATAGCGAGCCGGCATTGTGGCACAGTAGGATAAGCTTCCGCCTTTGCCACTAACATCCCATACGGGCACTGGTTCAAGTCCCTGCTACTCTTCTTCCAATACAGCTCTCTTCTATGGCCTGGGAAAGCAGTGGAAGATGGCTCAAGCACTTGGGTCCCTGTACCCACTGGAAGAAGCTCCAGGCTCCTGGCTTCGGTTCAGCCACCTCCGGCCATTGACGCCATTTGGGGAGTGAACCTGCGGATGCAAGATCTTTCTCTTTGTCTCTCCCTCTCTCTGTCTGTAACTCTCTCAAATAAATAAACAGTTTTTTTAAAATGTTACATGTAACATAAAATGTATAAAACAATGTACATATATTCATATTATATAAATTTTATAAAATCACGCATGAAGAAAAAAATGACAATTCTCATCACTCCAAAATTCTACACTTTCCAGAATTTCAAGCATATACATATGTGTGTAAAAATTTTGGTTTTTTTCTGTAGATGTTGTTTTATAACTTTTAATCATAATTTTTCATATTTCTATATATATTTAAAGCATGTTTATGTTAGCTGCACTATTGTCTCTGACTTAATATATCATTTGCATACTTAACCTACTTCCTACTTGACAATATGATTATTTCCAATATTTTAAAAAAATTTTTTTCTAATTTTGAAAAACGCATTGGTTATAAATATCAATAAATTTCTAATGACCTTGCAAATTCTCATATTTTATTTATAGGTAACTAATTATGGTTCCAATTAAAAAGGGAATTTTAGAGGCTGGCATTGTGGCACAGAGAGTTAAGCTGCTGCCTGCAACACCAACATCCCATATGAGCTCCAGTTTGAGTCTTGTTCCATTTCTGATCCAGTTCTCTGCTAATTCACCTGGGAAGGAAGCAGAAGATGGCCAAGGGCTTGAGCCACTGCCACTCACGTGTGAGAACCAGTTGAAGTTCTTACCACTCATCAGGCTTTGGCTTGTCCCAGTCCTAGTCATTACAGCCATTTGGGGAGTGAGCCAACAGATGGAAGAAAGATGTTTCTCTCTCACTCTCTCTCTCTCTCTCTCTCTCCCCCCCCACCCCCCATCTTCTGTAACTCTGCCTTTAAATATACAAGTAAAATGTTTTTTAAAAAGGAATTTTATCAGATGTAAACACTCATAGTAAAAAAAAAAAAAAATAGCAGTCCCTTTCACCAGTCAGGCACATACTACTCTTATGTTGTTTCACCAGTTTACATCTATGAACAAAACAAAAGTTCATATCCTTGCTTTAACTGCCAATCTACAACCACAGACATAATTATAGAAATGATCACTAATACTTACACACATTTATATTACCATTATACAAAAGTTCAAGGGGCCGGCGCCGTGGCTCACTTGGTTAATACTCCACCTGCAGCACCAGCATCCCATATGTGCGCTGAGTTCTGGTCCCGGTTGCTCCTCTTCCAGTCCAGCTCTCTGCTGTGGCCCGGGAGGGCAGTGGAGGATGGCCCAAGTGCTTGGGCCCTGCATTGCATGGGAGACCAGGAGGAAGCACCTGGCTGCTGGCTTCGGATCAGTGCAGCTCCAGCCATGGTGGCCATTTGGGGTGTGAACCGACGGAGGGAAGAACTTTCTCTCTGTCTCTCGCTCTCACTGTCTAACTCTATCTGTCAAAAAAAAAAAAAAAAGTTCAAAATATGTGCACATTGCTCAAGTCAACTGAGTTGTATTAAAACAAGAATGACTGAATTTATAAGGAGTGCACATAATTATATGGATATTGAAGCAAATGTCTCCTGTGTCATCTGAAAAATTTGTTTTGCTTTTTGACCCTGGCAGTCAAGATATATCTGAATTTGTTACTGAATTTTATCATTTTTATGTGTTCTATTATTCACAAAATGAGCTAGTCATATAAATAGCCCAGAAATACTTTTGAAATGAGTTATAGTAGTTTCATTGTCTCAAATGAAAAATGTAAAATCGAAGTCAGTATAGGTTTCCCTCTTTTTAAACTACATTTGTTCAATATAGCTAATTAGAGATTAGCTGTCAACACAAGAATTTTAAAAAAATTTCAGCCCATCTCTTCCAAGCAAAATATAAACTTAGTGTTCTAATACATATACATACACACTTAGATCAAAAACAAATATTTGGCCGGCGCCGTGGCTCAATAGGCTAATCCTCCACCTTGCGGCGCCGGCACACCGGGTTCTAGTCCCGGTTGGGGCGCCGGATTCTGTCCCGGTTGCCCCTCTTCCAGGCCAGCTCTCTGCTATGGCCAGGGAGTGCAGTGGAGGATGGCCCAGGTGCTTGGGCCCTGCACCCCATGGGAGACCAGGAAAAGCACCTGGATCCTGGCTCCTGCCATCGGATCAGCGCGGTGCGCCGGCTGCAGCGGCGGCCATTGGAGGGTGAACCAACGGCAAAAGGAAGACCTTTCTCTCTCTGTCTCTCTCTCTCACTGTCCACTCTGCCTGTCAAAAATAAAAAAAAAAAAAAAAAAAAAAAAAACAAATATTTGGTTTTTTTAATACGTAAAACATTAAAAGATACCTAAGGCATAATGTGAGGTATATCTACACTGTGAAATAAAATAATTTTCTTCCCTGTAGTCCATCTTCCTCCCATTCATTCTAAACTAATCACAAGTCTTTAAGACACCAATAACTGCAAGAAGTGAAAATATATGCTAGAAATACTCAAAATGCCCCTCTTGTCCAACTACTTACAACATAAGCTTTTTCTAGTTAAGAAATAGTATCTGATTCCCTCCTCCCACTTTCCTTGTCACTGCTGAAATCTTTAACAAACAACATCTGCAAAAATAAACAATCGCATTTTCATCCAAAGGCTGAATACAAAATGAGTTTTGATCATCCTGAACAGAAGACTATTCTCTCAATCAGTAAGTAGAAACTATCAGTTGCTAGTATACAGACAGGATCTATCTATAAACTACCTACAGATACGTTCCAGCAGACAAGCAAACTGCCCGGATTTTCATGGACACTTAAACAGTCACACCTGCCTGCAGGCAGAAACATGCTGAGGAAATACCTCCTTCTGGCAGGGGAGGAAACCTTTATTAAGTCAATTTTACTTTCCAAAGTATATTTTACTTAATTTTTTTCTTGACTTTACTTACTTTTAAGGAAAAATTAAATTAAATTGATGCTATATATGTTAATAAGTTAGTATTTCTGAAGTATTCTAATAAACACTGCACTGATAAATCTCTTGAAATTTTAAAAGACGTAGTCAGAGTTTGAACAAAGAACTCTGGTATTAAAATTTTAATTTTGTGTTATGAATACTGGAAAATATTTAAGAAAGAACCACAATGTACAACACACACAAAAAATTCTCAGCAGAAGGAATATTTGTTTTCTATGTGCCTTAAAAGTTTTCTGTTTCTCATCATTCTCTTCCTTAACATTTGAGTTTTTTGGTTGTAAAATGTTTAAATCCTTTCTTATTTCCTTTTGTGTATATTCTACATCTCTTATTTGTGATTAACATGAAGGTTGCATTTAACAACCTGAATTTATAACGCCCTAATACCAGCTTAATTTCAACACCATGGGCCTAGTGTTGTGGCACAGCAGGTTAATCCACAGCCTGCAACACTAGCAACCATATGGGCACCATGTTAAGTCTCAGCTGATCCACTTCAGTCCAACTCCCTATTAATATGCCTGAGAAAGCAACAGAAGATGGCCCAAGTACATGGGCCCCTGCACCCATGTGGGAAACCCAGAAGAAGCTCCTGGCTCCTGGCTTCAGATCAGCACAGCTCTGGCTATTGCAGTCATTTGGGAAGTAAACCAGCAAATGGAAGATCTGTCTCTCTCCCTCTCCCTCTCTGTAACTCTTCCTTTCTAATAAATAAATCTTTTTCAAAAATTTCAATAATAGGGGCCAACGTCGTGGCTCACTTGGCTAATCCTTTGCCTGAGGCACCGGCATCCCATATGGGCGCTGGGTTCTAGTCCTGGTTGCTCCTCTTCCAGTCCAGCTCTCTGCTGTGGCCCAGGAAGGCAGTGGAAGATGGCCCAATGGCCCAAGTGCTTGGGTGCCTGCACCCGCGTGGGAGACCAGGAAGAAGCACCTGGCTCCTGGCTTCAGATCGGCGCAGAACCAGCCATAGAAGCCATTTGCAGGGTGAACCAACGGAAGGAAGACCTTTCTCTCTCTCTCACTGTCTATCCCTATAAAGAAAAAATTAAAAAAATTTTTCAATAATATATATTTTTTTAAAATGCTCCTTTAAGCTACCTCCTCACCCCTTTCCATTGCTGTCAGAAAATTTCTGCTTCATGCATTGTGCATCCAAAAACATAAACCACTCTTTTAAATGCATTCCTTAAATTATGCAGAAAGCAAAACATAGGGTTACAAACCAAACTTATAATACTAGCTTTCAGACTGTTTTTTAAATGTACTAGTCTCCTAAATCATATAGAAAAAAAGTAGAGCCGGCGCCGCGGCTCACTAGGCTAATCCTCCGCCTAGCGGCGCCGGCACATCGGGTTCTAGTCCCGGTCGGGGCACCGGATTCTGTCCCGGTTGCCCCTCTTCCAGGCCAGCCCTCTGCTGTGGCCAGGGAGTGCAGTGGAGGATGGCCCAGGTGCTTGGGCCCTGCACCCGCATGGGAGACCAGGAAAAGCACCTGGCTCCTGGCTCCTGCCATCGGATCAGCGCGGTGCGCCGGCCGCGGCGGCCATTGGAGGGTGAACCAACGGCAAAGGAAGACCTTTCTCTCTGTCTCTCTCTCTCACTGTCCACTCTGCCTGTCAAAAAAAAAAAAAAAAAAAAAAAAAAAAAAAAAAAAGTAGAATTACATAGTTATTACAATACTAGGTTTTATAATTGCCCACTACTTTACTGAGATATTCATTTTTTCATATAGCTTTGAATTATTGTCTAGTGTCCTTTCAACCTTAACTTCCAGGACTCTTAAGCATTTCTCGGACAGCAGGTCTAGTGGCAATGAACATCCACAACTTAGGTTTATCTGAGAAGGTCTAACTTATCCCTTACTTTTGACGAACAGTTTTACCAGATTTAGGATTTCTGGTTGACAGCTTTCTTTTACATTTGGAATATATCAGTTCGTAGTCATCTGTCCTCCAAAGTTGTGATGAGAAATCTGATCATCTTAAAGAGTTCCTTGTATATAATAAGTCACTTCTTTCTAATGTGTTTTTCATTTCAGTTATTGTATTTTGCAGTTCCAGAATTCCTTTCTGGTTTCATTTTAGGTTTTCTATGTTGTTATTCTTGTTTTCATCTTTTATTTAATAACAAAAACTTATTTATTTGAAGGGCACAGTAACAGAAAAGAGGAGAAATAGAGAGAAATAGTCTATCCATTGGTTCACTCCCCAAATTACTCTTATAGCCAGGGCTGGACCAGGCTGAAGTCAAAAACCTGAAACTCCATCTAGGTCTCCCACATGGGTAAAGCACACAATTACTTGGGCAATCTTCTGCCACTCTCCGTTCTTCCCTGCTGCATTAGCAGGGAGCTGGTTTGGAAACAGAGTAGCCAAGACTCAAGCAGAGGCCACACAGGATAGGAGAGTCACAGGAGGCTACTTAACTCACTGTGCCACAATGCTGGCCCCAGGTTTCCACCTTGGTCATACGTTTTCTTTACATTCTCCACAACCTTTTGGATACTTTCAGATCTCTTCAAGAGACGATTTTACTTTTTTTCCTCTGAATCGGCTGTTTTTTCCTCGTTTTTTGTATGCCTTGTGATTTTCACTGAGAACTGCACATTTTAATCTAACAATGTGGCAACAACTCATAAAATCAAATTCTCCCCTCCCTCAGGGTTTGCTGTTTTCTGTTTTTTCTTTCTATTATTGTGGACTATCTCTGTACCAACAATCAGCCTTCTCAACTCTTTTCTGAGCACACACCTCTCCCTAGGTATATGAAGTATCTTTCCAATTTCCCCCATATATGAGATTTTTAAAATAATTATCTTCGGGGGCCAGCACTGTGGCGTAATAGGTAAAGCTGCCACCTGCAGTGCCGGCATCCCATATGGGCACTGGTTCTAGTCCAAGCATTTCCACTCCTGATCCAGCTCTCTGCTATGGCTTGGGAAGGCAGTGGAAGACCACCCAAATTCTTAGGCCCCCATACCTGCATGTCAGACCCGGAAAAAGCTCCTGGTTCCTGGCTTCAGATGGTCACAGCTCCAAACATTGCAGCCATCTGGGGAGTGAACCAATGGATAGAAGACCTCTCTCTCTCTGACTCTCAAATAAATAAATAAATATTTTTAAAAAATTATTATTTTCAAATTTTATTTGAAATCCAGAGAGACAGAGAAACAGAGAGATTCCATGTGCTGGTTCATTCTCCAAATGCCCTTAGCAGCTGGGGCTGGACCAGGCGCACGAGACTCAATCAGGGCTTTCCAAGCAAGTGGCAGTGGCAGAGAGCCAAGTACTTGAGTTATCACCTACAAAGCTGTATATTAGCAGGAATCTGGATTAGAGCCAGGAGTTGAACCATGCACTCTAATACAGGATGTAGACTTTCTAAGTGGCAGCTTAAGCCACTGCACCAAATGCTTACCCTGAAGTTATTTCTAAATGTCACAGACTTCAATGTCTGGCTTCCAAATGGAGAAAAAAGAAAAATGAAAGGAAGAAGAGGAAGAGAGCTAGTTCTTAAAATTATCTGGAAGTCACTGCATCCAGAGAGAAAGGGGCTTGCAATAATGGGGTGGAGGGTGTACAACAGTGGCCACTAGCCTTTTTGCACCTCTAATATCAGAAGTAATAATCAGTCAATAACCAGTGAAAACATTCCATTATTTGGAAGACAGGATCCTTTTTGCCCACTCTGTCCTCTGCAAGCTGAGTACAAGCTGCTCCTGGAACACATATATGGCCGCAGCTGATACTAATCAAAATTTACTGTCCAAACCTTCCCCCTAGAAATTCCAAGATTCTGAAGCTTCAGAGTATCAAAACAGTTCCATCAGACAGACTCTGCCAGTGCAATTGTTGTCTGGCTGGGAAAACCAATTCCTGGTACTATCTACTATGTCACTATCTCAAAATCCATTATCCCACCATTACCTTTTGAGAGGAAACTGTTATATTCCCTTTTTGGTTATATATATATATACTTAAAAGCATTCCTCAGACTGATTTTCAGAGCTCTCCACAACTTGATCTCTACTTTCCTTTCTGGTTCTACTATTTTTCCTGTCCCAAGTAAAATAGGTCTGGTAGTGCAGAATCACACTCTGCCTTCTCTTAAATTCTTTGTACATCAGATTTCTAGACCCCACCTCCTGAGACTGTAATTCTGTACTTCAGGACTTTCTGTTGTACAGAACATACTTTGATAACCTGTAATTAAGAAAAGGGGAATTCTCTACAGCAAGATATGATTAATGTTAAGGAGTTCAGACATGGTAAGCTTCTATGATAACAACCACTGTCTTCTATTCCCACCCACACCCTCCCAAGGTAGACCTAAATGCATAAACTAAGAGGGACTGATCTTCACAAAGCTACTCATGTAGACTAGAGTATCAGATCTGAGTATCAAATACAGGAAAAGGTAATTACCAGGAGTAGTTTCATGTGCGGTATGAGGACCAGGTACATCAGCATCACCCTCCAGGCTTGTTAAGAATGATGACTCCTAGACTTAACTCCAAGATTTATGGACTGAGAATTTCTGGCAGCTGGGATTCTGCATTTTAAAGAAGCTTGCAAGACCATTCTTCAGCATGCCAAATTTAAAAAACACTGCCCTAGGCAGGTGAAACAAGTTAGCATTTCTAGAAGCATATGCTTCCCACTACACCTCTGGTACCGAGAATATGACTACTAAGGAGGTGATGTATCTTCCTTTAGAAAATTATTATTATTATTATTATAGTGGCACTAAAAACACTGGTTAATATAGGTTAAACACAATACAAATAAAAATAGCTGATAAATATAACTACCACCAAGCTATACTTACCATTGATCACACACAGAAATCTATCTTTACAGTTAATTTTATCATTTCCTTACAACTACTCTGATGGACAAATAGTATTATTCCGATTTAATAAAGAAACTAATCCAGATAGATGTAATAATCTAAGATTACACAAAGTGTTACAATGAAGACTCAAAACCCTCTAACTCCAAATCCATTATTTTGTCCCTTATTCCACATGCCCCTCTTTCAGAAACTAGATTTCATGTTTTTAGTTTCATCACTGAAAGTATCAGTTATTTGTGAAGATGAATTTTGAGTTCCAAGCAAGCGACTAAAGGAAATTTAAACATACAGTATTTATAAACTAGACTGATTGTATGCTATGGTAATTATGTTAAATATCTAAAGGACTCCAGAAAAACCTCAGAACTGACCAGAAAATCTCTACTAACAATTTATGTCAGGGATCTGGAAGAGCTATTATTTAAGAAACTTTTCTAAATTTTTATATCAAAAGACATCATCCCTATATTCTCACTCTGTTTGTATAAAATTCCTTAAGTCAGACATGTTTGACACTGGTATAGCATGCTATAGAAGCCATCTGTATTCTGTACTATTTCCTCAGAAAAACAACATAATTCATAATTAATTTCCATCCTTTATTCCTATTCCTGAAATTTAGACTAGTCTAAAAACATCAAAGGGTAGGAAACTACTGCTTCTTCAAGTTCCCCAATCTCTTAACGATTCCTCAGTGATAAAATCAAATGTCAGACCAAATCTCAGGTAATCCAAAATTAGGAAGAAGCTAGGAAATGTGGGTATTTTTATATCAATGAAACTTTTCTATCTGCCTCCACTGTTCACACACCCATATCCTCATCACACACAGAAAATGATATATCTCAATTAATAGGAAAATAATGAACATTTGAGGAAAAGATAAAGAGAAATCCTGATACATTATTTCCCAACAAGTGATAGCAATAGCTTTGTGTGTCTGTGTGTGTGTGTTCCGCTCTTTTTAAGGAAACTTCTACTATCCTTATGACTTAACTCCCTGCTTACTTGTTTATGTTTCTGGTCAATGTTCTGTTGCTTAGTCAAGTCCTTCTGTGACTTTACATGCATGGAACACAACTGTACTCTAGTCAACTATCTAGAAAAAAACCACTCCTAAGGAAGAATTATTTACACATTATTAAATATGCTTCTTTGTGTTTATTATAAAAACAGTAACAAGTGAAATAATTTGTACACAAATACTATAAACTACATGCCTAGTCCTTTATAAAAATTCTCCCTGCTATTTTTACAACATTCCTGTGGCTACAGGCAGGCATAATTATCCTCATCTTGTGGATGAGAAACCTGAGGCCTGGAAAATTAACAGATTTGCTTGAGGATACAAAATTAATCAAGAACAGCAGAGGCAGAGTCAATAAAAAGATAGCTTTTGGTACAGAGGCACTAGTAAGTCCTAAGTGGAAAATGTTCCCCTATGGCTTTCAAGGTCTTCTAAATATTAAGAGATAAAAGAGAAACATATCACAATTGTGCAGCATATACATCACCATCTGTATAGTGTTTTGACTTAGATTCTAACACTGGTATTTTACTGCTTTATAAACAGGGCCAAATCTGCTGACTCATTCCTAGGGAAACAACGCAGTACATAGTACTATGTGGTTTGTTTAAGAAGCACAAAACAGAACTCCAAAGGTAGAAAAATTGATTTAAAGAAGAAAAAATTATCTCTGTTATACACTGAGAGGGAGATTAACTATTCTACTACATTTTCAGATTCTCAACTTTTTGAGGGTGTTTAGGGTAACTAAATCATGAGCAATATGGGCCAACCCATGTACATTTCCAAATGGAATGTAAAAGGCCCTACTCAGACAGCAATTGTACAGTAGCAGGAAGCAGCACATGTTTTTATAAGCACTCATTAAAAGTTAGTCACAATATGAGATCCTGTCCAACCAGTACGGTATGCCCCAAGTCAGTGATCTTAGAAGAGACAAACTACTGACTATTGTTTAACATGCATCAGATGAAAAGAAATAATTATTTTTTCCTCCTAATAACATATTTTAAGAATTTATGGAATTAACTTTTTCAAGCATAATAACTAGCAACATCCACAAATCATTTTATTATTTAAAATAAATCAACATTTTAAGTCCATTTTTATTTGACAGATAGACTTAAGACAGTGAGAGAGAGAGAGAAAGGTCTTCCTTCTGTTGGTTCACCCTGCAAATGGCCGCTACAGTCGGAGCTATGCTGATCCAAAGCCAGGAGCCAGGTGCACGCGCCCAAGCACTTGGGCCATCCTCCACTGCCTTCCCGAGCCACAGTAGAGAGCTGGACTGGAAGAAGTGCAACCAGGACTAGAACCCAGCACCCATATGGGATGCCGGCACCACAGGCGAAGGATTAACCAAGTGAGCCATGGCGCTGGCCCCAGTCCATGGTTTTAGCAGGTATAAGAGAGCAATTATCACAAAGCTAGTTAACTTTTTTTAAAAAAAAAATTATTTATTTATTTGAAAGTCAGTGTTACACAGAGAGAAAGGTCTTCCATCCTATGGTTCACTCCCTAATTGGCCACAACAGCCAGAGCTGAGCCGATCCAAAGCCAGGAGCCAGGAGCTTCTTCTGGGTCTCCCACATGGGTGCAGGAGCCCAAGGACTTGGGCCATCTTCTGCTATTTTCCTAGGCCACAGCAGATAACTGGATGGGAAGTGGAGCAGCCAGGTCTTGAACCAGCACCCATATGGGATGCTGCTGTACCACGGTGTCGGCCCCAAAGCTAGTTAACTTCTTCACAGACAGTTTCTTTGCTCTGGTCATATTAATATGGCATGTGAATTATCTATTGACATTGAGGATGGATTCAGGTGTCAAAATACATGAAGAAAAAATTAGGTTTGTACTATGATTTCTTTAGCTCAAAGTTCAATACTCATATACCTTACCTAACTTCAGAGCATTTCTTACCTAACATGACAGCATGACAAAAATATGTATTTGATTTATTTATATATTTGAGAAAAGAGAAAGAGCTTCCACCCACTGGTTTACTACCTAAGTTCCTGTAGCATGCAGAACTGTGCTGGGGCTGAAGCTGGGAACTGGGAACACAATCCAAGTCTCCAATGTGGGTTGCAGAAACTTGGTTACTTGAGCCATCATCACCTGCTGCCTTCCAAGGTCTGCATTAGCAGGAAACTGGAGTTAAGAGCCACAGCCAGGAACAGAATACAGGTACTCCAGGGTGGAGCACAGGTATCTTAATCACTAAGTGATCCCCCTGCCCACAAACATGTTTTTGGTGACAAAAATATAAAAAGCTAAGGGATAAGATTAAAACATATTTTGAATGAAGAACACAAACCACCTCTAACATAATACAGTTCTACTGCATTTTATTTCTACAGTTTTTTCTAAAATCTGAATTTGTCCTATAATTCATCTTGCTTTATTCTCAAGTTATCCATTTGCGGAATTCTAATATAAGTGGTATTGCTATTTATTGTTATTCTAACTTATACATAGTTGATGTAACACATCCAAGTTTATAAAAAGAGTGACTCAACAACACTAGGAGTCAGAGAATTCTACTGGTGTCACTCAGACTCTAGGTTCAGGACTCCTTCCAACATATCAAACTATAAAATGAGTCATGGGTTAGACTTAACCACAATATGTATGATGACAATCTCTTCATTGTCTAAAGACTACTCAAGAAAGTATGAGTTAGTATGTACTTAGTACTATATTAGGCATCTAAGAGATTCAGAAGATTTACAATGCACAGTCCCTTACTCAGGGTGCTCAAAGTCTAGTTGGAGAGACAAAAGTAATGGAGAAAAATAAAACTAAGGACCAGACAATATATTTTTAGAGTAGAAGACATATTCAAAATAAGGTTTCAGGGCAGACATTTGGCACAGCAATTAAGATGCTACTTGGGGGGCCCGTGCTATGGCGAAGTAGATTAATCCTCCACCTGAGGCGCCGGCATCCCATATGAGTGCCGGTTCTAGTCCCGGCTGTTCCTCTTCCATTCCAGCTCTCTGCTGTGGCCAGGGAAAGCCATAAAAGATGGCCCAAGTCCTTGGGCCCCTGCACCCACATGGGAGAACAGGATGAAGCATCTGGCTCCTGGCTTCGGATAGGCCCAGCTCTGGCCGTTGTGGCCTCATTGAGGAGTGAACAAACGGAAGGAAGATCTTTCTTCTCTCCCTCTCATTGTCTGTAACTCTACCTCTCAAATAAATCTGAAAAAAAAAAAAAAAAAAAAAGATGCTACTTGGGACACGTGCCTTCCACATTAGAATACCTGTATTCAAGTCTCAGCTCCAGTTCCAATTCCAGCTAACAGGCATCTTGAGAGGCAGCAGGTGATAGTTCAAGTGCTTAGATCTCTGTCACTCATGTGGGAGACCCAGACTGAGCTCCAGGTTCTTGGCTTCAACGAGGCTCAGGTCAAGCCACTGCAGGTGTTTGGGAATTGAAAGAGTTGATGGGATATTTGTCTGCTGTTTCTCTTTTCCTTTTTTTTTTTTTTTTTTTTTTAAGAGTTTGAGGTTTAATGTTTGGTAATTTTCATCATAAAGATCTTTGACATCCCTGGTTAAATTTACTCCAAGCTATTTAATTCTTTTTGGAGCCATTGTGAAAGGGATTTTAAAAAAAATATTTATTTATTTATTTATTTATATATTATTTGAAAGGCAGAGTTACAAAGAGGCAGAGAGAGAAACAAAGAGAAAGGTCTTCCATCCACTGGTTCACTTCCCAAATGGCCACAACGGATGGAGCTGGGTGATTCCAAAGCCAGGAGCTTGTTCTGTGTCTCCTACGTGGGTGCAGAGGCCCAAGGACTTGTGCCATCTTTTACTACTTTCCCAGGCCATAGCAGAGAACTGGATCAGAAGTAAGGCAGCCAGGACTCAAACTGGCAGCTGTATGGGATGCCGGCACTGTAGGCAGCAGCTTTACAAACTACACCTCAGAGCTTGACCACAGGGTTAATCTTAAAAGTTCTTTCTCAGCCATGGCATTGTCTGTATATACTAAGGCTATTGATTTTTGTGTGTTGATTTTATATCCTGCTACTTTACTAAACTCTTTTATAGGTTCCAATAGTCTTCTCTGGGTCCCCTATACACAAAATCATATCATCTGCAAATAAAGATAGTTTGATTTTTTCCTTTCTAATTTGTATCCCTATGATTTTCTTTTCTTGCTGAATGGCTCCGCTAAAACTTCTAGGACTATATTAAATAGCAAAGGTGAGAGTGGGCATCCTTGTCTGGTTCTGGATCTTAGGGGGAATACTTCTGCTTTTCCTCATTCAATAGAACTCTGGCCATGGGTCTGTCATAAATTGCCATGATTGTGTTGAGAAAAAAATCCTTCTATACCCAATTTGCTTAAGTTTTCATCATGGAAAGGATGTTGTATTTTATTAAATGCTTTCTCTTCATCTATTAAGATAACTATATGGTTTTTGTTCTTCAGTTTCTTTTTTTTTTTTTTTTTTTGAGAGGCAGAGTAGATAGTGAGAGAGACAGAGAGAAAGGTCTTCCTTTTGCCATTGGTTCACCCTCCAATGGCCGCCGTGGCCAGCGCACTGTGCTGATCCGATGGCAGGAGCCAGGTGCTTCCCCTGGTCTCCCATGGGGTGCAGGGCCCAAGCACTTGGGCCATCCTCCACTGTACTCCCGGGCCACAGCAGAGAGCTGGACTGGAAAAGGGGCAACCGGGAAAGAATCTGGCGCCCCGACCGGGACTAGAACCCGGTGTGCTGGCACCGCTAGGTGGAGGATTAGCCTATTGAGCCACGGCGACGGCTTCTTCAGTTTCTTAATGTGACTTCTCACATTGATTGATTTGCGCACATTGAACCATATCTGCATACCAAGGATAAATCCCACTTGATCTGGGTGAATGATCTTTCTGATGTGTTGTTGTATTCAAGAAACAGAAGAAGAAATTAAATAATGTAAAAATATTCCATGTTCATGGATTGAAAGAATCAACATCATCAAAATGTCCATACTACAAAAAGCAATTTATAGATTCAATGGGATCCCAATCAAAATACAATGGCATTCTTCACAGATCTAGAAAAAATGATGCTAAAGTCCATATGGAAACATAAGAGACCCCAAATAGCTAAAGCAATCCTATACAACAAAAACAAAGCCAGAGTCATCACAATAACTGATTTTAAGACATACTACAGGGCAGTTAAAATCAAAGCAGTCTGGCACCGTCACAAAAGTAGACATGTAGACCAATGGAACAGCATAGAAACTGCAGAACTCAATCCACACATCTACAACAATCTTACCTTTGACAAAGGAGCTAAAATCAATCCCTGGAACAAGGACAGTCTCTTCAACAAATGGTGCTGGGAAAATCAGATTGCCACATGCGGAAGTATGAAACAAGATTACTACTTTACACTTTATATGAAAACCCACTCAAAATGGATCAAAGACCTAAATCTATGACCAGATACCATCAAGTTACTAGAGAATATTGGGGAAGCCCTACAAGACATTGGCATAAGCAAAGACTTCTTAGAAAAGACCCAAGAGGCACAATCAAAGCCAAAACTGACAAATGGGATTACATCAAGCTGAGAAGCTTCTGTACTACAAAAAAAAAAAAAAAAAAAACACTCAGCAAAGTTAAGAGGCAACTGACAGAATGGGAGGAAATATTTGCAAACTACACAATGGGTAAAGGGTTAACATCCAGAATCTATAAAGTGCTCAAGAAACTCAACAACAACAAAACAAACAACACAGTTAAGAAATGGGCAAAGGACTTGAACAGGCATTTTTCAAGAGAGATAATTCAAATGGCCAACAGATACTTGAATAAATGCTCAGGATCATTAGCCGTCCAAGAAATGCAATCAAAACCACAATGAGGTTTCACCTCACTCCAGTTAAAATGGCTCTCATACAGAAATCAACAAACAACAAATGCTGGTGAGGATGTGGGAGAAAAGGTACCCTAATCTACTGTTGGTGGGAATGTAAACTGGTGCAGCTACTGTGGAAGACAGTATAGAAATACCTCAGAAATCTGAATACAGACCTACCATATGATCCAGCCATCGACTCCTGGGAATTTACCCAAACCAAAAGAAATCAGCAGGTGAAAGAGTTATCTGTACCCCCATATTCACTGCAGCATGATTCACAATAGCTAAGATATGGAATCAACTTAGACGTCTATAAACTGTCGACTGGATAAAGAAATTATAGTATATATACACTATGGAGTACTATTTAGCTGTAAAAAAAATAGGAGATGGGTGTTTAGTCTATCAATACCCCACATTGGACTTATTTGGATTCCATTTCTGGCTCTAGCTTCTGTCTCCTTCTTCCTGACAATGTAGACCCTGGGAGATAGCAGTGACAGCTCAAGTAACTGGGTTCCTGCCACACATGTGAGAAAGGCCTGGGTTGTACACCTAGTTCCTGGCTTCAGCCCAGACCAGCCCCAGCAAGTAGATGGGATATCTCTCTCTCTCTCTAACAAATAAAAAACAGTAAAGTTACATACATGTAAAGACTGCTATTAATAGAAAGACAGACTCCTAGCTTAGGTAGACAAGGACCAAGCGGAGATTAGTCTAAGAGGACCTGAGAGAAATCAGTTAGCTTCTGTGGAGGATGCTAAGGTCAGCTCTAGTCCTTGTAATCAGATAGGTTTTTCTGTGCTGTTGTAACAGGTGAAGGTAACGAGAATTCTATACACCTTGGAGTAAAGTTTCTGTTGTCTTTGAGTCTCGACTGAAACTTTCATCCAATTAACCAATCAAAACTGTCCCTCTCCCAGACCAATCATGAGACTTGCCCCTTTTTATAGCCTATAATTCCTAGACAATCAGCCCTCAAAGAGTGTCTCCTACAGAGACTTCTCTCAGCAGTGCCAGGAGATTTTTTTCTTTATTTTTTACTTTAACTTCACTATTTTCTTCAAATAAATCACTTCTGGTTAACAGATTCTTCGTTTTCCATGTTCCTCATTCTTCTTGGACATGAGACATGAATCCAGCAGAGAAAAAGAATTGTAATAACCACAGACTCCTGCAACAGTGTGACAAACTATTAAATTGTTTCCCAAAAAGTAATTAAATAAGATAAACAATCAACTGGATGGTGTCTTCAAACTAGGCTTTCAGAAGGATCTGGATTGATAGGAACCTACTGCAGATCCAGGCTGACCGATTGCCTTGCAAATTCAACACAATGGGACTAAGTGCCAGATAATGTATCTCTGACAAATCAGAGAATGGAAAAAGGCAGTTTATGTTTTCCATGACTATTGTTAATGTTAAGTAAAGTAGGTCTTCAAAAGGTTTCAGTTCAAAGTCCACAGTGAGGCACAGGCTTAATTTAAAATTTCTCTTCCTTCCTATCTTCCTTGACCCTTTACCAATCAGATATTAAAACGGGAAGTAAGGTTTAACTACAAGAACCAGGAAATATAATATGGAAAATGTACAGAAAGTTACACAGCCATCACGTTTCAGCCTTTCCTGAAATGCATGTGACTTGATAACGGACAGAGAATAAGATGGTTCAGATAGCTTCTTTTACAAAGAGCAGAAATTCCATGCTTTTAATGATATTGTATATAAATAATACTGTAGTGCAACTTTTTACCTTATTAATTCAACTAAAAATTCATTTTAAATCCTTAAGTGTTATTTTTAATCATAAGCTTTTTATGTAAGAACATCTTAGTAAAACGACTAGCTGGCTCACTACTGTTTCATATACACCAGGGTCTTATCTACCCAACTAGACAAATAACATCATGAAAGCTAAAATGAGGTCTCCTATCATTTCTATATTGCCTACCAGCACAAGTATCAAATAAATACGAGACACTCAGACTTTAAAATTGTAATGGTAACACATTTTTCTTCTTTATGGCTTCTTTACCACCTCCAAACAAGACCTTCAGCTTGTATTTAATCCCAAAATTTGGTTAAAATATGTAACTATGGGTCTAGATTTTTCTTCCAAAGACTGTACATCTTTTATTTATGATTCAACATAAAAACAATATTACATTTTTATCACATAATATCATCCATTATTTAAAATTAACTGCACTAGGTTCATAGGAGATCACTTTTTTCTTCTACCACATGTCATATATTCTGTAGTACATCCTGAAGTATATACACATTTTTTGACAAATTTTTAGTCTGGATGATTCTTTTGCTTGGGTATCAGAGCCATAATTTAGCTGTTTAAGGAATTCTAAATTCAAAATACTTCTTATAGGCACTTTGTATACCTTATCCATTTTTTTTGTTTTTTTAAGGTTTATTTATTTATTTGGAAGGTAGAATTACAGAGAGAGAAGGCGAGAGAGAGAGAAAGAGAAAGAGATATCTTCAATCTGCTGGTTCACTCCCCAAATGGCCACAAAGACCACGCTGGGCCAAGATGAAGCCAGAAACCAAGAGTGTCATCTGGGTCTTCCAGAAGGGTGAAGGAGCCGAAGCACTTGAGCCATCATCTGCTGCTTTCCCAGATACATTGCAGGAAGCTGATTCAGAAGTAAAGGAGTTAGGACTCAAACTAGTGCCCATATGGGATGTTGGCACTGCAGGCCATGGATTTAAGCCACTGCACCAGAGCACCAGCCCTCTTGTCCTGTGTTCTACAGGAAGCAGATGAGAAATTTGATATCTCAGGATTATGGCTGCTTTAAGGGTACTCTTTTTTTCCCCCACCTCTCTGTGAAAGCTGGAAGGAATTTCTATCATTACAATGCAAAAACAGCATCATGATATGTTCAAGTAACGTCTTCCTATAATACCTGAGAGACCCCTTCTATCTGAAGATCTAAGATTTTCACAGAAAATATTTTTCTTCTTTATACTTTTTATTATTTGTATCTCACCTTCCTTGCTTTCTTGACTTCCTTTAGACAGTAGTTTTCTTAGCTTTATCACCTGTATCTCAATTTCATTTCATATTTTTTTATCACTTTGGCTGTTTAGATGTTTTAGATATCTCTGAAATCACTAATTTAGTCTTTTGCTTTATCTTTGGTACTATTCAGTCACCCTTAATATACTAAGATGTTGACTTTAAAGTTTTTTCAAAAATTTTTTTTCTTTTTTTTGACAGGCAGAGTTAGACAGTGAGAGAGAGAGCAGAGAGAAAGGCCTTCCTTCCGTTGGTTCAGCCCCCAAATGGCCGCTACGGCCAGTGCGCTGCGTTGATCTGAAGCCAGGAGCCAGGTGCTTCCTCCTGGTCTCCCATGCGGGTGCAGGGCCCAAGGACTTGGGCCATCCTCCACTGCCTTCCTGGGCCACAGCAGAGAGCTGGACTGGAAGAGGAGCAACCGGGACAGAATCTGGCGACCCAACAGGGACTAGAACCTGGGGTGACAGCGCGTAGGCAGAGGATAAGCCTAGTGAGCCACGGTGCCAGCCCGACTTTACATTTTTGCAAACACCACTATAGTTTTTAAGAATCAACACAGAGGTGCTGGCGCCGCAGCTCACTTGGCTAATCCTCCGCCTGAGGCACCGGCATCCCATATGGGCACCGGGTTCTAGTCCCAGTTGCTCCTCTTCCAGTCCAGCTCTCTGCTGTGGCCCAGGAGGGCAATGGAGGATGGCCCAAGTGCTTCGGTGCCTGCACCCGTGTGGGAAACCAAGAGGAAGCACCTGGCTCCTAGCTTCGGATCGGCGTAGTTCCAGCCGTAGCAGCCATTTGAGGGGTGAACCAACGGAAGGAAGACCTTTCTCTCTGTCTCTCTTTCTCTCTGTCACTAACTCTGTCAAATAAAAAAAAAAAAAAAAAAGAATCAACATAGAACTCTTCTTTAATAAGTCTATTTTGTTTTATAGATTTTGAGAGACTTTTTAGCTTTTAAGGCTATCAATTACATTTTTCTTTTTTAAAAAGAAAACCTTATTTATTTATTTATTTGAAAGGCAAAGTTACAAAGAGATAGGGAAGAGAAAGGGGATTGAGGGAAGCGGGGGGGGGGGGGGGGCGGATCTTCCATCTGCTGGTTAACTCCCAAAATGAAAATATAGCCAGGTCTGGGCTAGAATGAAGCAAGGAGGCAGGAATTCCTTCTGGGTCTTCTCCTTGGGTGGCAAGGACCTACGTACTTCTGCTACTTTCCAAGGCACATTAGCAGGGAGCTGGATCAGAAGTAAAGCAGCCAAGTCTTGAACCAGCACCATATGGGGTGCCAGCATTTCTACAGTACAGGTCCCTGTTTACACTTTTCAAAAGTTCTCTTCTATGTCTTATATTACCTTTCTTAACTGAACATAGTATGTATGGCTTCCAATCATGCACTTTATATAAGGTTTCATATAAAGTTCAGTACTGCTTAGCACTCTGCCCCTACTTAAGAGTGACAGCCTAAATCTACACTAGCTAATATAAAAGCCACTACCCATACGGAGCTTCTAAAATTGAATTAAAATTCAATTACTCAATTGCATTGGTCACATTCATTTTAAGTACTTAGTAGGTACACGTGGTTGGTGGCTACCATATCGGACAACAGTGATATAAAATATTTCTATCAATACAGAAAGGGCTAGTACTAGTATATATTAATCAGCATTAGATAGAGAATGGGTTACCAAGGCAGAATTGAAAATCATTAACCTTCCACTTACAACAATAGCATCCCATATCAGAGTGCCTGTTCGAGTCCTGGCTGCTTCATTTCTGATCCAGTCCCTTTTACTGTGTCTAGGAAAGCAGTGGATGATGACACAAGTATTTGGGCCCCTGCCACCCACATGGGAGACCTGACTGGAGTTCCTGGATCCTGGCTTCAACCTGGCCCAGATCTCATCATTGTGGCCATTTGGGGAGTGATTCATTCGACAATCTTTCGGTCTCTCCCACTCTCTCTGCCAACTCTGCCTTTCAAATAAATCAATAGATATTAAAGAAAAAAAGAAAATCATTATTGCCTAGGAACTGAATTCAGGTATTAATTAAACAAGGGATCCTCAAAAAGTCCATAAAAATAGAATTAAAAGATATTTTGCATGGCACAAAAATTGAAATTCATATATAGTTTTTTTCATAATATGCATTTTCCATTTTTTTAAATTTATTTGTATTTTCCATATACTTTTTGAAGATCTCATATATAATCCCTGGCTCTGCTTGACAGGATAAAAAGTAACAGCTTATAGCTTTTGCTTTAGTATCCACAGGAAGCATGCTCACTTCCAAGTATAAGACTTCTATTAAGCACTAAGACCAAAAATGATCAGGAATACTGCTTTGTATTTTCATGGCACCTTCCCATTTTAGGTAGTTATTTTTCTGACTTTGTGTTGGCATTATTCTAAAGTTTGACTGAAAAAAACCTTGACTTCCATCTGCATTGTATTACAGACTCATATGTTCACTTGTATCAGTCTAGTCCTGTCTACTTCTTTCTTAAATTTCTGTGACTTTTTAAATTATTTTAGTCTTACTTTAACTACTTAATGTATTTGCTAAAAGAGTCTCTATATGCAGAAATATAAAGAACAGCTTGTTTATTTCTTCTAAATGACCTGATTTTTTGTCAGAATCCACACCTAGATTAAAAAGCACCCTTCAGGTATATTCCCATTCTCAGAATTCCACTTCCTTCTCATGTTTCTCCCTAAGACAGGGTCTGAGTATACAAAGATTCCACTGTCTCTTCAGGCCTCAGAGCAGTGGCCTGTCCTTGTGCTGCTCTCCTGAATGTTCTGCTACCAGCACTATTTTCAATTTTCTAATATCATAGTTTTATTTTTTTCTTATATCTTTTCAATGAAATCTGGGGAGTAATGAGAGATAACTGTGTACAACTTTATTCAACCATTTTCAATTAGCAGCCCCAGTAAAACTGACTGACATCTCACTAGAGAGCAAAAAGAAGGCCTTAATAAACACATCCCCAGAGAAGCATTCAAATTAGTTAGCTATCATGGTAGACAAGGACTTTTTTTCTTTAAATATAGTAGGAAACAATTGGCCTTGAAGTCATCATGTGTGGGTCAACGAACACCCATGGTTCAATAATAATGAGTTTAAATTCAAGAGACAACATTATATATATAAAAATAAGCATAATCTTCTTTCATATAGATAATAGATGATAATACCCACATGACTATTCTCTTTATTAAAAACTGGATCTAGCTTCATTATGTCATTCAAGCTTACAGGAAACATGATATCATTTTACTAGAGTGTCTTGTGATAAGGGCTAATGATAGGATACTGAACATTCACACATATTAGTATATACCATGATGTCAAATACATTACTCAAATTGATGACTCCAGTGACATAAGTAATTACAAAACAAACAAGTCAGCCACCTGGTAGGAAAGGGCTAAGCATTTAATAATATATAAATCTCCACAGAACAAAGCATTTAAAATAATCCCTAGCTTAGCTTTGCATTTCATATCCATGGTGTTGTGAAAGAGCTTCAAAACTGGACTTGATTTAACATAACCTTACAATAAATTCTATTGCTGATAGACCATCACTTTAAAATTATTCCACATATACAGACAGCAAGAAATACTTCCTTGTTAATGTCACATGACTGCTGAAATAAATACAAAAAGAAAATGTCTCAGACAACTCAATTCCAAAAGCAGAGTTTGAATAAGTATATTAACTTTAGAATGTAAACCTAAATATTCTAAACAGAAATAGACTAGATAAAATATCAAAGAGAATGTCTGCCATTCAGTTCAAAAAAGGTCATTCAACCTCATGAATAAGCAGATAAATTGGATAAGAATTACGACTAAGGTTAATATAATCAGCTCCAAAGCTATGGGAAAGCCCAAGTTTACTCTTGATATTTTTAGAAGCCAACAATCCTACAGAGACCAAATCAATCATTGTTGGAAAATTAAATTACACTGATTTATATGAATTACCTGAAGTAGTAGTGTTTATATAACCCTTAATATGAACCATCAGGATGCTTTTCCATAGCCACTAAAACATTTCTGGAAAGACAGACTCAGACTGGTCATCCAAGTACTTGAATCTCCCTTTTCCTTTATACCCAAAAGCTGTGACTTAATTATATTCTGAAATACTTCCTTTTCCTCAGGATAATGGTGACATTTGAGAAAGGTAGAGTTACAGAGGCGGGGCGGGGGGGGGGGGTCTTCCATCCACTGGTTCACTCCCCAGATGGCCGCAACAGCCAGAGGTGGGTCAATCTGAAGCCAGAAGCCTGGAGCTGCTTCCAGTTCTCCCAAGTGGATGGAGGGCCCCAAGCACTTGGGCCATCTTCTACTGCTTTCCCAGGCCACAGCAGAGAGCTGGATTGGAAGTGTAGCATCTGGGACGTGTACCGGCACCCATATGGGACGCCAGCACTGCAGGCGGTGGCTTTACATGCTACACCACAGTACCAGCCCCTGGTAACATTTTCTTGATCTGGATGATGGGTACAAAAACTCAATGTATCATGACCAATGCACATTTCTGTACAGAAGTCAAACTTGAAAGTTTATTAAATGCAATGCTCCATATTTACCTTCTTTCTACTTTTAAAATTAGTTACCAGGTTGAGATTCTTAAATAAAGACTTCAAGGATCAGTACTTGGTACATAACAGGGGTTCAATTAAGACATGTGAACTGGGGTGGGTGTTTAGCCTAGCTCAAGACCCCAACTGGGAAGTCTATATCCCATACTGGTGTCTGGGTCCAAGTCCCAGCTCTGCTCCTGATTCCAGCTTCCTTTTAATGTACATCCTGGAAGGCAACAGATGATAGCTCAAGAAGTTGTGACCTTGCCATCTAGGTGGGAGACCCAGGAGGAGTTCTGGGTGCCTGTCTGTCCTAGCCTAGCCCTAGCTATTGTAGGAATTTGGGGAAGTAAGTCAGCTGATGGAGTACTCTCGCTCTCCCTCTCACACACTCTCTCTCTCTCAAAATAGAGAAAACAAGGTGAATTAACACATATCAGCAATCAATCATATGATGTCAATAAAAAACTACTTAATTTCTGTTCTTTCTGGCTATCTCACAGGATTGCTGCTACAGGGTGTATACCGTGAGTAGTACAAAAACATTTTAGTCCCTATATCTGAGTGATAAATAGCATATGTGTATGTGTGTGACATAGAGAAAGAAGCAAAGACTTGTACACTAATAACTAAACACACATGTTTGATGAGAGTAATAAATGCCACAGTAAAGGATAGGGACATTCCAGACAGGATTAACTAGGAAAGGTATCACCAAGAGGGTAGCATATGAGCATAATGGACAGGTTAGCAAAATCAAGGGACAGATGGACTATCATTGTTAAAACACCATGTGCACATGTTCATAAAATTTAACCCTTAAGCGCTGCCTAAGACTCTGGCATCCCAAATGGGCACCAGTTCAAGTCTTAGCTGCTCCATTTCAAATCCAGCTCCCTACTAATATGTCTGAGAAAGCAGCAGAGAATGACCCAAGTGCTTGGGCGCCTGCCGCCCACATAAGTGAGCCAGAAGAAACTCCAGACTCCTAGCCTTATTCCAACTCAGCACCAGTCATTGCAGCCATCTAGGGATCACACCAACAGATGGAAGATCTCTCTCTCTCTCTTTCCCTCTTGCTCTCTATAAATCTCCCTTCCAAATAAATATATAATTTTTTTAAAAAGAAAACTTACGGGGCCGGTGCCGTGGCTCACTTGGTTAATTCTCCGCCTGCGGCACCAGTATCCCATATGGGTGCCGGGTTCTAGTCCCAGTTGTTCCTCTTCCAGTCCAGCTCTCTGCTGTGGCTCAAGAGGGCAGTGGAAGATGGCCCGAATGCTCGGGCCCCTGCACCCACATGGGAGACCAAGAGGAAGCACCTGGCTCCTAGCTTCGGATCGGCATAGCTCCAGCCGTAGCAGCCATTTGCGGGGGGTGAACCAACGGAAGGAAGACCTTTCTCTCTGTCTCTCTCTCTCTAACTATCTGTCAAATAAAAAAATAAATAAATAAAAATTTAAAAAATGTACTTAACACTTACAATATAGCAGAATTAACTAAGAGCCCGAGAGACTGAGTAATTTGCTCAAGATCACACAGCCAGTAAGTAGCAAAGAGTTTGACCTAAATCTTTTGATTCCAAGATGAATGTCTTTCAAAGACACATATTGTCACTGTAGATATGGTCTTGAACAACAGCTTGATACTTTCGGCCAAAAATTCCAGAAACTTGCAAAGAAAATCTGACAGAGAATTTTTCCCTATTGAATAAATACACATCAAAATGTTCTCATTCTTCAAAAAAATCAGAGTGGTACCTTTCTGACTATCAATGAACTTACATTGACAGATTATTATCACTCAAAAGAACTAAGCATTAACCAAGGACAACACAAAGATCAATGACCTTCACAAAAAATGAATTTAGTACAATGGTGAGTATTTAAAAACTATATGAACAGGGATAGAAATAGTGGAAGGGGATGAAGAAGCAAGAGTTTTCAATAAAGATGCAGAGAGGGCAGTAATTAGAAAAGAACACGGCTTCTAGAGTTTTTAAAGAAATTGTAATAACCCAGTAGAAATGAAGACTGAAGATGAAAGAGGGCATGGACAATAAGGAGTCTTCTGCCAGTTAAGTCCTTAGGTAAGCAAGGGAGGATGAGCTCCAGGGTCAAAGTGGAGGGGCTAATGAATATACACATACAGATACACACACATACAGTTGGATAGATGTGCTGGGGGAATAATAAAAAGCTAGATCTAAGCAAGGTTAGAAGTCTGTCAGTCAAGTACTACAGAGGGATAAAAGGACAAGAGAGCTGAGATATGTGCAAAAGAGCAATTATATAGATGGAATCTAGACTCTGAACTAGATAAGGAAATAAGGACATGAATGAGGTTAGCCAAAAGTAAAAGGTTTAAAGGACAGGAGTATCTAACAGGATTTTTAAAAGTGGGGCATGCATTCTGACACAGCAGGTTAAGTTCCAGCTTGAAACACCTGCATACCCAAGTCCCAGCTAATCTGCTTCTGAACCAGCTTCCTGCTAATGTGCCTGAGAAGGTAGCAGATGATGGCTCAAGTACTGGATCCCTGCCATCATAGAGATGGAGTTCCAGGCTCCTGGTTTCAGCCTGGAGTAGCCGTAACTGTCGCAGAATTTGAGAAGTAAATCAGTAGATAGAAGATAGCTCTCTCATGCGTGCTCTCAGTCTTACTGTCCCTCAGCCTTTGAAATAAATAAATAATCTTTTTTTAAGTTACCTGAGGAATAAGGAAGGCATATAAGTAGATGATGATCAGTTTTATTTTATTTTTTTAAAGTTCACATGTACAGTAGCTAGAACCAATAAAAAAGTTTAGGATTTGACTATAGGAATAGATTTCCAAGGTGGCAGTTCTAAAAACTGAGAGGTCAGGTGTTATACGAATTATCCATGTGCAGGTAGCAATTAATAAGTATGATAACAGGATCTGTGGAAAGGCAGAGAGCCAGGTACTAATAAGGATTAATTAGAAGGTTAGTAGAGATCTAGAGGAGATAGTCTAACAGCATGTGTTTCAGAAGAACTAGAGTTTTTCAGTGAGGAGAAAATGAACTAAAACATCAAATGGGAAAAGGGTTCTACATGAGGATGGGGTAAGGGCAGCATCAGTGAAGACGTGGGATGAAAATACACCATCACCTAAGAAGACTACAGGGAAACAGCGTCCTAAGAAATGTCAGGTAGGGCAACAGAGTGAAAGAAACTGTATTTTCAACACTTTTATGTATCTCTACTTAATAATACAGAACTATTAATTCCAACAGGTAAAGCAAAAGGACTTAGAGAGGGAGCACTGAAAGGTTGGGAGATTACCATCAGGTTAGGAAATATAAACCGGAAATGGGGAAGTGATTGCCTAGTAATGACGGCTGACATCAAACACTACAAACCCAGCCAAAACCAACAAAAAACAAAAACAAATTCTCCATATAAGCTACATGAAAGTTCCTCAATATCTTTCCAATAAATTCCTTTTCTGCTTAAGTTACCAAGGAAAGAAAGAAACTTAATGATAAATACCTGCATGTACAGGGCCTTATATAAATCCCATGAGTTCAGAAAAGCAATATTTATTTAATTCACTCAAAACATTTAAACAGAGGCCAGCACTGTAGCATAGCAGGTAAAGCAGCTGCCTGCAATGTCAGCATCCCATATGGGTGCTGGTTTGTGTCCTGGCTGCTCCACTTCCATCCAGCTCCCTGCTAATGGCCTGGGAAAAGCAACACAAGATGGCCCAAGTTGGGCCCAGGCTACCCACATGGGAGACCCAGAAGAAGCACCTGCTTCCTGGCTTTAGACTGGCCTAGCTGTTGTGGCCATCTGGGGAGAAAATCAGCAAATGGAAGACGAGCTCTGTGTTTCTCTTGTTCTAATTTTTTTAAATAAGTAAATCTTAAACAACAACAATAACAACAACAACAACAACAAAAAACAGAACATTTAAATACTATTTGGCCTGGAGTGATAAGGAAAATCTAAGAAAGAGATATTAGGCACGTTAGCTATTCCTTTATCCACTTCTTATTTCATTTCTCCCTTTCACAAAGTCAATGAGGAGAAAAAGAACACAAATGATTGGGAGTGAAGTGAGCTGGCAGCAAGGGTGTTCTGACAACAAGTAGGACTCTCCATACACCGGCCTGTGACTTCACAATACTACTACCGTGGGTGCGGAAGGAGTACTCTGGCTTAAAATAACAAATGTCACAACCTGTAACTCTTTGCCCTGTGGTTCTCTGTCAAATTTTGTCACTCTATTTTTTTTTTTTTTTTTTTTTTGACAGGCAGAGTGGATAGTGAGAGAGAGAGAGACAGAGAGAAAGGTCTTCCTTTGCCGTTGGTTCACCCTCCAATGGCTGCCGCGGCCAGCACACCGCGCTGATCCGAAGGCAGCAGCCAGGTGCTTATCTTGGTCTCCCAAGGGGTGCAGGGCCCAAGGACTTGGGCCATCCTCCACTGCACTCCCTGGCCACAGCAGAGAGCTGGCCTGGAAGAGGGGCAACCAGGACAGAATCTGGCGCCCCGACCAGGACTAGAACCCGGTATGCCGGCACTGCAAGGTGGAGGATCAGCTTAGTGAACCACGGCGCCGGCCTAAATTTTGTCACTCTAAACTACAGTTTCTGTAATAGAAAACAACCCATTTCAGGGAGAATTCTTTTAAATTATGTCCTTCTCTTTCTCCAGAGAACTAATTTATCTGGATGAAGAACTTTGAGGATACTTTGTGTCTAATACCATAATATTTAATGTTATGTAGGAACAAGTGCTGACAATAAATTATAAAATTTCATAAATTATCCAATAAGATGGTACTATTCCCTATAATAGATCAAATCAAAACAAATTAATTTCAGTTGTCGTTCATTATAAATAAAATGAAATGTCTAAAATACATGATTAAGGCAAAAACACCAGCATCAAAATTAAGAAGCATTTGGAATTGGTTTACTGGCTTCAAGTAGTAGCAACTTGGGAATCCAAGCACAGGGCATGTCTCCTAGTCATAAATGAAGTTATTTTGTGTGAAAAGGAGGTGAGGGGCCGGCATCCCTTCGGCGCCAGTTCCTGACCCAGCTGCTCTATTTCAGATTCAGTTCCCTGCAAATGGCCTCAGAAAAGCGGCAAAAGATGGCCCAAGTGCTTAGGACACTGCCACCCAAGTGGGAGATCTGGATGGAATTCCTGGCTCCTGGCTTTGGCCTGGTCGAGTGTTGGCCATTGCAGACATCTGGTGAGTGAACCAGCTGATGGAAGATTTCTCTCTCTGTCTCTCCCTTTGTAACTAACTCTCACTTTCCAATAAATAAATAAATGAGGAGGGGGGAGAGAGAAAGAAACAGAGGAGAGGAGGAGGAGAAGGAGGAGGAGGAGATAAAGGCAATAGCACAAAGGGGCCAGCATTGTGATGCAGCAGGTCGGGCCATCACCTGAGATGTCACCATCCTTTACAGGTGCTGATTTGAGTCCTGGCTGCTCCATTTCTGATCCAGCTCCCTGCTAAAGCACCTGGAAAAGCAGCAGAGGACAGCCCAAGTACTTATGCATCTGCCATCCACCTAGATGGAGTTCCAAGCTCCTAACTTTGGCATGGCACAGCTCTGGGAAGTGAACCAGCAGACAGAAGATCTCTCCTGGTCTCTCCTTCTAACTCTGCCTTTCAAATAAATAAATCAATTTTTTAAAAAAAAATAGAAGTCAACACTTAAAATATTGGAAAAGGCATGAGGGAAGAGTAAAGAGCTTCACTCATTGTGATGTTTATTAGGTAGAATATTCTTATGCATCTCACAATGCCTGATACACCATAAAGTCACCTTGACAACTGAAAAAGTATGCTGAATTTAGTAACAAATCAATGGGGGGGGGAGGGGTGATTCCTTTAACACAAATTCATTTAATGGACAGCACCCAGTTTGGAAAAAGATCAAAGAAATGATTTCTGTATCACTTGAATTACCTCTAGATTGTCAGGGATGATCACCGTGAAACAGCTAAGGCAGATTCTATATCTGCCCAACTGCTTGGCTCAAGGAACTACCCACCTGCTGAAATCTCTAATTGCTGACACCACTGGTAGAGAAATAACATTCTTTCCATGACTGGAACTTCATAACTCATACTGAAATTATTCACACAAGCAATTACTTGGACCAACCTGGGACTGCTGCCTAAAGCTCAACATTTCTGAGCAGGGAGAGATAGGACAAAAATCCCATAATATCTGATTATAAGCTACCTGGACAAAATGAGCCTTACCAAAGGCACAGTGAGGTTTTCCATAGTTAAGTCTTATTCATTTATTTTATAGTGTCAGGCGTCATGGCCAACTAACTTAAGATAATGGCTCTATTCTGAAGTGAAACCAGGAAAAAGCAGTATCCAGCCTCAGTAACTTAAGCACAAAATGTACTTTGTAATGGCCATCTATATGACTCTTTACAGAGCAACAAACTCAATGTTATGACTAGAGTTTGTAGATGAAGGCTCACTTTGGAAAAGATTTAAAGACTATTATTAGAATTATAGCTACTTGTGGTTAGCTACGATTTTTTTTTTTAATATTTAATTATCTATTTGAAAGGCAGAGTTACAGAGAGGGAGAGGCAGAGACAGAGAAATTTCCCTTCTGCTGGTTCACTCCCCAAATGGCCAAGAGCTGGGCCAGGCCAAAGCCAGGAGCTTCATCTAGTCTCCCACACGAGTTGCAGGAGTTCAAATACGTGGGCCATCTTTGACTTATTCCAAGGCACATCAGCAGGGAACTGAATAGAAAATGCAGCAACCAGGACTTGAACTAGTGCCATATGGGATGCCAGCATTGCTCTAGGTGGCTTGCTTAACCCACTATACCACAAGGCTGGCCCAGCTAAGATATTCTGTATCTGTTAGACTGTTAAGCTATTTTTATTTCTGGAGAATAACAGTTTTCATTTTTAAAAGGACTAATACAGATAATGTCCCTATAACTTTCCCAAAACAAAAAGCAAACAAACAAAAATAAAACTTCATGACATCAGAGGGGTTAATCTTTTGTTGTACTATTTACTTTTACTGGAGACAAAATTTACATCAATGGTATGTACAATGAGATCTGATAAATGTATTCATTCTTCTGATCCTCACTGTTTCCATCAACCCAGAAAGTTTCCTCCTACCCACTCTGGTACATCCTCCTACCATACAAGGCAAACACGGTTCTTAACCACACACAGAATCACACATGCTCTTTTGTTTCTAGTGCCTTTCCCTCCATGTTTTTGAGATTCATGCACACTATCTGCAAGTTTCACTAGTTCATTTTTGTTTGTTTTTTTAATTTGAACAGCTGAGTGACAGAGAAAGAGTGAGAGTGGGAGAGAGAGAGGGAGGGAGGGAGAGAGAGAAGATATATCCATTTACTCCCCAAAAGCTTCCAACAGCTGGGGGTTGGACCAGGCTGAAGCCAGGAAGCCAAAACTCCCATGTGGGTGACAGGGATGCAAGCACTTGAATTATCATCTGTTGCCTCCCAGGCACCACTGATGGAACAAGGACATAAGCCTCAAACATTTTAGATTCTTGTTACTCCTGCTTTCTTTCAAGAGACCAGTTAAGTCACACCCTGCATTCTTCCCCAGGTTTGAAGCCAGTGGGCCAAACCTGAAGAACCAGTATGGAGAAGCTCGCCTCCACCTACTGCCCCTCACCCCCAACCCCTACCTCTCACCCCTACCCTAGCCCACCTAAGATATAAAAAGGACCAGCCTGCTAGGGTCTGGGCCTCTGACAGGTGTCCAGTCTGTGTGCACACTGGTCAACCTCTGCTAGTTTATTTTCTCTGAATAAATTCGGTCTGGTCGCAAGTTTGTATTCTGTCTCCTCTCTATTCTGTGCTTCTTTGCTTATATTTGGTGCCCCGGTGAGGAGGCACTAACCTGTGCCCCTTTTTCTTATACCTTAACAGGGAGGAGGTTCGCAAACCAGCCAGGACAGAAACCAACACTTTGATACAGGATGAGGGCATCACAAGTGGCAGTCTAAATCACTGAGCCATAATGTCTGCCCCAAGTTTTTAAAATAGTAACATGCCATTGTATGCATCTGCCACAATCCACTTAATTCTCCTACTGATTAATATATCTGTTTTCTCCCTATTTTTGATTATTGTAAATAAAGATCCTTATAAACACAGAATCCTGTTATTTTATATATAAATCAAATCATATTTAGCTTTAATGTAAGAAACATTCTGCCTATATCAGTTGCTAGAAACAAGACTGAATTAGTATCTACTTTCACTTTACGTGAGCAGGATATACCCTATACTATCCATATTTGTGACAAGTGACACTCCAGGCATCATACCTCACAAGGACAGACTTTCCTTAAAATATTTCAAGCAGGCAGTATTTAGAGTCAGAGGTAATAAAACTCATTCTTCTCTGTTCTGACCCTAATTTGGAATCAAATTGCTTCTGTTACATACAAAAATATAACATTTTTTAAAGATATAAACAATGGAGGACTTTTGGCTTGCCAGTCTTTTGTGGTCTCCTAAAACAGAGCCCCCCACCTAATCAGCTGAGAGTCATGTGCTAATTATGTAACCATGGGCATGTCATTCAATGCTAAGCCCTAATTTCTTGGTACATAAAATGAGATAGTTACAGCATATCTTTTAGAATTATTTTGAAGATAAAAATCATGTGCATCATGCATTCATGGTGCCTAACATACACTTAAGTACAATATTGGCTATTATTAATAAAACTATTTTCAAAATAGCCAGACTTTCATCTTCCTTCTCCATACAAAGGTGAAGATGGAGTTTCCCAAAATAACTGTGTCCCACAAAGTATTAGCTCAATAGGTATTAGATAACCCAAAGCGTTCTGGAATCAAGTAGGTTTCAGTTAAATACATTTTTAAAGTACAAAGCATTATTGTCAATGTGCACTATGATTCCCTAAGAATGAGATCTAGAATGCAGTATTTCCAAAATGATTTGAACATGAAATTTACTCCTGCACCTTCAGGAATATTAAAAAAAAAAAAAAAATTGAGGATTCTAAGAAACAGAATTTAGGGCGCTGGTGTTGTGGCATAGTGAGTAAAGCCACACCTGCAATGCTGGCAACCTATATGGACACAGGTTCATATCCCAGCTGCTCTACTCCCAATCCAGCTCACTGCTATAACAGCCTGGGAAAAGCAGCAGAAAGCGATCCAAATACTTGGGTCCCTGCCCCCACTTAAGAGTCCTGGAAGAAGCTCCTGGCTTCAGCCTGCCCCAGTCTCTGCTGCTGCAGCCATCTGGAAAATAAACTAGTGGATGGAAGATCTCTCTGTCTTTCCCTCTCTCTCCGCAACTCCTTCAAATAAATTAAAAAAAAAAAAATAGAATTTAGGAAATGTTAGTAAAAACAATACTAACTGTAAATATAAAACAAACAGCAATCTCAACAGGATGATGTATGCTCTCATTCCTTGTGGTTACCCATCCTTCGATTCTCAGGGAAGCATTTAACCACCCCCAAAATTTAATAAAAACCTCCTGCTAGATACTCTCCCAACTCCCTAGACCCTTTTTTCATGACTCTTCATGCTGTTGCCATACATGTGTGAGAACCAGTTGAAGTTGCCACCACCCAACAGGCTTTGACCTGGCCCAGCCTCAGTCATTACAGCCATTTGGGGAGTGAGCCAATAGATGGAAGAACAATTCTCTCTCTCTCTCTCTCTCTCTCTCCCCCCCCCCCCATCCTCTGTAACTCTGCCTTTAAATATACAAGTAAAATCTTTTTTAAAAAGAAATTTTATCAGATGTAAACACTCATAGTAAAAAAAAAAAAAAAAAAGCAGTCCCTTTCACCAGTCAGGCACATACTACTCTAATGTTTACTTTCACCAGTTTACATCTATGAACAAACAAAAGTTCACATTCTTACTTTAACTGCCAATCTGCAACCACGGACATAATTATAAAATGATTACTAATACTTTATCTTATACACATTTATATTGCCATTTTAGAAATGTTCAAGGGGCTGGCCCCGTGGCTCACTTGGTTAATCCTCCGCCTGCGGTGTCAGCATCCCATATGGGAGCTGGTTCTAGTCCCAGCTGCCCCTCTTCCAATCCAGCTCTCTGCTGTGGCCTGGGAAGCAGTGGAGGATGGCCCAAGTGCTTAGGCCCCTGCACCCACATGTGAGACCAGGAAGAGGCACCTGGCTTCTGGCTTCAGATCGGCACAACTCTGGCCATTGTGGCCATCTCGGGATGAACCAACAGAAGGAAGACCTTTCTCTCTGTCTCTCCCCCTCACTGTCTGTGACTCTACCTCTGAAATAAATAAATAAGTAAAAAATCTTAATAAAAAAAAAAAAAGATTGAGGGTCCAGCACTGTAGCATAGTGGATAAAGTCACTGCCTGAAGTGCCAGCATTCCATTTGGGTGCTGGTTTGAGTCCTGTCTGCTCCACTTCCAATGCAGCTCTCTGTTAATGGCCTGGGAAAAGCAGAGGAAAATGGCCCAAGACCTTTGTCCCTGCACCCATATGGGAGACCTGGAGGAAGCTCCTGGCTCCTTGCTTTGGCCTAGCACAGCCCTAGTTGTCACAGCCATTTGGGGAGTAAACCACCACGTAGAGGATCTCTCTCGCTCTCTCTCTCCCTTTCCCCTCTACTCTGCCTTTCAAAGAAAAATTTTTTTAAATCCTTTAAAAAATTATTTGATTAATGCCTGTCACTTCTCCCACTGAGCTTCAATTAAGGTTGTAACTTTGCATATATACATATATATTAATGTTTTTTATAATTTATTTGAAAGGCAGACGTACAGAGAGAGGGAGAGACACATCTGCTGGTTCACTCCCCAAATGGCCACAATGGACAAAGCTGGGTCAAGCCAAAAACAGGAACTTGGAACTCAATCTGGGTCTCCCACGTAGGTGCAGGGGTCCAATGACTGGGGCCTTCTTTCACTGCTTTCCCAGGTGCATTACCAGGAAGCTGGATCAGAAGTAGAGCAGCAGGGACTCAAAAAACACCTGCCGGTCAGGTGGCAGCACAACACACTGTGCCACAATGGAGGTCCCGAATTCCACTTATCCATGAACTTAATGAAGTATCTTCAAATATTCAAGTATACAAAGACCACTATCACCTGTACTCTTTTTCAAATGGGTTCTTTATCTAGACACTCATTAAATATTTGTAAAGTAGAAGAGAGAGGGGAAGAGGAACGTAAAAGAAAGGAGATCACAAGTTACCCATAAACAGATTACTTCATTTTCTTAATCCATGTTGGCAAATTAATCACTTGTTAAGCACCTATTATGATCCCGATATTTATTCATCTAGTTTAGTATCCCAACTCTGCCAGGTTCTCATCTGACTCTAAAGTAAGATGCAGGGAAATTAAATATTAAACTATTCACTCAAGACACATATCTAGTAAATTTGAACTCCAGTTTATATGAATATGAGGTTTACCTCATGTGAGACTGGCCCTCAACCTTCCCTTGTTATCAATTACCACATATGAGGGCAGGAAGAGAGAATGACAGCAATTAATAAGTATACACAACGCCTAGTCCACTGGGTTTCGAGAGAGTCCGAATTTTCTCCCAGTTTACAGAAATCTTCGTGAAGAAATGAAGTACAGTGCAAAATACAGATTTTTTTTACATTAATCAAACAACTGGATCTTCAAAACAATCTTACAAAAGAGAAAATGCAGCTACGTTGGTAGTAACATCAAGGCTAGAAGCACTCAATCATTCACATTCTTACAGACCTATCGGGTTGGGGTTTTCCAAAGAGAAATAACGCCTCATAAACCTGGCGCAAAATTCGAAGGAGATGATCGTACCACCACCCGGTTTTCCTACTGCAGACCCGTGTTTCAGACGGGAGCGTTAGCCAAGACTAACCCTGGGCTCCAGTCCACACCACCCGCGCCAACTCCTGTCATTTCCTCTCCGCCCCCTCCAATGAACCACGCTTCCTGCAGGCAGGCGGTACAACAGGCAGGTTCCTACCTTGGTCTGAGCACTCTTATCGAATCTGTCATTCTTGAAGCTAAACATGTTCTGGTACTTCTGAGGCCTGGAACGAGCCACGTTGCCTTTCTGGGAGCTCATCGCCGAAACCACACCACCTCAGACCGGGTTCTGAACAAGACGCAGGGAAGCCCCGCGCACCCACCCCCGCGGCGCTGCCGCTTCCGCCGCTGACCCGGAAGGAACTTATCCTCCCGGCCCCCGCCCCCGGCCTGCCCACGTGACGCGCTGCAGCGGCTAAAAGGCAGCCTCTCGCCCTCCCCCTTCTTCGTCGGGGCCGTTCCACACGGCCTAGATTCGATCGCCCAGTCTCCACACAGCCTCTTTCTCAAACCCGGCAAACAAATCCCGCTTCCTTCGAAATGAGAATCCCCCCATTGGTCCGAACGTGGCAGTCCATCAAGGCGGAGGGGCGGGGAGCCTTTCCTCCTATTGGCTACCCTTTTGCGCAATCCCCGCCTCCTGCCGTGTCGGCTTAGCCTTTCCCGGAGTCCCGAGGGCTACCAACTCTGCTGCGCGGCCCTCGATTGGTGGACTCCGGGCGAGTCGGGGCTCAGTCCCTCCTCCCCGCCTGCTCGCAGGCTGGAGCCCGGGTCAGCCTTGGCACCTTCCACCAGTCAGTGACCAACTCCTGGCTTAGTGAGGACTTCTCTCGCCCCCCTCGGCTATCCTCCAGTCTCTGTCCCGCTGCGGGAGCGAGCCTCGCGCCTGGCAGGCTGCGGAGGAGCGCAGAGAGGATCAGAAAGAAGAAAGACCTGGCTGGGACTGGGTGGCGGTGTCTGAGGTGCCAGAAAGGGAGGTGGCGGCGGCTGCGACCACGGCCGCGCGGGACGTGAGGCCCGAGAGCAGGCGGCGACGGCCGCCCCAGCGCCTCACGCCGGGGCCGTTAGTCAGCAGAACTCGAGCTCGTGTGGAGGAGCAGGGCCGGCGCGAGGCGAGACTCGAGAGCACCAGCCGGGCCCCCTCGGGCGCCGCCGGGGACTGCAGCCCTCGCCCCACCTCGGCCGAGCCCGTCCGCGAGCGGGGAGAGTCCTCCGGCGGCGGCGGCGGCGGCGGGAGTGCGGGGCGCGCTTTGTCGAGGACACCGCGTCGGCAGAGCTTTCCCACCGACCCTTTGGCTCGGCGCCCCGGCCGCGGCCGCTCCGGTGCAGGTGCGTGGGGCTGCGGTCCGGCCCGGGGAGGGGGCGCCGGACCGGGAGCCGCAGCGCGGGAGGCACGAGCTGAGGCCGGGCGGGGGGAGGGGAGCGGGAGGCGTCTTTGTTGTTGGTGACCGGGATCCCTGTCCGCGCTGGGGAAAAACGGAGAAGCCACTCCCGTCTGATCTGGATCTCCGGAGAGAGTTCTCCGGGAGGCTCCGCGACGGGCGGCGGGAAGGGGTCCCTGCGGTGTGGGAGGCTGCGGGAGTCGAGGGGCGGGGGCGGGCCCGGCACGCCGGCAGCCGTCTCGGGCTCTCCTGGCGGAGAAGGGTCTCGTTTCACTTCCTTCGCTGTCCTCCCGGTGGACGGAAAGATGGGGTCAGGTTCCCATTCCCCGTCCCTGGCTCCCTGAGAGCCTCGCGGGTGCCTCGGAGCTTTCTCCTCAGTGTCCTCGTCCCTGCCAGCTTTGATTTGAGATGGGATCTGCACCGGGCTGAGCGATTTGTGGATTCTGGTCAGGCGGTCCCAGGGCTCTGTTTCTTGAGATGGTTGAAGTAGTGGCTTACCTGTTCTGGAACTCTAGGATAGGCTCATTGGGTATCGGTTTTAAACTGGGAAATTAGAGAGTTTTTGTTCAGAATTTTATTTAACCTTGGAACAAAGTTGTGTAAGATTTCGTAAAGGAGAGATGTGAAGGAAGAGTTTAATTTCGGCTGCCTGTGTGTGTGTGTGTGTGTGTGGTCGGGATTTTGATCCAAGGTGAGATGCCTGCTAACGGCAACACAGGATTTTTTTTTTTAAACGATACTGTGATACAGGTCAGTACGAGAGATTTGGTAGGCAAAGGATGCATAACGGAATACAGAGAAGGTGACCTTTAAATCTTGGCTGTTAGTTTATGAAAGGTACTCCTATTTAATATTGTAATGTATAATGCTTGATCCATAAGATAATTCATTGATTTTTTTAAAGCTTCCAATAAATAAGAAGAATTTTGGACATTTTATGTCCGCGTTTGAAACTACCCAACGAGTGTGAATAGGAAGTCAGGTACATGTTGTGATGACATTGATCTGTTTACATTAACGGGGGGGGGGGGTTGTTTACATTAAAACGAATTTTTCTTTATAGGTTGTCTTTATGTTTATAGAATAAGCTCAAATGGATAACATGTCTAATCATAGACAATACAGTATTTTGACAGTTGCCTTGATTCTCATTGTTCTCTCTTGGGACTGCCAACTTCTTGCTCTTGGGGAAATTTTTATTTTGTGCACAAGGGCAGTATCATTACTTAAAGAAAAGAAGTGAAGATGATCATGTTACAACTTATAAAAGACACGAGATCTTTATTGTGCCTTATTTGAGATTCAGCAAGAAATGAATAGCACCCTCACTCATATTTTGACCTCCTCTTTTCTCCCACTCTAGCATTAATAAGGTCAATTGGCAAGGATAGGATTAGATTTTTAGCAGGCTAGGCAGTTTTAATTTTGTCCCTTGTTGGTATGTAGCTTGCTTCTTTGAGTACCTTTGCCCATTTTGAAATGCTTATGAAATGACAACTGACAGAAATTTCTGTTTCCTGGGACAAAATCCCATTACAGCATCATGGTAAAATAATGTTTTCAGTAGCTTAATGAACACAGAAGAAATAAGCAAGTAGTGTCTGTCTGAGATTCTGTCACTGAATTGGTCTACAACTCCGGGCACGCTTTCCTGCATCTGAGTCAGTTTCTCCATCTGTAATATAGGGCTAATAAAATGTTCCACCTGCTAGCTTTATAGAAAAGGAAGTAAGAACCATATAAGCAATGGTTACCCTGCTTATGTGATATTAATATGAGAATACTTTTTAATGTAATACTCTTAATTTGTTTTGCTATTATGAATTTCAATTCTTTGGTGAGGAATTAACATAAAGAAACAATATATTAGGGAGAATACCTGTCCTTATGCCATTATTTAAGAATCAATGAGTAATTGCATTCATATTAAGATTGGTGTTACAATATTATAATCAGTGATAAAATCAAATTTATTGACTTGGTTGGCTTATTCACTAGTAGATTTTATTTCTAACCAATGTTTTGCTCTTTATTCTGAAAATAACTCCTATATTTCTACCCTGTTGAGAATGTCTCACATACATTGCCCCATTTGCCTCTCAAATACAGCCTTGTGAATTAGAGAGGAAAGGAGATCTTATGACCATTTTGCAGCTGAAGTAAAATCCCCAAAAGTTAATTATGTGAATTACTTAAATGAAACAGTTAACCTAGGTTCAAGCAGAACTGAGACTTGAAACTAAGCATTTTTGACTTGTAGTCCTGAATCCTTTGTTGTGGAGTTGCATATCCCAAAACATCTGTCTATGTGGAACAGTTTTTGGTCAATCCAGAGAAAGAGAAATAATATAACAGTATAAGTATTGGCAGTATACAATATAGTGAATATCCATCTGTCCATCACCCAATTAAAGAAAGAAAACTACAAATCAGCATGAAGCTTCCTCTTTTCTTTGTAAATCTCTTAAGTGCTTTCCCCTACTTCTAACCTTAAACTGGAAGTTGACTTGCATCCTTCCTGTTTATATTTAATCACATATTTTTATATCCCTGCACATTGTATAGCTTTGTTTTGATTGTTTTTAGCTTCCTGTAGCTTGCTTGCTTGACTCAACTTGGCCAAGATTTATCTATATTTATGCAGCTCTGATTTACTTATTTTTAGTGCTATACAGTATATGCTCCATTATGTGACTAGATCAGGTTTCTGTTGATGATAGCTTTAGTTGTTTCCAAGCAGTGCTTTAGGGAATATTCTTAGATGCAGTCATTTAGTGCATAACAATTCAGCCAATGACAGGCTGCATATACAGTGATGGTCTCCTAAGATTGTACTGTCTATGTCACAGTCACCTTAGTTTAAACACACTGTATGACATTTGCACATTGACAAAATTGCCTAATAATACATGGCTATTAGGATACATGTGCACAACTTCACCAGCAATGTGGGTTTTTGACCTTACATCCCATTTTTAGTGGAAATATTTTACAATTTTTGCAATACTATTGTAAAATGAAATTTTTTAAAAGATTCATTTATTTTATTCAAAAGGCAGAGTTACAGAGAGAGAGAGAGAGAGAGAGGTCTTCCATCTGCTGGTTCACTCCCAAAATGGCCAAAACAGCTAGAGCTGGGCAACTCAGGAGCCAGGAGCTTCTTCCAGGTCTCCCACGTGGATGCAGAGGCCCATGTGCTTGGGCCATTAGCAGAGAGCTGGATTGGACGTGGAAGAGCTGGGACTTGAACTGGCACCCTTATGGAATGCTGGCACCACAGACAGAGGCTTAACCTTCTACACCACAGCACCAGCCCCATAAAATGAAATTAACAGTAAACATAGTCATATTTTAAGGGAGACTATGCCCTTCCCAAAATAGAATAAATAATTTATAATGAAGTAGTATGCATTTTTTTGTGTATATGCTTGTGTTCCACTGCTCTCAAGTCTTGCTGTCAGGTGTTATGCTAGACCAGCAACGTCAAAATCATCTGAGAGCTTGTTAGAAATGCAGAACTCAGACCCTACCCCGTTAACTCAAATACTATAGTTTAAAAATATTTCCAGGTGACTTGTGTACACATTAAAGTCTAAGAAGCACTGTTAGAAGAAATAGTGGGCCGGCGCCGTGGCTCACTAGGCTAATCCTCCGCCTTGCAGCACCGGCACACTGGGTTGTAGTCCCGGTCGGGGCGCCGGATTCTGTCCCGGTTGCCCCTCTTCCAGGCCAGCTCTCTGCTGTGGCCAAGGAGTGCAGTGGAGGATGGCCCAAGTGCTTGGGCCCTGCACCCCATGGGAGACCAGGAGAAGCACCTGGCTCCTGCCATCGGATCAGCGCGGTGAACCAACGGCAAAGGAAGACCTTCCTCTCTGTCTCTCTCTCTCACTGTCCACTCTGCCTGTCAAAAAAAAAAAAAAAAAGAAAAGAAAGAAAGAGTGATCAGATGCTTTGCCCCAGTACGTATAATCACTGTCAACTCCTACAGTGACTAGTGCAGATTTAAAGAAGTATGTTGAATTAGCCATTCAGCCACCAATAGCATCATTGTTGTTGGTGAAAAATGATTTTCTGGAATAGCAAGCTATTCTCAGTAAAGTTTGAACAGAAAAAAAATTGCAGTCTTCCCTTTTTACATAGTGGCTGTATTATTTATAGTCTTTGTGTTACAACAAAGCAAATAAACCAGAGTACTCAGAAGTCATTGGCCATTGGACATCTTAATCTTTATGCAGGAAGAGTTCTTGGTGGACCCAGTCTTTAGTTGTGCCTCCTATAAGTTGTAACAGCTTTCAAAAAAATCATTAAAGAAAATCATGAGCTTCTTCAAATTTACTAGATAACTGTTAGTTTTCTCTCAATTTGATTGTACAAATAATGTATGAATTGATCTGTTTTTCCACATTTCAGAGCCTTTAGACCTCATTTTGCTGCTCTAAGGAGTATGAAATGGTGCCTTATTGTGGTTTTAATTTACATATTCCGATTGCTTATGTGATTGAGAATACTCTCATTTATCGGCCCTCATCCTTTGCCTGTGATTTTCCTGCTTAGTTTTGGAATATCTTTTGTTGATTAGTAAATAATTTTGTTACATTCTGGATAACAGTATTTGGTGGGCTTTAAAAATGTCTTCTTAGCATGCCTTTTTATTTTAAATGACTAGAAGTCTTACACTTTAATGTCATATTTATTCTCATGATTTGTGTTCTTTCTAAAGAAACCCTTAAAAGTTTTACTTTTCTCATATAGATCTTAAATTTGCATATAACTATTTTTGTGTGATGAGGTATTTTTGAATCTAAACATATTCAATAAAAATACCTACCCATTTTGCTGAAATCACTATTTTTTTAAGATTTTTTTATTTATTTGAAAGGCAGAGATAGAAGGAGAGAGAAAGATCTTCCATCTGCTGGTTCACTCTCCAAATGGCTTCAGTGGCTTGCACTGGGCCAGGCCAGAGGCAAGAGCCAGGAGCTTCTTCCTGGTCTCCCATGTGGGTGCAGGGACTCAAGTCCTTGGCCACCCTCCACTGCTTTCCCAGGCACACTAGCAGGAAGCTGGAACAGAAGTGGAACAGCTAGGACTCAAATCAGCACTCATATGGGATGCCAGCACTGCAAATGAAGGCTTAACCTTAAGCCTCCTACGCCACAGCGCAGGCCTCTCAACTTTTTTTTTTTAAACTGGCTTTTGAAATCCATAAAGTCTGGGAATTGTCACTTTAGAATACAAGTTCCTTCCTAAAAGCTCCAATGTTTAAAATATTTTGAGCAACGATTGCAATTTTTGTTGCTCAGCTGGTAGTCTGTGGAAATATTCCCCAAAATCTGTAAGATTTAGGATAGTAGGGGCCAGCACTGTGGTGTGGTGGGTGAAGCCGCCGCCTGCAGTGCTGGCATCCCATATGGACTCCAGTTCGAGTCTTGGCTACTCCACTTCCAGTCCAGCTCTCTGCTATGGCCTGGGAAAGCAGTGGAAGATGGCCCAAGTCTTTGGGCCCCTGCACCCATGTGGGAGACCCAGAAGAAGCTCTTGACTCTTGGCTTCAGATCAGCATAGCTCCAGCCATTGCGGTCATCTGAGGATTGAACCAGCAGATGGAAGACCTCTCTTTCTCTCTGCCTCTGCTCTCAGTAACTCTGCCTTTCAAATAAAATAAATAAATCTTAAAAAAAAAAAAAAAAAAAAGATGGTGAGCATTTCAGGGATACTCAACCTGCACTCTGATTCTTATGATTCATCTGTACCTCATGTACTCTCAAGAGTCATAGCATGAGTAGGCACTCTTCAGTCCTTAACGTTTGTCATCATCACTTTGCCATGGTCCACAGTTTGTTTTACATGTCTTTTCATTGCTTTTAAAATGATACTTAGGATTTCACAACCTAAATTTTTTTAACAATTTCAGAGTAAATGTAGGTATTTGAATGTAATTTAGGTCTGATACAGGGTCTATTTTGTTTTCTCAAAAATTAAAAGTGAAAATGATAGACAAGTTATTGCATATAGCTGAAAATGAAAAGTGGGAAAGAAGAGACAGGCTTTTAACCTAATTGTTAAAGACATCCAGGTCACACCTCAGGGTGTCTCAATTTGATACATGGCTCTGGCTACAGGCTCTTGCTTCCTGCTACTGCAGACTCTGAGAGGAAGTAGATAATGTCTTAAGTAGTTGGGTTCTTGACAAATACATTCTGGGGACATTTGGGGAATGAACCAGCTGTTGAAAGCCCTGTGTGTGTGTGTGTGTGTCTCTGGTTCTCAAAGAATTAATAGCAAGAAAGGAAAAATCAACCAGTGTTTGCTGTGTATGTATCAGTGTTCTAGGTGATTTTTCTTTGCAGGGAGAGGGATTGGTAGATGGTGGTCTTCTTCATCTGCAAGCAAAACAAAGCAAAGTCTCCAAACTTTCCTAGCACTTACCCCCTACTTAGAAATCATGGATAATATGCATCACAAATGAAATGCTTAAAATGTTGAGAGGCAGGCCAGCTTTGTGTCATAGCAGGTAAAGCCACCACCTTCAGTGCCAGTATCCCATGTGGGTGCTGGTTTGTATCCTGGCTGATCTACTTCGGATCTAGCTCCTTGCTAATACTGGGAAATCCAATGGAATACAGCCCAAGTGTTTGGGCCTCTGCCACCTAACTGGGGGACCTGGATGAAGCTCCTGGCTTCTGCCTGGCCCAGCACTGAGCTTTGTGGCTATCTGGAGAATGAACCAGGGAATTGAAGACTTCTCTGTCACTCCCTCTCTCTGTAACCCTGACTTTCAAAATAAATAAATAAAACTTTTTTTTTTTTTTTTTTTTTTTTTTTACAAAAAAAGGTGATAAATATTTTGGAATAAAAGAAAAAATAGAGGGGCCTGCGCTGGTGACTTAGCAGGTAAAGCTGCCACCTGCTGTGCTGGCATCCCATATGGGTGCTGATTCGAGTCCCAGCTGCTCCACTTCAAATCCTGCTCTCTGCTAAGGCCTGGGAAAGCAGTATAAAATGGCCCAAATCCTTGGGCCCCTGTACCCGCTTGGGAGACCTGGAAGAAGTTCCCGGCTTTGGATCGGCGCAACTCTGGCCGTTGTGGTCAACTGGGGAGTGAACCAGCAAATGGAAGACACACTCTCTCTCTGCGCCTCTCTGCCTCTCTGCCTCTCCTTCTCTATGTAAATTTTAAAAAGGAAATAAAAAATGGAAGTAAAGGGGATTAAAGGAGGCAGTGAGACCTATTAAATAAGGTTAAGCTTTAGCAAGTAGGGCAAAAAGGATAGAGATGTACAGTCACTAAGGCCGTTAGCTGTACAGAACTAGCAAAATCACGGAAGACTGAACCAAATTTAGTTTTGCAGTTAAACATATGTTTCTGGACCTCCTACTAAAAGTTAAATGAACTTAGTCAAGTTAAATTGATTTAACCTGAAGTCATGATTTCCTTATGTGTAAAAGACTGATAACCTAAGAAAAGTATGAAAACAGTTAGTAAAAGCAGCTACATCCTGTCCCCCCTTCTCATATGGTGTTGTTGCTTTATTTTCCCAGTATTCTTCACAATTTATAATTATCTGTGTCATTACTTGATATGTTTATCCCTCCCATTCTAAAACATTGATGGAAAGAACGAGACAATAAAGTGATACACTTTATTAATACATGTCATTTGAAGACAACTTCTAAACCTTTTCTCATTTGAAAATCATGCAGATTTTTTTAGGTATTTTGTATTTATAGAATGTCTTTATACTAGAATTTCAGATTGTAGTTAGTTCATTATTAGTCAACACACATCATCTTTGATGAAGCCAATGATTAGGTATCATCTTGTACTTGAAGGAATTGAGGTTGCTAAGACACATAAAGTGTCACAGAAAAAGCAAATTTGGATCAAACCTGATTTTTTGATTGGTGGCATTTTCCCCGTGTTGAATTTTTATTTCTCCAATATTGCTAAAAATTGACTCTTTACAAAAACAATTTATTGTTAGCTCACAGACTTTGGAAAGTCATTAGGATACAAACAGTCATTCTAGTTACAACTTTTTCATTCTCCTCGATGGTGCTTCTGTCAGTTTCTTGAGGGTGTGTTTTTAGAATTGGTTATCGAGTTAGAGGTCTTGTCTCTTAAAACTACTACATGCAGCTTAAAAAATTATTTGTTGTGGCTCTCTTCCAGTATCTGAAATTTATCTTGAGGATATGACATTAAAAAATACGATTAAGAAACTAAGTACAGTTTATGTTTAATATAAGTCAAGATAAGGAAGGAGATTGGAATATCCTCTTTAAGTTGCTGTGAGCAAGTCTTCATACCAAGTCCAACAAACCTAAAATAAGGTACCTCCAGGAACAAAAATAAAGACTTTATCAGTATGTCAGTTCTATCAAACTTGTTTTCCTCCTGAATTTAGTTGTTTTAAAAATTGAAATAATTCATGTAAGAAATTTTCCCAAAATGCCATCTGCAGATTGTAACCTAGGTATTTTGTTTTTGATTAAGTATCCTTAGTGTATTAATAATTTTTCTCTAGGTAGCTCTGCCATCCCCACCCCCAAAAGTAACAGTTATTCTTTGTACATCAGCTATTAGCAAAGAAACTACTGTCATTTAGGAACTTGTGTTTGGCAACTTTATATCTGAAACACTTAAAGTTACATTTTGTTCAAAGCCTTCTAACAGACTTCAGTCTCACTTTTATTAATTAGGTAAAGATTTAGGATATTAAGGTAATAGCCGTGAGAAGCACTTTTTATACATAAAGGACACTTTAGTACAAAACCCTAGAATATGGTCTTTTATGTTTTTCATATATAAGAATTCATAAGAAAGACATTTTGCTTCATAATCTAATACTTGCATATGCATATACAAAAAGCAAAAAGTTTTAATAAGATAGTGTAAATCAGGCAGCGTGGGCATGGTTTAGGAGAGATTTTTTTCCTTCTTAAAGAAGGATAATTTAAGTAATGACTTTTAAATATTGAATGTTGGTTTATATAAAGAGGGAAAGGTAGGCTGGGAAGGATTTTACCAACAGAGAAGGAAACAAATGTACAAAGTCACAGAAGCAAAAAAGAGCATGTCTCTTATCCAGGAACAGTATGTGTACTGGAGTAAATGAATAGGAAAGTGCTTAGAAATAAGACTAGAAACTAGGAAGTGAGGAGGATGGGGGGTGGGGAATCAACTAGGGCATACTAAAAAATTTAGACTTATTTAAGAGGGCTTGTAAGACCCATGGAAAGATTTTAAATAGTAAAGTGACATCACTTGGCAGCGGTGTACATCATAGACTCAATGGGTGTGAGATATTAGTGATTTTATAACATTTAATGAAGAGAGAAATACATAGGAAATAGGCCTTTCATAGAATAGAGGAATAGAGAGGAAGGAGGGGAGGAAGAAAATACAAATGAAGATATTCAGGGTCTAGAATTTAAGGAAAAGATCTGAAATCTTGGGGATTTAGATATTTAAATTCAGGCTTTAATAGAGGAAGACTAATCTTAAAGCAAAAAGAAAACAACTGTTGAAGAGACTGTCAGAGAAACCAAGGTTAGTTTCACAAAGTTGAATACCTAAGTTGAATACCTACCACAAAGTAGTTGTGTCAAAATTATAACAGGCTTTCAGTGATCATAAATAATACAAGGGAATTTCAAAGCCTTTGTGGAAGCCACAATTAAAAGTTACATTTATTTGGGTGCAAAAATTTTTTAAAATAATGCATAGCAGTAGATAACAAGTTGTAAGATATTAGATTGCATTTTGAGTATGATAATGCTAGCAGTTAATGGATCCCTCAGAAACATGTGGAGGGATTGGTCATGAGGAGCTGAGACTTCTCAGTAATGAAAAACCAATCAGAAGTTGATTGATTTCTAGGGTCTAGGAAGACATTGTTGATTACATGTCTGCCTCTTCTAAGTACACATCTTTTTCTGCATCTAGTAGGCCAGAATTTAAATGTTGCCTCATTTCTTCTTCCCAGCAATTTTGCAGAGTTTACAGATGAGAAAATTGAGGCTCAGAAAAACATTTTATCTAAAACCACACAACTAGAAGATAACTAAGCTGATTTGAATGCCTTTATGTCTAGTTCCAAACTCCATTAGTTCTAAAACTTGATTTTTTTGTGCCAGTTAAATTTTTTAAAAGAAGAAGGCCATTAAAATCACTTAAATGAAACCTACTATCAGTTACCATTGTTTAATTTTTTATAAAAGTTTTCATTTTTCACACAAAAAATTTAACATTAGAAAAGTAGGAATATCTGAATAGAAGTTACACATTTAAATTAAATGCACTACATTTGCTCATACCTTTTCTCACTTTGCCAAAGAATGGTTAAAAACTTTATCATAGATAAGTACTAGTCCTCAAACCACCATTGCCAAGAAATGCTCATAAAATGACTACTTTATATAAAAAACTATAGTATATTTTTTAAACAAATTCCAGTTATGGATTAATATTTGTGTTTGGAAAAACACTTAATAGTTTTGCTGCAAGTTGATTTCTGCTGCTTTTGAGAAAATGCTAAGAAAGTAATAAATTGAAGCAATTCTGAGAAATACATAGCTTTATTCATGAACTCTTCTTACCTGTTAATTTAGATACCTCTGGGTTTTGTTTCTTATGACCTAAGAAATTGCTGAACAATATTGTGAATCTGTGTTTTCAGGTATAGACAATTAGATTGTTGAAACAGTAGTTTTGTACCAGTGCATACTGCCCTACCCTGTTTCTGCTTGTGAATATTACCCTATATACATCAATTTATTTGCTTATAAAAATGTAAATACTTGAATTGTTTAACCATAGCAGGACATCTTATAATCTATATGTGTAATTCATTATTTTTAGGGTTCCAGAGTGAGGAAGTGAGCAAGGCTGAAGTATGAAATTATTCTTCTGCCCATGATGGTGCTGTAAAGTGAAAGGAAGAGAGGAAAAAAAAAAATCAATGTTCAGGGGCTTATGGCCATCTTTATTGCCAACAGTTGCATCCTGTAAGTCCTAAAGAGCGTGGAAATGGTTAGCAGAGCATGTGCTAGTATTCCCTGATATTGCTACTGAAAGTGGAAAAGGAAAGGAAGAACTTGGGTTCTTGATGAATATCCTGGCCACTGTTTGAATTAGGATAGTCTATATGAGCTGAGGTTCTTGGCAGCTTCAGTTGACCACCCCAAACAGATGGCAAAGCAAGGCTTTTTTTTTTTTTTTTTTTTTTTTTTTTTTTTTTTTTTTGACAGGCAGAGTGGATAGTGAGAGAGAGAGACAGAGAGAAAGGTCTTCCTTTGCCGTTGGTTCACCCTCCAATGGCCGCTGCGGCTGGAGCGCTGCGGCCAGCGCACCGTGCTGATCCGATGGCAGGAGCCAGGTACTTATCCTGGTCTCCCATGGGATGCAAGGCCCAAGCACTTGGGCCATCCTCCACTGCACTGCCTGGCCACAGCAGAGAGCTGGCCTGGAAGAGGGGCAACTGGGACAGAATCCGGCGCCCCGACCAGGACTAGAACCCGGTGTGCCGGCACCGCAAGGCGGAGGATTAGCCTAGGGAGCCACGGCGCCGGCAAAGCAAGGCATTTTTAAAGGTAAAAATTCTGCTTTTATGTTGAGGGCTGAAATTCATACCTGCCATTTAGGTAAGATCGATGTCCACAAACTCAAAAGGCTTCCATAGCCTTGGCAACCCATGACAAGAGCCTAGGGAGATTACTGACGCCATAAACAAGAGTGTCAATTTGTTAAGTCAACAACAGGAGTCACTGTGCATTTACTCTTCATGTAGAATCTCTGTCCTTAATGTGTTGTTCAGTGTGAATTAATGCTATAACTAGTACTCAAATAGTATTTTACACTTTATGTTCTGTGTGGGTGTACACTGTTGAAATCTTTACTGAATATATACTAAATTGATCTTCTGTATATAAAGATAATTGAAAATGAATCTTGATGTGATTGGAATGGGAGAGGGAGCGGGAGTTGGGAGGGTTGCGGGTGGGAGGGAAGTTATGGGGGGGGGGAAGCTATTGTAATCCAAAAGCTGCACTTTGGAAATTTATATTTACTAAATAAAAGTTTAAAAAGAGTCAAAGGGATCACATAAACAAGACTAGTGTCTGCTAATACTAACTGATAGAATTAAAAAGGAGAGAACAATCCAACATGGAAAGTGGGATACACAGCTGACTCATAGAATGGCAGATGTCCTAAACAGCACTCTGGCCTCAGAATCAGCCCTTAAGGCATTCAGATCCGGCTGAAAAGCCTATGAGAGTATTTCAGGCATGGAAAGCTAAGACACTGTGGCAAAAAAAAAAAAAAAAAAAAAAAAAAAAAAAAAACCTAAATGAAAGATCTCTGCGAGATCCCAGTGGAAAGAACGGGGCCATCAAAGAAGGAGGTACCTTTCTCTGAAGGGAGGAGAGAACTTCCACTTTGACTATGACCTTGTCTAAATATGATCAGAGTTGTCAAACTCAAAAGGCTTCCATAGCCTTGGCAACCCATGACAAGAGCCTCGGGTGATTACTGATGCCATAAACAAGAGTGTCAAATTGTTAAGTCAACAACAGGAGTCACTCTGTACTTACTCCTCATATGGGATCTCTGTCCTTAATGTGTTGTACAATGTGAGTTAATGCTATAACTAGTACTCAAATAGTATTTTACACTTTGTGTTTCTGTGTGGGTACAAACTGTTGAAATCTTTACTTAACATATACTAAACTGATCTTCTGTATATAAAGATAATTGAAAATGAATCTTGATGTGAATGGAATGGGAGAAGGAGTGGGAAATGGGAGGGTTATGGGTGGGTGGGAAGTTATGGGGGGGGAAAAATCCACTGTAATCCAAAAGCTGCACTTTGGAAATTTATATTTATTAAATAAAAGTGGAAAAAAAATACCTGCCATTTAGGTACACTTGGTATACCGGGGGTAAAAAAAAAAAAAAAAAAAGAAATCAGTGTTTGTTTCAAGGATGATAAATCTTTTCTATTAGCATACATTTCAAGAAGCATATTGCATCATCAAAAAGCAACCCCAAAAACCTCAGTTGAACAAGAGAGAATGTTCAGTTTTGCCGATACAAAATTTAAATTATTCTTCAAAATAGTTCATGGGTACCTGACTCTCTAGTGGCCTTTCAGATTTATCAGTTGAGGAACATGTCACTTTTGCCCTTCACTGTCCAAATGATCTTTTTTTTTTTTTTTTTTTTTAAGATTTCATTTTATTTATTTGAGAGGCAGAGTTACAGACAGAGGGGGAGAGAGAGAGATCTTCCATGCAGTGGTTCACTTCCTAGATGGCCGCAACAGCCGGAGCTGAGCCAACCCAAAGCCAGGAGCCAGGAGATTCTTCTGGGTCTCCCATGTGGATGCAGGAACCCAAGCACTTGGGCCATCTGCCGCTTCCCCACACGCATTAGCAGGGAGCTGGATCGGAAGTGGAGCAGCCAGGACATGAACCAGCTCCTATATGGGATACTGGCACTGCAGGCCAGGGCTTTAACACGCTGCACCACAGTGCCAGCCCACCAAACAATCTTTTAAAAACAGGATTTTCCAGCCTTGTCAGGGAACGCTCATTCATAACTTGGTATGTAAAAAACATAGTCTGACTTGTATTCAGGGCACTGATATGTTGCAGTTAATGAACTTATTACAAGGTAAAACATTTCTCCATTTAAAGAATTAGTCGTACATGTGATAATTACTCTCAATTAAATAAGCTGTTTATTTAACTGCCTTTCTTTCAGAATTTAAGTATATCCAAAGGTAGGTTTTTCTAATGCATCAAGTGTAATGTAAATAAAAAGTTGGTAGATTATCATTATTTCCAGAGTCAAGCTATAAGTTACATTAGTTCTGTGAATTCTGGTTCTAATCAACAAGACAAAAAAAACCTTCTATTTTTATTTTAGTTAGCACTATCATAGTTCATATTCTGTCAAGTCTTGAATTATATCTACAGGTTCTTATTTTCTTCACTCTTCTCTATTAATAGGTTATTATTGATCAGATATTGCCTATATAGTGGTAAAGAAAACATGGTCACTAACCACAGAGACATAAATCTAGTAAAGATATTGGGCATTAATCAGATAAATTCTACAGGTGAAATACATGGCAGGGATCATGTTTTTCAGCTATAACCAGGAAAAACTCGGTGCTGTTAGAGTAATTTAATTTTCATTTGGGGTTTAGAAGATCTCTGAAAAAAAGTGGTACTTGAGACTAGAATACTAAGGTAGAGAGGAAGCAAAGCATATATGCAAACTAATGTGGAAACAGGTTTGTGTTTTCAAAGTGCTGACAGACAGACTAAAGCAGTGATAGAAGGAAAGTGTCAAGGATAGGTTGAAGAAATAGGCGAAGGCCAGTTTGTGCAGAGCTTTTAAGGACCTGTGGGAAAGTTTGGTTTTATTACAAGTATAGAGGGAAGCCATCAGGGAGTTCTTAAGCAGTAGATCACGTAGAAGACTATCTAGAAAAGAAATTATAGGTTAGGAGAACATATGAATGGGAGAAATTCACCTTTACTCTCGAATATTCTTCCATTTGTTTACTCACACATTTGACTTTTTCCTTCTGTTGCCTAATTACACATAATCTTGATCATTTCATTTTTCAAAGTCATAAATGCTACAAAGTGTAAAAAATAATTTCAATAAATGTAAAGAATATGTCCTCTCGTCTGTGACAAAAGATAAAAATTGAGTGACTTTCTACTTGAACTATCATTTTTTGGTTATAGGATTTTAAGATATTAAGGTCAGTGAAAATTTCTTGCCTATGTAATACTGTTTTGATTTGTTTTTAATAGCACTCCCAAATGGTTTACACTTTTCTCCTTTATAAAGATCAATAAGGGAATGTGGAATCTTTTCATTTTTCTGCGAAACAGCTATATCTACTTATATAAAAATAGTGATGGGTGTTTTATTACTATTATTTAGAAAGCAGACATATCTTCCATGCATTAAATCATTCCCCCAAATGCCCACAAACAACCAGAGCTTGGCTAGGACAAAACCAGGAGCCCAGAACTCCATCCAGGTCTGCCCCATGAGTGGCAGGGACTCAAGCACCTGAACCATCACATGCTGCTTTGCAGACTGTACATTAACAGGAAACTGGAAAAAAAAAGCAAAGCTGAGACTTGAACTCAGGCACTTTGATCTGAGACGTGAACATCCCAAATAATGTCTTAGCCAAATACCTGTCACAAATAACAATGTAAAATAGGATAAGATGCCCCAGGAAACCTAGGTATGCAGAGGACAGAGAAGATTTAGTATATCCATTGTGAAAAAGCTGTACATCTCATAGTTCAGTGTTTTCACATTAAGATTGAGGAAGTTGAAGGCATAATAGCTCATCTAAACAGAATACCTAGAACGTGGGTTTCAGAATTCCTGGGCCCCTGCTGTTTACATTCTTCCTTTATTTATAAAAATGAGATATTGTGAAACAAGATTTCAAAAGGTAGAAATTTTGTGTGACAGGTAAAGAATCATTAAATGAATTTAAGATTTATTTTGTAATTATACATGTCTATGGCATTCATGCCTAAAGTAGTACATGAAATGTTTAGTAACCCAATGGATGACTTGGAAGTACGAATGGACCAACCATCTTTTTTTTTTTTTTTTTAAGATTTATTTTATTTATTTGAAAGAGTTACAGAGGGAGGTAGAGACAGAGAGAGAGGTCTTCCATCCGCCTGTTCACTCCCCAGATGACCGCAATGGATGGAGCTGGGCCAGTCCGAAGACAGGAGTCAGAAGCTTCTTCCAGGTCTCCCACGTGGGTGTAAGGGCCCAAGGCCTAGGGTCATCTTCTACTGCTTTCCCAGGCCATAGCAGAGAGCTGGATCAGAAGAGGAGCAGCCGGGACTAGAACCAGCGCCTATATGGGATGCCGGTGCTTCGGGCCAGGGCTTTAACCCACTGTGCCACAGTGCCGGCCCCCACCAACCAACCATCTTTTTTTTTTTTTTTTTAAAGATTCATTTATTTATTTGAAAGCCAGAGTTAGAGAGAGAAGGAGAGGTAGAGCGAGAGAGAGAGAGTTCCATCCGCTGCTTCACACCCCATTCGGCCACAACAGCTGGAGCTCTGCCGATCTGAAGCCAGGAGCTTCTGGGTCTCCCATGTGGATGCAGGGGCCCAAGGACTTGGGCCATCTCTTACTGCTTTTCACAGGCCATAGCTGAGAGCTGGATCGGAAGTGGAGCAGCCAGGACTTGAACCGGTGCCCATAAGGGATACCAGCACTGCAGGTGGCGGCTTTACCTACTATGCCACAGCGCCGGCCCCAACCACCCATCTTAAAATGCTTTCTTCCTCAGCCCAAGTTTTTACATTAGAAATACACTAGATATGTAAACTACCAGAAACTTAAAGACCCAAGCTATGAAATTCATCTCAAGAAAAGGTTTTGCCTCAACCATTTTTACAAATCTATTTCTCTTCATCATATGTAGTAGAGTTATATTTGTTACTGTTTTGGAGAATTTGGGAACTTGGAGAAACAGTTTTAAATGTAGCCAAGCACTGATTCTATTTATTTGTTTATTTTTAGTATTTATTTATTTGAAAGAGAAGGAGAGACAGAGATCTTCCATTTGCTGGTTCATTCCTCCAAAACCCTACAACAGCTGGCACTGGGCCTGGCAGAATCCACGAACTTCATCCGGGTCTTCCATGTGGGTAGCAGGGGCCCAAGTACTTGGGCTATTTTCCACTGCATTTCCCAGGCATATTAGCTGGGAGCCTGAGCTTGAACTAGTGCTCATATGGTATGCCAGCATTGCAGGCTGAAATGTAACCCTCTGGACCACAATGCCACCCCCAAGTATTTTAAACTAAAGGATGTGGTTTCTATGTTTTGCAATATAAAGGAAATGAAGACCATTTATTTTGTTTCCTAATACTATGTATTTTACACTGCTTCATTGTACCAAGTTGAAATGTGTCAGGTTCCTTTTTCAGAAATCTTAGATATATAAGATTCTTCAGCACTATGTGAATTACAAAGTTGTGTGCTCTATTTAACTCATCAGTACTATCAAATTCTGATGTAAAAGTCCACATTGACTTATATGCAGTAGCTTACATCATTGCAGCATTCTGTCCCATGCCTAAAGAATGGTTTTCTGTGCGTTGACAGACATTTGTTTTCAAGTTTTCTCACGTATGTAATCCCACCCTTTCCCATTTTTTCTTTCTACTTAGGCACACTGCTTTAGTTCTTTCTTGCTCTCATGATTTACAAGTATTCTTATTATTTTGCTAACCTGCAGGACTTTTCTCTGTTTCAAGAAATTATTACTATCTAATTCTAAAATTTTAGCTCTTTCATAGAATCTTTCCTAGATATTGATCTCTACCTTCTTCTGATTTCTGAAGCAACCTCGTGTTACCTAGAACTTAACTTTTTGTAAAATAAAAAATATTCTTCTTTATAACAATGTTATTAATTACTGTTATATGCTTAAAATATTGTCAATTTAAAAAGGAGCATGTAGATTTAGGACTTCAAAAAGAGATGTTAGTGAACATTAGACCAATTACCTTTTGTATTCAAATGAGGAAACAGAAAGTGATTACATGATTTATCCAAGGTCTTGAAAAATTAACTGTCTCCTCCCAATCTATTAAATATCTTATCCCTGTTTTCTTTAATTAGGCATTGAGATTGTTCTTTGAAATATTATTCCAGCTCTTGTAATACATTGCTGAAGAAAATATATACAGAAGGCAAATTTTCCATGTTTGGAGAAACATTAGTAAAATGTTGGCTTGTTGGGGCCAGGAAGGATATCAGAGTATTGAGCACAAACGGTAAATGTTGGTTTCATATCTTCAAAGAGTGGTATTGCTTCAGACCTTTAGTACAGATGAGTAAGATTAAAGGAAAGCTGCTGACAGCCAGAAGAAAAGGAAGTGGTAGAGATGGCAGTTTATATAGTTAGCTGAACTGTACCACATTAGTAAGGATTAACTGATAGGTCACAGCATCTGTGTAGAGAGCTAAAGAATATTATACTTATATTGAGACTGTATAAATTCCATAATCCCTCCATATCTGTACTATAAAGGTGTGTGTGTGTTTGGAAAGGGGATTGATGGATAAGAGAAATATAATTAGCAAACAATTTCTTCTTTGCAAGGTGACTTCATGTCTCATATACAACAGGGTTTAATGTGAAGCTGGTTGAAGCTTCCTGAACCCAGCTGTTATTAATTTTACTTCAAGGAGAAATTGTAGTATTTTGTGAATTAATAACCTTACTGCTATTTAAACAGATCTTCCTCTGGGAAAAGAAGGCTGGGAGCCCAACTCTAAAAATCTGGCATCTCCTTTATACACAGACTGAAATTCTAACTTCATCCTTCCCTGGTACCTGTTAAGTATACCTCCAGAAAAGGAATCAAGATATTTTTTAAAGTGTCATGTGTTGGCCGAGTTCTCCGAAGCCTTCACAGGTGACAGAGCTAGGGACATTCCTTAATGGCTATACGAAAATATGCCTCCAGGCCAAGTATTCAAAGTCTACTACCGAGGTCAGCAATGTGGCATAACTGGTAAAGCCATCACCTGTAGTGCCAGCATCCCATATGGGTGCTGGTTTGAGTCCCAGCTGATCCACTTTTGATCTGACTCTGCTATGGCCTGTGAAAAGCAGTAGAAAATGGCCCAAGTCCTTGGGCCCCTGCACCCACTTGGGAGACTTGAAGGAAGCCTCTGGCTTCTGGCTTCAGATTGACCCAGCTCTGGCCATTGTGGCCATTTGAGAGTGAACAGCAGATAAAAGACCTCTCTCTCTCTCTCTCTCTGCCTCTGCATAACTCTGCCTTTCAAATAAATAAATACATCTTTTTAAAAAAAAATAAAAAAGTCTGCTACCAGAACTATAATCTGGGTATGTGCACTGCCAAATGGAAAAAAAAAGAATGGAAGTCAGGGATACAAACTAGAAATTCCTGTCCAGAGCTGAGAATAGTGGAAATATAGAAGGGGGTGGGGGGCAAGTATTGTGGTAAAACCAGTTAAGCCACTGCTTGGCATGCCTGCATCCCATATCACAGTGCCAGTTCAAATGAAGTCTCTGTGCTTCCAATGCAGCACTTCTGCTGATGCATCTGGGAAGGCAGCAGGTGACAGCCCAAGTACTGTGTACCTGCCGCCCATTTGGAGACTCAGCCTGGAGTGAACCAGCAGATGGAAGATCTCTCCCTCTTTGTCACTCTGCCTTTCAATTTTTTTTTTTTTTTTTTTTTTTGACATTTGGGACAGAATTGAGATGTGAGTAGACTAAGATCATCAGTTTGATTTTCTTTTTTTTTTTTTTTTTTTTTTTTTTTGGTAACAGAAATGCCTCAGTGCAGCACTGGTAATACCCATCTTTACCACAGATCAAACAATAGGAGAGGATTCCTTAGCTTTCTAGATACATCTAAAAATTTAGGTGATGTAACTGTTAAGTATTAAGCCTCAAGAAGCCTAAAATGACCTTACTAGTGTTGTTGCTGACTTTAATTTTCAGACTTGACTCAAAGATGTTGGCATATTAACTGATTTTCCATGGAGTTGATTAAATAATACCTATTTCAGAGTCACCCAGATAAGAGTTTTCCAAAGTCAGGTCTGAGAGCAATATACAAAGTTATCCTGAACTATTTTTGAGTAGGGGATATTCATAATAAATGGTTTATTAAGCATTAAAATATTGACAGGGTGACATTACTGATGCTGAGAAGCTTGTTGCATTCTTCTACTTGCCCTGTGTAACCTTCTGTACCTCAAAGATCTGTAAAGGGAATACCCTACTTCATCCACCTCTAAGTTCAATTTCATTTTTTTTTTTTTTATTTTTGACAGGCAGAGTGGACAGTGAGAGAGAGAGACAGAGAGAGAAAGGTCTTCCTTTTGCCGTTGGTTCACCCTCCAATGGCCGCCGCTGCAGCCGGCGCACCGCGCTGATCCGATGGCAGGAGCCAGGATCCAGGTGCTTTTCCTGGTCTCCCATGGGGTGCAGGGCCCAAGCACCTGGGCCATCCTCCACTGCACTCCCTGGCCATAGCAGAGAGCTGGCCTGGAAGAGGGGCAACCGGGACAGAATCCGGCGCCCCGACCGGGACTAGAACCCGGTGTGCCGGTGCCGCAAGGTGGAGGATTAGCCTATTGAGCCACGGCGCCGGCCCTAAGTTCAATTTCATTAATACCCAAACTACTCAAAGAGGCAGGTTGCGTAGCGATGGAAACGCCTCCTAAATTGTTCTATGATTAAAATTGGTGGTGCTGAAGATTGCCACAGTGATACTCTACTAAAGGCAGACGAGTCTTGAGAGTAAGATGCAATGATAGATAATTGGTAATAGAAATGTACACGTTTGGCCAAGACATAAGCCTCAGGCATGTAAGTACTGGTCTAGTCACAGTCCTTAAGGATTTATAATAAAGTCTTGACTTTCAGATCTAACAGCTACCTGATGGCAACCTGCGAAACCATAAATACACTGTTGATGTCAAATAGAGAGAGGGCATAAAACCATCAAGCCGTGTGTAACCAAGGGAGTGATTATTTCTGCTTAGACAACCCCAGAACTCTCTAAAAGACAGTGAGGGGAGCAGGGTAAATGCCTTTCAAGTAAATCAATCTTTAAAAAATAAAAATGTTAATTTTATAGCAGGAGAGAGTAATGGTCACAAGAGATTATGAAGGGTAAGAGGGAAAGAAGATAGGAGAGACATTGGATATAGTTGGATAGAGATAAGTTTTAATGTTCTGCAGCAGAGGCCAGTATTGGCATAGTGGACAATGCCACTGCCTATCTGTGATGCTGGCATCCCATATAGGGGCTGGTTTGAGTCCCAGCTGCACCACTTCTGATCCAGCTCCCTGGTAATGTGCCTGGGAACTGGGATTAAGCCCCTGCACCCATGTGGGAGACCCAGATGAAGATGCTGTCTCCTGGCTTCAGCCAGGCCTAGCTGTTTTGGTTATTTGGGGGAGTGAACCAGTAGATGGATGCTCATGTTTTCTCTCTCTCTCTCTCTCTCTCTCTCTCTCTCTCTCTCGTGTGTGTGTGTGTAACTCTACATTTGAATAAATTTGTTTCTGCAACTGTCTTATCTGAATTTCAGACTTGGTTAGGTCTTGCTTATTTCACTTAGTGCTTTTTTTTGAAAAAATTTATTTGAGAGGTAGAATGAAAGGCAAAGACTTATGTACTTATTTAGTTATTTATTTGAAAGGTGCAGAGAGAGAGAAAGAGAAACCTTTTAGTTCACACTCTAAATTTCCTGCAGTGGCTGGGATAGTATCAAGCTGAAGCCAGGAGCCAGGAACTCTATCCACATCTCCCATGTGGGTGGCAGGGGTCCAAGCACTTGGACTATCATCCACTGTCTTCTCAGGTACATTAACAGGAAGCTGGATCGGAAACACAGCATCTAAGTCACAAACCAATGTGGAATGTGTGTGGTAATTCAATATAGGATGCTAGCATCCCAAGCAAGGTTTTAACCTCATGTGCCACAATGCCCAGCCCCCAAATGTAACACTTTTGAAAATTTCCCCTATGGGCTGGTGCTGTGGTGTAGTAGCTAAGCCTCCACCTGTGGTGTCGGCATCTCATGTGGGTGCCAGTTCATGTCCTGGCTGCTCCACTTCGGATCCAGCTCTCTGTTTATGGCCTGGGAAAGCAGTGGAAAATGGCCCAAGTGCTTGGACCCCTGCACCCACGTGGCAGACCCAGAAGACGCTCCTGGCTTCGGATTGGCCTGGTCGAAGCTTCAACTGTTGCAGCTATTTGAGGAGTGAACTAGCGGATGAAAGACCTTTCTCTCTATCTCTCCCTCTCAGTCTGTAACTCTACCTCTCAAATAAATAAACCTTAAAAATACTGACCGATACATTTAAAAAAATTTCCGCTAAATTTGGGTTTCCATTTTAATGGAGCACAGTCCATATCTTCAAGCAGAGTTGAATTTTCCCAGCAAAATCACCTGAATTTCATGTCCTATGATCTCAAGTATTTTGGATGCTCCATTTTTACTGAAAAAAAGAGCATTTTGTCAAACTTCACAGTGAATATACAGCTTCTATGTAATGCACCAAACTCTACTTCATCTAGGACTCTCTAAAGACCATAATGTTATTTCACATGTGAGTATACTTTGTTAAATGCTACTCTAATTACATACTAGGTCTTAGGGTGACAGTGCCTAACTCATAAGGGATCCTCAGAGAATACTGAAGTGAATTTAATTTTCCTTGTTTCAATATTAATAGGCTACTGAACTGTTATACAAAGGTATAGCAAAAGGATTGTGGAAAATGAAATCCAATGATGTTTATTTTGGGGACAGGCTTTGTGCTGCAGCAGGTTAAGCCTCTTCTTGGGACACCTACATCCCATATCAGAGTGCCAATTCAAGTACTGAGTGCTCTACGCTTCTGATCCAGCTCCCTGCTAATGCACCTGGGAAGCAGCAGATGATGGCTCAAGTACCTGCCACCTACATGAGACACCATAATGGAGTACCTGGCTCCTGGCTTTCACCTGGCCCAGCCAAGGCTGCAGTGGGCATTTGTAGAGAGAACTAGTAGATGGAAGATCTTTCTCTGTGCTTCTATCTCTCTGTCACTCTGACTTTCAAATAAGTACATAAATAAATCTCTTTAAAATACTTTAAAAGATATTTATTTTAATACAAAAATGTGAAATCCATGCTTACAAAGGATATTTATAAAGTTCATGGGAAATGCATATTATGACAAAACTATGGAAGAATTTTAATTTTCTTTGCACCAAAATCAGTTTTAACTTTTAATTAATTTTTTCCATGAACTTTTTTAAGTGTCCCCACATAAATCACTCACTGCCTTTGTTATTTGTTAGTAATATTGTGGTGATATGTCTTGAGTCAGTCTGCTGAGCTCTTGCCCCTCTTATATAGCGCTAACCTACATTCTAGAGCCCCCCTCCACCCCACTTTTTCACAGTTGAATGTCTTTGCTGTCACTTTATTATATTATGATCTTTTCCATGTCTCTCTGTTAATCATCAAACTTCTACCCCATGTGTCTGTCTGTGGTGTTAAGAGGCTCTGATATAAATCGAATTTTAACTTTTCTTATTTATTTTGGTTTCTTCTAACAGTTCATCTAAAACATTAGGCTTAGGGCAAGCATTTGGCCTAGCGATTACAATGGCAGTTGGGAAACGCACATCCCACACTGGGGGGCCTGGATTCCAGTCCCTGCTCTGCTGATTCCAGCCTTCTGCTAATGTATAACCCACAAGGAATCAGGAGATGGCTCAGATGGTTGAGTCCCTGCTGCCCACACATCCCTTAGCCATTCCGGGCATTCAGGCATTTGGAGAGTGGAACCAGTAGATGGAAGCTCGCTTTCTTTCTGTGTCTCAAATAAAAAAACAATAATTTTTGAAGTTTCAAAAAGCTTTAACAACGAAAGGTAACCATCAGAAGTGTGTTTTTTTTTTTTCTTCTGGTGGTTGCAAATAGACCACTCTTTACATTTTATGCAGTCTTACTGTTTCCAATTATTTTTCTCTGAATACTCAGGTTTGTGTATAGCTTAAAAAAATAAATCAGGGAAATATTACTGACAGTCTGGATCATTGTGACTTCCAGAAGCCTAGTTACTAAATAGAGTGGCCGAGGCCGGCACTGTGGCGCAGTAGGTTAATCCTCCGCCTGAGGCACTGGCATCCCATAAGGACACCGGTTCTAGTCCCGGCTGCTTCTTTTCCAATCCAGCTCTTTGCTGTGGCCTGGGTAAGCAGTAGAAGATGGCCCAGGTGCTTGGGCTCCTGCACCCACATGGGAGGCCGGGAATAGGCTCCTGGCTCCTGGCTTCGGATCAGCACAGCTCCAGCCGTTGCAGCCATTTGGGGACTGAACCAAAGGAAGGAAGACCTTTCTCTCTGTCTCTTCCTCTGACTGTCTGTAACTCCATCTCTCAGATAAATAAATAAAAATCTTTAAAAAAAAAAAAAAAAGAGTGGCCTATAACTGACCAGAAGTAGTTTCAGATTCCGTAAGTGACATGATAAATCAGAAACCATGCAGTTTCTATATATAGATATCTATATATATATATAACTAGATAAATACATGGGGCGGGGGGCTGTTGTGGTACGGTGGATTAAGCTGCCACTTGAGACACCAACATCAAGTCACTGTGATTCAAGTCTCAGCTGCCACACTTCTGACCCAGCTCCCTGCTGAAGCTCCTGGCTTTGGCCTGACCCGATCCCTTCCTTGCCATCCTCTTCATCAGATTCTTAGCCCTCGGAGAAGGATAGTGAATTTGTAGCTGAGTTCTGTAGTAGACATTGCTAAATCATCACATTGTTTGCCTCCTCAGCCTTGTGCATGTCCTCAAAATTCTCATCACACTTGAGGGAGCCAGTTAAAGTTAGCACTAGTTGTCATTTCTGTTTTCATTCTTATTCCAACAAGACCTTAATCAGACTGTGTTTGTTTTGAAGCTGAAAAGGAATAAAGGCAGAATAGCAATTTAAAGTGTTTCTCAATATCCAAAATATTTTTCTACCCCTCCCTTATTCAGCTTTTAAAGCCTTTGATGTCATACTTCTCCATTTTTCCCTCTTTTAAGCTGTTTTGCTGCTTCTTTATACTTAACTAATTTGCACTGGAAAATTAACACCTATGTATTGAACATTGTAGAACAAGTTTTGATTCATTAGTGAGTGGAAGGGGCATTCATTTCTTTTCAGATTTTTACACAGCACATTAGTCACTTCTCTGAGGGGATTTCCGCCCACTTTGGTATGAGGATATACATTTTTTCTTCTTACCCTGGAATTTAGGTATTTTGGAGAAAATTAACCTATGGAAAGTGTTTGTTTTGAGTACCTTCTTCCTAGAACTAAGCAATGGTCTGTCTCTGCTAAAAAGAAAAAAGGATAGAAAGAAGTGCTGATAAAGAAAACAAGTATTTGTTTTTTGTCCCTGAGATTGTAGGAGAAAGTTAATAGGGAACAGTCCTTTGGCTCCAGTAGTTAGGTTTTTGCCACTCGCCTGAGATACCCAAATTGAATTCCAGCTCCTGGCTTCGGCATGCCCAACAGCATCTGTTGCAGGCCTTTGGGAAGTGAACCAGCTGATGAAGATTGATGTCACCTGCTCGATCTCTCCTCCCCCACCCCTTCCCTGCCTTTCAGATAAATTTAAAAAGTAAGTTATTGATGGGAAAAGATATAGAGAAAATGGATCACTCTTGAGTGTGCCATCTGTATGGCTGTCCCTGTATTATATATTTTCTCTGCATCATCATACTTAATCTTCATAGCCACTCTGTTGAGTGTTGGTATTGGCCTATACTTATGAGGTAAATGAAGTCAAAGAGGTAAAATGCCCAAGGACACACAGCTACCCAGTGGTAGGGTTAGGATTTCACCCCAGCTCTCTTGCTAAGAACCTTGTACTCTTTCTTATCCAAACATTATTTCCTATAGGAAATTTTACTTTACAGCTTTTTTAAGTTTGGGTAATAATTGTGTACATACAAATACTTTTTTGTGAGTTTTGGGAGCCACTGATACTGTGGCTAAAATGAAAGAATTCTGAAACAAATAGTATTCTAAGCCACTAAGGCAGTATAGCCTGCTGATGTACTCTAGTGACTAAATCAGGGTTACTTTGAGGATTAAACAGATAGTATGCAAAGAACACTTCACCCAATGCCTGACTAGTAGTAACTGCTTCATAAATGCTGTATTAACATTCTCATTAAATCCCTAGCTTCTCCATGGGATTCTGAAAATTTTCATGGAGTTATACAGAAATTGCAAACTACATTAAAGATAATTTGATGGAATTGTTTGGTGCAGAGGTGAAGACTGGCTTGAAACATCAGAGTTCCAAGCATCCCATATCAGAGTATCTGGGTTCAAGTCCCACCTACATTTCCAATCCAGCTTCCTGCTGTTGTATACCCTGGAAGGCAGCTGGTGATAGCTCAAGTGCTTGATTCACTGCCACCATCACTGGGTTGATTTCCAAGCTCCTGGTTTCAACCTGGCTCAGCCTTGGCTGCTGCAAGCATTTGGGGAGTGAAAGTAGCAGATAGAAGATTCGTGTCTCTGTGTGTGAGTGTATACTATCTCACTGCCTTTCAAATAAATATAAATAAATAAATTCCTAACTCCTATGCTATTTATCTTTCACATTTTTGTTAAATGAGTTAATAATACAGTACTATTTGAAGTCTGTTTGGAATCTGTCTGCTGATCTGGAATATTTGCTTCACCCAGGGTTGAAAATATTTCTAAAAAGATGCCAAAAATCTATTTGATAGGATACTTAAAACCATAGTTTTAAACATTGACCAGCAATATTTACCATGTCTTTGTTTTAACCTTCTATTGTGTGGGAATGCAAAATCCACATTCAATTATCAAAACATTCGCTATTCCTTTTCTTTTCCAGAAGATGAATAATCTTTCATTTAGTGAACTATGTTGCCTCTTCTGCTGTCCACCTTGCCCAGGGAAAATTGCTTCAAAATTAGCATTTTTGCCACCTGATCCAACCTACACACTGATGTGCGATGAAAGTGGAAGCCGCTGGACTTTACACCTCTCTGAACGTGCAGACTGGCAGTACTCTTCTAGAGAAAAGGATGCTATTGAGTGTTTCATGACTAGAACCAGTAAAGGCAACAGAATTGCCTGTATGTTTGTGCGTTGCTCACCCAATGCCAAATACACTTTACTCTTCTCACATGGAAATGCTGTTGATCTTGGTCAGATGAGCAGCTTTTACATAGGACTGGGATCACGAATTAATTGTAATATATTCTCATATGATTATTCTGGATATGGTGCAAGTTCTGGGAAGCCAACAGAGAAGAACCTTTATGCGGACATTGAAGCTGCTTGGCTTGCTCTTAGGACAAGGTAAACTGTGACTGGACATTACTTTTACACTTAAAATGGTTTAAGTTTTCCTATAAAAGTACAATAAAAGCTATTTTTATTTACATATGCCTTAAAATGCTACTTAGATTATATTTACCAATATATACTTAAGAATAGTTCAACTTTCAGATTGTAATTTTTAATTTCATGCAATAGCAAAAGTTTTTTAAGACAGTTCAGGTTTGTGTTCTGTGTCAATGCATGTATATATGTATATTTTAGAGACAAATGTTTGATTTTTATAAACTTTCTTTGTGCTATGTGATATGTAAACATTCAGAATTTCAGTTTCAAAGGAATGGTGAAAAGTTAATTTATTTGATCTATCATTGTTTAAGAAGCTGAGTTACTTTTGATTAAAATAAGCATAGTATATAATTTATTGTTTTGCATTATTTTGTGGAAAATGCAACTTAAAATACCTTATTACAACTATTTGTAATACAATCCATAAAAATAAAATGTTGTTTTTTCACTCTGGACTGCTAAACTTGATGATGTCAAGTTGGTTTTTTTTTTTTAATTATTAGGATAAATTATTAATTTTCTTATTATGTCCATTATCCTATGGTTATTACAGTACATTTCAGGAACCTAGTTTAATTGCATAAGCCATTTTCTTAAGATTTATTTTATTTATTTAAAAGACACAGTGACAGAGAGAGGGGAAAGACAGACAGAAAGAAATCTGCCAGGGCTGGGAGAGGCCAAAGCCAAGAGCCTAGAACTGTATCCAGGTCTCCCACATGGGTGGCAGAGACCCAAGTACTTGGACCATCTTCTATCGCTTTCTCAGGCTCATTTACCTCATTTAAGAAGCTAGACTGTAAGCAGAGCAGCCAGAACTCAAAAATCAGTACTCTGAAATGCGATGCCACTGTTGCTGGCAGCAGCTTAACCTATTGTACCACAGTGCTGGCCCCAATTGCATTAATGCTTTGTAGTCAACAAGATACTTAAAAACTTCTTGAAAAATATATTAACTTTGCTGACTTTTTCTCATCCATAGATCAGTGTACCAAACATATTAGCTTAAGTTATTCCTCATAGTCTACATTGATAAACTGCCTGACTTTTTTTTTTTTTTTTTTTTGAAGATGTATTTGTTTATTTGAAAGGGAAAGAGAGAGCTCTTCCATCTGCTTGTTCAGTCACCAAATGGCTGCAACAGCCAGGGCTGGGCCAGGCTGAAGCCAGGAGCCAGGAGCTTCCTCCAGGTCTACCACACGGATGGCAGAGGGCCAAGGGCTTGAACCATCTTCCACTGTTTTCCCAGCCTCATTAGTAAGGAGCTGGATCAGAAGTGGAGCAATCAGGACTTGAAATGGCATTCTTATGGGATGCCAGCATTCAGCTGGCAGCTTAGCCTTCTACACCACAGGATTGGCCCCAAGCTGTCTGACTTCTAGAGTTAATTTATACTAGATCTAGTGGACTTAAAGAAAACTCACTGTTTTTGTTAACGTTTCCAAATTAATTGGTTTTCAGTTAGGGAGAACCTGTTTTATTAATAGGCATAATATCTTTTTAGAAAACATCTTTTAAAATACTTCCCCCTCCAAGAAGAGTACATAGAAAAATTCCATATAAAGTGAATTCTTTAGGTAATTAAATTATATGAAAACTTAACTTTGAAGACCAAGGACAAAATGGATGGATGTAGGTTTAAAAAAAAAAGTAGTAGGTAGAGTTCACAGGGTTGGGGGAGGGGGGTGGATAAAGCCACTGCCTTCAGTGCTGGCATCCCCTATGGTCGCCAGTTTGAGTGCTGGCTGCTCCACTTCCAGTCGAGCTTACTGCTGTGGCCTGGGAAAGCAGTAAAAGATGGCCCAATGGCCGGCGCCGCGGCTCACTAGGCTAATCCTCCGCCTTGCGCCGGCACACCAGGTTCTAGTCCTGGTCGGGGTGCCGGATTCTGTCCCAGTTGCCCCTCTTCCAGGCCAGCTCTCTGCTGTGGCCATGGAGTGCAGTGGAGGATGGCCCGAGTACTTGGGCCCTGTACCCCATGAGAGACCAGGATAAGTACCTGGCTCCTGCCATCGGATCAGCGCGGTGCGCCGGCCGCAGCGCGCCAGCCCCGGTGGCCATTGGAGGGTGAACCAACGGCAAAGGAAGACCTTTCTCTCTGTCTCTCTCTCTCTCACTGTCCACTCTGCCTGTCAAAAAAAAAAAAAAAAATGGCCCAAGTGCTTGGGCCCCTGCACCCATATGGGAGACCCAGAAGAAACTCCTGGCCCCTGGGGTCGGATTGGCGTAGCTCTGACCATTTTGGCCAATTGGAGAATGAACCAGTGGATGGAAGACCCTCCCCGCCCCAGCCTCTCCTTCTCTCCCATGTAACTGTGACTTTCAAATAAATAAATTTAGGAAAAAAAATAAAGAGTTCATGGGAAAATGATAAAAATGATTGTTTATGGACAGAATTTGTTGTACTGGTTAAAATGCCACTTGGAATGCCCTCATCCCATATCATAGTACCTGACTTTGCATCCTAGTTCCATCTCCTGACTTCAGCTTCTTGCTAATGCAGATGCTGGGAGGCATTAGGAGATGCTGAGGTAGCTGGGTAGCTCCCAGTTTTAGCCTGGCCCAGCTCTGGCCACTGTGGCTATTTGGAGAATGAGCCAGCAGATAGGAGGTTCTCTCCCTGCCCCTCCCTCTCTCCCTTCTCCTCTCTCTTTTTCTCTTTGTCATCTAAATAAATGAAAGAATTTAAATCTTAAGGATAAATTGCTTCCAAACTATCCCTTCACTTCCTAAAATCTCTTTTAGAAAATACTAATTGATAAAATTTAAAACTGCTTTAAGGTCAGACATTTGACCTTGTGGTTAAAACCATGGGTAAGCAGATCAGCTGTTAAGATTACAGAGTACAGGCCGGCGCCACGGCTCACTAGGCTAATCCTCTGCCTTGCAGCACGGCACACTGGGTTCTAGTCCCGGTCAGGGCGCTGGATTCTGCTCTGCTGTGGCCCGGGAGTGCAGTGGAGGATGGCCCAAGTGCTTGGGTCCTGCACCCCATGGGAGACCAGGAGAAGTACCTGGCTCCTGCCATCAGATCAGCGCGGTGCGCCAGCCGCAGCGTGCTGGCTGTGGCAGCCATTGGAGGGTGAACCAATGGCAAAAGGAAGACCTTTCTCTCTGTCTCTCTCTCTCTCACTGTCCACTCTGCCTGTCAAAAAAAAAGATTACAGAGTACTTGGGTTTGAACTCTGGTTCTAACTCCCAGCTTCCTGCTGATAGAGACCCTACTGGAGGTAGCAAATGACGGTTTAAGTAGTTGCATCCCTGCCACCTAAGTGGTAGACCTGGATTAATAAGTTCCTAGCTCCCAACTTCAGCCTGACCCAGCCCTAGCCATTGTGGGCATTTGGGAAGTGAACCAGCAAATGGGGCTCTGTTCTTAGATGTCTCTGTCTCTCATTGTTTTTCCTTGCCTCTCAAATAATAAAAAATTAAAAATAAGTAACTATAGCTTCAGCTATGCTGATATCAAGTCTATCAGACCTTAAAGCAGGCACACAAACCAAAAAACGAGTTACTCACTTTCCAGAATCAACCAAATGTAACTCAGGAGCATTGTAATATTTTTTAAATATTAGCTTTATTAAGGTACAATTTGTATACCATAAAGTTGATATTCATAAGCTTAATTTAAATAATATAGCTCCAAGGGTACTAAGATAAGAGTCTATTGTTAGTGTTTCCTAGTAATACAGAAATATAACTGTATTCAACTAAAACATCAATATTCAGGCCAGAGCCATGGTGCAGTAGGTTAATCCTCCACCTGCGGTGCCGGCATCCCATATGAGTGCCAGTTCCAGTCCCAGCTGCTCCTCTTCCAGTTCAGCTCTGTGCTATGTGGCCTGGGAAAGCAGTAGAAGATGGCCTAAGTCCTTGGGCTCCTGCACCTGCATGGGAGACGAGGAAGAGGCTCCTGGTTTCTGGCTTTGGATCGGCATAGCTCTGGCCGTTGCGGCCATTTGAGGAGTGAACCAATGGAACGAAGACCTTTCTCTCTGTCTCTCCTCTCGCTGTCTGTAACTCTACCTCTCAAATAAACAAATAAAATCTTTTTTAAAAAATCAATATTCAATTCAGTGTTCTACATCTGTGTAAAATAATTCCCTCTTATAGGTGGTCAGTTTTCCTACTTCTGTGTTTATCTTCTCAGATTTCAATTTTAATGAAACTTTCCAGAATTATTTTCTGCTTGGTTGATTTTTTTAAACACATTTGATGGGCTGTATCAATGAGGAACAAAGGCAGAGTAGACAAATTCCTAAATAATCCTCCTCATACTGTTTTAGCACTTATATTTTAGAATTTTAAACTTGGTTTTCTCTCATGTTAAGCCCTTGATACAATAAGCATAAGAAGTCTAGGGAAATTTATTTAGGTTTTCTGAGCCTCTGTCTCGTAAAGAGGTTGAGTTAAATGATCTCCAGAGTCCTTTCCAGTTTTGGAATTCTGTGATTTACTAAAATATGTGTAACTAGGGTACATGCCTTCTACTTCATTTACCTGATAAAAGTTAGCACTTCAGTAATGAAAGGGAGAAATAAATGATCATCTTAAGTATCATTTGATCTATTTTGTAGGAAAACTGTCTCTAATAAACTCAGTTTCTGAGCCTTTTTGAATGTTTTCATTTATTTTCATTTCATTTGAAAGAAAGAGATGGATGGATATCTTTGATCCACTGGTTCATTCCCCCCACATACCCACAATAACCAGGTCTTGGCCAGGCCAAAGCCAGGAACCCAGGACTCCATTCAACTTTCCCATATGGATGACAAAGACTCAAGTACTTGAGCTGTCATCTGCTGCCTCCCAAGATAGGCAAGTGCAGGAAGTAGGAATTGGAAGCACACTAGCTGGGACTGGAACTAGATGCTTTGCAGGTATATCAAGCAGCAACTTAAACCACTGTGCCAAATGCCTGCCCCAGTTTCTGACCTTCCAATGGGCCAGCAGAAAATAACAAGCGTCTGGTGTTCACTATCCAGCCTTCCCCCACAGTCCTTGAGCTCTTTATCTGTGTTCTATAATGAAGAGAGTGCTGTACTAGGAGACAGTATACCTGGGTTCTAATTATATATGTCGGTCATTAACTTACTGTGGCTTTGAACATCTGCTCATTAAGCACTCAACTAGATTAGATGGTCTCTAAAGTCCTTTTTAACTTAGGCTCTTCTGAAATTATTACTGCCTTGAGTCCTCTGATGCTTTAGTGGCAGCTGCTGCTGCTGCTCTAGAGCCTTGTCTTTGCTGGTTTATCCCAAAACCCATAGTTGACACCAACAAAGTTGATACCTAGCTAACAGCAGTCACGCAGCATGAAGAGTTGTGCTGATACTACAAATGTCCATTCTCCAAATTTCCTCATGCCTATGAAGTATGTACAGTTTGATCTGTTAAAAAGGCTGGGACAGGCATGCAGTGCAGTTGGGTCATCTACATCCTTTATTCCAGTACCTGTTTGCCAGTCCTAGCTATTCTGCTTCCTGCTTACGCTGGCTCTGGAAGGTAGCAGCTGATGGCTCAAGTGCTCGGGAACCTGCCATCCACATAGGAGATCCTGGATGAGTTCTGGGGGCCTGGTTTTATTTGGCCCACCCCTTGCTGTTGTGTGTTGTGTGTACTTGAGGAGTGAATAAGCAGATGGGAGATAGTTTATGTGCTCTCTGTCTTTCAAATAAATATACTAGGTTGAATTATTGTAACATAACAAATTACTTCATAAATTTATTTCTTAAGATTGAAATTTTAAAAGACCTGAGCAATTATTTTTCAAGAAGTTGAAAGTGAAAGAGATTTTAAAAAATCTGAGAATAGGGATTATTTTTTAGCATTGAAAATGATGGTAACAGTTCAGAAACTTAAATTTTTAAATGTAAATTCACTGACATTATCTTAAATCATTTTTTAACTTCTAAATTTTGTAGGTATGGCATTCGCCCTGAAAATGTGATTATATATGGCCAAAGTATAGGGACAGTACCATCTGTGGATCTTGCTGCTCGGTATGAGAGTGCTGCTGTTATTCTTCATTCTCCTTTGACCTCAGGAATGCGGGTTGCTTTTCCTGATACCAAGAAGACCTACTGTTTTGATGCATTCCCAAAGTAAGTAGCAATACTCAAAGCAGTTTACTTGTAGGCAGAATTTTTTTTCCTATCACTTAAGGTATTTTTAAAACTGTCTCAGCCATGAGCTTCTATTTTATATATATTATCCTGTAGAAATTGTGAAAAGTTAATTTTAAGAAAGTGTTGACAGGTGACCAGTCAAAAGGCTGAAATGTTTATGTAATAGTAATTCAGATGGAAAATACTAAGGGCCTGTATTACAGGCAATGGCACCACTATTGGAAACAAGGGAATGAATTTGAGAAATAAAATAGGCAGAACTTGTGTCAGTCTGGATGTGAGGTGCCAAGGAGAAGAACTTGAATATAACTCCTGGGTTTCTGCCTTGAGCTGCTAATGGATAATGATAGTGTTCAATGACACATAATACTGGGGGAGAGGAACAAGAAGAAAACTTCATAAATGATATCTAGTTCATGATTTCTAATTTACAAAAGAAGTGCATTGCAAAATGAGTTTGTATTGCCACAGTAAAGTCTACAGACATACAATATTAGATAGATTAGAAAGAAGGACAGCTACTGCTCCTCATACTTCTCAAGGTAAAAGGTAATTCCCACCTGCTCTTCTTCATAGTTGGAAAAACTTGATGGCCTATTTTTCTCAAAGAAAGAATATGGCAAATTTCAGCCGTCTTTTTCCCCAGTCTCAGCAATACAAAGATTTTTTTGTGAATGACAGGACAAAAGCTATGACATCAGTTGGGTCTTTATAAGAATAGCAAGACTCCTTGTTATGGGGTGGCAGGTTCAGGTTCTTGTCAACCATGCAAGAAGAAATTCAAATAAAAGATGTGCATAAAGTTGGCCGGCGCTGCAGCTCACTTAGCTAATCTTCCGCGTGCAGCACCGGCAACCCGGGTTCTAGTCCCGGTTGGGATGCCAGATTCTGTCCCAGTTGCTCCTCTTCCAGTCCAGCTCTCTGCTGTGGCCCGGGAAGGCAGTGGAGGATGGCCCAAGTGCTTGGGCCCTGCACCCGCATGGGAGACCAGGAGGAAGCACCTGGCTCCTGGCTACGGATCAGCGCAGTGCACCGGGCATGGTGGCCATTTGGGGGCTGAACCAACAGAAGGAAGACCTTTCTCTCTGTCTCTCTCTCTCTCTCTCACTGTCTAACTCTGCCTGCCCAAAAAAAAAGGTGCAGAAAGTCAGCAGAAAAGTAAGATTAGAGATAGGTATTGGTGCCTGGAATTAGGCATAATTGAAAAAGGGGCGACACTTGAGTACTGCCTATTTCTTTGCCCCTTTTTGGAAATCTCAGTGTCCATTGCATCAGGAGCAACAGGGACATTGGTGTGTGGGCCAAAATTTTATTACAGTGACATAGTAAACTAAAAATCATCACAGGGATACAGTCATACTGTATGATTTTAGCTGCACCAGTTCCAAGCAGCGTAACCATGGAAGCTGCAGTTTCCCACTGAATGGAAATAAGGGGCTTGGGCAATGCAGGTGAGGCTGCACAGCAAGGTCCTGGGAAATCTGATCTCTTCCTTGATAGCTACTTCCCTAGCTACATCATTTTAAAAAAAGAAAAAAAAGGTTTTCATCACTAGCCAGTAGAGGAGGAAGTTTGGAGAAGTTCCTGGGAGTATATGATCATATCACTAGAATCAGCTATGGGTTTATTTTTGTTTCATGTGGCAATAGCCATATTTAAGTTTCAATTCCTCTGCTTTGAACATCTTTCTGACAAACAATACAATGTAGTATATTGCCTAACAAAATACAGACTTAAATTAGTATTTTACTGATTGATTTTCAGATTTTATTCTCATTTTATAGTTGTTACGTCGCATCCTCTAAGAATTTTTTTCTTAAAGAGTCGTTTTGTATGATTTCATCTGGGTAGCTTCTGTCTCTTCCAAGTTACTGTTTTAAAGATTGTGTTTATGGAACGTGGGGTGTAGCTTAGTGGCCAAGACACCCAAGTTAACAGATAATACCTGGGTTCATGTCCTGGCTATGGTTTCCTATTCCAGCTTCCTATTAATGCAGGCCCTGGGAGGCAGCAGGTGATGGCTCAAGTTCCTGCCACTCACATGGGAGACCTGGACTGAGTTTCCAACTCCCAGATTTCCCATTGCTAGCATTTCACAAACGAACCAGAAGATGGGAACTCTGTCTGCCTCTCAAATAATTTTTTAAAGTAATTTTTAAAATGTTTTAATTTGCTTTATCTGTATTTTATATTTGAAGTGTTCTACTCTGATGATAATAATTTTTTTGTGGAGATTTTAGTTATCTCTTTGAGAGAGTTACAGATAGAGAGAGGGAGAGACAGAGAAATCTTCCAACCACTGGTTCACTCCCCAAATGGCCACAATGGCTGGAGCTGGGCCAATCTGAATCCAGGAGTCAAGAGTTTCTTCCAGATCTCCCATGTGGGTGCAGAGGCCTAAGCACTTGGGCCATCTTCCACTGCTTTCCCAGGCCATGAGTAGAGAGTTGGATCAGAAGAGGAGCAGCCAGGACACAAACCAGTGCCCATATGGGATGCCGGCACTGCAGGTGGAGGCTTAGCTTGCAATGCCACAGTGCCAGTCCTGTGGTAATAATTCTTGGTTGTCTACTCATATGATATGTATGAGTGGAGAACTAAAGAGCTGATCTAACACAAGAAAGACTCTTTCTAAAGCTCTCCATTAAGGAGGATGAAGGCAGTTAGCCCAGCTTCTTGGTAGCTAAGTCAGAAAATGTATTCATAGTAGCCAATATGTGTTTCCTAGATCTCTGTTTCCTATGCCCAAACTACTGTCTGAATCCACAGAACCCAAAGTTTTGGAGGAAGGCATTTACTGAGCTGCATAAGGAGACAGAAGGTACCTAGGGAAGAATGCCCTATTTCTTAAAAAGAACAAATCCCATATGTTTCAGTCACCGGCCTACATCCCTAGGGAATTCTTTGGCCTTCTAGGATATTCTGTGGTATAAATTGCATTGGTTTTTCAGTTTGCTTTCTATCTGCTTAAAATTGTGTTTTCTCCTATCATTTTAATCAGCTCCACATTTCATTTGCTTTCCAGCCTCAAAATTTTATCTTTTATTACATTCTTCAGTTGTGGTGAGTTTATACCCTCCGTAACCACCACCAACCCCCCCAAAAAATCTTTTTGCTGTCATTTTCGTTAAGATGAAGAGGAGAAATAGAAAGTGAAGGAGTCAGCATGGATTTGAAATGGTTCTTAGTTTCCACCTCTCCTTGAAGCTATGTTCTCTGTGCTAAGAATCAACATTATTGAAAGGTGCATGGTGGCATTGAGTGATTATATCCAAGACAGAAATGCCTGAAGGTAACTATCTTAGACAGCCTTAGTGATAAAACATATGTAAGAAGCAATTTTTGAATCTTGAAATCCAAGAGACACCCATCCTTTCTAAACTGATTCACACAGTTCTGTTTGACTTTTCTGCCCAGTATAGCACACAAGAAAATGTGTTTTATGTAATTAATGTATTGATTCCTGTTTTCCCTTTCACTTTCCCGACAGCATTGACAAAATCTCTAAGATAACCTCTCCAGTATTAATAATTCATGGGACTGAAGATGAAGTCATTGACTTTTCACATGGCCTCGCATTGTTTGAGCGTTGCCAAAGACCTGTGGAGCCTCTGTGGGTTGAAGGTGCAGGTCACAATGATGTGGAACTTTACGGACAGTACCTTGAAAGGTTGAAACAGTTTGTGTCACAGGAACTGGTAAATTTGTAAAATACTCTGTAAATTTGCATACTGGTTTTTCTTTTCATGCTGAACTGCACTCTTTGGTAAATGAAGTAAAACCTGAAGGTTTTGTTTGCAAATCATGTCAGTTGCCTTTATAAATGTACAGGTAATGATTTGTTAACAGACTTAATGAAGGTTTTAATTACCAAACTAGAAACTGGAAATAACAGTATCATGCAGTCAGGCTATAATTTATATTTTTTCTGTGAATTTTTTTTTAAACATCAGGATGAGTACTGTATGAAATTTTAATTAATTCTATAAAATTAAATGCTGTAAAAGTATTGCCAAATGCTTTTGCATATCAGAAACAAATTTATAAATATTTTTAAGACATCTCAATGTACTAAATCTTATCCTGGTATACAAATGTAATATTCTTTCAAAAAGAAAAAACCTATGTCAAGTAATTCAAGTACAAGTACTCAGAATAGAATAAAGTATAAAAAAAAAAGAAAACATGCAAGTTAAATAGAGTTGACCTAAACCCTGTTGTACAGGGATAGAGGTATAAATGGTTATTTTATTGTAAAATACATTGAATTTTCTGTATTCTCTGGTTCCAATCATACATTTATCCTTTAAAAAATGATGTAAGTCTTAATTTTTATTCCAGCTGTTAATTTACCAATTAGTTACCTTGTAAATGAGAAGTCAAAATAGCACCAAATTTTAACTAGTTTTGATTTATAAGTTTGGTACTATGAAGCAACTACTTAAAAATTGTCATTTTCATTTTCGAAGGCATTTAGAGCTTCAAGAATGATTTTGTATGCAATGTTGTTTTAAAGTTTAACTAACCTTGTAGAATTGTAGTACTGTTCATTATGTGAAAACCTGGAAGCCCTTTAGTTGTTCTTAAAGACCACAAACAGACTGGTTTTGGTCCCTTTTCACTTTGGCTATTTCTAAGACTAGGGCCTACTGTTTTGAATTACCATGATTCACTCCTAGATGCAGGAGACAAGAAAACATTTAATTCATAACTTTTATATTAACCAGTATAGTAAAAAATAAAGCTCACACACAAAAACTAAGTTGCCTTCCCTTGAATGAATTCTGCCTGACTAAACTAATGAAAGAAAAATAAAAATAAAATTAACGGTATGTAGTCTAATCTGTAAATGAATGAATATTGAAATAATACACACTGTGGATATATTTTAAGGCCTTACGTAGTTTTAATTGTTCTGCTTGTTCTGTGGTTATGTCTAAGACTATAGTATATGATTTTCTTCAAAGTATATCAAGTATTGTGAATGCTTTGGTTCAGATGTGTCAAATTAACAGTAAAGCAACAAATATAACACTCAGTTCTGTTGTTTGCATTCTTGAACACTCCCCACTCCCTCACCAGAAAGAATGAAAAAATTACCAGTGATCTTTTTCCATAACTTCATCTGGAGAGGTTTCTCTTTCTCTAGATTGTCTTAGAACCTATCGTCTCTTCTTTATATGACATAGAACCAAGGTTTAGCTAAATGTTTTCTTTGATTACCTAGGGAAATCTCAGTACTCATCATACTACTTCAGTATTCATTAATTTGTTCAAATATTTATTGAATATCTGAATCATGCAAAACCCTGTGCTGGGTAAATATAGGCATAAACCATGGGCTCCTAGACTTCACAGTATCACTGAGGAGCAACACTGCACAAATATACTATTTTGAGGAGGGCTGAAGGAATGGGCAAAAAGTACTCTTGGACTGGGAATGTGGGGGAGTGAGGCAGGCAAGGAAAAGTCACACAAAGAAGTGGTGTTTGAACTGAGCCTTGAAAGAAGACTAAATTATCCAGATCTGTGTGGCCTAAGAAAAATATTCCTATCTGAGGGGAACAGAATATGAAAGCCTAGAGAAAGGAAAGTGCATTTGAAGTAGAAGACTGACCAAAGGTCAAGGGGAAAAGATGCCACAGGGATGGACTTTGGTACAAGGCAGTTAGTGGCACAACCATAGATGGCATCCTGGAACCTGATCTTTATTCTAGAAACAATAGAAATCATTAATAGAATTATGAAACTGTCACAATAATAGATGAAAAAATTCCGTAGATATCTGCTTGCCGGAAACTACCTATTCTTAAGTTGTTGAAAATGCATCACAAAAAAACAACGTGTGAAGTGTTAGACAAACCACATTTGCAAGATTAATTTTATCTCAGGATGCAATGAAAAGGTAGTCTCAAATTAGAGCAAACCCTGGGGCCAGTATTGTGGTGTGACGGGTTTAGGCTGTCACCTGCGATGCCAACATCCCAAATGAGCATTTCCAGTCTAACTCCTTCCTAATGTGCTTGGGAAAGTAGTGGAGGATGGCCTGAGTGCCACCCACATCAGAGACCCAGATGGTATTCCAGGCTCCTGGTTTTGGCCTGACCCAGCCCTGGCCCTTGTGGCCATTTGGGGAGTGAACCAGTGGAAGAAGATCTCTCTGTAACTCTGCATTTCAAATAAATAAGGTAATTTTTTTTGTTTTTACCATATGGGAAAAGATTCATTGTGAATATTTAGTAAAATAAGATATGTACATCACATAGTATTTTGGTATACCATAGGATATTAATAAGTTCCCCAAGACTTGCCAGCTTGTGATACAGGTGATCTGATTAACAAAATAATCAACAAATACTTAAGCCTTTTCTTATTCTTTAGTAAAACATTTTCCATTAAGTGTTGTGAAAAATGTAAAGAAATATCAAACATAATCCTTAATTTCTACTGACCGCTATGGCAGCTAATATCTAATTGGCATTAAATGTACACAAGGGACTGTTCTAAGTTCTAAAAAATTTTGGCAAATCCTGAAGTGTTTTACCAAGTTAGAGTCCCAAAAACTAAAACCTGAAGGATGTGACTCTGCATTGATAACTGCCTTCAAATATTTGAGAGGCATCTACAATTTACTCTTTTTGGTTCTCAGAGCAGGACTAGGAAAAAGTTAAAAAACGGCAGGTTATAGTTTAAGAAAGAACATTATGGTTATTTGTCCACCAAAGAAAGATTGCCTCCCAAGGATTTATGAGCATCTTATCACTAGAGAGAAGCAAAAACTGAGTGACACTTGTGATGCCTCAGAAGAAATTCTAGATCTAAATGGGTTGTTGAACTAAATGTACTGTGTATGTAGGGCCTTTGTATTCCATTAAGATTTCTCCTACATAACTCTTCAGAACATTGCTTGCAATATGGTTTCTAGAAGACAGTGTGATACAGAATTGAACTTTCAATCAGAGCTGAACTTTCAGCTGACACTGACCCTGGACAAGTCTCTGAATTTGTTTCCTCACTAGAGATGAAGCGATTAGACTGAGTGATATACCTTACATGTCTAATATGTGAAAATCTCTGTCTTGTTCACTGTAATGGTTCATAAATTTTCAGCCTTGGCTATAGTAATACCAAGTGGCTTGTTTTGATGTTTTGACTTTTGTGCATACCAGTATGATATTTGGAATTTTTGACTCCAGCCATCTCCTACAAACAAAAAAGCAAAATAGTCGGTAAGAACTATCTTTAACACACAGAGAGATCGATCTTCATCTTGTGGTTCACTCTCCCAGATGCCCACAACAGCCAAGGCTAGGTCAGGCTGAAGCTAGGAACCTGGAAAAACATCCAAGTTGCCCATGTAGGTGACAGAAACTCAATTACTGGGCCTTCATCTGCTGCTTCCCAGGATGCATTAGCAGAAGTGGAACAACATGGACTTCAACTTGTGTTCCGATGTGGGCATCCCAATTGACACATCCCACTATGCTACAATACCTGCCCCTTTTCCAGACTTAAAGGCATATATGCCAGTTCTGTATTTTACTAAAAATTATCAAACATGGTAGATTGTATTTATTGATAATTTCTATAAACATGTATAGGTGTTACTTTTAAGAGAGCCTAATGAGATGAACATTTGGGGTAGAAATGACATAAGATGCCATTTATTTGAAAGAGTTACAGAGGGGCAGAGGAAGAGGGGGAGAGGGTGGATTTGCATCTGCTGGTTCACTCCCCAACTGGCCACAATGGCCGTAGCTGGGCCAGGCCAAAGCCAGGAGCCTGAAGCTTCTTTTTGGCCTCCAACACGGGTGCAGAGGCCCAAGGACTTTGGCCATCTTCCTACTGCTTTCCCAGGCAATTGCTGAGAGCTGGATAGGAAGTGGACTCGAACTGGCACCTATAAGGGATGCCGGCACTGTAGCCGGCAGTTTTACCCGCTACGCCACAGCACCGGCCCCGTAAGATGCCATTTTGGATACCTGTGTCCTACAGTGGACTGTCTGGATTCAGTCCTTGGCTCTGTTTCTTGATTCTTGCTTCCTGCTAGTGTGGACCTTAGGAGGCCACAGTGGTGGTTCAGGTGGTTGGGATCCTGCCACTCGCATAGGTGATCTGGATTGGGTTTCCAGCTTCAGCCTCCAACCATTGCTGACACTTGGGCAGAGGGCCATGGTGGGGGCTCTCTCTCCTATCTCTACCCCTCAGCTTAATTTTTTTTAAAAAATTGATAAAGTGAATTTTAGAAATTATAAACTGATGGCAGTTGTCATGTAAGTGATATTCTTGATGTGCTTTGATAGTCTATATGATAAAAAAAAAAAAAAGAGGAACTTTGCATTAAAAGATCTATATAGGGGCCAGTACTGTGGCATCTGTCCCTGTTGCCCCTCTTCCAGGCCAGCCCTCTGCTGTGGCCAGGGAGTGCAGTGGAGGATGGCCCAGGTGCTTGGGCCCTGCACCCCATGGGAGACCAGGAAAAGCACCTGGCTCCTGGCTCCTGCCATCAGATCAGCGCGGTGCGCCGGCCGCAGCGCGGCGGCCATTGGAGGGTGAACCAACGGCAAAGGAAGACCTTTCTCTCTGTCTCTCTCTCTCACTGTCCACTCTGCCTGTCCAAAAAAAAAAAAAAAAAAAAAAAAAAAAGATCTATATAGGGGCCAGTACTGTGGCATAGTGGTTAAAGCTGCTGCCTGTAGTGCCAGCATCTCATATGGGCACTGGTTCGAGTTCGGCTGCTCTACTTCCCATCTCTGCTATGGCCTGGGAAAGCAGTACAAGATGGCCCAAGTCTTTGGGCCCCAGTACCTGCATGGGAGACCCGGAAAAAGCTCCTGGGCTCCTGGCTTCGGATCGGCCCAGCTCTGGCCGTTGCAGCCATCTAGAGAGTGAACCAGCAGATGGAAGACCTCGCTTGCTTGCTTTCTCTCTCTCTCCCTCTCTCTTTCGCCACCTCTGCCTGTCTGTAACTCTGCCTTTCAAATTAATACATATTTTTTAAAAAAGATATTATGTAATGTTAGCTAATAATTAAAATCATTTAAGATTTTAAAGATAATGTAAACTAATCTCATTTTACAGGTGCAGAAACAAGCCCAAAGGAGGGAAATGACTTTTCTAAATCTCCAGTTTTGTCAGTGGATCCCATTATTTTGTTACATTTATCTAGAGTAATATACCAGTGATCCTTTTGAACTGTAATATAGCATATTTATTTTCTCTCCAGTGTTAGTCATTTTAATTGTATTAACAGTTCCTAGCTTATTCATCAGCTTGTTTTTCACTGAATAATAAAATGATAGGTTGTACTTTACACATCTCTAAAATTAGTGATTTGTGTATTTAAAGTTTAACACTAATTTTCCTAGGCACACTAACAGCTTTGTATATGTGTCAGAACCTAGTGAAGGTAGTAACCATGGGCACATGAATAAACTATCAAATGTTTACTTCAGCAACCCCTTTTGATTATAACGTGCTGAGAATAAGTAATTACATTGAAAATAAAGTATCAAAGTACTTACTACTACTTTGCTTTTAGTTTGTTCCTTTGGCTTGAAACAGGCAATATATTCAAATAATATAGCATGTTACATTTTAATAAGAGTGAACACCATAAATGTCCAATAACCAAAATTAATTTATGCATATGCAGAGAAGGCACTCGTGTGCCACATCTCAGTGGATTGTGCCTCTTTCTGAATATTTGAATGAATAATACTAAGGAAGGAAGGAAACAGTTCCAGCCTGGAAATCTCTCACTAGATATCAGAGTTAAAAACAAAGCAGGAAGTAAAGAATAGAATCTTTGCAAATGCCAGTGAGCTGAAAGCTGTTATATGAAGCTAGGTGGACTTGAAATTGTTATAATACCTCTCTCTTACTTCCTTGTGTAGGCCATGTCCTGGAAGTGGCTGATACAGTTACTGCACTTCTCGAAAAAAGTTTTAATATCGTGCTTTAAGAAATGAGATTCTTTTATAAGAAAAGTAGTGGAAAATGCCATTTTAAAATAATGTATGACTTTTTATCTGATGATAAAGGGCAAATTTCAGCTATTGTAGCACTTGATTAATTCAGAATTAAAATTTTCTTTCCAAGGTAACTGCTTAAGGCAGGATATCGATTTTGAGGTAGGTAGGATAGTAGATTGGTTTATGGATATAGGGGTGTTAGGTAGGAAGTCACAAATGAGCTTATATGTGTATGACAAAGGCCTAAGGAGTTGACATCTAGGTCCAGCATCCACATCTCAAAGTCATCCCGATAACTTTCCAGGTGCAGCCCAATATCTGCACTTCAAATGCCCTGCCTCTTCTATCTCCCCCCGGCCCCACCATCGATAACCATCCTTCCTCTAAGCTGGGGCAACGCCTGCCAGGCTTCCCTCTGTCTGATAACTTCAGTGGGAAAACTCAGAAAGGAATTTTTCATATTTACATCCAAAAAGTCCTTTGTTCGGGAGGAGGAGAAGGAGAGGGGGAAGGGAAGGCAAGACCCATCCCCTTAAAAACCCCGGCCTCAACCGGACTGTGCGCTCAGCCCTCTGCTCTCTGCTGAGCTGCCCGCCTGGCCTGCCCAGGTGTATTCTCTCCACTCAACCATGTAACCTCGCTCTCCCCAAGTCTGAACCACTCTCTCAGGTTCTGTCTGGAGAGGTGCCCATCCGTTCTTATGGATGTCCCTACCCTAATAAACCTTGCTATTTTGCTTTCCACTATTCTCTGTCTCACGCCTGAATTCTTTCTTGCGGGAAGACAAGAACCCTGCCTTCTCCAGTAACAGGGGCACCTGAATCAAAATGCTTTAATGTACTGTTCCTTTACAAACTACCTATTAAGTATAGATTTATAAAGTCTAAATCAAAACTTAAAATTTGCACTAAGAATTTTAAATGAAACTTGTGTTTGTGTGTAAGCACCTAGTCACTTGGGCAAAGTGAGAGGCCATATATATGATTTTAGCAAAGTAAGAGATTTTGATTGTTTTTTCAAGAAAGTCTGAGGATTGGGCTCCAAGCTTTCTAGGTCCACCAACAGAAAATAGAATGGGTAGGAAGGAGAGAAATGGCTCATATATATACCTGAATACCATCAAGAATAATTAAGCATTCTGAAATACCCTGTGTAATACTAAGCAAAAAAGTATATAAATGATTATGCCTCTTTAAAATGAAATGTGAATGCTTATGGAATAACACTAAAATGGAATGCTTAGAATGAGAAAATGGGTCATCAAGAGGATAGAATCATGGATGAGCACTTTCTTTTTATTACATTTGTGTTGCTGTGGCATTTTTTATTATTAAAAAATAAGTTTATAAAAGCAAAAACCTGGTTCTTCACTGGTTCCTGGTTTTTTTTGTCAGGAACTGGTTTCCAGAATCTGGGACAGATAAAGGACAAGTAACTCCTAATGTATTTTTAGCCTGCCTTTCAGCAGCCAGTAAGAATAACCAATTCACTCTGAATAGCAAGTGAATTGTTTACTATCTGAAACTTACCCTCATGATACTACTTATTACATTTATTAATGTTACAGATCCAACAATGCATCGTTATAATTACTACTTTACCCTCTATAGTTGATTCCTTAGGCTATTATAGCTTTGCTTGTAGGCACTTTATTTATGCTATTATTGGCAAAAATACTACATATCTATTACATTTAAGTCCAACTATATGTATACTATTTTATGCAATTGCTTTTTTTTTTTTTTTTTTTTTTTTTTTTTACCATTGGTTCACCCTTCAATGGCCACTGCTGCCAGCGCACCGCGCCGATCCGAAGCCAGGAGCCAGGTGCTTCTCCTGGTCTCCCTTGCGGGTGCAGGGCCCAAGGACTTGGACCATCCTCCACTGCACTCCTAGGCCACAGCAGAGAGCTGGCCTGGAAGAGGGGCAACCGGGACAGAATCCAGCGCCCCGAACGGGACTAGAACCTGGTGTGCCGGCGCCGCAGGCAGAGGATTAGCCTATTGAGCTGCGGCGCTATGCAATTGCTTTTTAAATCAGTTAAGAAAAAAGAAAAATAAGCATTTATAGTTCCATAACTGCCTTAACAATATAATTTGTTCCTGTAGGTTTGTATTACCATGGGGGTCACTTGGTTTCAGCCTGAAGAGCTTCCTTCAGTAGTGTAACGCAGGTCTGCTAGCAACAATTTCTCTCAGTTTTTGTTTACCTGGGCATGTATTTGATCTTCAGTGTGAAAGACATCTTTGCTGGATATAAGATTCCCAGCTGCCAGTTTTTTCTTGGAGCACTTAGAATATGTTTTCCCACTGTCTCTGGCTTCAGCTGATTTTGACAAGAAGTAAGATGCCAAACTTACAAGGTTCCCTTTTTTATTATTTTATTTATTTATTTTTATAGATTTTATTTATTTATTTGAAAGTCAGAATTACAACAGAAAGAGAAGGAGAGGCAAAGAGAGAGAGAGGTCTTCCATCCGATGGTTCACTCCACAATTGGCCACAAAGGCCGGAGCTGCGCCGATCTGAGGCCAGGAGCTTCTTCCAGGTCTCTCATGCGGGTGCAGGGGGCCAAGGACTTGGGCCACCTTCTACTGCTTTGCCAGGCCATAGCAGAGAGCTGGATGATAAGTGGAGCAGCCAGGACTTATATGGGATGCTGGCACTGCAGGCAGTGGCTTTCCACGCTAAGCCACAGCGCGGGCCCCCAAGGTTCCCTTTTTAGTGACACTGTTTTCCTGTGCTAATTTCAAGATTTCTCTTTGTCTTTGACTTTCAGCATTTATACTATTGGATGACTATGTGTTTCTTTGCATTCATCCTTGGAGCTGAGCTTCCTGGATATATATTTTTTTGTTTTCAATAAATTTGGGGTTTCCTGCCTTTGCTTCTTCAAATGTATTTTTTTTTCCTCTGCTGGTACTCTCAGCTCAGGCACCTCACCTAAGGATTACATCCACTTTTATGTTAATGGATCCTGACTGGTTTGCTTTTTAGATTCTTTTGTTTGCTTCCCAGTTTCCCTTATTGCCTTTTCACACTGTTAACTGTCACTACTTGCTACTGTTTGATTCTTCCTTGACTTGCTGTTTCTGTGTTTCTACTTAGATGATCTAAGAAACCACATAGTTGAACTCATTAAAGTATGTCTAAATTAAGAGAAAAACACTTCTGCATAAGGCCCTGAAAGTCTTAAGAGCTACAGCCAGACAGGCACAACCAAGGCTGCCCCCACCCTGAGGTAAGAATTAGTTACTGGCTACCCAACTGATTGGGTTATATTCAGCAGATTTAGAATTCTAGGATTTGGTGCTAAGAGCCTGCTTCAATGGCAGATGTTCCTGTCATTATATTGCTTTTAAAAGGAAAAAAATATGAATTTTCAAGATAAACAACAAGATACCATTCCCAAGTTTTGCCAATGTTGAAAGTGGTTTCTCAAAAACTTGTCAGGGGGTGGCTCTATGGCATAGTGGGTAAAGCCGCCACCAGCAGTGCCAGCATCCCATAAGGGCACTGATTCAAGTCCTAGCTGCTCTGCTTCCAATCCAGCTCCCTGCTAATGTACCTGGGAATGCAGGAGAGGATGACCCAATTGCTTAGACCGGTGCCTGCATGCATGTGGGAGACCTGGAAGAAACTCCAGGCTCCTGGCTTCGGATTGGCCCACCCTCCGAGTGAGCCAGTGCGTGGAAGATATCTCTCTCTTTTTCTCTCTCTCTCCCTTTCTATAACTCTGCCTTTCCAATTAGAAAAAAAAAAAAAAAAAAGTCAGCTCTGTATGTAGAAAAGTGGGAAATATACGGGAGAAGGGATAAATTAAAGTTGGATAATAGGTACCAAAACACAGAAAGACAGAAGGAAAAAGATATGGTATTTGACAGCACAGTGAGGTTCACTACAACCTGTTGTGTATTCTATGAACAAATAGAATAGCTCAATGACTCCAAAGTCATGACAGGGAGAAGGAAGCACTACTATGATTTGTTCAGTATGCACTGTGTAGAAACATATTGTACCCCATAAAAATGTGTTAAGACTTTAAAAGTTCTGATATTTAAGTTGTGGGTCATTAGCCTAGCCATGAAAACACCCTCATGCCATATTTAGAATTCCTGTATCCAATATCTACCTCCGGCTCCGGAGTCTAGCTTCCTGTTAATGCAGACCCTGGGAGACAATGATGGTCAAGTAATTGGGTTCCTGCCACCCACATCAGAGGCCAGAATTGAGTTTCCAACTGCTGGCTTCTACCCTGGTCCAGCTGCAGCCAGCCTTTGCAGGCATTTGAGACTTAACCAGCAGATGGGAGTTCACTCTGTCATTGTCTGTCTCTCTACCACTGAAATTTTTTTTTAATTTTTAATTTTAAGATAGAGGGACAAACATTGTGGCACAGAGGGTTAAGTAAGTGACTTCTTGAATGCCTGCATCCCATTTCATAGTGCCAGTTCACACCCCAACTACTCCGTGCTCCCAATCTACCTTTCTACCAATGGGCCTGGGAGACAGGGGGTGATGGTCCAAATACTTGGATCCCTGCTACCCACATGGAAGATGTGATGAGCTTCAGCTGGCCTACCCCCTATATCCCTGGCTATGGCAGACATTTAGGGGAATTAATTCCAGCAGATGGAAGATTCTGTGTGTGTGTGTTTGTGTGTGTGTGTATGTGTGTGTAACTATTTTCAAATAGATGAAAACAAATAAGCATCTTAAATAAATAAAAGCTGTCACTAACTGTGATGATGGATTTGAAAGTGTTTACTTCAGGATCAGCGATGCAATTGAGCAGTTGTAAACATCAGAGAGTATGGAATACAATTTAGAGTGATCTTGTGATCTTGAAAATGATTCTTGTTCAAGAATACAAGAAAGAATAGGAAGACACAAGACAGTATGTTTTAGGTCTAAAAATTCCCCCAAACAAATACACATAATCAGGAGAAAGGCAAAGGTGTAAATAATCCCAAACACCCAATTGAGGAACATTCAGTATAAAAAAAAAAATTGGGGGTTAATAGTTAATTTGAGTATATCGTATTTTGGAATGCTGGAAATGGGCTGTATTGGCATAGATGTGAATAGGTATTAATATTGCCTCTTCCCAGCTCTCTGCTGTGGCCAGGGAGGGCAGTGGAGGATGGCCCAAATGCTTGGGCTTTGCACCCCATGGGAGCCAGGGTAAGCACCTGGCTCCTGCCTTCATATCAGCGCGGTACACCAGCCGCAGCACACCGGCCATGGCGGCCATTGGAGGGTGAACCAATGGCAAAGGAAGACCTTTCTCTCTCTCACTGTCCACTCTGCCTGTAACAAAAAAAAAAAAAAAAAAAAAAAAAAAAAAAAAAAAAATTGCCTCTTCAACACTATTTAAGCCCTTATTTTGATTACGTTTGTACTTTGCTTTTTTCTTCTTAATCATCTTTTAAATTTTAATTTTGGAGGATTTTTTCCCATTTATTTATATGAGACAAAAACAGTGCTACCATCTGCTAGTTCACTCCCCACGTGCCCGCAGCAGACAGCCACGTCAAAGCCAGGAGCTGGGAATTCAATCCAGGTCTGCCACATGAGTGACAGAGACCCAATTTCTTGAACCATTACTGCTGGCCCCCAGGGTGTGCATTGGCAGGAAGCTGGAATTTGGAGCAGAGCCAGGACAGAAACCCAAGCACTCCAGTAAAGATTGTGGGCCTCTCAATCAGCATCTTAAACCACCGCACCAAATGCCTGCCCCTGAACTTGGTGTTTTTGTGTTTCAGACAAGTCAAGTTCTGCCTAAGAGAAAAAAGCAAAGAACAATGATTGAAATAATATAAAGGACATGGAGAAAGCCTGACAGGTAGCTGTTGTAGCTGCACTAATCTTTAGATCCTGCCTAGGTTTGTCACTAAGGCTGTACTTAGACTCTCAATCCAAAAAGGGAAGTATTAACTTTGCAGTGCCTCTTTCATCCTCCCAGTTCCAGATAGTTCTCTAAGCAACATAATGTTGTGAAGAAGGGCGATCCCTAGAGACACAGGCCCTTGAATGCTGTAGATCTGCCTGAGAAGCTATCTGTTACCTTCTTATCTATTAGACTGGAAATCTCTGAAGGGCACGGCATGTACCTTTCCTTTTTATCTCTTTTCCCTTCCCTTGGTAACTGACAGCTTTCTGGCAACTGAATTTATAGGAAAAAAAATGTTCCCAGGGCCAGCGCTGCAGCACAGCTGGTTAAAGCCCTGGCCTGCAGTGCCAGCATCCCATATGGATGCTGGTTAGAGTCCTGGCTGCTCTGCTTCTGATCTTGCTTCCTGTGGATGTGCCTCGGAAACTAGTAGATGGTGGCCTCTGCCACCCCTGTAGGAGACCCAGGTGGAGTTCTGGGCTCCTGGCTTCAGGCTTGCCGAGTCCTGGCCATTGCAGCCGTTTGGGGAGTAGACCAGGGCATGAAAGATCACTCTTGATTTGTGTGTGTGTTGGGGGATGGCAGGGGAGGGGGGAATTTCGCTCGCCTTTCAGATAAACCAAACAATAATAATAAATACTTCTTTTAAACACACACACACACATACACAAGAGGTTATTTATGTTCTGTGTGTGGACATGTTCCTAGTAATGAAGAGTGCCAGGCCATGCATTACTTATAGATCATTGTAGGGAGTGTTTATTCTTAATAATGTTCCAGTTTACCAGTAAATGAGCAGAGAACACTCTGAGTCTGCGGAACTCTGCTTAAAGCTGGCCCATTTCTGACTTTGGCCGTAGGGTATGACTGGGAGAATCTGAAGCAACCAAAAACTCCCCCTCTAGTGCCATAAAGTCGTGGTCCTCCAGGAAACTGGCACAGCTGGATGATGCACAGCAACCAAGAGCAAATGCTCTGTTTGTCTTGTTCAAAACTGCCTTGATCTCGTGACACTGACTCCAAATGTGCCCTATTGTCCCTAGACATGCTCTCTTTGTGTTCTTAGATTTGGGGGTTAAACTAGAAAGACGGGAGGCAACAAACAACAGTGGGCCAGCTGAAAAGAGTGTTGTCATATGGTTTCAGAAAAGATTGAACCTGTAGTGGCAAAGCCTGAGTGCTCACTTCTCCTTAAAAAAAAAATTCCTGAATGCATCGTTTCTATTATGCTGCTTCTCCACTGATGCAAGAATTATTCAAATTCAATCTATTAGAGGTTTGATGTTTAACTGGGAAAACTTAATAAATTATTGACATGGTCGTAGATAATAAAATTGCATATTTGCAGGAAGATTTAAAATGTAAACTTTAACTTCTTAATAGAGTTCTCTTGCAATAACACAAAAATAAGACCTACATGAAACTGTACACCCTGACCAAGCTCTTATAGTCTATGTTGTTTGTTTTCTCATTCCAGTGTGGTGACAGCAGAGTCACTTCTTTGCACTAACACAAAATTATTAGATTGAGATGAAAGAATTTTTTAAAATAGGATTTCAACCCATGGAAGATAGACCTTTTACAGCAATTGTCCAGGGAGAGTTACCATTCATTTACCTATCCTGAAACATAAGCTGATACAGAATCCCTACTTCTGCCTCCCGGAGTTCACCCATTACTTCTCAGAGACGGCGTCACTGAAATCAGTTCATTTCACCAGATCGTAGAGAAGGGGGAAATAAACATACTTTTATTTAAAATGATCCTTGTCTCAGGCTCTGCTTCTGGAGCAATCTCTAAAAAGATTCTGTCATTGCTCAAAACATATTTGTAATTCTCAGAGTCACTGTATCATGAAATATTCAGAACTGCATGGAAGGAACCTTAGACTCTCAGAATAATGGAAAGAGAGGCTTTGGAGCAAGAAAATACTTGGTTTCAGGTTCTGCCTCTACCACTTATGATGTGACGATCCAATCCTTTCTAAACCTTAATATCCTCATCTGTAAGTATTTACAGTGTAATTACCTACCCTACCTACTTTACCTACTGGGTCTTTACAAAGACCTGGTAAAATAATGCATATGAAAGAACATCAATACCTTGAGTGCTTAGATGGAGGGATGGATGGATAGAAAGATAGACAGATACTATTGTAACTATTGACTGAGCCAAGTTTCATGATACTAGTTGAAACTAGAATAACTGGAGAAGACATTCCAGGTCTAGGGCAGGTGGTGACTACATTTAAAATGAAGAATTTGTTTACAGAATGGGAGGAAGTAATGAGTAGTACTTTAAAATTTCTACAATTCCTTCCCTGACCTGAAGAGGGAGGTTCTATGTGATAAACCATGGAAGCCCTTATATGCCAAAGAGGAGGTACCTAGAGAAAAAGAGATATTAACTAAGAATGCATAGCAAGGGGACCAGAAGCAAAGCCTGTAAAGCAATGTGGACCATGAACCTCTGAAAGCATAAGCAAACAAACAGTGCAACTCACTATGGACTTTCATTTCTAGCTAAGAAGGAGTAAATGGTACAGAATCATCCTGTCACTGTAAATAGCTAGAAAACTGGACACCATATATGGGACCACAGTGTGTCCAAGATTTTGATTCCTAAGAGAAGAGAAACAATTGAAGTGAGCCCCCACAATTGGCCTTTCTACTTGAAGGTAAATAAAACACAGGACATTTAGTGAAATTTCAGATGTACAATGAATTTCAGATTATAATGCCTTTTTTTTTTTTTTTGTAAAACTGTGTATTTGAGGACAGGCATCTGACCTAGTGATTAAGATACCAGTTAGGATGCCCACATCCCATACTGGAATGCTTAGATTTGATACCCAGATCCAGCTTCCAATTCCAGCCTCCTGTTGTTGAACACTGTCAAGGACAGTGGTTATGGCTCAGATGACTGGAGCCATCCATATTGGAGAACTGGATTGAGCCTCTCCCAGCCCCATCTGGTGTGGGCATTTGGGGAGTGAACTAGTGCATGGGAGCTATCTCTCTCTCTCTCTCTCTCTGCCTCTCCAATAAAATAATGCAATATTATTTTTATTTCCTAAATATGGCAGTCCTACCTGGAGACAATTTTTAGACTTACACAGGGAGAGGAAACCTAAATGTATATGCTAATTTCACTAGGATGAGGAGTCAGAAATTTGATGAAGCTGAGGTGGCTATACTTTGCAGGGCAGAACACTGTAGCAGAGCAAGCTACACAGGGAAGAGCTCCAGAAGGGTCCACAAGAACCTCTTGATTTCTTAGGTGAATACTATTCTGTGTCTATGTACAGTGAATATCCACAAGGCCATAAGGAAGAGAATGAAGACTGAAGAGGTGACACAGGATTTGGGGTCATTTGAATTCCACCCATCTAGGTCACAGAGACTTCTTCAAACATTTGAAGACGTCAGAGATCTGAGAAGATTCATGCCTTAGTCACATGGCTAATTGGTTCTAGAATAAAGCAACACCAGAACCAATGTAATTAAGCTTTTTTCCTTAAAGATTTATTTATTTACTTATTTATTTATTTGAAAGGCAGAGTTACAGAGAGGCGGAGGCAGACAGAGAGAGAGAGAGGTCTTCCATCTGCTGGTTCACTCCCCAGTTGGCCACAATGGCAAGAGCTGTGCTGATCCAGAGCCAGGAGTTTCTTCTGAGTCTCCCAAATGGGTGCAGGAGTGAAGAATTTGGCCCATCTCTTACTGCTTTACCAGGACATAGCAGAGAGCTGGATAGAAAGTGGAGCAGCCAGGACTCGAACCATATGGGATTCCAGCACTTTAGCTGGCAGCTTAACCCACTATGCCACAGCGCTGGTCCCATAATTAAGCTTTAAAGCATGCCTCAGTGGTGGGCGCTGTGTATAGTAGGTTAAACCTCCACCTGCAGCGCTGTCACCCCATATGAGCACCGGTTCATGTCCCAGCTGCTCTTCTTCCAATCCAGCTCTCTGTTTATAGCCTTGGAAAGCAGTAGAAGATGGCTCAAGCGCTTGGGCCCTTGCATCCACATGGGAGACCTGGAAGAAGCTCCTGACTCCTGGCTCCTGGCTTTGGCTTATCTCAGCTCTGGCCTTTGTGGCCATTTGGGGAGTGAACCAATCGATGGAAGACCTTTTTCTGTGTCTCTTCCTCTCTGTCTATAATTCTGCCTCTCAAATAAATAAATAAAATCTTAAAAAAATAAAACTCAAAGGATGCAAGGTTATCTGTAAGTAACTGCCTATCAAAATAAATTTCAACTTCCTTTTAAAGAGGATGACAAAATGTCATCACTAAAAATGTAACATAAACTCCAGCATCCAAACAAAAATTATTGAACTTCAAAAAAAAAAAAATAGCAAATGCTAACTCATAACCAGAGAAAAATAATAGGAACAGAGCCAAAAGTGATCAAAATGATAGAATTAGCTTTCAATAGTTATAAAAATATATTCAACTGTTAAAGGAAAACAACATGAGAAGAAAAAGGAAACTCACACAAAATGGACAAATGATTTACCTTCCTAATATCACTTCAGTTGTGGCTGACTTCGTGTATCATGACTGCCTGCCATCTAACAGCACACAAAAACAAGAAAAAATTGTCTGATTCATCACTTTCCATGGGACATACTGAGAAAAAGGTGAGAGTAATCTGAGAATATTGAATTTCTCCTAAAGCATTCAAAGATTTCATAACAAATAGTCAAAGATTTACTGTACATATCACAGAAAACATAGATATGAAATACGTTTTTGCCGTAAATTACTCCATTTTAGAAGCTGAGACAGGTGGCTGCAGAACCTGGCTTATGTTGTGATTACAGAACAAATGAGGAGGAATGGTGTTTATACAGTTACGTTGTGGGCAGTTTCTTAAATGTTTTCCCCTTTATGTTGTATGCAAGAATATTGAGTTCTTTTAGATGTGGATTAATCGGCTATTTTACTTGAATGTTAACAAAGGATTGTGCTTTTGAATAAGAATAAAAAAGAATATTTTTTTTTTGCTGCTAAAGAAACTTAATTTGTATCCAGGAAGTTTTGGCGTAGGTTATATGTTGTTTGCTGTAGCTGTTTTCTCTTCTTTCCCTATGAAAAGATCTTTCTTTGCTTCTCATCTCTCCCTTTCTTCCTCCTCTTCCCTCTCCCCTCTTTGAATCCCATTCAAAATTGTCTCTGCTAAGTCAATAATAGACAATCTTAGCGAACTATTATATCTCATTCTAGCCTGGAAAATAAACAGCAACCACCAAGTAACCTATGCTTATTATCTGCTGGTGCAAAGTTAAATTTCTGCTATCAGGAAATAACTGATTTGTTGATTCATCATGAAACTAAACAGAGGCTGGCGCCGCAGCTCACTAGGCTAATCCTCCACCTTGCGGCGCCAGGAGAAGCACCTGGCTCCTGGCTTTGGATCAGCGCGGTGCGCCGGCCGCAGCGCGCCAGCCGCGGCGGCCATTGGAGGGTGAACCAACGGCAAAGGAAGACCTTTCTCTCTGTCTCTCTCTCTCTCACTGTCCATTCTGCCTGTAAAAAAAGAAAGAAAGAAAGAAAGAAAGAAAGAAAGAAAGAAAGAAAGAAAGGAAGGAAGGAAGGAAGGAAGGAAGGAAGGAAGGAAGGAAGGAAGGAAGGAAGGAAGGAAGGAAGGAAAGAAACTAAACAGAGTCCTGCTCAAACACAGCTGTATTGGGTGAGGTGGGGCCAGATTTTGTTTATTTAAATGAAGTGATTGCATTGCCCCGCCCCTCCCCACAGCATGTTCTAAGGAGCATGTGATAGGCACAGTGCCAAACATCAAGAGGGTTGGTGAGTGAACTAAGAGGGCATGCAAGGACATTCCCCTTTCATGAGCGTGTGCAATATGACATTGAGTTACATAAAAATTTTAATTCAAACACAGTTAGCCAACCCTAAGCCTTAGCATTTTAAAACACCACTTCAGAGAACTCAGCGATTCTGAAGAAGACCAAAAACATCAACTCAAATTCACATCAAAGTGTTTGCCACAGCTTTATCACATTCAGGTCACAGTGTCTTGGCAGAGACCAAAGCCTTTCTCAGACTGTCTTTTAATGAACAAGATGAGACACCAGCCCAGCCCCTGCCTTTTGCACATACCTGGAGGATTATAAGGACTGTTCTCAGAATTCCTGTAATCACGCGGGGTGTGGAACGGGGAGGGAGAACAGCAGGATAATACTAAATGGCAAAACTCATTTGGATGGGAGAGGAGTGTGGAAAGGAGAGGAAAAAATAAGAAGAAATAACTGTAACGGAGAAGATATGTTGATGTTTTTAATTCTCCAGTGAGGAGAGGTTCCTGGACTGATACATTCTTGCATAGGAGAACCTGGTTGAGTCCTTATGACTGGCTAGGGAAGGAGATGAGGAGAAGATGCGCCCTCCATAGGGTCGGCGCCGCAGCTCACTAGGCTAATCCTCCACCTTGCAGCGCGGGCACACTGGGTTCTAGTCCTGGTCGGGGCACCAGATTCTTTCCCGGTTGTCCCTCTTCCAGGCCAGCTCTTTGCTGTGGCCAGGGAGTGCAGTGGAGGATGGCCCCAAGTGCTTGGGCCCTGCACCCCATGGGAGACCAGGAGAAGTACCTGGCCCCTGCCTTCGGATCAGCGCGGTGCGCCGGCTGCAGCGCACCAGCCGCACCAGCCGTGGCGGCCATTGGAGGGTGAACCAACGGCAAAAGGAAGACCTTTCTCTCTGTCTCTCTCTCTCTCACTGTCCACTCTGCCTGTCAAAAAAATAAAAGAGTCTTTTAAATATTAAAAAAAAAAAAAAAAAAAAAAAAAAAAAGAAGATGGGCCCTCCAAGGAGGATTTGTAACAGCTGTGGAGACCCTTATTTGGAGTTTTTAGCTGTTCACCAAGCTTCTGGATGAAAGTATTTAGAGGTGTTCCAGATACTAAACTGAGAATCATAATAATAATAATCACATAATTAACTTCTATAGTTTGGGGGAGAAAAAAATAAAGAACATTATCCAAAGGCTCAGAAAAACTCAAAGCTCTGATTGCTCAGATGAGGACAAAACTGATAACAGACTCAATATGCTAAAAAAAAAAAAAAAAAAAAAAAAAAACCCTAGCAAATGTCTCGACTACATTCCCCTCAAGAATAGGGATCCTTCTTGTGGTGGGCACAGCAAAGTAGACACAGGTATTTGTTACAATGAGGGAAAACATTGAAGAAACGTAGTATTTACAGCCATTTATTAAACACTGAAGAGACGCAGTTCTGCCACAAGAATCCTTACTCTGGAGTGGGTATTGTGGCCCAGTGGGTTAACACCCTCATCCCATATCAGAGTGCCTGTTTGCAGCCCTGTCTACTCTGCTTCTGATTCAGCTCCCTGCCAATTAATGCCTCCTGGGAGGCAGTGGAAGATGGCTCAAGTGCTAGGGCCCCGGCCACACACGTGGGAGACCTGGATGGAGTTTGGGGCTCCTGGCTCTAGTTTGGTGCAGCGCTGGCTGTTGTGGACATTTGGAGACTGAATTGGCAAGGAAAAAATCAGTCTCTTCACTCCCCACCCCTGCTGCCACATCTATAGTGCTGTCAAGTAGGTGAAAATTAGCAAACATTTTTTAAAACAATATTTATTCTGGAACACTGTTCTCATTTATAGTCTGTGTCATTCAACAAGCTTTTTATTTTCATTAATTAAAGTTAAGTAAGATTTACCGTCATGATTTCATTGCTAAAATCTCAAAATAGGATGAAGTGAGGGTGCTTTCTGAGATAGCAACGTAAAAAGAATGGCAGCTTTGTGTCAGCCATGAGGCTGCTCCAGGTAGGAGGAATTCAGCTACAACCTTCATTTTGTGAATTTCTTCATTCTTTTTTTCATGACTCTTTTATTTATTTGAAAGGCAGAGTGAGAGAGAGAAGAGATCTTCCATCCACTGGTTTACTCCCCAAATGTCTACAGCAGCAGGGGCTGGGCCAAGCGGAAGCCAGGAGCCTGGAACTCCATCCCGATCTCCCATGCGTTCGGGCCATCTTCTGCTGCTTTTCCAGGTGCACTAGCATGGCGCTGGATCCGAAGCGGAACTGCTGGGACTGGAACCGGCGTTTTTCCAGCAGCTGCTTAACTTGCTGCACCACAGCACTGGCTCCTCAGACGAGGTATTTGCCATCATTTTACCTCCTAGCTCGTTGTGCTTTTCTCTGACCTCTGTGTTCGGTTATTGATCTCATTGATTGGATCTCTTATTCTGATTTTATTGTATGCTTCATTCTAAAATTGCCATCTGGTTTCTTTTTACATCTTCTACTTCTTTTCTGCAGTTTTTAGGTTTGTTTTTTCATTTGTTTCAAGGTTTATTTGTGTGTGTGTATGTGTGTGTATTTCTTATTGAAGGATTTTTTTTTTTTTTTTTTTTGGACAGGCAGAGTGGACAGTGAGAGAGAGAGACAGAGAGAAAGGTCTTCCTTTTGCCGTTGGTTCACCCTCCAATGGCCGCCGTGGCCGGCGCGCTGTGGCCGGCGCACCACGCTGATCCGATGGCAGGAGCCAGGTACTTATCCTGGTCTCCCATCGGGTGCAGGGCCCAAGCACTTGGGCCCTCCTCCACTACACTCCCTGGCCTCAGCAGAGAGCTGGCCTGGAAGAGGGGCAACTGGGACAGAATCCGGTGCCCCAACCGGGACTAGAACCTGGTGTGCCGGCGCCTCAAGGTGGAGGATTAGCCTAGTGAGCCGCGGTGCCGGCAGGATTTTTTCTAAAGGTTTATTTATTTATTTGAAAGTCAGAGTTACTAAAGCAAAGAGTTTCCAAATGGCTGCAACAACCAGGGCTGGGCCAGGCCGAAGCCTAGAACTTCATCTGGGTCTCTTATGTGGGTGGCAGAGGCACAGTACTTGGGCCATCTTCTGGTGCTTTCAGAGTCGCATTAGCTGGTAGCTAGATGAAAGGTTCAGTATTGAACCATTTTCCCAATATGGGAAATTGTGTCACAGCGGTGGCTTAACCCACTTTGCCATAAAGTTGGCCCCTGAAGCAGTGTTGTCTTGTTTGTCTTTTAACGATAGCACTTTCAAATCCTTTAATCACAGCCTCTGCATCAATCTTGATGCTGCTGTCTGTTGGTTGTCTCTTTTCATTTGAGATTTTCCTGATTCATAATAGGAATGACTTTCAATTGTATCTTGAACATTTTTGCTCTTAGGTTACAAAGTTCTGGATCATATTTCAAGCTGCTTTAGCAGGCCTCTGTGACAACACATCAGTGGGGGAAGGAGGGTGAGAAGCCTTATTGTGGCAAGAGGTCTGTAAGTCTAGGTTTTCCTCCTTGGTCTCCAGTGAACCCTGAGGCAGGAGTGGGCACTAAGGCCCCACACGAAGACTCTGCTGACACTGCCTGGAGGTAGGAAGCCTACTTAGCACTGGAAGATTTGAAAGTCCTAGCTTCCCACTCAGCCCTTTCTAACACCACCCTGGCAGAGACAGGCTTTCATTGCTGCCTCTCTACATGGTCTTCACTGGCAGGCATAGGGGGCAGAAGTTTGGGGGAGGATGGTCTCCTTAGTGCCAGGTGAGGAGGAAAACTCCACTTCCCCACTTGGCCTTCCTCTAACATCCGGAGGTTCACGGGAATTGGCATTTTAGAGCTTAATTGGTATTTTATCTCTTGCAGTTGTGTTTTGGGATAAGAGAAGAAATCAATCACTTTTACGTATTCTCTAACAGCCAATGCAAGCTTTTCTTGCCTTTACATCTTTTCTGCTGGCTCACTTTTCCAACAGCAACTGGGGCTGCCACTTAAGGGAGTGCAGTTCGTGCATTGCACAAAAGCAGCCAATGGGACAAAAGAGAGCTAGGATTCAACCCAAGTTCTGCCTGCCCAATCGTGTACCCACAGGGCTGCAGCACTCAGAGGGGTGCCTTTTTCAAATCTGCACAAAGGCTCCCTATAAACGATCAGCTGAGCTCTGAACCTAACAATAGCAGTATTGCAGCATCTCAAAAGAAACACTCTCTTGTGTTCTATAAACTCATTATACTTGAATATTCAATTGATACTCATACATAATTTATATCATCACTTCAAAATAATTTATTTTCACATTTTCAGGCTGATTAAAATGAGCTCCAAGTCAATTTGACTTTTTAAAGGGATTTTTCCATTATCTCCCTGGACAACATCTTCCCAGCAGTAAGGGTTATTAATTACCAGGTGCTGGTAGACAACACAGGCTTTCTGATATGCATACTTCCCTGCCCCTTAGCTGGCAATACATCCCTTCTACCTCTCATTGATATGTTTCTCATCAGTATGTCTTTCCAAAGCAATAGGAAAAAATGCCATATGGGAATGTCTGCCTCACTGCATAAACCTGGACATGGATGTGTCATACAGGTAGCTAAATAGTTGTAAGCATATTTTCCTTGTCTACTTAAGCAATTATATCCAGTTAATGGATTTATGTCTCCTTAAAATAAGAGCTTGGGTCAAAGTGGTGTGTTGTAACTAGATAGTGAGTTTAGGTCTGAGTGAGAGGGAAGACCCTGCAAGCCCCCCAAGTAATGCTATCCCCCCACCTGTCGATCAAAACACCCCCTTTTCCAGGATGCACCTGTTTCATGAAAGTATGGGTATTAAGCTCCACATGCAATTTTATGGAGGTATCATGCATGTAGAGGCACCACCCCCTACCAATGATGGGAGAGAGCCCTCTCTCTCCACAGACCATAGTTGAAGCGACTATTCAGATAATCTCTCCCCACCTTTGGATACCGCTCTGGCCCACTCCTGATGGGTGTTTCTCCATGTGGGGCAGTTCATACTTGCATGTGAATGTATGTATGGTCACACTATTAAATAAGTCCTGTTGTTATTTGTGCACCTTTAAATGTCTCAACTTAGAATGCTTATCTTTGTGTCGGACAAGAATCTGGAATGAAGCTCAGAATATACCCAAATGCCCACAACAAAAGTAATTTTATAAAATAGACCATTGATTCCAGCGTTACTATAAACCAGGTGTAGATTTCCGTGTGACAGAGAGCTTCTTACCAAAAAAAAAAATTATTTGAAAAGCAGAGTTACAGAGAGAGAGGGAGAGAAACAAAGTATCTTCCATCCACTGGCTGGGAATTGGCCAGGCCAAAGCCAGGAGCCTGAAGCTCCATCTAAGTCTCCCACATGGATTGCAGAGGCCTAATTACTTGGTCCATCTTGCACTGCTTTCCAGGCACATAGCAGGGAGGTGGATCAGAAGCAGCCAGAACTCAAACTTGCACTCAGGGATGCCAGTGTCCCAGGTGGCTCAACCTGCTGTACCACAACACCGGTCCAGACAAAGACTCCGTTCACCAAACTTCAGTGAGGCTCCTCTGCATCCTCTGCCTAACTAGGTTCAATCTTGGGCTTCCTTCAGTCTTTGTAGAATCTAGTGCTAGCAAGATTCCTGCTAAATCACTTTATCAAATATCCACCACCCCTTGTATCAACCCACCCTTGATATCTTGTCACCCTGGGCTGCCTTCAGCAAGAATCTGGTCAAGTCAGTTCAGCCAAAAACCTATTATCCTTTATGTTTCCTGTTTGTTATTTTCCATCTACTGACCTCCATCCTGACCCCACTGTCCTTGGAGTCAGAGTGAAATCCTATCTGTTTCCCCTACTGCAATAATCCTTATACCTATCACCAAGCCCCCTCCTAAATGAAGTCTGCCTCACTGTCTTTAACAAGTATTTACATTATTTTTTCTTAAAGATTTACGTATTTGAGAGGCACAGTTACAGAGAGGGAGAGACAAAGAGAGAGAGGTCTTCCATCTGCTGGCCACTCCCCAAATGGCTACAATGGCCAGAGCTGGGCCTATCGGAAGCTGAGAGCCAGGAGCTTCTTCTGAGTCTCCCATGTGCATGCAGGGCCATCTTCTGTTGCTTTCCCAGGACACAAGCAGAGAGCTGGATCAGAAGAGGAGCAGCCAGGACACAAACCAGCGCCTATAAGGCATGTTAGTGGCACAGGTGGAGGCTTAATCTACTAAGCCACAGCACCGGCCCTATATCATTTTTTAAACAGATATAAAACAGTTGGCTGATATCAAGGCAAATAAGAGAACACTAAAGTATATCATGGTCTTTTTTTAAAAAAAAAGATTATTTATTTGAAAGTCAGAGAGAGAAGGAAAGAGAGAGAGAGAGAGATCTTTCATCTGCTAGTTCATTCCCCAAATGGCTACAGGACCAGGACTGGGCCAAGCCAAAGCCGGGAGCCAGGAGCCTCTTCTGTGTCTCCCACCTGGATACAGGGACTCAAGCACTTGAGTCATCCTAGGCACATTAGCAGGGAGCTGGACCAGAAGTGGAATAGCCAGGGCTTAAACCAGCATCCATATGGGATGCCAGTGCTGCAGGCTGTGGCTTAACCCATGACACCACAGTATCAGCCCCTATTGTGGTCTCTTAAAATACAACACAGACCTTTTATTTCCTGGCTTTCTCAAAATATGAAACTTAACATCAAGAATAATGATTATGATAAATTTGTCATGGTGAAAAAAAAAAAAAAAACACTGAACTAGGGTAGAGGAGTCTTGTGTTCCATTTCTCTCTCTGCCATGGCCAGGCGCTCAGTTCAACACTCGTGTACTCCAGGACCCATGTCTACTAGATGAGGAGTTTTAGCTGGCTCTAAAACACTAGTTTTTACACATTTCAAACAAATGCAAATACAGCTTGAGTGAGTTGTGTTTTTAATTTTTAAATGATTATTTTTGTTTTACTAATGTATTTAAGCCTTTTTTTCTCTTTCATGTTGAAATTGATCTCCCATCTACTAATTTCCACTTTCTTGAATATTATTATTTCTAACAGCAAAGACAGGAACTCCATAAATAGCCAAGAAGTTATGCCAAGAAGACTCTCCTGAAAATCCACTATAAATAAAGAGAAAATCAATTTTTGGAGACGTCATATAAATTTTCTTTTAGTAGTTAGACATGAAAAGAATAAATACTTTATTATCTTTTCACCTTGAGCTGGTGTTGTGGTATTACAGGTTAAGCTGCTGCCTACAATCCCATACCATAGGATTCCTGGATACCACACTTCCAACCCAGCTTTTGGATAATGTGCCTGGGAAGGGGCAGATGATGACTCAAGTACTTGGGTCCTTGCCATTGATATGGGAGACCTGGATGGAGTTCTAGGCTCCTGGCATTAGCCTGACTCAGCCCTGGCAGTTGCTATAGTTTGGGGAGTGAACCAACATGTGGGAGTTCTCTCTTTGTCTCTCCCTCTCTGTCACTCTGCCTCTGAAAGGAAAGGAGGGAAAGGAGGGGGGAGGGGAGGAAGATAAAGAAGGAAGAAATTTAAAAATTTAAATTATAATATGTCTTAATATTGTCTAAGGAAAAGTTATTTTGAAAAGTAGTGAAATCACATAACTTGATTAATATGGCTCTCTAAATGCTCATTACAAGCCAACATTTCCATCTTACGAATGGACGTCCCCTATGAAAAGGGCTAGTTTTTAAGTGTCTGGTTTGGAAATATCCATCCAACATGAGGATCAAAACAAAACAGTGTGGGGAGCAACTCGGACTAGACTGTTACTGGAATTAAGACTTATTCTATGCATCTGCTCTCCCACAATATGGCGCTGGGAGAGGAGGAAACAGCTTCTACACAGCTGCCTCCAGTTCAACCAATAAACAGCAGGACCTGCTCCTGATTGAAGGAGAGCAGCGTACTCGGCATATGGGTAGCAGAGTTGGGATTGGTGGAAGAGGACTATAAAGGAGGAGAGAGACAACATGCACCAAGAACACCTGAGGAACATCTGAGCAGCCCCCGAGAGAGCCGGCCGGCGGTGTGCCGCTTCCCCTGCGGAAGTGGGGAAAGTGGCAGGGGGAACCGGAGGAAGGGTCAGTAGCCAACCCGGGAAGAACCAGCAGCAAACCCGGGGAGGGCCGAGCAGACAAAAGAACAGCGCAGGGTCCTGTGTCGTTCCTCCACGAAGACGGGGGGCGACATAATGGTGCCGTGACTCGGATAGGAAGCCTAGGCAGGGTTTAGTGTCATTCCTCCATGAAGAGGGGGAGCGACAAAACAGAATGCTTTAAAAGATCAAGTTCTGGTCCCTGATTCTGCTGCATGCCATGACATCTTGGCTAAGACACTTTCCCTGAAGATTTATTTCCACATCTGAACATAAAGAAACTAAATTAGATGTTCCATTAATTGGATGCTTATACTCTTATAATTCTATCTCAAATAGTTGTTGGATTATTCTTTACTTTTTTTTAAGATTAATTTATTTGCAAGGCAGAATGACAGGGAGAGAGATCTTTTATCCTCTGATTTGTTACCTAATGGCCATAACATCCAGGGCTAGGCTAGGTTGAAGTTAGGAGCAAGAAACTCCATCCAGGATTCCCACATGGGTGGCAGAAACCCAAGTACTTGGGCTGTTATTTGCTGTCTCCCAAGTGTATTGGCAGGAAGCAGATCAGAAGTACAGTGTAGGTGGATTTCCAATCTGGCCCTCCAATATGGGATGCAGATATCCCAAGCAGTCACTTAACCTACTCACCCACACTTAAGAATCACACTTGGGTGATTCTTAAGAAGTCCCATATCTTCATAACTGACAATGCCCAATTTGCAGATGAAGAAACTGGGAATAAAATCAAGTAAGTGACTTGCTCAAACTCACAAAGCTAAGTGGTAGACTGCCTGATCCCTTGCCCAGATCTGATTCCAAAGCCCATGATTTTTGTCGCTCCCCGTCTTCGTGGAGGAACGACACAGGACCCTGTGCTGTTCTTTTGTCTGCTCGGCCCTCCCTGGGTTTGCTGCTGGTTCTTCCCGGGTTGGCTGCCGTCCCTTCCACCTCCGTGGAAGGGCGGTTCCCCCTAGCCACTTTCCCCACTTCCGCAGGGGAGCGGCACACCGCCGGCCGGCTCTCTCGGGGGCTGCACAGGTGTTCCTTCAGATAGATGTTCCCCTTAGATGTTCCTGGTGCATGTTGTCTCTCTCCTCCTTTATAGTCCTCTTCCACCAATCCCAACTCTGCTACCCACAGGCCGAGCACGCTGCTCTCCTCCAATCAGGAGCAGGTCCTACAGTTTATTGGCTGAACTGGAGGCAGCTGTGTAGAAGCTGTTACTCCCTTCTCAGCGCCATATTGTGGGAGAGCAGATGCATAGAATAAGTCTTAATTCCAGTAACTTAGTCTAGTCCGAGTTGCTCCCCACAGATTTTAGCTCTACCATCAAGGAAATCTTCCCCTTTCAGGAGGCCTGGGGAGAAGTCTTCCACATATACAGGTGTATATACAGCATCCTTAGCACTCATTGCAGACCCTAGACAAGAGCCCCTTGGAAAAGTGCTGGACTCCTGGACACTTGGCCTTAATTCACTAAGGCAGTGGTTCTCAAGGTGTGGTTCCCAGACCAGAAGCATCAGTAATACCTGGGGACTTGCTAGAAATGCCAGTCACAGGCCCCACCTCCTAGACACTGTATTAGAAAATGGGGATGGGGTCCAGCGAGCTCTATTTTAAGGAATCCTCCAGATTATTCTGAATCATGCCACAGTTCCAGAATCACTCAAGTAAGATGTGACCTTGAACAATGTGCTCAACTCTGAGCGCCACTTGCCAGCTCCAAACTCCTGATACTGCTATGACCTAACATCTGAATTATTAATAGGAGGAGAGATTTGATTCATGTCCCTGATTTTGAGAACAGAGGCCCAATGGAGTGAAGGGGAAAGCAGATGAGAAGAGGACACCCTTCCGCACAGCCCACAATTAATCAAAGCAGCAGATCTGTTTGTGATGATCTGTGGCTGTGATGCGTGTGACATCCCAAATTAGATCATCGTTTTTGCAGTCACTCTGAATGCAACGAGCTCCTTGATTCAAAGACAGAATCAATCAATCAAAAATTTGTGTTCTGGGGCTGACCAGCATGGTGGCAGGGCACATTAAACCACGGCTTGTGACACCAGCATCCCATATGGGAATGCTGGTTCAAGACCCAGATGCTCCCTGAGAATGCTCTCCCTGGGGGGCAGCAGATGATAGCCCAAATGCTTGGGCCTCTGCCACCATGTGGGAGACCCAGATATAGTTCCAGGTCCTGGCTTCAGCCTGGCCCATCCTCTGCAATTGTGGCCATTTGGGGGAGTGAATCAACGAGCGGAAGATCTCTCTCCGTCCCTCTCTCATTCTGCCTTTCAAATAAATAAATCAATAAATCTTTAAAAATTTATTCTATTTCCTTAGCCCTGCCCTAAGTCACTTGGGAGTGTTTCTGGGAATGGAGTCCAAAAGGCCCTTTTTGTAAACTGGAACAAAGTAATACCTCACTTCCCAGCATCTGAAACCCTTCCCTCTCCGCCGGCAAGAGGACATGACATAACCAGCCTTACAGGTAGCTTCAGGAACTCCTGTTTCCCCAGCTTTGCAGTGACTCAGTGGGTGGCAGGGAGTGTGAGTGGCCTTAAGTGCCCTGCTGCTGTCCACAGACTGTCATTTTTTATTAAGCATTTTAATTGCTCAGAGTCCAAGTGTCTGTAACTTCATTCTTGTGTAGCATATGGCTTGGGTCAGAAGTCTCTTCACTGGGTCCAGCTCTGAGATTATGAAAAGACACCATTTTTCATCTGTGATATTGAAGCTACTGAGCTATCTTCAAAATATCTGTGGCATAGTAACCATTCAATGACTATCTGTCAAATGAAATAATGAGCTAGCTAAAATAGTGCACAGACTTAACCAAATCTGGTTTGTAAATAACAATGATAGTTGTGCACCATTTTGAACATGTGCCTTTGCCTTTTTCTTTCATGACATGGAAGGAAATTAACATGTTCTGAGTACTTACTGTGTCCCAAGTACTTGGTGCCTATTTATCTCACTTAATCTTCACAGCAATCCTATAGGGAGTGTGACTCCCGTTTTGTAGTTAAGAAAACAGAGACCACTGGCGCCCCGGCTCAATAGGCTAATCCTCTGCCTGCGGCGTCGGCACCCTGGGTTCTAGTCCTGGTCGGGGGCCGGATTCTGTGCTGGTTGCTCCTCTTCCTGTCCAGCTCTCTGCTGTAGCCCGGGAGTGCAGTGGAGGATGGCCCAAGTGCTTGGGCCCTGCACCTGCATGGGAGACCAGGAGGAAGCACTTGGCTCCTGGCTTCAGATCGGCGTAGCTCGGGCCGTAGCCTACTATGTCACAGTGCCAGCCCCTGCAATTTGCATTTTAAAGTTAACATTATATTCCAGACAGTAATCCATTTTGTCTCATAGAGCTATGGTTCTTTTTTTTTTTTTTTTTTTTTTTTTTTCTTTTCAAGATTTGTTTACTTTAAGGGCAGAGTTACAGAGACAGAGACCCAGAGTGACATCTGCCACCTGCTGGTTTACTTCCTAAATGGCTGCAGTGGCCAGGACTGGGCCATTCCAAAACCAGGGCCTGGAGCGCCACCCAGGTCTCCCACATGGGTGGCAGGGATCCAAGTACTTGGGCCATCTTCTAATGCTTTCCCAGGAATAATAGGGAACTGGATTGGAATTGAAGCAGCCAGAATTGGAACTGACACTCCTATGAGATGCTGCTGTTGCACACACAGCTTCCCAAGAGACGCTGTGTTTGAAAGCCCAGAAGTCAATGACAAAGTGCACGTGTGAGAAACCCACAGAAACTCCATGCAACCCGATGTTAAAGCTTTGAGCTTAAGGTTAGACAGCAATCAGCAACTGAAGCAAGTTCCAAGGAAGACTACGTTTTTAGTAATTTAAAAGATTTTTTAAAATTTATTTTTCTTTTTTTTAAAAGAACAACAGAAACAGAGAGAGATTGAGAGAGACCGTCCACCTGCTGGGTCCCTCTCCAAATGCCCATAATACTCACGGTTGGGCCACGCTGAAACCTCTGAAATCCAGAACTTGTTTCTCCTTTCGTTTATAGGTGGCGGGGACCCAGGTACTTCAGCTATCATCTGCTGCCTCCCAGGATGCTCATTTACAAGAAGCTGTATGGGAAGCTGTATAGGACTTGAACCAGGCACTCTGATATGGCACACAGGTATCACAAGCAGCAGCTTAACAACAAAGCCCAATGCCTGCCCCACCTTTGAGTAATTTTAAGGTAGATGTTAAGAAGACATTCACATGACTCAACAATCTCTTGACCACATAAGGATCTAAAAAGGTAGGGAGACTGGACATAAAGGTAAGACTTCTAAGGAGATGATTTTTTGGGGGGAGAGCTGTTTTTCCAACTGCTTTGTTGCCATCCTTTTTACTTCAAGACAGGTGAGAGGGTTACAGTGAGGAATTCGGGGGGCCATGGTGGACTGAGCTCCACTCACGCTTTAAAATTCTGCAGGCAAAATGCCCAGAGTCCTCACAACTACAGATTCAGAAGAGGCCAGCAGTGGGAACGTGCTGTGGCATCCTGCTAGCCTATCAGCCAGAAAAGGACTTTAATCCTTTCTTTAGTTGCCCTCCTGTGGGCAGCAACTCGGACTAGACTGTTACTGGAATTAAGACTTATTCTATGCATCTGCTCTCCCACAATATGGCGCTGGGAGAGGAGTAACAACTTCTACGCAGCTGCCTCTCGCCAACTTGAGTGATGACCTGCAGGAGCTGATCCTGCTCCTGACTGGAGGAGAGCAGCGTACTCGGCGAGTGGGTAGCAGAGTTGGGATTGGTGGAAGAGGACTATAAAGGAGGAGAGAGACAACATGCACCGGGAACATCTATCTGAAGGAACACCTGAGCAGCCCCCTAGAGAGCCGGCCGGCGGTGTGCCGCTCCCCCTCGGAAGTGGGGAAAGTGGCAGGGGGAACCGCCCTTCCACGGAGGTGGAAGGGTCGGTAGCCAACCCGGGAAGAACCAGCAGCAAACCCGGGGAGGGCCGAGCAGACAAAAGAACAGCACAGGGTCCTGTGTCGTTCCTCCATGAAGAGGGGGAGCGACACCCTCCCTTCCTCGTGGATGGAGTCAGAACCTAGGATGAGCAAGGTGGAGGAGGGTGGGGAAAGTAGGAACACCAGGTGGGAGAAAAGCAACAAGGGCCAGAACCCAATCCCTCTCCTCTACAAGCTGCAAGCCCACATCGGGCCCCTGCTCAGGGAGGGACACAATTCAAGTTGATATCCTGTTTGATAGTTATATGGAACTAGATATTTTTAAAATATTGAGCTGAGAATGCACCTGCCATTCAGAGTGACTATAATTTTCTATTACTCAAAGAAGAAACCAAAAAGTCATTGAAAGTGCTGACATTTCCATCTGACTCTCAGAAGAGAAATAGTTGCTGAAAGGAAAGACCACCACAAAACACAAAACACACCAAACAACCGAGTAAGGGAAAAAGTTTGTTGTTGAGTGTGGGGAACCCCACAGGCTGCCCCCTGTGCACAGAGAGCACAGCAGCCTGTACTGGGAGAACAGGCTTACATAGCTTTGCAGAGGTAAGGAAGTGGGAGCAGCAAATCCCGCTACGGTGGGGATGGAGCTGACGCTTGTGATTGGACTATTGGGTCACCTGACATCTGGTGAGTCAGGCTGGGCTTAGGAAGATGGCACCATTTTACTATCAGTCACAAGAACAGCTAGAGGGGCAGTGAGAGAAAGACATTAGATTGTTTCTTGATTATGTTGTATGAGTCCTGATTTTCAGCAGTGGTATAACTAAATTCATCTTAGAGAAGAATTCTGAGTTGTCCTACATTTCATTACAAGGGCCAGGGATGGAAGGGGGGAAAGATAAGGGAATTTATCAGGTAACAGATACAGGCGAGACCAGCAGAAGGCTACTTCACTTTCTTGGATGTATACAGAAACTTCACTAAATCCCATCACAGCGGACCTAAACTCTCTGGACTGTTAACTCCAAGTGATTCAGAAACAACAAGTACTGCCTTCCAAATTTTTGCCGCTCCAAGTTTTCCTATATCCCCTCTTATCTAGAGCCAATGCAAGCTCACTAGGCTCTCCTTTGGCAGAATCGCATTATAAAAATACTCTTAACTCTAGAACCAGTGGACATTTTCCGTTAGCAGAGATGGCTGGAGCACTGGTTCTTGACTTCTCGTAAGAAAAGAATTTTAGACATGAGACAGACGTTACCAGTAAGCAAGTTAGTGATGTTTAATGAGGATGTACCTGGCAGGGTAGGCAGGTATCTCAGCAAAGAAGAGAGAGCCCAGTCTTCATACAGACTGGACCTTTAATGGATATGGGCCCACTGTTCCTCTCCTCCCTCCCTTGTCAGGCATCTTGCTGAGCAGAGGGCTTTCTGGGCAAGGAATTCATGAATTTTCTTTTGGGACTCTATCAGCAAAATGGTACTGGACCTAATCGCCCTCCTGGTACAGGACCAGGAAGGTTCTCCTACAATGTCCCTGGGGAAGAACTGGGACCCACCTAACAGTGTTATCAGGTCTGGGCAAGACTTTTGATATTCAAATATTGGTTAGCCTTCAAGGCATGCTTCTGTGTTTCTTCCCTCATTCAACCTTACCAAATTCCCATTTTTGGTCTTGGGCCTCTCTCACACACACAGGCTGCTATCTACTTTCCTACCTAACATTTTCAACTGCTGCCTAGCCTTCCTTCTGGTAATTGACAGATGTGTCCCAGAAGACAGCCCCTTTAGACTTTTCAAGAGTCTCAAGAGTTTTGGTTTTACCGTGGTAAGAGAAGAGATTGCAGAGAAGCTGAGAAGGGCCAGATCTGAAGGCAGAATGAGTCAGTGGAAGATGGAGCTTCTCCCTAAGGGCCCATTTCCCCCCTCTCCTAGAAACCTTTTATTTAAGGTATATGTGCTTCCTGCATTTCATATATGCAAATTTAGGAACAGTGATTCTTCCCACCCTACCCTCCCTCCTGCCCTCACTCCTACCCTCTTCCTCCTCTCCTGCCTCTCCTATGCTCATTCCTCTTTTTCTTTTTTTTTTTTTTTACAAAGATATATTTTCAATTAACTTCTTACTCATAAGATTAACCCTATACTAAGTAAAGAATTCAACAAATAGTATGGAAAAAACATCCTCAACAGTCAAGACAAGGGCCGTTCAAAATCATCGCATCTCAAAGTGACAATATCACCTCTATAGATTACCTTTTAGGTGCTCTATTAGTTACTGTTAGGAAAAGAGTCCAGATTGGTGCTCCTCACATGGAGCACCAAAATGTAAGAAAAGAGTGCAGAACAGAGAGGAGACAGAATACAAACTCACAGCCAGGCCAAATGTATTCAGAGAAAATAAACTCGCTGAGGGCGACCAACTACCAACAGGCTCGCAGATCAAACACGTAGCATTTCCCTGATGACTAGTGATCCTGTGCCTTTTTTCACATGTCTGTTGGCCATTTGGATTTCCTCTTGAAAAATGCTTGTTCAAAACCTATACCTTAACTGGAATGTTTGCTTTGTTGTTGTTGTTGAATTTCTTGAGATCTTTATATATTCTGGATATTAATCCATTATCAGTTGCATAGTTTGCAAATATCTCCCCCCATTCTGTCAGTTGTCTCTTCTCTTTGCTGAGGGTTTCCTTTGCAGTACAGAAGCTTCTTAGCTTAATGTAATTCTATTTGTCAATTTTGGTTTTGATAGTCTGTGCTTCTGGGGTCTTTTCCAGGAAGTCTTTGCCCATGCTAATGTCTTGCAGAGTTTCCCTAGTAATTTGATGGTATCAGCTGGTAAATTTAGACCTCTCATCCATTTAAGTTGATTTTTGTATGAAGTGTAAGATAGGGTCTTATTTCATACTTACACACATGGAGATCCAATTATCCCAGCACCATTCGTTGAAGAGACTGTTCTTGCTCCAGGGATTCATTTTAGCTCCTTTGATTATTTGATTGTAGATGAATGGATTAGTTTCTGGAGTTTCTATCTGTTCCGTTGGTCTATATGTCTATTTTTGTGCCAGTATCAGGTTGTTTGGATTACAATTGAAGGGCGCTTCTTACAAAGTCATTGAAGAGTTTGAGGTAGGGGATTTCATGACCAAAACCATGCTTTTAAAAACCATCTCTTATGGCCGGCGCCGTGGTGCATTAGGTTAATCCTCCACTTGCAGTGCCAGAATCCCATATGGGTGCCAGTTCTAGTCCCGGCTGCTCCACTTCCAGTCCAGCTCTCGTCTATGGCCTGGGAAAGCAGTAGAAGATGACCCAAGTGCTTGGGCCCCTGCACTCACGTGGGAGACCAGGAAGAAGTGCCTGGCTCCTGGCTTTGGATTGGCGCAGCTCCGGCTATTGCAGCCATTTGGGGAGTGAACCAACAGAAGGAAGATTTTTCTCTCTGTCTCTCCCTCTCACTGTCTGTAACTCTGCCTCTCAAATAAAATAAATAAAATATTTTTAAAAATCCCTCACAAAAAGGAGGTCAATGTGATGCCAGCGTGAAGCAGTGAGGACAAAAGGAATGGAAGGCTTGAGAAGTGATCAGTTTGATAACAATAGCAGATGGAGTTGGTGTAGAGACTCAAGGGAGGCTCCCACATTGCTGATGTCAGCCACTTAGCTGTCAGCAGTGCCATTTCTGGAGACTGAGAAATCTTGATTGTTTAATTTTCCCAGGAAACACACAGGGCAGACACTATCATCTCCATCTTATTGATATAGTGACTAATATTAAGAAAACCAAGAACTTTGCTGAAGTCCGCATAATCTGATTGCAAGCTGAGAGTTGCTGGCTTCTTATGTTTCCTACTTTAGTTGACAGTGATGTGGCAGGAAGGTAGCTAGTGAAGAGGAACTAAGGGTTGCTAGCATGTGCACTGCAGTCCCACCCCCTTTTGTGCAGACCCCAGCTGCTTGGGTTTCACCACCTGAGAACCAGTACCAGCAAGAAATATCCAATATGGCGGCAGTCTGTATTCCTACCATGACTTTTTAGTCATTATGAAGAAATTGCCAGTGGCGGCATACCCACTCCTGGTATGTACCAACACCAGGACACTTTTGAGATTTCCAAAAAAGGTCATGAAATGGGTGGTACTCACGACTCACCCAAAACTCTGCCATCCGTGAACATCCAATTAAGCGCTGCTTCAGACACCACCTCTGATGACTCCCAAGTATAAGAAGACAATTCCAAAGTTTGTTAGAGGCAATTCTTAGTCTTCCCTGAGGTTGCTGGCTTGCCCTCCTGAGTGTGTGCTTTCCTTCTGCCTGAAAATAAATCTTGCTTCTCTGCTGACCTTCACCTACGGCTCTTTGCTTGGAATCTTTGTCACATGGAGACAAGAATCTGACCCAAGCCTAGTCAGGGGCAAACCTGCAAACAACTGTACTTGAACTGTTTGCCCTCTGGGTCTCTTTAGTTGCATGTGGAAACAAATACACTACCAGAGGTAAATTTAAGTGTGTGATTTAAAGAAAGGAGACATTCTGAAAATAATTCTCATACTTCAAATATTTATACATGTAGCAATTTCAACAAAACACAATTGTGCTTGAAGACCTGGGGTTCGAGTTCTGACTCCATTTCTCATTCAGCTTCCAGCAAATGTAGATCTGGGAAGGCAGCAGAGGACACAGCTCAAGTACTTGCATCCCAGACTGAGTTGCTGGCTCCTGGCTTCAACTTGGTGCAGTCCCAACTGTTGAGGGCATTTGGGGTGTGAAGTGAACCAGTTCAAAATCTCTCTGTGTCTCTTTCTGTCTGTCTGCCTTTTAACAACAACATAATCATGCATATTGGAATCATGGCAACATTACATGAAACCTTAGATTTCAATATAATTGAGAAAAGTCTGAATTGGCTCATTGTTTCTTACCCACCCACAGGATTCAGAAATTTATGTTTTAGAGAGGTGTTTCTCAGACCTTAATGTGCATATTGGAGATCTTGTTAAAGCATCAGCTATGCTTCAGTTGGTCTGGGGTGGGACCTCAGGTTTCTGCATTTTTAACAAAAATGCTGCTGGCTTAACTGTTAAGAAAGTAAGGTTTTAGTTGAACTCAGAACTTCTCAAAGTAGATGTGAGCACTGAGCGAGACCGGAGGCAAAGGAATCTCAGAAATATAATTATATTGCGGATAAACAGAACCAGATCTTGCAAAACGGATGATGCAAACAAATGTTGTCAGACCCATTTTCTTACTTTTAAATTCCTTTCCTCATTCAGCACTTTGTCTAGGCCTTAGTAAATGGTTCTGTGGATTGTTAACTAATCCTTGCCTGAGGGCAGACTAGAAGGTGGTTTTTCCGGTTACACCTGCCTCACCTAACCCTCAGAAAATGCATTTTCAGATGCACTTTCAAATTTCAAGACCTGAAAGAATAAAACTTTAATTAGAATGACAGGCAATACTTTGATGTTTGTGGGAAGGGGTCCCTGCTCAGCAATCCCCTCAGTATCAGTTATGGGCAAGCCCTGGAAAGAAGTGAGTCAACTTGTTCAAGTGGCCTATTGGATAAGGAGTACTTTCTCCTGCTTATTTGCCTGTTCCTTCCTAAAGTCAATCTTTGATGATCCCAAATATTCAAAAGGAAAGGATTTCTATCCAAAGAATATCTGTTTGCAACTTTGCCTCTGCCCTCTTTAGTCAGAGTGGGACTCTCTGTGAGTTAAGGGATACATACTTTGAGAAGGATTGGATTAAACAGCATTGTTCCAGCTAATCCTGCTGAATTCAGAGCCAGGAGGCTGTAGGTTCTGCTCTTGGTTTTGACACTTACATTCTATATGACCTTGGGCAATCCATTTCATGTTTTTGGTTCCAGTTTTTTCACGTGGAATGTGAAACCACAGGACAGAAATGATCTCCAAGTTTCCTCCTGGTTCTAAAACCTTGTTTCTGAAGTTGTTCAAAGAAAAAGGAATGTTTAGGTTGAGGGCTTTCACAGTGGCTGGTCATGAAAATCACTTTGGATAGTTTTCAAAAATATAGCTCTCCTCCTACCTTACTCTGATAATTTGTGAATGTAACCTTGGAAATTCTCAATTTTCTTAAGGTAAATTATGCCCAATGGATAAATTTGAAAATTATTAAACCAAGCCACCAGGGGGCGCCTAGGAGCTGTTGATGTTCATGTAGGAGTCAAACCCTTTTGGAATATCAAAATGAAATACAATTGATAAGCCATTTACGTATCTGATCTTACTTTATGTCATTTGAAATAAACTTGTGACTTAAAGCATCTCTTACCATTTGATATTTTAGGATAATTTTCTTCTCTATGAATTAGTTATGTCAATTAATATGTATATTGTCTACAGCATTACAAACACATAAAATGAATGTAATCTTCAGTTTTCAATCAAAGATTAGAAGTTTGGAGAGCGGCGAGTTATCTCCTAGTGTGAATGTATGTTAAATATTCCAAATTTTCTAAAACAATCCTTTAATTCTGGGCTCCATATTCGCTCGCATCTTGAAAAAGTAAGTTATGCTTATGATCTAAAAAAAAAATCTCCTCCAAATATCATTTTTTCCCTCACCTGTCAGATGACGTTAATAAGAGAACTCAACTCATAGGACTGTTGTGGGGATTAATGCGTTAATGCAACTAAAGCATTTGGAACAGTCCCTTGTGTATAATTAGCATTCAACATAAATAGATGATTGATATTCATTTTAAAAATTAATTTTAATTATTTTGGAGGCAGAGAGAGAAAGAGAACTTTCCATTCACGGGTTCACTCCCAAATGCCCACAACAGCCAGGGTTGGGTCTTCCTGAAGCCTGGAGACTGTAATTCAACCCAGTTCTCTCACATGGGTGGCTGGGACGCAGGTATTTGAGCCGCCATCATCTACTGCCTCATAGGTGTGCTTTAGAATAAAGCTGTCACTGGAAGCAGATCCAGGACTGGAACTCAGAGACTCTGATATGGATTGCAGGTGTTCCAAGTGGTGACTTAACCACTGCATCAAACACCGGCCCTTATTCAAATTCTGGTGCTGTTATCACTACTCTCTCTTGGCAGAGCCTCCTCTTGGTTACAAGTCCAAAACCTAGTCCCACTGTCTTCTCTGCTGTCCCTCAGGTACCATGACCAATTGACAAGACTGATTTGGCTTGGCTATTCTCTCTCCTCATCCCCATGGAGAATTCTTTCATTTGATCTCTCATTATTTTACTTCCAGACTTCTAATATATATTCCTGAAAGCCTCCCTGCCTTCATGAGAGTGAAGTACAAACCTGACTATGTTTTTCCACTAATGAAATCACTTGCTGGCTGTAGGCCACATACTCTTAAAGGGTTAAAAAATTATATACACATATACACATATGTGGAGAGAGAAATCTAATGGGGTAAATTGTTAACAATAAGTAAATGGGGCAATCTTTTTTTTTCTTAAAATTTTATTTTTTTAAAAGACAGAGTGACAGCAAGAGAGATCTTCCATCTGCCGGTTCACTCCCAAGATAGCCACAATAGCCAGGACTGGACCATGGCGATGCTAGGAACCAGAATGCCATCTGGGTCACCCATGTGGGTGGCAAGGGCCCAAATACTTGAGGCATTATTTGCTGTTTCTCAGGTGCCTTAGCAGGAACCTAGAGTAGCCAGGACTCAAACCAGACTCTGATATGGGATACGGTTGTCCTAAGCAGCACCACAAGGCCTGTCCATCATCTCTGTTTATTATTACAACTTCTGCCAACAAAATGCATTCCTGGCCTTTCTCAGAATCACATCCAAAACCCTTTCTTCTCCAGCCTCGTCTCTACTGTTTTCCCTCTGGATGGTGAAACTTCAGCCATAATGTCTTTGTATTTGTTATTCTCCAGGTTGGAATGCTAGAGTCTTCTCCCATGTGTTTACTCAGAAAATTCTTATTTATACTTCACAACCCAGAAGATAATCCCTCCTGATTTTTCGGGACTCAATTAATTAGCTGCCCCCTCTGGATCCACTGTGCTCCTCATTTTGACTCTAGTGCCATTATCTCAAGAAGTGTAGTAACTCTGCTTCCTCTTCTAAACCCAGAGTTCTGTAGAAGAGAGTCCACTATGTCTTACTCATTATTGCACCACCAGAGCCGGAAATCCTGACTCCTGTCCTCTTAGGTTCATCAATCCCCTTTTATTTGCCAGCCATGCTGGGTCCTCGCCTTCTGTTGTCTGAAGCAGCCACAATGACACTGCATGGGCTACTGCTTCCTGTTGTTCCCGGATGAGACTTGGCTACTCTCCCTCATTTTTCTTTTTTCTTTCTGTTTTTTTTTTTTTTTTTTTTTTTTTTTTTTTTTTTTAACATTTCCCATGTGGAGGAAGTGAGCTGCTACTGATGAGGAAGGAGCTACAATCCAGTGGTCATCACTGTTACTTAGCTCCCCCACACCATGACTTCCTTCCTTTTACCCTAATTCACTCTTTTAGTGCCAAGTGCTTTATCTCTTGGAAGTCCCGATTTCCACATCTGTAAAAAGGGTACACTTTATATCAACATCTTTGGTACGAGACATATTTTACTTTTTGTTTTATTTGATTAGACCTCTTGTTTGGATAGTTTGCTTGGTCTAATCCTTTGTGTTAATTTGTCAAAGTGCATCAAGTATTAATAGAAATCAAAGAGAACTAGAAAGTTATTTCTTCAGTTATTTCTTCTTTATTATTATTATTTTTTTAGGTTTGAGAGGCAGAGAGACAGAGCTTTCATCCACTGGTTCACTTCCCAAATGCCCAGAACAAGAGATGGGCCAACGATAGGAATCAGGAACTCTATTTGGGTTTCCCAAGTGGATGGCAGGAATCCAATCATTTGAGTCATCATCTGCTGCCTCCCAGGATCTGCATTAATAGTAAACTAGAGTCAGGGGCTGAAGCCAAGTATTGAATCCAATATTCGGGTAAGGGACATGAACATCTCAACTGCCATCTTAACCACAAGACTAAACACCAGCTCTCTAAGTTATTTACACGAGTCTTGAGACTTACGTAAGTCAGAGGCCAGTGTGCCACACGTGGGGTGAATGTATACCGTCGGACCCTTATGTGTCCACTCTACAGAGAATTTAGTGTAGGGTAACTTAGCATAGTTTTCTAATAATAAATGACTCTTCTAACAGGTCCAAGTTATCATTGCTTTTTAAAAATTATTTAGTTGAAATGCAGAGTGATAGAGAAATAATGACACAGAGAGAAAGAGATGTTCCGTCTGCTGATTCACTCCTCAAATGGCAACAACAGCTGGGCCTAGGCTAGGCAGCAGCCAAGACTCCGGAATTCTATCCTGCTTTCCCACACGAGTGTCAGAGACCCAACTACATTTTCTGCTGTTTCCCCAAGCACACTAGCACAACCAGCATTCACGTGGGATGCTGGTGTCACAGATGGCTTAACTCACTGCACCACAACGCCAGTCCCATCACTGCTTGCTTTTACTATCATTCAAGACTATATGTTTTATGGGTTAAAAAATGATGGGATATGGGTTCAAGTCCCAGATGCTCCATTCTGATCCAGCTCCCTGCTGATGCACTTGGGAAAGCAGCAGAGGATAGTCCAAGTCCTTGGACCCCTGGCTCCTGGCTGCTGAGCGTCCCAGCCCTGCCTGGCCATTGTGGCCATTTGGGGAGTGAACCAGTAGATGGAAGACTTTCTCTCTCTCTCTTCTCTCTCTCTCTCTCTCTGCCTAGAGACTCTATCTTTCAAATAAATAAATAATTCTTAAAAAAAAAAAAAAAAGATGGGATCCCTTGGAGAAGAAAAAGCCTGATGTTAGCAGTAAAACACATTCACTCTGAAATACTACTTGTGAGCTCTCAGTATTTTCTACAGTGATGAAACAGCTCACATGCTCAACATTTGGCTGTTGGGAGCATCAGAAGTATGGCTCTGGTTTAACACTTAGCAAGCACTTTGGACCGTTATGGACCTTGTCTTGTTCAACATTCTGCCACTGCCTTGGACAGTGGTTGGCCCATAGTAAAAGCTCAATAAAGACTTGCCAAACATATATGCAAATCAGGCCAATAAACCCAATAAGGGAATGTCATAGTTCCAAGAGCCTAAATACATCAAAGCAAGTAGAATAGAGAACCCTAAATAGATAGGTTTGTTGAACCCCACAATTTGTCCTAAAGTGCCCATGGTGCTTCTGCTTATGTAAAACAAAAATCTTCAGTTACACCTTGCCAAGGACTTTCCATGGGGATATTCCCTAAATGTTTCCAGAATTAAAGGTGGGAACAGTACTCTCCGGTCCCTTCACGTTCCTGTCATTGTGTGTTGTGGTGTTTCGAGCCTGGGTTTTCTGTAGTGGCTTTACTGTAATAAAGGGCTGAGTTACTGACAGCTATCCTCTTTCTCATCTGCTGCTTATCAACACAGTACAGTTTCCTGTGCCCATGACTGATGGGGAAATAATACAGTGGATGTTAGTGCATACGAGCAGCCTGAAGTTATGCTGTATTAATCTTCGGGGTTACACGGTGTAACTTTATTTACTTTGTAAGTGGTTTGCCATTATTTTCTTGAAGATCCATTTTATTTTCTCTGTGAATTCATGTTCATTTGCTTGGCAGTCAGGTTGAGGTATTCTTGATCTATTGTGTGTCGGATTTTCTGAAGATTTTACTCCTTTTGCTGTTCTGCAATCTGTGGACTTGACAAATGACAGTGTTCAGGCAAAGGGAGCCTTGAAGACATACTCTATAAGTCATCAGAATGTGATGCACTGTGCACTAGCAGCATGAACTAGAAATGAAAAAAGTGCTGCAAATAGGATCGACTCCTTTGGGCTTAAATTGGATTGGCAGCAACACAGGTTCTGCTGTGGATTGAAGTCATTTTCGAGTTCGGTACTGCTCACTCCATGGGGAATGGTGGAGTCAGGATTTAGCAGCAAGGTTCTGGGAGCAGGCCAGAAGCTACATCTGTTCTGAACTGTAAGTGGGCTGGAAAAACACTTTGAAAAAGAGCCAGGAGAGGGAAGAGAAGGAGAGCACACAACCTTTCCTCTCAGGAAGGCCACAGAAATGAATCCATTGATGACAAGCAGATTGGATTTAGAGACAGTTTTTGTAGAAATAAAATACAGGTGACCCTTTTCTTCTCATCTGTTAAATTTCACTGTCTTTTCTGAGGAGAATCATCATAAGAGAATTATAATCCATAGTGCAAGAAAACCATATTAGGAAGAACTTATGTATTACTTGCAATATTTGGGCTGAGTCTAACAGTGCTTTGAGAATAGTAGATACTTAGCACATTTTAGTGAATTTCTTTTCTCCAAATATGTGACTACATCATCTTGTAGGAAGCATTGATTTTTCTATTTTAAGAAAAATTTTTTTGCATTGAGAAGTTCTATCACAAGATGATTAACAAGTAAAAGGGTGTAGTTGGAAAGGAGGAATACATTCTATGTCCTATAGTTCAGGAGGATAATAACTATGGTTGACAATAAATAATGGCATATTTCAAAATAGCTTGTAAGAGAATTTTAGATGTTCTCACCAGAAAGGAATGATAAATGTCTGAGGTAGCTGGAGCCACCCTGATCTGATCATTATTACACATTTCTTATGAAGGGTTTTCAAAAAGTTCATGGAGAAGGCATATCATGAAAAAACTATGAACAGATTTCAAATTTTTTTTGCATCAGGATAAACTTTTTATTTTTTTAAAGATTTATTTATTTATTTGAAAGGCCGAGTCACACAGAGGCAGAGGCAGAGGCAGAGGCAGAGAGAGAGAGGTCTTCTATCTGATGGTTCACTCCCTAGAGGGCTGCAACGGCCAGAGCTGTGCTGATCCAAAACCAGGAGCTTCTTCCAGGTTTCCCACGTGGGTGCAGAGGCCCAAGCACTTGGGCCATCTTCTACTGCTTTCCGAGGCCATAGCAGAGAGCTGGATTGGAAGTGGAGCAGCTGTGACTTGAACTGGCACCCATATGGGATACCAGTACTGCAGGTGGCAGCTTTACCTGCTACACCACAGCGCTGGCCCCAACTTACCTTTTTTAAAAAAAAATTTTTTTTAATGTAATTGGAAGGAAGAGAGAGAGGGAGAAAAATCTTCCACCTGGTTCACTACCATATGGCTGCAATGGCTGGAGGTAGGCCCGACTGAAGTCAGGAGCCTGGAACCCTGTCCAGGTCTCCCACGTGGGTGGCAATGGCCATCTTCCACTGCTTTCTCAGCATATTAGCAGGAAGCTGGATTCGAAGCTAGGGCTAAAACTGGCAGTCTATGAGATACCAGGTTGCAGGCGGTAGCTTAACCTACTGCACCATCATGCCAGCCCCATGAATTCATCTTTTAATTCTATTTTTCACAAAGTTTTTGAAGACCCCAAATATGTGTACTAAAATGTGCCCCATAAGGATATACAATTACCACATGTCTATTAACAATAAAAAATATTTTTAAAAAGGGGTTCTCTGTCAACGGAAGTTTGAGACCATGGATTGGAGAGACAGTGGCTGACTCACCGGAAAGCGATTGGGAACAGACTGGCTTGTGTTCAAATTCCAAGTCATTCTCTTCCTGGCTGTACAACGTGGCGCAAGTTGCTCTCTGACTCCCAGGTGGCCATCTGTGATGAGGACGTGAGGACTGAGTGCTCCCTGAGTACATGGAGAGCCCTTGATAACCTGAGCTAACTTTTTTTTTTGAGTCCGTATAAATCCTATTTTCTTCTTTTTGTGGCTCTGTTGAATTTGCTGTATAGCTACAATTTTGATTTCTAGAAAAAGTATTTTTCCTGATTTGAATCAAGAAACCAAACTTGGCTTGTCTAAACCTGAAATTATGTTTTCTGCCCAGCCAAAAGTGCAAGAAAAGCTAGGAAGGAAAAAAACACGCTGAGTGGCCTTTAGGCACGGGGAGATTCTGAGTCTACTTGGGTCAATTGCAGTGCAGTTGGTGATGCTGGGGCAAGGGTCTTTGGGCTGTTTAGCTGAAATGCCAGATTCTTCTTGGGAAGACCTTCTGAAATTATAGTCAAATCTTAGCAGCAAACACGCGATTCAAAATAGTAGAAATATTTGCCACGTGGTTTGCTTTTCTTATTTATGTTTATCAGAAAAGCATATTACATTTATTAACTAATGAGATGTATAAAGAGAATGAAATAGGTCCCTGAGCCTGATTAAGCCTCTTTGAGTCACAATTTCTTTAGGTAAAAATGAAAGGTTTGAAATGAGAGTGACCATGTCTAAGGTCCCTTTTAAATTTAACATTCTAAGCTTTCACACTGTGTTTAGGCTGATAATAATTAAATTAATAATTAAGTAAAGTTATTGTTACATTTCCTACATTAACAGAAAATGATGATTTACTAAGAATGTACTTGAGGGGCCGGTGCTGTGGCGCATCATGAAGCGCCGGCATCCCATATGGGCGCCGGTTCGAAACCCAGCTGCTCCACTTCCGATCCAGCTCTCTGCTGTGGCCTGGGAAAGCAGTAGAAGATGGCCCAAGTCCTTGGGCCCCTGAACCCACATGGGAGACTTGGAGGAAGCTCCTGGCTCCTGGCTCCTGGCTTCGGATCGGCACAGCTCTGGCCGTTGTGGCCAATTGGGGAGTGAACCATCGGATGGAAGACCTCTCTCTCTCTCTCTGCCTCTCCTCTCTCTGTGTAACTGACTTTCAAATAAAATAAATAAATCTTTAAAAAAAAGAACTTACTTGATGGGCTTCAGGTCATTTACTCCTTACAATAGTACCTAGGATATAGGTTCTATTATTCTCATTTTGCTGATGAGGAAGCAAACTATGAGAATTGTTGTTGTAGCTGAAATTAAGCAGATGTAAATAATTTTCCAAGGCTATCCAGTTAGGAAATGGTAGAGATCAGATTTAACTGGCACTCTCTGAGTATATAATTCATGCTTTGAACCCAAACCTATGTCTCTCACTATACAGCACATACACTGCTTATTGATAGTGGATAAGAAGCTTACGGGCAGCAGAGTTTGAACTTTGGTGGAAAATACTCTCTTAAGTAAAAGGCATAGTGGCTAATCACATATGTTAGAACTGGGAAGTTTTTCAGTGCTTTGGATGGTGAGTCTTAAGGGTAGACACAGTGATTTATTTATGTGGCTTCTCTTTGCCAGGTGAAATAGGCATTTGAATACATTTTTGTTGGCTGAATGTATATTGTATTACCTCACTGTAAATCATTGTAAAGGTTTTGAAGGCTAGAAGCAACTCATAATTCATTTCATCTACCTATTCCCTACCCCCACCCCCAGTATTTTATAAAAAACCTGAAATCCAAAGGAGGCGGGGCATGTGAGAAGTCAGAGCACCAGATCTCCTAATTCGCACTCCAGGGCTCTTTCCACTTTGCTGTCATGGAGAATTCTTCACTTCACCAAAGACTACCACTTCCTGGCAGTGTATTCACAGTGACTAAAGCCCAGCTCCTCACTGGTTGAGATGCTCAGGACTTCAGTGAAAGCCCTCTGAATTTTTTGCCATTATTCACTGAAACAGGCCGGGGCCGTGGCACAGGAAACGCCAGCTGGCATGGCACAGCAACTCCCTTGAGAGAGGGCTAATTTTGCCTGGCCTTGGAGAAAGGGCTTGCCTTTTTTCATTTGTGTCTGCACCAATATGGCTAAATGTACACGAGCCAGGAGGATGTTTCGCCATCTGCCTGTTCAGTGGGGGAACTGGCCTTTCTGCTGCTCCAGCTGGCTTTTGGAAGGCTTAGTGGCTCAGAGCCAGTGCGCCGAGGTGCTCCTCCTTGGAGCGCATGCTGCAGGAGGGAAGGAGACGCTGTGTGAGCTCCACAGCCAAGGGTGTACTTGAAGCCTGACAAATGGTTTGCATACAACTGCGGCAGCAAGTGCGATCCAAGCATATTGCAGCGGGGCCGCAGCTTTGTCCCGAGGATATGTCCTGTACGCGTGTGGGATCAACTGAGAAAGGCCTCACTCAAGAAAAAATGATCACTTTTTCTAATTACAAAAGTACTACATTTAATGTAGAAAATTTAGAGTGTACCAAAAAGAGAGAAAGGAAGGAAGGAAGGAAGGAAGGAAGGAAGGAAGGAAGGAAGGAAGGAAGGAAGGAAGGAAGGAAAGGAAAACAAATGCTATTTATCATATTGCCATTCAGGAATACTCATTATGAAATCTTTGTTATATATACTTTATAGCTTTTAAAATATATTTATATGGATTTTGTGTGTATGTGTTGTGTGCTTTTTTTTTTTTTTAAGATTATTTATTTGAAAGACAGAGTGACAGAGAAGGAAGGACAGAGAGACATCTATTACTCACCCAGCTGCCAGAGCTGGGCCAGACAAAAGCCAACATCCAGAACTTCATCTGGATCTCCCACCAAGGTGGCAGGAACTCCATTACTTGGGCCATGATCTGCTGCCTCCAAGGAGCATTATCAGGAACCATGGAGTAGCAGGCACATCTATATGAAATGTGGGCACCCTATATGGTAGGGTTAAGTAGTAGCTTAACCCATTGTGCCACAATACCTTCTCCTCATTGTCTTAATTTTCTTATGCCATTAATTGTTCTTTAACATTATTTTCAGCAGCTGCATAGTATTCCATCCCAGACTTATAATGTACTACAAGGTGGCTACAAAAATTTCATGGACAAATAGAATTAACAGAAAGATGAGGGGCTGGTGCTGTGGCATGATGGGTAAACCCACCACCTGTAGCGCCAGCATCCCATATGAGTGTTGGTTCAAGTCCCGACAGTTCCACTTCTGATTGAGCTCTCTGCTATGGCCTGGGAAAGCAGTACAAGATGGCCCAAGTCCTTGGGCCCCTGCACCTTCATGGGAGACCTGGAAGAAAGTTCAAGCTCCTGGCTCCAGATCCGCCTAGCTCCGGCCATTGCAGTCATCTGGGGAGTGAATCAGCAAACAGAAGACCTCTCTCTCCCTGCCTCTGCCTCTCTCTGTAACTCTGCCTTTCAAATAAATACATAAATACATCTTTTTAAAAAAGAAAAGAAAGATGAGTTTATTTTGATGCAAGAATTTTTTTTTAAAAAATTATTTATTTGAGAGGCAGAGTTATGGAGAGAGAGAGATGTCTTCCATCTGCTGGTTCACTCCCCAAATGACTGCAGCTGCTGGGGTTGGGCCAGGCCAAAGCCAGGAGACAAGAGCCTGTCCCACGTGGGTGACAGGAGCCCAAGTACTTGGACCATCTTCTGCACTTTCCCAGGCCATAGTGGAGAGCTGGATTGGAAGAGGAACAGCCAGGACACAAACTGGCACCGATATGTGATGCTGACACTGCAGGCAGCAGCTTTATCTGCTATGCCACAGTGCTGGAACCCGCAGTTTTTTTCTGAACATGTCTTCATGAACTTCTTGAAAACCCCTGATTTGTGTGTGTGTGTGTAAGGAAAGCAGTTACCCCACCCTTTTCAGTGATGATGAGGAATATTTCCAAGAGCTGTTTATTTCTTTTCCTTTCCTTTTTAAAAAAAAGATTTATTTATTTATTTGAAAGTCAGAGTTACACAGAGAGGAAAGAGAGAGAGAGGTTTTCCATCCGATGGTTCACTCCCCAGATGGCTGCTACAGCCGGTGTACTGCGCCGATCTGAAGCCAGGAGCCAGGAGCTTCTTCCGGGTCTCCCATGCAGGTGCAGGGGCCCAAGGACTTGGGCCATCTTATACTGCTTTCCCAGGCCACAGCAGAGAGTTGGATTGGAAGTGGAGCAGCTGGGACTAGAACTGGGACACAAATGGGATGCCGGCACTTCAGGCCGGGGCGTTAACCCACTGTGCCACAGCACCAGCCCCAAGCTGTTTATTTCTATGTGCATCCTAGGGATACTGTCAGAAAAGTCAGGAGAAGACTTCTGGCTAACAGGCTTTTGATGAGATGGAAATATATTGCAGTGTTGTATTCCATAAAATAGGGTTATGGACATAGACTTTTCTTCACTTTTTTTTTTTAAGATCTATTTATTTGAAAGGCAGAGTTAGAGTGAGAGAAAGAGAGAAAGAGAGAGAGAGAGAGAGGCAGAGGCAGATCTTCCATCCACTGGTTCACTCCCAAAATAACCACAAGGATCTGAGCCAATCCAATACCAGGGGCCAGAAGCTTCCTCCAGGTCTCCCCCATTGGTGGCAGGGGCCCAAGCACCTGGGCCATCTTCTACTGCTTTCCCAGGCCATTAGCAGGGAGTTGGATCAGAAGTTTAGCAGCTGGGATTTGAACTGGCACCCATGTGGGATGCTGGCACTGCAGACAGTCGCTTTACCCACTACATCACTGCGCTGGCCCCCCCTTCACCTTTAAGAAAAGAAAAATTTGAACTATTTTTACTGGAATTACTTAGAAGATGCTAGTGGAATTTGTTTACAATTGTTTAGAGATCTTACTTAGCCTTATTTTTTTTTTTTTTGGAAGATTTATTTTCATTTATTTGGAAGACAGTTACAGAGAGGGAGGGGGAAGAGAGAGAGAGAGAGAGAGAGATCTTCCATCCACTGATTCACTCCCTAAATTATCGCAATGGTCAGAGCTGGGAGCCAGGAGCCAGTAGTTTCATCTGAGTCTCCCACCTGAGTGCAGGGTTCCAAAGACTTGGGCCATCTTCCACTGCTTTCTCAGGTGCCTTAGCAAGGAGCTGGATCAGAAGTGGAGCAACCAGGACTTGAACTGGTGCCCCTATAGGATGCCAGCATTGCAGGCAGTAGCTTAATCTGTGGTGCCATAATGCTGGCCCCAGCCTTATTTTTGTTTCTGGCATCAGGCAGCACTTTATTTCTTAAGATAGAATAAATGGGATTATCGCCACGGCTCACTAGGCTAATCCTCTGCCTGTGGCGCCGGCACTCTGGGTTCTAGTCCCGGTCAGGGCGCCGGATTCTGTCCTGGTTGCTCCTTTTCCAGTCCAGCTCTCTGCTGTGGCCCGGGAGGGCAGTGGAGGATGGCCCGAGTGCTTGGGTCCTGCACCTGCACGGAAGACCAGGAAGAAGCACCTGGCTCCTGGCTTCAGATCAGCGCAGCGCACCTTCTGTAGTAGCCATTTGGGGGGTGAATGATGGAAGGAAGACCTGTCTCTCTGTCTCTCTCTCTCACTGTCCACTCTGCCTGTCCAAAAAAAAAAAAAAAAAAAAAAAAAAAAAGATAGAATAAGTGATTCATTGGGCTGAGTAGAAAAGTTTGGTTTTAAAGGTAGAGAAGTTGAATGCAGAAACAAAGGAACAACAAGCAAACAAGCAGACTGGACATGGCGCAGTTACTTGCCTTGTATAGTGGGGACAGGGAGGCAGGACAATAGGAAAATAACAGATTAGTTAACATCAGGTTATTTCGGGCTACATTTTTTGTGCAAGGGTTAAGTTAGACGGAAGATTGTTATCCTGTTGATTGAAACTGGCTGGTTTGGTAACTCTGGCTGTGATCTCTATTCTTGATTTCTCAGAAGGTCAGATAAGCAACTCAGTTTCAGTGTGGTGACCTGGAACTTTAGCATGAGTGACTCCATGCTGGTTTTCAGCCAGGTCTGTTGTGGCTTAGTGTGGGGGGCTGTGGCGGGGGGGACTTAGTCCAAAACAATGACTGCCTGTAATTTTTATTTAAAAATGGGATGGTTTCAATTATTAACAGTGAGTTTGGCTACTAGATGGAGGTAGTCAAGAGAGTGATTTATTCATGTTTCTATTTCCAGTGCTGGAAAATGTACTCTACTCAGACTTTAATATTACTCTTGAAGACTTGTACTGGATCTGAGAACAAAACCTGAGATAATAAAGGAGAAAAAAAGCTCATGTTTCTTATCAAAGAAATGGACATGACTAGCTAAATCTCAATCAAAATGTTTTGTGGTTGTATTTTACTACTTTATTTTTTTTAAAGATTTATTTATTTATTTGAAAGTCAGGGTTACACAGAGAGAGGAGAGAGAGAGAGAGGTCTTCCATTCGATGGTTCACTCCCCAGTTGGCTGCAGTGGCCAGAGCTGTGCCGATCTGAAGCCAGGAGCCAAGAGCCTCCTCCAGGTCTCCTACATGGGTGCAGGGGCCCAAAGACTTGGGGCTATCCTCCACTGCTTTCCCAGGCCATAGCAGAGAGCTGGATTGGAAGTAGAGCAGCCAGGTCTTGAACCAGTGCCCATATGGGATGCTGGTGCTTCAGACCAAGATGTTAACCTGCTGAGCCACAGCTCTGGCCCCTTTACTATTTTATTTTTAAGATTAGTTATTTATTTGAAATGCACAGCATTATAGAGAGAAGGAATAAGACACAGAAAGAGAGTCTTCCATTTGCTGCTTCACTTCTCAAATGGACACAACAGCCAGGGCTAGGTCAGGCTGAACCAGGAGCCAGGAATTCATTTGTGTCTTTCAGGTGGGTGACAGGGACCTAAGCACTTGGGCCATCTGCTGCTACCTTCCCAGGTATATTAGTAGGAAGCCAAGTTGGAAGCAGAGCAGCTGGGACATGAACCAGCACTCTGATATGGGATGCCAGTGCTGCAAGCAGCAGCTTAACTCGCTGTGCCACAATGCTTGCCCCATTTTTTTTTTTTAATCTTTTAAAAAGCTATATGTCGGGCTGGCGCTGCGGCTCAATAGGCTAATCCTCCACGTAGCGGCGCCGGCACACCGGGTTCTAGTCCCGGTCGGGGCGCCAGATTCTGTCCCGGTTGCCCCTCTTCCAGGCCAGCTCTCTGCTGTGGCCCGGGAGTGCAGTGGAGGATGGCCCAAGTGCTTGGGCCCTGCACCCCATGGGAAACCAGGATAAGCACCTGGCTCCTGCCATCGGATCAGCGCGGTGCGCTGGCCACAGCGCGCCAGCCACGGCGGCCATTGGAGGGTGAACCAATGGCAAAGGAAGACCTTTCTCTCTGTCTCTCTCTCTCTCTCTCACTGTCCACTCTGCCTGTAAAAATAAATAAATAAATAAATAAATAAATAAAAAGCTATATGTCCATTTTTATTTGAAAACCAGAGAAACAGAGGGAGAGAAAGACAGAAACCAACACATGCAAACAGAGCCCTCCCCAAATGCCTGGAACACCACACCCAGGGCTGGAACTCAATCTAGGTCTCCCACATGGGTGAGAGGGACCCTAGTACTTGAGCCCTCATTGGCTGCCTCCAGGGTATACATTAACAGGAAGCTGGAATCAAGAGCAGAGCTGGGACTAGAACCCAGGCACTTTGATATAGGATGTGGGTGTCCTACACATCAACTTAACTGCTGAGTCAAGTGCCTGTCCCTGTCTTTTTAAAATTTTAAAAATTTTATTTAAGGACCAGCATTGTGGCATAGTGAGCTAAGCTGCTGCCTGAGAGGCCAGCATTTCACACTGGAGTGTGGGTTCAGGTTCCAGCTGCTTCATTTCTGATCCATCTCCCTGCTAATGTGCCTGGGAAAGCAGTGGATGACAGCTGAAGTACTTGAGCCCTTGCCACCTTTGTCGGAGACCAGGATAAAGTCCTAGGCGCCTAGCTTGGGCCTAGACCAGCCTCCACGGTTAGGACCATTTGGGGATTGGACCAGCAGATGGAAGACCGGTGCTCGCTCGCTCACTCTCTCTCTCTCCCTTTCAAATACATAAATAAATCTTTAAAATAAAATAATCGTATTTATTCATTTAAGAGGCAGAAAAAGAGAGGCGGAGTTGGTGGGGATCAGAATGGAAAGATGTATGTATCTCCAAAACACTGGTGCATTCCTCAAATGCCCACAACAGGCCAAAGCCTGGAGCCCAGAACTCCATCCAGGGTGGCAGGAATCCAGTCTGTTGAGTCATCACTGCTGTCTCCCATTAGCTGGAAGCTGGCATCAGAAGTAGAGCTGGTTACTGAAGCCATCGTCTCAAATATGGGACACAGGTGTCTTAATTGCTAGGTCAGATACCTCCTCTTGTATTGTTAGTGTAATGTTCCATACATATGGTTTTCTCAATATTCTTGCAAAATCATCTCTTATAAAAATACATATACAGGGGCCGTTGCCATGGCTCACTTGGTTAATGCTCTGCCTGCGGTGCCAACATCCCATATGGGTTCCAGTTCTAGTCCCAGTTGCTCCTCTTCCAGTCCAGCTCTCTGCTGTGGCCCCGGAGGGCAGTGGAGGATGGCCCAAGTGTTTGGGCCCCTGCACCTACTTGGGAGACCAGGAAGAAGCACCTGGTTCCTGGCTTCAGATCGGCGCAGTGCCGGCAGTAGCAGCCATTTGGGGGGTGACCCAACGGAAGAAAGACCTTTCTCTCTGTCTCTCTCTCTCTGTCTACAACTCTACCTGTCATATAAATAAAAAAAAACATATACAGTGTTTTATAAGTATTTATGGTGTATCATTTAGATGAAAAGTGTTTGCAGTTAATAAATATTTACTATTGATTTATGCTCTGTGTAGGCAGAAAATTTTTCTATAATTACAGTGGAAAAACAAAATCCTAAGGAAGTTGATTTTATTTAAGATTCTGGCTCTTTCCCAGACTAAGGAAGATCTCATTATAATACAAAATCTATAGTTGGAAACTTAGCTCAGCGATATGTGCTGTGATTGATAAAGCAGGTCAGGGTCAATGGATCTGGATTCTGATCCTGGCTCTGTAAGCAATCAGGGCAACGTGGACAATCCAGTTACCCTCTCTGGATCTCAGCCTTCTGATCTGTAAAGAATGGGATTGGATTTGTGGATCCCTTCCAGGTCAAATAGTTTCTGAATCTACTTGTGGTTTTGATAATGAGGTTGAGCCAGACAGTGTCAACATTTGATGGCTGATGCTGCATATAACAAAAGTACACCTTGTTTTGAAAAGTATCTCTTTCCAGAAGTAGTTTATTTCTTTCTTCTCTTTTTGGCAGTATGAGAGTCCCATAATTTCTTATGTTGGATAGATAAAATACAGTCTTTCTCCCTCCTTCACTCTCCAGGGGATACCTTTTGCTGAGGGAGTAAGTGGGGAAGATGCAATGTGGAGGAAGAAGTGAGTAACTGGACAAAGGGAGAGGTGGCTGTTCTCCAGGGAGGATGTCTAAGGAAATTTGCTCTCTGTTGTGTAATGAAATGCTGTTTTGCTGCCTCTTCCAGAGACCCAGAATTCAGACCTTTACAACCTCGCTGTTGCTCTCTGTGGTGGGGTTTGTGTTTTGTTTGTTTGTTTGTTTTAGCTAAGACAGTAAAGAACCTGAACATGAGATGGCCCTGCTGTTTTCATAGTAGACTGATGAACTAGAGAGAATTACTTCAACCACAGCTGTCACTCATAAAATACTGTGATTAAGAAGCAGAAAGAGGCTATCTATTGAGTAGGGACATATAATGTCCCTAATATTTTGAACTAGTCTACAAGGTAGATTTATTTTTTTTCCATATAAAATCCTGTCTCTGGATAGCTGACTATTTTAGCTGCTTTTAGAAAAGACTCAAAAAATATTAAATGAAATATGCACTATTTTGGAAATTTCTGCAATAACGTCAACCAGTGATAGCTATTCTTTGATAAATCACAAGTTAGGTTAACCAGAATTATGTTAACATTATACAGTTAAAATAAATATTAGCTGGATTTAAATCTTTAAGTATACTATGCACAAAAATTTGAAAGTATCCTTCCAAACCAAATATTTAATGAGTATTTGCATGAATAGAAATATAAATTTTAAAAAGCATGAGTAATTTTCCACTGAACATGTGTAATAAAAGCCAAAGTAAAGCTGCTAATGTATAGAAGCTCCATTTGTGCAAAGTGACCAGGAATTGGTGTAACTGAGGATAGAACCGCGTCTCCTCACCCCACTCTGGACTTTGCTGCAAACATAAAAGACCTTCCTCGACTCTTATTTTGTCAGCAACTTCTCAAAAGAACCCTTTGATAATTATTATGCTCTGTGTTCCCATTTGGGCCAGTACTGACTGCAGGCTCTTCTGTACGATGACCTGATCGGGGGAGTCTCAAGAAAGCTTGACGTTGCACAGAACTGCTGTGGCAATCTACTCTCCAGCTGTGGTCTCTGCTCACACCCACGCTGGGCTATTCCTTCAGAGATGATGCACTTAATAAGCCTTTGGCCCTCTCTGCCCAAAAAACACGTGGTGCCCTCTACTGGCCGAATGAAGCCATTTCCAGAAAGGCAATGCAGAATTCAACTTGAATTCACTCAGCTTTGGTATTTGACTCAACTAGACTGTAGCACATGGTAAGATCTTCTTGACAGGTTTTTGTTTGCTTATTATAAACTTTGAGTAAAAGGTACTCAGTACTTTTATTACAAAAAACCCTCACTTTTCTTTGCTATTTAATGATGCAAGTTGCTAATGCAATATAAAATAGTTTACATTAATTCCTTTCATATGCATTTCAGCATTTTATTCTTTTAGACTTTTTATATTTAAGGAATAGCACATCATTTATAAAGTTTAACAGTAATCAGGAAAATTTTTTTCAAAAGAATTCCATTAGTATATTGTTGGGCTAAAGCTTGTAATGTAAGTATAAAGATAACTTATATTAAGGGAATGAACACAAGTTATTAAATAAAAGTAAAAGAACATTTTTAAAACTGTGCTATAGAAGAAGGTGCCCAAAAACATATACTTGTGCATATTTTTCAAAAGGACATAAATGCACCGGCCGCAGCATGCTGGCCGCGGCGGCCATTGGAGGGTGAACCAACAGCAAAAGGAAGACCTTTCTCTCTGTCTCTCTCTCTCACTGTCCACTCTGCCTGTCAAAAATTAAAAAAAAAAAAAGGACATAAACTGCACTTTAGAAAACATTTATTTAATTTATTTGAGAGAGAGAGAAGGAGAAAGGGAGAGAGGAATTCTATCTGCAAGTTCACTGCACAAAAGGCCACAATGTCAGAGCTGAGCCAGGCCAAAGCCAGAAGCCAGGAGCCAGGATCTTCTTTTGGGTCTCCCATGTAGGTACAGGGGCCCAAGCACTTGGGCCATCCTCTGCTTTTTTCCCAGGTACATTAGCAGGAGACAGATTGGAAATGGGGCAGCCGGAACACCCACAGCAGGATGTGGCTTAACCTGCTGCACTGCAGTGCCGGCCTCATAAACTGCACTTTCAGGAATTGTTTTTCTTCGAATTTCCTTTACAAACTAAATATAGCAGGATTTTGGATGTGCAGAAGCTAGTGTGGGAAGATGATTACTGCAGCCACATGCAGAAAAGTTTGTGCTCAATGCACAAAAAATGGACTGCGTTTTAAAAGTAAGGGTTTGCAAAGACAGTTGTTTGACACTTGAAGGGCTCAGTGTGTCTTCATGTAATTAAAACACAGAAATCTACATAAATTATGCCCCTGGAGTCAAAATCTTAAATAGTACTTAATGTACAGAATATATACCTTCAACATGACTTTTACAGCAGGTTGATGTTTTATTTTTTTTTTTATATGCTGGCTTTGGATAATAAAGTTTATTTATAATAAAATGTTTACTTATAATAAACAACTGGTCAGGTTTGAGAGCCAACTACTTCTCCCAAGTTCTAATATAAAGTAGACATTCGTCGGCGCTACGGCTCACTAGGCTAAACCTCCACCTTGCGGCGCGGGCACACCGGGTTCTAGTCCCGGTCGGGGCGCCGGATTCTGTCCCGGTTGCCCCTCTTCCAGGCCAGCTCTCTGCTGTGGCCAGGGAGTGCAGTGGAGGATGGCCCAAGTGCTTGGGCCCTGCACCCCATGGGAGACCAGGATAAGCACCTGGCTCCTGCCATCGGATCAGCGCGGTGCGCTGGCCACAGCGTGCCGGCCGCGGCGGCCATTGGAGGGTGAACCAATGGCAAAGGAAGACCTTTTTCTCTGTCTCTCTCTCTCTCACTGTCCACTCTGCCTGTCAAAAAAAAAAAAAAAAAAAAAAAAAAAAGTAGACATATTCTAAATATGGAGTGCTTAGCATATAGTTGTTGGACTTTTAGAAAAAAATGACAATCACCAAAATTCCCCATGTTTATTTATTTCATAGCTGCAAATTCATTTACTAGCTACAAAAAGTGTTTTTTTTTTTTTTTTTTTTTTATCAAGTAGAATTTTACCCCAATCTCCTTCTCTTTCCTTCTCTTACATTCCATAAGAAGCCCATGAGTTTGTTGTGTTTGGGGATTAAATCTTTCAGTATTTCACAATTTGGACTCTCAGTTCTAAAGTTAGCAACTTCATTGCACTCAAAAACAGTCAAAGACGCTGCTGGAAAGCTGAACTACTCCACGTGTACTTGACTGCTTCCTCTGTGGCAGAGACGGATTCCTCCAGCATCTTTGGTTTCTTCCCAAGTTCATTACATTCTGGCTGAAAACTTGTAGCAGTCCCATCAATAGCATGGACCATGGTGGCTAAGATGCTGGTAAAGACACAACCACGTCCCATGTTGGATTACCTTTCTTTAATACCGGCTCCCCCTCCCAGTTCCAGCTTTTTGCTAATGTGGAGGCAGGTGAGGGGCGTGCCGGGGAGGGCAGGAGTAATGCCTGAAGTAATTGGGTTCCTGCCACCCACTTGGCAGACCTGGATTGTCCCAGGCTCCTGCCATTTGAGGAGTGAATTGTTGAATGAGAATGCTCTCTCGCTCGCCCACTCTGTGTGTCTCTCTTTCTGCCTATCAAATAAATAGTTTCAAAAATAATATAAGCATGTTTAAGAGCTATTACCAACATGCTTTTCAAAAAAAGATTTATTTATTTATTTATTTATTTGAAAAACAGAGTGACAGAGAGAGGGAGAGAGAGAGAGAGAAAGAGAGAGAAATCTTCCATCTACTGGTTCACTTCCCAAATGGCCACAACAACCAGCAATGGTCCCGGCCTAAGCCATGAGCCAAGAACTCCATCAGAATTTCCCATATTGGAGGCAGAGACCCAAGTACTTGGACCATCTTCTGCTCCTTTCTCAGGCTCATTAACAGGGAGCTGGATGAGAGGCAGAGCAGCTGGGACACCAATGGGTGCACAGATACAGGATACTGGTGTTGCAGCAGGTGTTAGACCTCTGGGCTACAACGCTGGATCCTTGTTCTAATATGCTTAAAACAGTGAGTCCATGTATCAAAACAAGTTTTCAGGAGGACTTCTGAGTAGTCCTACATATTCATCTGTGTTAAACATCTTCACGTATTTATGAAGAAAGGCCACTGTTATTGTGATGGTCTTTCAGTTTTAATAACATCTTAAAGGTGGACCTGCAGGGACCATTGAACTCTTTGGATGCTGGAGCCCTGGTAACTTTTTCAGAAGGAAAAGTCACCTGCTCTGTGCTGCACTATTCAGTACTTAACGTTCATGTTTCCAGTCTTCTCCCTTGGAAAGAGACCTGCGAACGGCCACCTATACAACACTAGCTTGCAGTTATTTACAGAGAAACTTGGGTGATGTTATGATTTTAGATGCAACCACCCAAACTCCGGTCTATATATGTGGATGCCACTCTATATTTTTAAAAATTAAATTTTCTGTTCTTTTGATTTTCCTACCTGTTTTGAGCTGGGGGTAGATAACAGCCAAAACTGACTAACCAGCTGACAATAAACTAGTTTCGAGAGGCACTATTCCTGTCATGTAGTCATAGAGAATACAGCAAAGCAACATCTTCAGATTTTCCTTTCATGGTGTCATTGTCAATCAGTGCCTGGAAATCTGCATCAGCCAGCTGCTGAGACCACTGTGTTGGGGACCTGAAGAATCTGGCGGTAGCATCTGATGTCATGTTGTGCTGTGACTTGCGTATCGTCTTCGGGCCTTCCAGCTTATTTTTGTTTCCAAAATATAATTAAGACATGCTTCTTATTTTATGGCTTCCTTTATCTATGGAAAATCTTCTTTGGGCCAGTGCTATGGCGCAGTGGGTTAACTCCCTGGCCTAAAATGCTGGCATCTCATATGGGCACCGGTTCAAGACCTGGCTGCTCCACTTCCTGTCCAACTCTCTGCTATGGCCCCGGGAAAGCAGTAGAAGATGGCCCAAGTCCTTGGGCCCCTGCACCCATGTGGGGGACTGGGAAGAAGCTCCTGGCTCCTGGCTTAGGATCAGCACAGCTCCGGCACAAAATCTCTGCTAAGAGCCTAACCACCACCTTTAGTGCGTGGCCTTGAATTCAAGTTCAGTTTCACACACTTGAAACTGGAGCGTGAAGGCCTCCTTTTTCCCCACTGGTGCCCCAGACAACCTTTCTAAAACACTATGTTGAATTTGTTCAAAGCAAGGGGCAAAAAAAGCCTTTTCTATCACCATGTATTTTTAAACCAGTAGCTCCTTTTGCATTGTTCTATTTATAACCTAATAAAGAAAAAGCTACCATTCATGCTGAGAGGAAAATTCTTTTTAAAATGTTGCAACCTTGTAAAATATAAAATCGTTTTCTTTTCCTTGGAAAAAAATTTTAAAATGATTAATGCTTAATATAGACACTGACAATTTTGGAACTAATAGTCTGTGTTGAAATCTATGTACTAGGTTTCAGTGAAGTGAAAAATACTCTGTAGAGATGGAAATTTATCACACTTTATATTTTATTCATGCTCTTTACAAAAGATGTGACATATTTGAAGACAGAACAGATAGGAAAGGGAAGCATATGTCTAAAAAATGGCTTTATTACAATTTTGAGTATCACATATGCTAAAATTTGGCTTGTTTTGCTATTGTGAAAGCACTCAGGCAAATTATATACCCCACACATTAGAATAAATATTCAAGGAAAATGTTAACAGTATTAGTAAAGAAAAGAGACACTCTCATCTTTAATTTCTTTATTTAAAAGAAAGAAATGTCTTGTCTGAGGCTGCTGTTTGGCCTAGTGTTAAGACACCCACATCCTGTATCAGAGTGCCTGGGTTCAATTCCTAGCTCTGGCTTCCAATCACAAGCTTCCTGGCCAGTATAGACCATAGGAGGCTGCAGGAGATGCCGCAAGTAGTTGGGTGCCTGCCACCTATGTGTTCCTGATTAGGTTCCTGGCTCCAGATTTCAAACCCAGGCCCAGCATTTGCTGTCGTGGGCATCTGGGTAGAAAACCAGATAAACTAGTAAATCTTGATCTGTCTCTGTGTCTCTCTTTCTCTCTGTCTCCCTGTTTCTTGAATAAATAAATCAATAATTTATTTTATTTTATTTGTGTGAGAGGCAGAGTTACAGAGAGAGGAAGAGACAGAGAGAAACATCTTCCATCTGCGGTTTACTCCCCAAATGGTCACAACAGCTGGAGCTGAGCTGATCCAAATCTAGGAGCCAGAAGCTTCCTCCAGGTCTCCCATGCAGATGCAGGGGTCCAAGCACTTGGGCCATCTTCCACTGCTTTCCCAAGCCATAAGCAGAGAGCTGGGTCAGAAGAGGAGCAGCCAGGCCACAAACTGGTACCCACATGGGATTTGGGTGCCTCAGGCAGAAGCTTAGCGTACTACCCCAAAACACCGGCCCCAATAATTTTTAAAAGTAAAAGAATTATAAATTAGTTTGTTTATGAAATTGGCAATTGTACTGAATATAATACATACAAAAATAAAAATCATAATCAAATACAGAAACTTTGATGTTTGGCTGGTAAGTACCCAGAATATAATTGCAAGAAAACTGGGGCATAACCTATCAGCCTTTTTTCCCCAGAAAACTTTTATTGAAGGTATACAGACTTAATGCATTTCATAAATACAACTTGAGGAACATAGTGATTCTTCCCACCCTACCCCACCTCCCACCCGCACTCCCACCCTTCCTCCTCTTTCCTCTCCTATTCTCATTCTTATTTTTTACTAAGATCTACTTTCAATTAACTGTATACACGTAAGATTAACAATATACTAAGTAAAGAGTTCAACAAGTAGTATAAAAAAAAACCTGTTCCTCAACAGTTGAGACAAGGGCTGTTCAAAAGTCATCACATCTCAAAGTGTTAATTTCACTTCTATAGATTACCTTTTAGATGCTCTATTAGTTACCACAGATCAGGGAGAACATTACCACAGATCAGGGAGTTACCACAGATCAGGAAGAATATTGTATTTGTCCTTTTGAGACTGGCTTATTTCACTAAGTATAATATTTTCCAGTTTCATCCATTTTGTTGCAAATGACAGGATTTCACTTTTTTTTTTTTGTTTTACTGCTGTTCAGTATTCCATGATATACATATCCCATAATTTCTTTATCCAGTCTTTAGTTGATGGACATTTGGGTTGATTCCATATATTAGCTATTGTAAATTGAGCTGTAATAAACAAGGTTGGTACAGATTACTCTTTGATATTCTGATTTCGTTTCCCATGAGTAAATTCCCAGGAGTGGGATGGCTGTGTCATATTGTAGCTCTATATTCAGATTTCTGACGTATCTCCATACTGTCTTCCATAGTGACTGTACCAGTTTACATTCCCACCAACAGTGATTTAGGGTACCTTTTTCCCTACATCCTCACCAGCGTTTGCTGTTTGTTGATTTCTCTATAAAAACCATTCTAATGGGGGTGAGAGGAAACCTCATTGTGGTTTTGATTTGCATTTCCCTGACAGCAAGTGATCCTGAGCATTTTTTCATGTGTTTTTTGGCCAGTTGAATTTCCTCTTTTGAAAAATGCTTGTTTAAGGCCTTTGCCAATTTCCTAACTGGGTTGTTTGTTTTATTGTTGTTGAGTTTCTTGAGCTCTTTATATATTCTGGTTATTAATTGTTTATCAGTTGCATAGTTTGCAAATAATTTCTCCCATTTTGTTGGTTACCTCTTCAGGTTGCTGAGTGGTTTTTTTTGTTGTTGTTGTTGCTTGTTTTTTGCAGTACAAAAGCTTATCAATTTGATGTAATCTCGTTTGTCAACTTTAGCTTTCATTGCCTATACACTCCAGGGTCTTTCTAAGAACTCTTTGCCCAAGGCAGTCATTTGGGCAGTACCAAAATCCCTTTATGATGTGTGATAGTTCATGAGATGATTCCACACTTATTAGTCCATTTGATTCTCATAATAGCCCTCAAGTATTAAGACCAGACACTGTTGTCCTGTTCTATAAGATTCTAGAAACCAACATATCTAAGAGGCAAGGTTTGAATTCCAAATTTTTATGCCTCTAAATCTGAAGTTCTTTTAATACCCTTAGAGTAAAATATCCTAAATCCTTTAATAAGCAAACTCCTACTGCTACTGGCAATGCCCAACCCTTACAAGGCTCTTCCTGGCCCAAGTGCTGGCCTCCCTAGGTCACAGGAAAACACAGGGGAGAGAGAGGTTGATCTAAACTCATGATATTGAATGTCATCTTGGTAGCGAGGTATGTCTTATCACAGCTTTACCTCAAAGGAATCAACTTCAGCAGAGTTGAGATAGGTTTAGGACTGTCTATTGCACAATTCCTTCCCATCATTCCTTCACCATGGCAACCATCATGCCAAACAAGCAAACGTTCATTGGGAAAGATGACAAGAAACTGCCACAATTCAGTCTCCGTTCCCAGTTCCAAAGTTATCTCCAAGGTTTCAGCTGGTTTTCAACAGTCTTCCTGTTTCCTGGCATCTTGTGATTTTCGGCTCTTGTTTAGTCCCTGATAGGCCCCTCTGCTCCCAACGTTTGTCATCAAAAAGCTTGCCTGCATTTTTGCGTGACTTTTCCAACACTTGGTCCCCATGGATAAGAACAATGCCAGCAATAGATAAGTGCTACCAGTCAAAAAAGGGGGAAAGGAGGAGCACATGTTTGGTCTAGTAGCTAAGATGCCAGGTAGGAGACCAAGGTTGCACATGAGAGTCCTGGGTTCCAGTCCAGGAGCCACTCCAGATTCCAGCTTCTCATTAATGTGGGAAGGTAGTAATGTGGGAGGTAGTGATGATGGCTCAAGTAGGTGGATCCCTGCCACTCATGTGGGAGGTCTAGATTGAATTCCCAGCTTCTGACACCTGGCTTTGGTCTGGCCCAGCTTGGGCTGTTGTGGGTATTTGTGGAGTGAACCAATGAGTGGGGCAAAAAATTGTTACTTTCTCACCTTTGTTGAGAAAATTGTATTGGTTAGGGGCTGGCATTATGGCATAGCAGGTAAAGCTGCCGCCTACAATGCTGGTATCCCATATGGGCACATTCATGTCCTGGCTACCCCACTTCTGTCAATAGCCTGGGAGAAGCAGCTGAAGATAGCACAAGTGTTTGGACCCCTGCCACCCACATGTGAAACCTGGAAGAAGCTTTTGGCTCCTGGCTTTGGCCTGGCCCAGTGCTGACCATTGAGGCCGTCTGGGGAGTGAAGCAGCAGGTGGAAGATCTCCCTCTGTATCTCCCTCTCTCCCTGTAACTCTGACTTTCAAATAAATAAATAAATCTTTTTTTTAAAAAAGTTGTATTAGTTACAACAGCATTGTTTAGAGAAACAAAGGACAGGGCCTATGGGCCAAGGGGTGATTGAAACAGCCACTACTTCATTAAGTCCAAACCTGATACAAAGCTTCCAAGATTTGGTGGAACACAAGTGAGATTGAGATGGTAAATGAAGTGATGAGTATGTCAATTGTCTCACTCATTCCACACTGTATACATATATCAAAATACCACATTGTATTGCACAAATATAGTTATTATTTGTCATTAAAAATTTAAATGAAGGCTGACGTGGCACAGTGGGTTGAGTTGCCACTTGCAATGCTGGCATCCCATAGTAGAGTTCCAGTTCAAGTCCCGGCTGCTCCACTTTCATTCCACCTTCCTGCTAATGTGCCTGGAAAAGCAACAGAAGACTGCCTAAGTACTTGGATCCCTGTTACCCGCGTGGGAGACCCAGATGGTAGTCCAGGCTCCTGGCGTTGGCCTGGATCAGCCTGGCTGTTATGGCCATTTTGGGAGTGGATCAGTGAAGAGAAGATCTTTCTCTGTGTCGCTCCCTCTCTCTGTCCTTCTGCCTTTCAAAAAAATTTACAAGTGTTTTTTTAAATTTACAAATTAAAATTTAAAAATTTTTAAAAATGGGGCAGGCATTTAGTGCAGCAGATAAATGGCTGCTTGAGACACTCACATCATGTATCAGATTGACTGGTTCAAGTCCCCAGCTTCGCTTCGCTTCGCTTCTCTTTAAAGATTTATTTATTTACCTGAAAGTCAGAGTTACATAGAGAGAGGAGAGGCAGAGAGAAATCTTCCATCCGCTGGTTCACTCCCCAGTTGGCTGAAATGGCCAGATCTTGGCTCCGAAGCCAGGAGCCAGGAGCCTCTTCCACGTCTCCAATGTGGGTGCAGGGGCCCAATGACTTGGGCCATCTTCTACTGCCTTCCCAGACTATAGCAGAGAGCTGGATTGAAAGAGGAGCAGTTGGGGCTTGAAACAGCGCGCCCATATGGGATGCCTGCACTGCAGGTGGTGGCTTTACCCGCTATGCCACAGCACAGCCCCAACTTCCTGCTTATTCACACTCTGGGAGGCAGGAGGTGAAAGCTGAAGTACTTCGGTCCCTGCCATCCAGATGGCAGATCTGGATTGAGTCTGAGAGTCCTGGCTTCAGCCAAGCCCAGCCCCTGCAGCTGCAGGCATCTGGGGAGTGTACCAGTGGATGCAAGATCTCTTTTTATTTGTCCGTCTCTCTGTCTCAAATACAATGAAAATAAATTAGTTTAAAAGATGACAACAAATAAGTTAGAGATACATCATAAACAGGGCCGAATGTTATTAGTATTGGGTAGCTGATTGAAGTTCTTTGTGGTGCTCATGTGTAAATAAGGCCCTAGGGGAGCACCCTTGCCTGCTGTGCAAATCCAGGGCAAAACTTGCAGGATAAACCGCACAGCTGCAACTGGGCTGTGTCATTATCTCCTTTGCACTGCAAGGGTGGGTGGGAGTAGACTGACTTACTCGTTTCTGTACAGTGTGTTTATCTTCTCATGCTTGGACTTTCAACCAGCGATAAGGGCCAATGGTTTCAGGGGTGGCCTTGTTTCTGTGTCTGAAAAGCTCAGAAGTCCGTGTTATTTCCTTAGCAATGTCCACGTCAGGGATTTTCTTTCCTGTGTGAAGCGATGGAAGTAGACACCGAGTGCACTGTAGACGCTCGGAGGGCTGTGCTTTAAGGGACGGATCTTTCAATCCTGTGAAGAAGTTGAAAGAGGAAGAGCTGCATTTCAAACAAGCTTTAATGGCTACCTCTCTCTCTTTTCTCTAATGAGAAGTTGCGGAGTGTTCTGAAACGTGCTACTGCAGAAGACTCAACTTGGGGACTGTCCTCTGGTGCCTGTAGTTTGAACTTATTTTTTGCATCATAGATCAAAGTGGCAATAAACAATCACATAAACTGACAAACAAAACTACATAGCTAAACTTCCCTACTTCTTCAGAAATCCTTTAGAAATGAGAGAAACAGATAAAAACCTGTTCCTTTTCTTCTGACTGTAGGTCTGTAGCAGCTATAATTACATAATTATCAGGGAAAGGATTTATTCATAGAAAATGTGTAACTATGTAAATTAATCCTGATATAAAATAAGACATATTTTACATATGTGAGATGTTAGGATTTGAAACATTGCAACATAGTATGGAATTCTGTGCTCTTTGGAGACAGACAAACTGCAGTTCAGATGCTAGTGTGGAGACACCTCCTATATGGTCTTGAAAAGGAAGTTTAGGGGCCGGCGCTGTGGCGCAGTGGGTTAATGTCCTGGCCTGAAGCGCCAGCATCCCATATGGGCGCCAGTTCTACTCACAGCTGCTCCTCTTCCGATCCAGCTCTCTGCTATGGCCTGGGATAGCAGTAGAAGATGGCCTAAGTCCTTGGGCCCCTGCACCCGTGTGGGAGACCCAGAAAAAGCTCCTAACTCCTGGCTCCTGGCTTCGGATTGGTGCCCCTCCGGCCGTTGCAGCCATCTGGGGAGTGAACCAGCGGATGGAAGACTTCTCTCTCTGTCTCTACCTCTCTCTGTAACTCTGTCTTTCAAATAAATAAAATAAATCTCTAAAAAAAAAAAAAAAAAAGAAAGAAAGGGAAGTTTAACCTATGTGAACTTCAGTTCTATATCAATTATGAAAATATTTTTACAAATAAAAAATATACATATATGGCTTGCTGTGAAGACACTGGTTAGAATGCCCTTATCCCATACTGGAGTACCTGGGTTTGAATCATGGTTCTGCTCCCAACTCCAGCTTCCTGCCAGTGCAGGCCCTGGGAAGCACTGATTTTAATAGCTCAAGTAACTGGGTCTCTGTATCCCCATGCATGCTTGGCTCCTGACTTCAGCTTGGCCTGGCTCCTATGATTGGAAGCATCTAAGGAGTAAACCAGCAGATGGGAGCTCTCTGCCCATCTCTCTGGCTCTCAAATAATAAAAATAAATAAATAAAATATAATATGAATATTTTCTTGAAAACACTTCAAAATATAATAGAATATTAAAAATAAAAATGGTCTTTAAAAAGTCTATCTGAAAGGCAGAGTCACACACACAGAAAGAGAGAGAGAGATCTTTTCCAAACTTTTCCAAATGGCCACGATGGCTGAAGCTGGGCTTATCTGAAGCCAGGAGCTTCTTCCAGGTCTCCCATGTGGGTACAGGGGCCCAAACATTTGGGCCATCTGCCAGTGCTTTCCCAGGTGCATTAGCAAGGAGCTGGATTGGAAGTGGAGTAGCTGGGACTTGAACCGGTGCCCATATGGGGTGACAGTGTTGCAGGCTGCAACTTTATCTGCTATGCCATAGCTCTGGTCCCATAAAATAATTTTTGAAAGAATAAAAATTCCTGTGTTAGGGCCAGTGCTGTGGTGCAGCAGGTTAAACAACCATTTGCAGTGGCAGCATACCATATGGGCTATGGTTTGAGTACCAGCTGCTCCATTTCCCGACCAGCTCCCTGCTAATGCACCTGGGAAAGCAGAAGAGGGTGGTCCAAGTTCTTGGGCCCCTATACCCACGGGGGAGACCTGGAATAAGCTACTGGCTCCTGGCTTTGATTTGGCCTAGCCATGGCCATTGCAGCCATTTGGGGAGCAAACCAGCAGATGGAAAATCTCTCTCTCTCTCCCTGAAATTCTGACTTATAAATAAATAAATCTTTTAAAAATTCCTCTGTATACTAACAATTCAAAGATAGCATAGAAAGATATAGCAATCCTGAAATTGCTATCCTTTGAAAGGCTTACTTGCAAGGTTGGTCCTGGCTGGCACCTGGAAAATTGGATTTTTAGGAGGGTCCCACCATTCTCTAATAAGGGCAACCTCCCCTCTCTGCCTTGTTCCCACACTGTTTGTGCAAGCAATATGTTTCTGTGGAACACCTGCCTTCCTCAGGGAGTCTGGAATGTTTGTATGACCAGGCCCCAGGAAAACTCCTGGCCTCTGAGGCTCTCATGAGCTTCCCTGCTGGACATCAGTTCACACGTATTGTCACAACTCCTTGCTCAAAGAGTTAAGCACATTCTGTGGGACGGACTGGGAGAAGATTGGAAGCTTGTGCTTGTTTGTGAGTGGACATCACGTATGGGCCTTTTCTATTTACTGGCTTGTCTTTGTATCTCTTCCTTGTAACCAGTCATAGCTGTGAGTACAGTGAGATGCTTGGGAGTGGCCTCATTGATATGTGGCACAGTCTCCTTCGTGAGGTCTTTCTAAATCTTAAGTGTGATTCTCCCGAAGGTTTTGCTGTAGTAATAAATAACAACAGACACTAATAGCTGGTAGCTAACAATATTATTTATTTTGTGATAACATGGAAATTTGAGTCATGTGTTAAATGGCCTGGGACAGAAAAAGCAGCATTCTCCAGGCTTGAACTTTTCTGATTATTTTCCAGAGTAAATTCCCTTAAAATAACTGCAAATAAATACAGAACTTTTATTTATCTGAGAACAATTAGGATACTGTATTACTGCCTGGACCCTTGTGTTAGGCTTGTGCCAATGAAAAACCGCACGTCCTAAAGCTATATCTACTCTCTGATAGCTTTTGAGTGCGGGGAGGGGAAAGGAGTGTTATGCTCTCCTGAACCTTTAAAAAAAATTGTCCTACCTACTTCCTGTGTTTAAAGAAATACAGTGTATTAATAGCTGACAGCCGCCCATCAGAGACCAAGACAGGACAACAGCATGTACTTCCCTCTTGTCAAGGTAGAACTCTCGTGCCCGGCCAGTGAAGCAGAAAGTCTGCCTCAGGAGCTAGTGGTTCTGGGTGGTTTGGGGGGCTCTTCAGTTTTTACTTACCAGGGTGAGGACCTATCTGTAAATCAAGGTGCTTCCACCAGATCACCCAGCTTTCAGGTGCCTCTTTTTTTAAAATTAAAGATTTATTTATTTATTTATTTGAAAATCAGAGTTACACAGAGAGAAGGAGAGGCAGAGAGAGAGAGAGGGGTCTTCCATCTGCTGGTTCACTCCCCAGTTGGCCGCCACAGCCGGAGCTGTGCAGATCCGAAGCCAGGAGCCAGGAGCTTCTTCTGGGTCTCCCAGGTGGGTGCAGGGGCCCAAGGACTTGGGCCATTTCCTACTGCTTTCCCAAGCCATAGCAGAGAGCTGGGTCAGAAGTGGAGCAGCCAAGACTCAAACCAGCGCCCATATAGGATGCTGGCGCTTCAGGTGGTGGCTTTACCCGCTGCACCACAGTGCTGGCCCCCAGACACCTTTGTTATCACATTTAACAAAAACAGATGAAATCTTGAAGCCATGTGCATATTTTGGTGACATGAGCCATGTTTGCGTGAGGCTTAGTGCAGGGAAGGGCTCTGCAGCTGGTCCAGGTTGGTAGGGTCATATGAGCCTGCAAAACCACTGGTGCTGGAGATGTCTTTGGGAATGTGGGGGAGGAATGTTTTGCATTCATGAGAAGTCCTAGTAGGAGAATAGCAACGATTCAGGGACTTGGGAGCAAGGCCACGTGCCCTGCAGCAGAGAATCACATGGTTTTGAACAGTACTCCTGCCATGCTGTAGGGCCCTAAGAGAGACAAAGCCTGACAGTGGTCTGCAGGGGACAGTGCAATGAAGCTCTCATGAGCTCAGCAGATCAACCAAATTATAAGGTAAGGAGGAAGGGTGGGGGCAGAAGCAAGCCATAATAAAGCAAAGGATTGAGTATAGGCAGGACCGGCGGGCATAAGTAAGCTCCCTGGCCAGTAGCCAGATGCCCACGATGCCTACCAGTGTCACTCCAGTGCCCGCCCCTGTGCACACTTCTGGCTGGGTGGGGGAGGGAATTCTGTACGACCTATAAGGATGCAGGAAAAGCCTGAGCTTGTTGCAGATGGGTTTACCTTGGCCTAGCTAATTGGCCAGGGATCTGGAAGGAAATCTGGGGTAGAAACATAGATGTAGACCTAGAGGGCTGGGCACGAAGCAATCAAATGTTAACATCCTTCAGAAAGGACTCACACAAGACTCACTACAAAGCAAGTGGATAAAAATGATCTGGCCAGCTGACTGACAGCCAGTGCCTGTCATTAGCCACCTCAGTGCTGACCTGACATGAATCAAGTGGCCGTGGCAGCAGGGATGGAAGTCATGCAGGGAAGGGCACTGTGGATTCCTGCTTACTAAGACTGCCGCTGCAGTGCGTGCAACTGCCTGCACAAGAGACTGGGGAACAAGTGGACTGCCTTGCGTCCCTTTCACTCTGGGAGTGCCAGAGGTTCAGCCACAGGAACAGACACTTATTCGGGTGTGGGTTTGCTTTTTCTGAATTCTGAGCCTCAGCACCACACTCTGAGGACTTACAAAATATTGATTTCTGGTTGGGCATTTAACCTAGCGGTTAGAACGTGTTCCACACAGGCGCACCTGGGTCCGATACCTGGTTCCAGCTCCTGACTACCTTTCTACTAAGGCAGACCTGGAGGGCAGGCAGTGGTTGGTCCCTTACCACCCATGTGGCAGACCTGGATTGAGTTCCTACCTCCCAGCTTCAGCACCTACGGTTCTTGTTGCATCTGGGGAAAAGGGAGTGAAGCTGGAAATGGGAGTGCATTTGCTTGCTTGCTCGCCCTCTCTCAAATAAATTCAAACAAACAAAAAAGCAGGGGCAGGCGCTGTGGCTCACTTGGTTAATCTTCCGCCTGCGGCGCTGGCATCCCATGTGGGCACCGGGTTCTAGTCCCGGTTGCTCTTCTTCCAGTCCAGCTCTCTGCTGTGGCCCGGGAAGGCAGTGGAGGATGGCCCGAGTGCTTGGGCCCTGCACCCGCATGGGAGAGCAGGAGGAGGCACGTGGCTCTTGGCTTCGGATCGGTGTAGCTCCAGCCATAGTGGCCATTGGGGGGGGGGGGGGGCGGTGAACCAACGGAAGGAAGGAAGACCTTTCTTTCTGTCTCTCTCTCACACTGTCTAACTCTGTCAAAAAAAAAAAAAAAAAAAAAAGCAAACATAAAATTTCCTGGCATGGGATCCCATGTAACTTTGTGTCAGACCAGGGCCTACTTTGTAGCCAGAGCTATGAGAGAAGGTCTATGACCCCAGGCCACCAGGCCACCAGAAGCCACCACCCTGTAGAAGGCACAGCTCTAGGGCCAGCTCCCAGGCAGCACTCTAAGGATGAGATTTCCACTGGGGCATCCTTGCCATGCACCTCTGCAGCACAGGGTCTGCCCGATCACATGGCAGCAGGGCTGCTTGGTCTGTAGCTTAGACTTGCTGCACAGCCCTTTCGTGCTCTGGGCCTCACTCAAAGCCGGCAGTCTCCGTGATTCCCAGTATATGGGCCAAAATCATGCCTCCAGGGTGGAGTGTGTTGCCTTCAGAACCCAGTGAGGCCCAGCAGGCATTGTGCTGGTATGGGGAAAACCAGGCAGGGACTTAGGTAGAAATAGATGAGCTGGAATTGCCAGCCCCGCATTGTAACTTTATCCCTTCACCTGTCAATCTAATAGACCCATCTTCCCCAGGACCAGAAAGGAGGAGACACCATTATGGCCGTATGGAAATTAAAATCCAAGTGAAGATGCTATAAAAAAATCCCAGAAAACATTCCACAGGCTAAGACCCCATCTCTTTAGTTTATTCAACCAAGGCACCATCCCCTAACTCATAAAGGAGGCTGATAATGGTGTATAGGGGGTGTCTTTTTTTGCCCTTGACCATGCTTGGGGATCTCTCTCTGGCCTTTTCTCTCTCTCTCTCTCTTCATAGGCAACTCACTGGTCCACTCATGATGGGTGTCTGTGTAGGCTGGCCCATACTCATGAGTGCATGAATGTATGTTCGCTCTCTCTTTTAAATAAATCTAGCTCCTACTTGTGCATAGCGTGGATACCTCTACTTTGAATTCTTATCTCTGTGGCGGCAAGAACCTGGAGTGAAATTAAGATACCTAGGGCCCATATAAGTGCCTTCCTCATGGTGGAAATGCAATAATTAATCACTCATTTTGGGTGGATACCCTAGCAGACCCCTTACTATTGGGCTGCTTGCAATTTTATGGATACAGTGAATTCTAAACTTCTATATGGTTTCTCTCTTGCCTCTGGGACGTATGTATCTTAGCAAGGCCAGCAGTGTGCTAGCCGCTTCCTGCTCTTCCAGTCTAGCCCATACCATGTCCCCAGTGTGTAGGATTGATGTGATGTTCTGTGGGGGATCCAGACGGCCCTGATCCTTTTTTGGACTCTATTATGACAGAGAACTGAAAGTTAATATACCCTGGGGAAAGCTGGAAGTGTATATGACTATTACATGTGATTTCCAACTGTTTCAGGTCCTTCTTCCCTGAATAGGGGAGAAAAGAGCACATTTACAAAATCAGTGGCTGCATACTGTGAGCCTGAGGCCATGTTAATCTTCTCAGCAAAGGTGTCAGATCTGGCCCTGCGGTTATGGCTAGCCTACTGCTTGAGCTTGCTAACTACTCCCTGTCATGCAGCCTTCCCATTGCTCTCTTTCTCTAACTTGCTGTATTTTTTTGTATCTTTCTGACTTGCTGTATTTTCCTTTGGGGCACTTATCACAACGTGAGATTATGTCATATAAGTATTTGTTTGTTTATTGTCTCCCTCCCCCATGTCAATAAGAAAGTGAATGCCACATGACAGGCAATCTGTCTATTTTGTTCTTTGTTAGGTCTCCTGGAACAAGGCCTGGTATATACGGCAAATTCAGTATAGACTTACTGAATAAGTGAATACATCTTCAGTTTCTCAATTTTTCTTTGTAAGGAATCATGGACTCTTGTCCTCAATTTATCAATAGGGACTGTGGTGAATTATCTCTTCTGAAAGGCATTGTTTTGACTGCAAGTGCTGTAGACAAGGAGGTAGCAAGGAGACACTGAGGACTGCCAGCACTGCAGCTGCTCCACCCCCTTCCATGCCAATTCAACATGGCTGCAGGCTCAACACACCCACTCGCCACCCGGCACCTGAGCTTCCCTTCCCACCATGCGCCAGACATCATGACGCTCTAGATTCCAACATGCACTGTGCAGCCACACAGGCACCGAATGCCATGCTGGTCTAGAGATCACCACGTGTGTTGCGGCCCTGCATTCCTACTCTCCTTCATCTGTGTCTCCTTGAATTCTTTCACACGTGGAGGCAAGAACCTGGGACAAGTCTGGTGGGAGGAGGGAGGGACACTCCCACCTCCAGTGGTATAACTCCATGGTCAAATCCACTGCTGAAACAGCTTACTTCCCTGTTATCTTTAATGCCATTTTGATCTAAGACACTAAAAAGAATTGCCTCCAGTTACAATTTCAAATTATGCCCAATGTAATTTTTATGAAAAAATGAGAGGGAGGGAGGGAGGGAGTGTGGGAGTCAGGGAAGGAGAGAGAGAGGGAAGGAGAGAAAAGCTGGGAGTCAGGGGGTCAGGGACTCAATTCAGGTCTTCCAAGTGGTTGGCAGGGGCCCAGTGACTTGAGCTATCACTGCGTTCTCCCAGGGTCTGCATTATCAGGAAGCTGGAGTCAGGAGTGGAACTGGGTATCAAATGTGGGCACTCTGATATACAATGCACACATCCTGAGCATTTCCCAACTGGCATCTTAACAGAGGGGCCAACTCCCTATTCCTGTCCAACACACTTTTCCTGATGGCTAAAATTCATTAATGAAAGTGAAAATGAAGATTTTTTTGACTATTTTTTCTGTTTTTTTGACTTTTTTGTTTCATAAATCAATAATTGATATAAACATTCATACTTATATTAAGAAAATCTCAGTAAAAGTCAATTCTAATTTTGTCTAGAAGCCATCACTAGTGATATTTATTGTATTTATCTCAGACTTTTCTTCTCACCCCCACACACCCATACATATGTACTTTTAAGAAATGGGATTATTTTACATGCTATTTTAAAATTGCTTTCCCATTTCATGTATGATTGGTATACTTCACAAAATGTTCATTTGTATCATTATTTAATGACTAGAAAAGCAATTGCATTAGCTAAGTAATTTTTAAAAAGGATTTATTTATTTATTTGAAAGGCAGAGTTACAGAGAGGCAGAGGCAGAGAGAGAGAAAGAGAGAGAGAGAGACAGAGAGAAAGGTCTTCCATCTGCTGGTTCACTCCCCAGATGGCCGCAACAGCCAGAGCTGGATTGATCCGAAGCCAGGAGCCAGAAGCTTCCTCCAGGTCTCCCATATAGGTGCAGGGCCCCACAGACTTGGGCCATCTTCTACTGCCTTCCCAGGCCATAGCACAGAGCTGGATCGGAAGTGGAGCAGCTGGGACTCAAAACGGTGCCCATATGGGATACAGGTACTGCAGGCAGAGGCTTTACCCACTATGCCACAGTGCCACTCCCAACAAAGTAATTTTTAAAAGCAATCTCCCACTGAGGAATATTGAGATCAGTTCCTTTCCTGCATAATTGTAAACAATATTAAGTGAACGTCTTCATGCACACAGCCACATGCACTTGTTTGAATATTTCTGTAGGGTACAGCCCAGTCTTGGTGTCTCTTTAAAAAAAAAAAAAAACAAAAGCAAAAAGAGAAAATGTTGAATCAGTTGCTCCTTCTATTGAAAAATCAAATCTAGAAGATAATAATTTGTGTTTCCTTTTTGTATAAAAGATAAAGAAATATTTATGATATTTTTAAAATTTAAGCTAAATTAAACTTAAAAAAGAAACTCAAATTTTTAGAGATCACTAGAGATTTCTTTGGTAATATGTCTCAAAACTAAATTATCATAGTTACTTTTGGCCTAGCTTAAACTTGGTATTGTTATGTAAATTTGTTTAATTCCACTCTTTGGCAGGGCCTGTCTGAATCTTCTAGAGAATAATGTTCCTTATGTAAACTTTAAAGATTAGCAGTTCAATTTAAGCAGATCAGACTTCAGAAATAATTCTGGTTATTCTTGGAGAAAAAAAAAAAGGTTGAATTGACCAAAACCCTTGGAATTATAGTTATTAATTTATCTGCCTAAATTATGGGGCCTTATCCAAAACAACTGGCCTGTGCTTCTCAAAGTTCATGTCATGATGATGGAGAAAGGCTGAGGAACTGTTTCAGACAAGAGGGAATCAAAGACGTGACAGCTAAATGGATTCTGAATTCTATACTGGAGAGAATTCTGTAAAGGATATTGTTCAGCCCATTGACAAAGCTTCATTATGCACTGTGTACTGACTTTCTAAGTTTGATAATTCTGTTGTAATTATGTAAAAAAAAAAAAAAGTCCCTGTTCCAGCAGATAAACACTGAAGTATTTAGGCATTAAAGAGGCTGATATCTGCCATTGCCATGTATTTCAAATGGACCAGAAAAAAAGATGTAACTGAGCACAGAGTTAGGGAAAGATAAGCAAATGTGGCCAAGCATTCACAACTGTTGAAAGGGTGAGGGGTACGCAGGAGTTCTCATACTATTCTTGCCATTCCTATGAATTTGAAGGGATTATTAAATGACAAGCAAAATAAATAAATAAAGAGAAAAAAAAAGGTCCCTTTAGGAGCACATTTTTTTAAATGGGATGGGGAGGGGTAAAGCTAAAGAGGATTACAGCTGTAAAATATGAGTCAAAAGTGAGATCAGGACTTTCTTTCAATTTATGTTTCACGTACACCAAATTTTGTATACACAGAAAAGAATTTAAAGAAAAGATAAAAATACAATAAATAAAATATATGGAGGAATTCAACTGAGAAAGAATGAGTGACTTTTATTGTGAAAATTTAACTATCTTTCAAAGAGAGAGAGCAGTAAAATGTATACCCATACGATCATAACCTACAGTTAACAGTGATCCACGTGGTGCCATATTTGCTTTCCTTGTTTTTATTATTAAGTCATTTTTATTTGAAAGGCAGAGAGACAGAGACAGAGACAGACAGAGATTTTCTACCTGCTAGTTCACTCTCCAAATGTCCTCAACAGCCAGGACTGGGCTAGGCCAAAATTGGGAACCTGGAACTCAGGCTAGGTCACCCACATAGGTAGCAGTGACCCAAGTACTTGAGCCATCACCTGCTGCTTCATAGGGTGCACATTATCAGGAAGCTAGAATTGGAAGTAGGGTCCAGACTTGGATATGGGGTGCGGATGTCCCAAGTGGCGTCCTAACCATTGCAGCACACACCTGCCCCACTGCAACTTTTTGCTACCATATTTTAAAACTTCTATTTATTTAGTTGAATGCAGAGCAACAAAAAGAGATCTTCCATCTGCTGGTTCACTGCCCAAATGATGGCAACAGCTAGGGTTGGGCCAGGCCTAAGCCAGGAGCCAGAAACTCTAATCAGGTTGCTCATGTGAATGGCAGGGTCCCAAGCACTTGAGCTATCATCTGCTGTCTCCCAGGATGTGCATTAACAAGAAGCTGGATTACAAGCAGAAGAGAGACTGTATCCCAGGCACCCTGATGTGAGATGTGGGCACAGTGACTTAACTCCTGCTCCACAATGCCACCCTGCCACTCTATTTTTTAAAAATTTATGTATTTATTTGAAAGGCAGAGTTACAGAGAGGCAGAGTTACAGAGAGGCAAAGAGAGAGAGAGAGAGGGAGAAGGAGAGATGGAGAGAGAAAGAGAGAGGTCTTACATCCACTGGTTTACTCCCCAAATGATTAGAACAGCCAGAGCTAGGCCAATCCAAAGCCAGGAGCCAGGAGCTTCTTCTAGGTCTTCCATGCAGGTGCAGGGGCCCAAGGACTTGGGCCATCTTCTACTGCTTTCCCAGGCCATAGCAGAGAGCAGAATTGGAAGTGAAGCACCCAGGACTCAAACTGGCGCCCATATAGGATGCTGTCACTGCGGGCGGTGGCTGTACCCGCTATGCCATGGCACTGGCTCCCAGTGCCACTGTATTTTAAAGTACAGATGTCATGGCATTCCATTCCTAATACTTCATTGGGAAATTCTAAAAATAAGAAAATGTTTCCTTTATAACTACATCACTGTTTATGTCAGATTTTTGTAACTGCAGTGAAACACCTGAGAAAACTAACTTTATTAGAGAAAAGTTTTGTTTAGTACATAATTTGGGGGGGTTCAAGTTCAGGATCAGGAAGCCCCCTTGGTTTGTCCTCTGAGGAGAGTGGTGCATGGCAGTGGTGTAGAAGGACCATGCAGGGATCCAGGAAGCAGAGAGTGCCTGGGCCCAAGCCAGCCATTTACAGTCATCCTTCAAATGGAAATTATCTTCCAAGGGCACCCTCAGTGGACTAAGAACTTCCCAGGAGGCCCCCACCTAAATACCATAATTAGATTGTTTCTACCCTCTTGGAACCATTAACTTAGGACTTTGGGGTGTAAAGGCCTTCTTGAATTTGGGAGCCAGATCATATTGAAATCATAGGAACTACCAAGACCATACCTACCAAGATCAACATTCATTCCCTAATGTCACCTAATTCCTAGCCCAAATATTCCCATCTGATTCCCCCCAAAATGTCATTTATTGATTTATTTACAAGAAGATCTGGTCAAAGACCCTGTCTTGCATTTGATTATTGCATATCTTAAGTATCTTGTAATCTAGGACAGTCCCTTCTTGGCTCTGGCCTTTACCTGTTTTCCTCTTGTGACAGGCCATAACCTGGGAGTAGGGAGCATTGACAGGGAGTTCAATAAGGCTGAATCTTTATGTAGAAAACAGGATTAATTATACAAAAAATTTAATTTAAAAACTGAGGATGGGAGCTGGCATTGTGGTGCAGTGGACTGAGCCACCACTTGTGATGTCAGCATTGCATGTAGGAGTTTAGTTTGAATTCCTGCTGCTCCTCTTCCAACCCAGCTCCTTGATAATGGGCCTGGGAAGCCATCAGATGATAGCCTCAGGACCTGGATCCCTGCCACCCAGATGGGAGATCCAGATGGAACTCCGGGCTCCTGGCTTCAGCCTTGCCCAGAGCTAGCTGTTGTAGCCATTTGGGGAATGAACCAAAGGATGGAAAATCTCTGTTTCCTTCTCTTTCTCTGTGTCACCCTGCCTTTTGAATAAATAAATCAATTTCTTAAAAGATGATGTTTTTCTCTCTTAAAGACGAACTGAATTTTGGGGTGGGTGTTTTGGTACAGCATGTTAAGCTGCTGCCTGGAACGTCCGTATCCCATGTGGAAGTGTCTGGTTAGAATCCCAGCTAATTTGCACTTCCAATCCATCTTCCTGATAGTGCACCTGGAAAGCAGCAGATAACGGCCCAGGAACGTGCTTCCCTGCCACCTATGTGGGAGCCTTGGTGGAGTTTGTGGTTTCCGTCTTTGGCCTGGCCTATCCTTAATTGTTGCAGGCATTTGGAAAGTGAACCAACCAATGGAAGATTCTCTTTCTCTCTGTCACTCTGCCTTCCAAATAAATAAATAAAATATTTTTTAAAAAGGAAGACAGTCTTGCTAGGACCTATTAATCCTCATGTTCCCCTTCTTCTCTCAAAATCAAAATCTCAGACCAAATCCATGATACTGGCTTTTAAAATCAAAGCTGGAAACAGGTAGTGTGGCTGTCCCCCTCCCCCCTTGTCATTCTGAGACCCGTGTAAGCAGCTGCCAGAAGTAGCCCTGACAGGAAGTGTGCGGCAACAGGCAGAGGGTTGTGACGTCATGATGGTGTGTAACACCTTGGCACAAACAACCTGCTGTCCCACCTCCGCCCTTTCTCTGCTCTGTGCGTCAGTGCCCCTGGAGTACACGCCCAGAGAAACCAAGCTTCTGACACCGTGACTTCCTGTATAACAGAAAATACAAAAAAAGGATGGAGGCATGGCCGTGCGCCCTGTCATACTGGTGACATCTGGGGTCTGGCTTTAGAAAACTGCCCTGGATGGCTGTTCTGCCTCGGAAAAGTGATGCTCCACTCTGCCTGAGCAACACCATCTCTGGGTGCTGTGCAGTCTCCCTGCCTGGAAGATTCTAGTACTTCGGCAGTACTGGGTGTGGGTATTTCCTGCTTCCTCTTCTAAACTGGTTTCTCCGTCTGGTTCACACCTTACAGAGATTCTGGGCCCAAGGGATCTTTGTGCTAGGAGGGCTGTTAAAGTCCCTGAATCACCACCCACCTAACAGTAGAATGTGCTTCACAACATTGCTTATATGCAGTTGGTGAAATGGTTAAGAGCCAAGACTCTCAGGGTTGGAATTTATGGCACCAACTGGTTTTATAATCTTGTACAAATTATGTAGCTGCTGACTTAGTTATCTTTGTTGTAAAATGTGGTTAATAATACCTCGTTTCCACTGCTGTGTGGATAAGCAGAATTAATGTCTAACTCTAAAATACACACAACAGTGCTCGGCCCATCACAGGAAGCATCATAAGAGTTTAAGCGTTGCTCATTGTACGTAGCTGTCAGGCTGTTCATTAACACCTCCAGGGATGGAGAACTGCCTAGCTCACAAGCAAGCCATTTAATCTTTGGTCAATACCATCTGCCAAAGGCAGCTGCTTATATTGTGTGGTTGAGGGGAAGAAAGAGAGTCCAGTGCCAAGAATATACTAGGTAATGTTTTGCTGTCCTATTATAACCTTGTGGAATTATTATCCTGATTTTATTGCTTAACATGTTGCCAAACCAGAGCATGGAGGATTTGGGAAACTTGTCCAAAATCAAACAAGGAGTAAATGGCTGGCTCAAGACTTGGACTTTGGCTTCTTGAGCTCCAATATCTTCAAATCTTGGAAGACAGCTCCTGTTTTCCTATGGAGGCTTTAGTTTCTCCCAGTGGTTGGCACATAGTAAGCCCTTAAGTAATAAGAATTGTCAGTTTCTACATTATATGCTGTCCATGCCTGTTTGTTTTAAAAATTTCTGTGTATTTATCTTGTGTACTTGCGTTTTTTTTTTTTTTTTTTTTTTTTTTTTTTTTTTTTTTGACAGGCAGAGTGGACAGTGAGAGAGAGAGAAAGGTCTTCCTTTGCCGTTGGTTCACCCTCCAATGGCCGCCGCGGCCGGCGCACCACGCTGATCCGATGGCAGGAGCCAGGTACTTATCCTGGTCTCCCAAGGGGTGCAGGGCCCAAGCACTTGGGCTATCCTCCACTGCCTTCCCTGGTCACAGCAGAGAGATGGCCTGGAGGGGCAACTGGGACAGAATCCGGTGCCCCGACCGGGACTAGAACCTGGCGTGCCGGCGCCGCAAGGTGGAGGATTAGCCTCGTGAGCCGCAGCGCCGGCCTATCTGGTGTACTTGTAAGAGAGGGGTTGGGGAAGAGAGGAGAGAGAGAGAGAGAGAGAGCCCATCTGCTGGTTCACTCCCCAAATGTCCACAACAGCTAGGTCTGAGCGAGGAGCCAGGTCCCACATGTAGGTGGCAGAGACCCAAATACTTACCCAAATACCCAGAGTGTGCAGCAGCAGGAAGCTGGCATTAGAAGCAGATGCAGGACTTGAACTCAGGCACTTTGACATGGGATGCAGGTGTCCCAAGCAGTGTCCTCACCACTGTGCCGAATGCCTGCCATCAATATCCTTTTGAATGATCCTATCTGTGTGTGTGTGTGTGTGTGTGTGTGTGCTGAAGCCGGTTGCTAACAGCATTCTCTCTACACTTGTATAAAATATCAGTTGGCTGTGTCCCTGAAAACTTGGATTCCACAGAAATGACAACTCAGCAAGTGGAGAAGCCTGTCACATTAGTCCCTTCTGAAGTACCTGTATCCTGTAGTACACGATATTTTATTGTTGGAACTTAGTCCTTTCCCAACTCAGGAAGAGATTTCTCTACTGCATTTCACTAAAATCACTTTTCTTATGCAGACTCAGACAAAATCATTAAATGCCAAGAGGAATGTATTCAAAGCTTCCACCAGAGGCTTGGCTATAGCTTCTTTTTTGCACATGGCAAAGACAAAGCACTCCTGAGACAGCCTGTTTCATTTTGGGTGGCTTTTATAATTTATTCATTCAGTCATTCATTTATTCGGCAAGTATTGAATGAGAACTGAGATGTGTGTGTCATGTGCGGAGCTACGCCCTGGGATATAATGGGAAGTGACACCAGGATGTTATTGTGAGACTAATCTTCCACCTGTGGCATGTACTGCTGCCCTCTGAAGCAACAGGAGAAAGGGTTCATCTCCGTCCTCACAGTTACTCTTCCAGTCATGTCTGTGACTAAGATTTTTTTCCCCCAGGCTACCACTTTCTTCTTTTTCCTTTTAAATATTTATTTTATTTATTTAAAAGGCAGAGTGCCAGAGGGAGAGGTGGAAAGACAGAGAAAAAGAGATCTCCCATCTCTTAGTTCATTCCTCAAATACCTGCAACCGTGGGGTCTGGGCCAGGCCAAGGTAGGAGCCTAGAAATCCAGCCAGGTGTCTCACACGGATGGCAGGGGCCCAAGTACCTGGCCATCTTCTGTTGCTTTCTCAAGGAGCTGGGTCAGAAGTGGAGCAGCCAGGGCTCAACCTGGCACTCCAATATGGGAATATGGGTATCACCAAAGGTGGTTTAACCCACGGTGCCACAGTGTGGGCCCCAAGATAGTACTTTCTTTTCTTTTTTTTTTTTTAAATGACTTATTTATTTCATTTGGAACACAGAGTTACATACAGGAGAGGGAGGGAGAGAGAGAGAGAGAGAGAGAGAGAGAGAATCTTCCATGTGCTGGTTCAATTCCCAAATGGCTGCAATGGCCATTGCTGGACCAGACTAAAGCCAGGAGCCAGGAGCTTCTTCTGGGTCTCCCACAAGGGTCAGGGGCTCAAGCACATAGGCCATCTTCCGCTGCTTTCCCAGGTGCATTAGCAAAGAACTGCATTGGAAGTGGAACAGCTGGAATTTGAGTAGGAGCCCATATGGGCTGCTGGCATCACAGGCAGAGTTTAACCTGCTGCTGGCCACAGTGCTTGCTTTATTTTATTTTTTTAAAGATGTATTTTATTTTTGATAAATCTGTTTCATTATTTTATTATTTTTTAAAGATTTATTTATTTATTTGAAGGGCAGAGTCACAGAAAGTCAGAGGCAGAGAAAGAGAGAGGGAGAGAGAGAGTTCTTCCATCTTGTTGGTTCACTCCCCAGATGGCTAACGGCCAGAGCTTGCACCAATCTGAAGCCGGGAGTCAGAAGCTTCTTCCTACACGGGTGCAGGATCCCAGCGACTTGGGCCATCTTCTACTGCTTTTCCAGGCCATAGCAGAGAGCTGAATCAGTAGTGGAGCAGCCAGGACTCAAACCAGCACCCATATGGGATGCTAACACTGCAGACGGCGGATTTACCCACTACACCACAGTGCCAGCCCCCAGTGCGTTATTTATTACTGTAAATGACCTAAAGATGATGAGAGAAAATGTGTTCTATTTACTTTCTCTGAAACTCAGTTTCCTCAGCTGTGAAATTATCTGAGGATAATTATACTCAACAGGTGACTGAGCACTTCAGATATTATATCATGTGAAACTGTAAACAAAAGTATGTAGTAGGGTTCCTACTAACACGAAATAACCATAGCTATAAGTATACATGTACTAGACACTGTTCTAAATGTGTAGCTGATTTATACCAATTATGTGAGGTGTTATGTTGATCACTTCTTTTTTACATAATTGCTTATTTATTTTTCATCTACTTGAAAGGCAGAGAGAGAGAGACCAAGCTCAATCTTCCTCTGCTGGTTTACTCCCCAAGTATCCTAAACCAGCCAGGGCTGGGCCAGGCTAAAGACAGGGTCCATCCATGTCTCCCAAGTGAGTGGCAGGGGCCCAAGAACTTGAGCCATCATCTGTGGCTTCCCAGAATGCATTAACTGGGAGCCGGTTGGGAAGGAGGGCAGCCGGGACTTGAACTGGCACTCTGACATGGGTTGCCAGCGTCCCGTCCCAAGCAGTAGCTTAACCCTCTGTACTGTTATGCCTGCCTGTTTGTCAGCTCTGTTACTGTAACAAAATACCTGAGATAGGTTTACATGCAGATGGTTTTGGAGCCTGGAGGGCAAGATGCTTGCATTCATTCAGGTCTGTGAGGGCCCCCTCTTGGCTGTGTTGCATATGGTAGGTGGCAAAGGTTGGGAGTGTGTGCGGGTGGTGGGCAAGGGATCACAACTGACACAGCAACTAGAGACAGCTCGAGGGGGCCCAGGCTGGTCAGAACTGCCTTCCTCCCTTTTGAGGCCGTCACCCTCCGTGACTGAAGGGCTTCCCAGGAATCTCCACCTCTTGAAGATCCCGCCACCTCCCAACACCACCATCCTGGGGACCAAGCTTCAACCCCTGAACTTGGGTGAGGTCCTCAAACCACAGCCAAGCCACAGCAGGTGGGCACTGTGATCATCCTCATTTTACAAATGAGCAAGGCAAGGCACAGGAAGGTTAAGTGACTTGTCCAAAGCCAGGCAGCTATGGCGGAGCGGAGGCTGAGTCCAGACAGTGCGGCTCCAGCACATGGTGAGCAGCTGTTTTTTGTAACAGGAGGTGCTGAAAGAGGGAGAAAAGTCAAATAGTGCAGAAGGGGGGCCGGCGTTGTGGCGCAGAGGGTTTAACGCCCTTGCCTGAGGCACCGGCATCCCATATGGGCGCTGGTTCTAGTCCCAGCTGCTCCTCTTCCAATCCAGCTCTCTGCTATGGTCTGGGATAGCAGTGGAGGATGGCCCAAGTCCTTGGGCCTCTGCACCCACGTGGGAGACCCAGAAGAAGCTCCTGGCTCCTGGCTTTGGATCGGCACAGCTCTGGCCATTGCAGCCATTTGGGGAGTGAACCAACAGGATGGAAGAACTCTCTCTCTGTCTCTACCTTTTTCTGTAACGCTGTCTTTCAAATAAATAAAATAAATCTTTAAAAAAATTAGTGTGGCCGGCGCCGCAGCTCACTAGGCTAATCCTCCGCCTTGTGGCGCCGGCACACCTGGTTCTAGTCCCGGTCGGGGTGCCGGATTCTGTCCCGGTTGCCCCTCTTCCAGGCCAGCTCTCTGCTGTGGCCAGGGAAGGCAGTGGAGGATGGCCCAAGTGCTTGGGCCCCGCACCCCATGGGAGACCAGGGTAAGTACCTGGCTCCTGCCATCGGATCAGCGCGGTGCGCCGGCCACAGCGCGCCAGCCGCGGCGGCCATTGGAGGGTGAACCACCGGCAAAGGAAGACCTTTCTCTCTGTCTCTCTCTCTCACTGTCCACTCTGCCTGTCAAAAATAAATAAAAAAAAAAAATTAGTGCATAAGGTAAATGGTAACTTGGACATTGAACTTGGAGTCTGATCTTCGACCTGGTATCATCTACTATTCTAAATATTGCCTTCCGTTTGAAACTCAATGTCTCAAATTCAGTCTGTACATCTAACCTCAACAGGGGTGCCTTCTGCCCTGTTTGCAGCATCCAGTCTATTCAGCATCTTCCTCACAGGCTTTGGCTTTCTTTGTGCCTCAATGGGTAGTTCTTGGCAATAAGTATCAGTATTGCTTTCTCAATTCATTATTCGTTTCTGTCGCTGGTTCCAGTTGCAGCTTACAAACATATTTTTTCACTTAAGTGCTATTTTCTTGATATGTTTTGGTTTCTGGCTAGTTACTACTCTAAATCAGTCTGCTAAACATGGAAAATATAGTTTCAATGGAAATCATGAGCAAAGGGACAATTTCCTTAATACATACACAGCTCTTACAAATCAATGAGTAAAAGAACAATAGGCACATAGAAAAATGAGTGACTGATGTCAACAGTTAAGTTGTATTTTTGTATTTCTAGAAAACACCCTTGATTATTTGTAGAGAAATATATGTTGAAGTTATGATATCACTATTTTCCTATGGCAGAGATAGACATACGTCTATACCTGTGTTCATATTTATTTTTATATATCTGGTAATATACACTTATGATGAGGTGATAAAAAATGGTGTTTTATATATTATTATTTTAAAATTTTTATTGATTTACTTTGATCTATGTGATTTACTTTGATCTATTTGAAAGGCAGAGAGAGAGAAAGGGAGAGAAAGAGAAAGAGACAGAGATTGATTGATCTTCCATTTCCTGATTTGCTCCCCAAAATGTGTGCAACAGTCAAGGGTGGGTCAGGCCAAAGACAGGAGCTGGGAACTCAGCCCAAGTTTCCCACATGGGTGGCAGGTGTCCAGGTGCCTGAGCTATCACTTGCTGCCTGCTAGACCAAAACTGGAGCTAGTACTCAAACACAGGCAGTCCATTGGAGGATGTGGGTATCACAAACAGCAACTTAACTGGTGCATCAAATGCTTGCCTCCTCACATTTGTTTGGGAAAACACATTGGCATAGCCTCTACGTGTGGTGGAATGAGAAGGTGGGAAGGTCATGAGAAAGTGAGAGGGCCATGCCAAGATGGCTGCTAACAACAGAAACTGCCTGGCAATAGGCCATGATTAGATGGCTTTGGAAACCACATGACAACAGGTTGTGATTGGATGGCTTCAGAAACCACATGACAACAGAGCCTGACTGGCAACAGGCTGTGATTGGATGGCTTTGGAAACTGCCTGGCAACAGGCTGTGATTGGTTAGGGCACAGATCGTCCCTTGACCGGATTGGCTGCCTTGGTTATATAAGCAGCTGTAGCAACTGAAATAAACGAGTCTGCAGGCTGCTTGCCTCGGGCCCGCTTTCACCCAACTCCCGGTGTCTGTGTGGTGACTCCGTACCTCTTGCCCCCACCACGCTCCTCCTCTCAGAACAAATCCACCTCAACATCTATGGAAGATGACAGTTATCTATCAAACCCTAAGTGTAGGCCGTTGCCACTGCTCACTTGGCTAATCCTCCGCCTGCGGCACCGGCACCAGGGGTTCTAGTCCAGGATGGCGTGTCAGATTCTGTCCCGGTTACTCCTCTTCCAGTCCAACTCTCTGCTGTGGCCTGGGATGGCAGTGGAGGATGGCCCAAGTGCCTGGGCCCTGCACCCGCATGGGAGACCAGGAGGAAGCACCTGACTCCTGGCTTCAGATCGGCGCAGCCATTTGAGGGGTGAACCAATGGCAAAGGAAGACCTTTCTCTCTGTCTCTTTCTCTCTCACTGTCTAACTCTGCCTGTCAAAACAAAACAAAACAAAACAAAACACCTGTAAATGTAAATATCCTCTGTTTTGGTCAGATTTTCTCAACCTTAGTGCTAATTGACCTTCTGGGCCATAGTTCTTATTGCTGTGCACTGTAGGATATTTAGTTGCGTGAGTGGCCTCTAACCATTGGATACCAGTAGACTCCCTCCAGACAATCCAAATTGTCTCCAGACATGGCCAACTGTCCTGTGGAGCATAAAAATCATCTCCATTTAAATATCTACTGATTGAGGTTTTTTGTTGCTGAAAACAACACCCCAAGTTTAGTGGCTTAAAATTAATTTATTCATGATCCTGAAATCTGGATTGGGCTCAGCTGGACATGTCCTCGCTATTCCTGCCAGTGGTCCTCAAATGGTTGTGTTTATTTGGTGGGTCAGGTGTGGCTAACCTCGCCTGGGCCATGGCGATGCCTGGGTTGCCTTTTCCTCTGTGGTGTCTCTGGTCCTATTTCCGCACACTTGCCTCTCAGTAAGGGAGAGGTCGAAATACGAAGGCAGCACACACTCCATGTGGCCTCCTCAGCAGAACAGGTGAGTTTTTCATGGCAATTCTTGGTTTCAAAAGACACAAGAATGAAAACAGATGGGTCTTAAAATGTTTGCTGATTTTCAACTCGTTAATTTGTCTAATTTCTATATAAAGTACAGAACATGATTGGGCCTTTCTGACTTTCTTTTTGACTTGTGGTATCTGGACAAGAGCAGTTCAAGCAGAAATTGTGCAGGGATTTTTCCATTGGCCTCTCCTGGGTCCACAGTGTTTCCAGCTGGATTCCTTAAGCCTCAGGCCTTAACCTCCCCTGAGCCTGCCTTTTTCACCATCATAACTTATCTGCCTTTTCAAATTTCTGTTCCTGCATTGCCATCCTTCAGATGCTGGCTTAGCTCCCAGTTCCTTGGAGCTGTACTTCTTATTATCTTAAATACTCCATTGCCTACCCAGCTCCAGCCCCTCATACAAGCACTACTGAGTCTTCGCTTTCATCAGTGTCTCACAGGTACATTGGGCCAAACAAGACCATGGCCAAATCCAGAGTCAGCGTGGGAGGGGGCCTCACAAGAATGCAAACACTAGGAAATGTGCTTTGTTGAAGGCCATCAGTGTAGCCTATACTATACATTATTCATAATTTATTTCCTTTAGAGAATTTATGGAGTTTATCTGCATTATCATTTGCTTATTGGTTATCAGTTTCCTTTTATTAGGGACAAGAACCCGTACTATAGTGTAGGGGTTTTGCTGTTTTCTTCACCCTCCATGATCTATCAGTGTTTGGCACACAGGCCAATAATAAATATTTGAGCTCTGAATTTTATAAGCTGCGTTTCATTCATCTCCTCTCTCAGGAAGGAATAAAATTCAGAAAATAATGCATTATTTTAGGATATTAATATTGTTTTAAACTAAAATCTATGTACAAAACCAGCTTTCTTGATTCTTATATAAATTCATTATTTAAAATCTTTCTGTACACATCTGTATGTGAATATAATGAAAAGATGCTCCATTTTTTAAAGATTTATTTATTTGAAAGAGAGAGAGAGATTGAGATCTTCCATGTGCTGTTTCAGTCCTCAAATGACTGCAATATCTGGATCTAGACCAGGCCAACACCCCAGAGGTCTGAAACTCCATCCAAGTCTCCCACATGGGTGGTTTTGGCCCAAGAACTTATGCCATCATCTGCTGTCACCTGGGATATGCATTAGCAAGAAGCTGGCTTTGAAGCAGGACAGCTGGGGCTAAAGCTGGCACTCCACTGTGGGATGCCAGCAGGGGAGGCAGCAGCTTAACTTGCTGCACCACACTATTGGCCCCAAGATACTCTATTTCTTTTGTATGCACGCAGCAAACATATATGATGGTGGTGGCAATACTGCCTATATCTTAGATCTGTTATGAGAAAAATCTTCATCCAAAATAAGTTACCAGGTCAACGTCATTCTTTTTTCTTTCCTTTTTAAAAAATTTTATTGAACTTATACACATTTCATATATACAGATTTAGGAACATAGTGATACTTCCTACCCACCCCTCCTTCCTGCCCATGCTCCAACCCTTCTTCCTCCTCCCTCTCCCATTCCCACTTTTAATTTTTACAAAGATCTACTTTCAGTTTATTTAATGATCATAAAATTAACCTTACACTAAGTAAAAGAGTTCAACAAATAGTATGAAGAAAAAAACAACTCTTCCTCAATGGAAGAGACAAGGGCTGTAAACAATCATTGAATATCAAAATGTCTGTTTCAATCCAATACATTACATTTTAGGTACTCTCTTTTAGGTACTCAGATCAGGGAAAACATATGGTATCTGTCTTTTTGGGACTGGCTTATATCACTAAATATAATGGTTTTTAGTTCTATCCATTTTGTTGCAAAAATAGGATTTCATACTTTTTAAAAATAATTATTGTATTTATTTGAAAGTCTAAGTTATGTAGAGAGAAAAGGAGAAGCAGAGAGAGAGAGAGAGAGAGAGAGAGGTCTTCCATTCTGCTGGTTCACTCCCCAAATGACTGCAATGGCCAGAGCTGAGCTGATCCAAAGCCAGGAGCCAGGAGCTTCTTCCATGTCTCCCATGCGGGTGCAGGGGCCCAAGGACTTGGGACATCTTCTTCTGCTTTCCTAGACCATAGCAGAGAGCTGTATCAGAAGAGGAGCCACTGGGACTTGAACTGGTGCCCATGTGGAATACCGGCACTGCAGGCTGGGGCTTTAACCCGCTGTGCTATAGCACTGGTCCTGGATTTCACACTTTTTTAACAGCTGAGTAGTACTCCATAGTGTATATATACCATAATTTCTTTATCTAGTCAACAGCTGATGGACATCTGGATTGATTCCATATCTTAGCTATTGTGAATTGAGCTGCAATGAACATGGGGTTACAGATAACTCTTTCATAGGCTGACTTCTTTTGGTTTGGGTAAATTCCCAGGAGTAGGATGCTTGGATCATATGCTAGATCTATTTTCAGATTTCTGAGGTATCTCCATACTGTTTTCCACAACAGTGGATTAGGGTACCTTTTCCCCCACATCCTCCCCAGCATTTGTTGTTTGTTGATTTCTGTATGAAAACCATTCTAACAGAGGTGAGGTGAAATCTCATTGCAGTTTTGATTTTTATTTCCCTGATGGCTAGTGATCCTGAGCATTTTTTCACATTTATGTTGGCCATTTGAATTTCCTCTCTTGGAACATGCCTGTTCAAGTCCTTTGTCTGTTGCATAACTGGATTGCTTGTTTTGCTGCTGATGAGTTTTGTGAGCTCTTTATAGATTCTGGATGTTAATCATTATCAGTTGTATCGTTAGCAAAAATTTTTCCCATTCTGTTGGTTACCTCTTCACTTAGCTGAGTGTTTCTTTTGCAGTACAGAAGCTTCTCAGCTTGATGTAATCCCATTTGTCAATTTTGGCCTTGATTGTGCCTCTGGGGTCTTTTCTAAGAAGTCTTTGCCTATGCCAATGTCTGACGAATGTCATTCTAACAGAGTGACCATAGGTAACTCATTTCCTTTCTCAGGGGCAGTGTCCTCAACTGTGAAGTGAGAATTGGGCAAAGTGCCCTTTTTTTTTTGACAGGCAGAGTGGACAGTGAGAGAGAGAGACAGAGAGAAAGGTCTTCCTTTGCCGTTGGTTCACCCTCCAATGGCCGCCGCGGCTGGCGTGCTGTAGCCGGCGCACTGCGCTGATCCGATGGCAGGAGCCAGGTACTTATCCTGGTCTCCCATGGGGTGCAGGGCCCAAGGACTTGGGCCATCCTCCACTGCCTTCCCTGGCCACAGCAGAGAGCTAGCCTGGAAGAGGGGCAACCGGGATAGAATCCGGTGCCCCGACCGGGACTAGAACCCAGTGTGCCGGCGCTGCAAGGTGGAGGATTAGCCTAGTGAGCTGCAGCGCTGGCAAAGTGCCCTTTTTTAATGAAAATAATTCTTTGTTTTTTTAAGTATTTGAGGGGAAAGAGAGAGAGATGCCATTTGCTGGTTTACTCCTCACATTCCTGCAACAGTCTGGGCTAAGTCTAGCCTTATGCCAAAATTTGGAACCAGGAACTCAATCCAGGTCTTCCATGTGGGTGGCAGGAACCCACATACTTGAGCCATCACCTGCTTCCTTCCAGGATGTGTATCAGCCAGAACCTGGAGTCAGGAGCATGGGGCAGGTATGAATCTAGGGCTGTCTGACATGGCACATGGATATGTTATCAAGTAAGACAAATGCTCATGCAAGAAATATTCTTTCTAATTCTTGGGTTTAGGTGCCAACAGCAAAGCAGAACCACTTGTATAAAGATTGCTGAATAGGCTTTAAAAGAAGGAAAATACTAAAAATGTATACCTTAAAAAGGTTTTGTGAAAATTTTTCAGATGTCAGATGGGAATCAGAACAGGATATCACTTTTTTTTTAAGAGTAGAAAGTCATGTTTTTGCAGGAGAAAAAAAGAAGTTTAAGGCCTACAGATCTCACAAAATTTAGAGATTTTAAAATAAAATAAATGTTTTCCTTTCTCTGAAAAGACCGGGTCAGAGTTTTAGCTAGATCGGAATTGCTTACATCATAATTTAAAGCAAGCGTCCAGAGAGTTGAACAGGAAACATGCAGCCTTCATAATGAGCCGATGAAGTGTGAGAATGAAGTTTGTAGGATGGAAGGAAGCAAAGAAAGAAAAGACGGTTTTGTAGACCCAGAGCTGTACCCCAGTGGAGAAAGGTCACACTAACATTCTGTAATGTTATTATACTGGGCCAGCAGGGAAAAATTCCTCTAAGACGTTACAGTAGGGTGAAGATGGCAAAGAGTCTATCAACACCCTCCAAACATTAGTCACCTGGAGGAGTCTTTCTACACCCACAACACTCACCAGGTGTAATAGGAACAGGTATGATTTAAAGAGGATCTGTTCAGGCCCTCTAGAAAGAAACACTGTTTGAAAGAATTAAATTCTGGCAGCCTGGGGGAAAACAGAGGGAAGAGTGGGTAATAGGCAAGCAAGGGTTGAAAATGCAAAGCAGGGAGACGCACTGGCAGTGCTGGGCAGAGGTGCACATCTGTGGGGGTACCTGGTCCCGTCCTCTCCCTTAGTCATTCACCGAGCACGTACACTCAGTAAACACTGTGCTAAGCCCTATGGATTTAGGAATGAATAAAGTTCGGTCTTGAATCCCTGAATCTTCAGGCACCCATTCCACCAGCCTTGGAGAAGTGGGCACGATGGGAACCATCCAGGGATGGGGGTGGAGGGGATGACCTGTGAAATAATTGCATCACATTGTGGTAGGAGTGTTAGCAGGTGTGAACGGGGCCATCAGAGCTGAGGCCAGGTCAGGACTGACCGTGGCATGTTTCATAGACAGGTAGCATTTGATATAGTCCTCAGCAGATGGAATAGCAGGTGTGAGGAAGCGTGGGGCCACAGGGATACAGGATCTGGAGAATTGGCGTTTCAAAGTGACAGGAGCAAGGAAGCACATGCAGAGGTTTGAAAAGACCAGGCATGTTTGGGGGTGTGGCTCCTGCTTCTAACCACGAAAAAGAAAGTGCCGTCTTCTTCTAGCTTGTGCTTATCATACATGGAACCTGACTTGAAATTCCAATTCAGCCAGTCATGGAGGGATAAAGAAGAGATGACCAGAGGTACCACTAACATAATTCACTGAGCACATTTGAGATGTGCACCTGAGCCCTTACAGCACTGCCATAGTTGATTCTCACAATGACTCTGTGGCCTAAGTACTGTTATTGTTCCCATGAAAAAAGGAAAACTCCAAGGCACAGAGAGGCTGGGCACCTCATATGAGGTTGCATAAGCTAGTGAATTGTGACCCCTGCTTCTACTCCAGGCAAGCTGATTTAATGGCCTCCACTCATAGCCAATATGCTAGCCTTGGTGGAAGCTCAGTCACCACCAGGAAATTAACATGAATCCTGTGAGCACTGCACTGACCTTGAGAGTTTCTCTCCTCATTTGGAAAGAGTGGCAGCTCCAGTGAGGTGACACACACTGTGTAAGTGACATGGCGACGAACTGCCCAGATCTGCCTGCAAGGAGGGACTTGCTGAGCAGCTCTGAGCACTGCTGGCAGCTGGTCTTTCTGAGGACAGCCTCAGTGGCACAGTCGCCTTGCCCAAGGGCAGGCCACCTGAAGGGTGGACCAGAACCAGTGAGTGATCTAGGGGTGTATGGAAAGGCTCAGACACTTAGGCCCAACGAGTCTGAAGTCCCTTACTGGCTCCAGAAGCTCCCGTGTTGTCACTGGAGGCTGCCGGGTGCACATCATAGCTCAGCTTCTCCCTGTTTCTCATCCTGCTTCTGGCCTCTCCTTCCACGTTGACCCCATGGGCATTCCCCAGTGCACATCCTGCTGTCTGTCTCACAGCCTGCTCCCCTGGGAACCCAGTCTATGACATCAATTCCAGTAACCAAAGTCTGTGTCCCTCTCACCTTGTCTGCCTCTTTCCTAATTTCCTTTCACATCAGTTTCCTTTTATTTCTCATTTTCCAGACAAATATCTAAAAACACAAATTTATAAAATTCACAAAGGTAGGCTCTACAAGGAATTTCCTGTTTGTGTTATTATTGTTAACAGACTTTTTCGAAGAGCAGCTTTGGGTTCACAACAAAATCAGCAGAAGGCTGGGAAATGCAGACTGCTCCTCTGTCAACATCCATTTCCCTTGGTAATAGGTATAGAGTGTGGGAGGTAGGCCTCTGCAAGCAAACTCATTAACAGTCCATATGAATGTAATTGCTGCTTTTCTCTAAATTTATTTATTCATTGGAAAGAGGGAGGCAGGCATGGGAGGAGAAAGAGACAGAGATACATCTGTTCTCTCTAGGGCTGGCCAGATTGCAGCCAGGAGTCTGGAACTCAATCTAGGTCTCCCAAGAAGGCGCAGGTGCCTGGTCACTTCAGCCATCATCGCCTGCTGCCTCCTAGGTTTCGAGCCAGCAGGAAGCTGGGTTGGCAGCAGGGCCCTGACTCGAGCCCAGTGCTCGGATATGGCATGCAGACACTCCAAGGGACGACCTGGCCACTGCCCCAAACACCTGCCCCATAATAACTATTTGCATCATTTGAGTTGTTTGTAGACTTGACTCCATTAGGCTCTTGTGTGGCCTGGGACACAGAGAGCCATGTTGAAAATTGGAATAATTATTAGATAGATTTAATAGATAACATATCCTAACTTCAGGCAAAATGCCTGGAACTTAGTGAGGATCCAGAAATGGGCATCTATTTTATAGCAAGTTGGCACATGACTCAGAGTGCACCGCTTTCCTATGGTTGCTACAACACATTACCGCAAACTTAGTAGCTTAATACAGTAAAAATTTATTCTCATACTTCTGGACGCCAGAAGTCCAAGGAGGGCAGAAGCCCAAGCTAAGCTTTTTCTGCACCAAAGTCAAAGTTCCAGGGACTGAGGTTGTGGCACAGTGAGCTGAGCTGCCTCCTGCAGCACTGACATTCCATATCAAAGTGCTGGTTTGAGTTCTGGCTGCTCTCTTCCCTCCCCTCCCCTCCCCTCCCCTCCCCTCCCCTCCCCTCCCCTCCCCTCCCCTCCCCTCCCCTCCCCTCCCCTCCCCTCCCCTCCTCTCCCTTCCCCTTCCCTCTCCTTCCCTTCCCTTCCCTTCCCTTCCCTTCCCTTCCCTTCCCTTCCCTTCCCTTCCCTTTCCTTCTCTTCCCCTTTCTTTTTTTTTTAATCAAGCTTCTGGGTAGAATCTTTTTTTTTTGTTTCTTCCATCTTCCAATTACTGGTGATTGCTTCTGATTGCTGATTCCTTGACTTGTGGCCACATCACTCCAGTCTCTGCCTCCTTGGTCACACTGGCTCCTCCTAATGTGTATGTGTTAAATCTCCCTCTGCTGTTTTCTCATCAGGGTACATGGAACTGCAGTTGGGGCCCACCTTGATAATCCAGAGCCATCTCCCCAACTCAAGATCCTTAATTTAATCACAACTGCAAAGACCCTGTTGCTATATAAGGTGACAGTTACTGGTTCCAGGGATTAGAATCTGTTATCTTGGAGGAGACCTCACTGTACAGACAGCTCCTGTCCTGTCTGCATAAGGCATGGTCCTAAAAATTTCACCTTTAGACCACTAAAGTGGTTCTCAGTCACTTCTAGCTTGTTTGAAACCATATGCCTTAAAAATATATTTAATTTGAAGGGTGGAGAGAAGGGGATCCAGATCTTCCATCTGCTGGTTCCCTCCCCATATGCCCACAACAGCCTGCGTTGGGTGAAGCCAATCAGGGTCTCCCATGTGGGTGGCAGGGACCCAGGTAATGGAGCCATCACCTGCTGCCTCCCAGGGTATATGGGCACAAAGCTGGATTAGAAGTGGGGGAACCAGGACTCAACCAGGCGCAGGGAATTGGGTCGCCGGCATCACAAACAGCGAATTAACCTGGCAACACGTTAATTACTATAATTACTTCCTTTCCTTTTCCCCTCTCCCAGAAGGAACAGTGGCACCCAAGGGCAGTCGGGTAAGGGCATTGCAAGCCTCAGCGCGAGACCGCGCTGCTGCTCTGGGGGCCTCTTTCCAAGGTTTTAATTAATGGGCGGATGCATTCTAGCACTGATCCCCAAAGGAACATGTCCCAGTCACCCCTGATTCAGGAGATGAGGCGACATCTGGAAATGCAATTTTTTCCCAAGTGCCCTCAGAGGACTGTTAGCATAAGCCAAGAATTGGAAACACTGATCCCTTCGACAAAATCCTGAACCCAAAACCCTCGAAACAGGGAATTCCCCTCCCCGCCAGCTCAGTGTGTCATAGTATCACGAAACTTTTTACTCAAAGGGTGGGGAAAATAAGCAAAATAGAGCAACCCTGCAAACTGAGTTCTATCAGTACAGTACTCACTGGACGAGTTTCCTACGGGAAAACGTCCAACTCCGAATTGAGCTGAGGATGACGACGGCCTGGCTTCGGCAGCCCCGCAGCTGTCACTAGCTGGGGACCTCGTGGGTCTGACAGATCACGCCTGCACCGCGTCATCAGCGGGAGCCTAGGGGGCGGGAGGGGGGGCGGCGGGGCTCCCCCGCAGCGGGTGCGGGCGACGGAGAGGTACCTCGGCATTGGGGTGGGCTGGGGTGTGGCTTTCGGGACCGCCCCTGCAAGCGGCAGCCACTCAGAGCGGCGCGGTGAGGCGCGGGGGGTGGGGAGGGGGAGACGTAGGCATATTTATTCCGGCCTGAGCTCGGGGTGCTGGGGTCGCTTCAAGCCACCAGAGGAGCTGTCCTGAGTTTGAGAGCTGCTGGCTCTTCCTAGAGGGCTAGGAACTCAGCGCCTGCGGCTGGCCAGGTGGGGGCGACCGTGGTGCGGCGATCCGACGCAAAGACAATTGGTGGGAGTGTGGCAGTCCCTTCGGGGGTGATGGGGCGTGGAGTCAGGCTGAGCCCGCAGCCCTGAGACAGCAGGGTTCAGGTCAGCGGCGGGGTCCGACTCATCTACAGGGTGATGGGGACGCAGGATCTAGGTGCAGTCAGACCGAGGACGCGCGCCCTGACCCGGTCGGAGCCTGCAGCCGCAGCCCGGGGCGCTGCTTGGGGCCCCCTGCGCGCCGGCCGTGCGCCCCGGCGCTGTCCCTGCGCGCGGCAGCGAGAGGCGCTGAGCGCCCCGGTCGGCCGCTCGCCCGCAGCCGGGGGACGGCGGGAGGAGCCCCGCGCGGCCACCGCCTCCTGGCCGCGGCAGGCTCCTCCCCTCTCCCCGCCTCCCTCCCCGTGGCCCGCGCGCTCCAGCCCAATCCGCAGCCCTGGGCCCCGCAGAGCCGGGCCGCTTGTCTGGCCGGCGGAGGCTGAGCGCGACCTTCGCGAGCCGCGGCGCCCGCCGACCGGGGACCAGCGCGACTCCCGCGACTCCGCTCTGCCGCGCGCCGCCGCCTCCCCGGTTTTAGCGAGGACGCTCGGGTCCGCGCCACCCCGAAGGGGAGGGAGCGGAGAAAGCCGAGCGGCTGCTCCCGGAGAGAGCGAGCCGAGGCCCCGGCTCGGGAGGCTCGGGGCTGGAGGAGGCGGAGGCGGAGGCGGAGGGAAGTGCGCGTCATCCCGGGAGAAGAGTTTCACCTCCAGGCGGAGGCTGCGGCTGCCAGTTGCTGAAAAGAGCAGCAGCAGCGCGCGCCGGGGCTCGTTGGGCTTCCTGGCCATGGAGAGGAGATCCGGACCCGGGGACGCCCGGAGCCCTGCTCTGTCCCTTCGCATCGCTGCGTAGGCACCTGAGTCAACCGACGCCGAGCGGGGGAGGGGAAGGTAAGGCGCGAGCGGGTCGCCCGCCCCCCGCCCCGCCTCCCCTGCCGCCCCGGGGGCGCTGCGCGGGCGCCAGCGCTGCGCGGGGCTCGCGCACCTTCCCGGCTCCTGGAGGCCGGGCGCTGGGCGGCCGTCGGGCTTTTGGGCTGGAGAGGAATTAGTGCTCCCGGTCTCCCCCTTTGCCGGTCCCTTCTTTGGGTTGGAAGTAACCAGATCCCGCCCCCCTCTCCCCCCGGAGTCAGACCTTTCCCAAAGAAAGGATCCGTGCCAGCCGAGTCTGGGTTTCTCTGCCCCTCTCGCTTTTTTATTTACCGTCATGGGGGAAGGGAACAATGGAGAGCTTTCAAAGTCGGTGCGAACAGCCTTCAACTTTCCGCGGAGGGTTGGGGTGGGGAGCAAGCCCCACAGGAAGCGGCCGTCGGGGCAAGGTTGCTGGAATGTGCATTGTGGAGTCCGCGCTGCAGTGCGCGCGCGCGCGCGCGCCTTTGGGGGTGATCTTTGTCTCCTTCCGACTCCCCAGACTGGGCAGCTTCCCCGCCCCCCACCTCCCTCGCTGTGAAAGGTAAGGTGAGGCTTCCAATTCGCCTGCAGCTTGCTTTCTAGCTGGGGAAGAGCGGCAGCGTCGGACCCCGCTCCCAGCTTTGCCCTGCAGAGTTCAGGGGTCCCGGCAAGGCAGGGGGAGCCTCTCTGGGTAGACCCAAAGCGCCGCAGTGAATGTGAGTTAACTCTACCCTTCGCAATAGAACTAAGGTCCTGACTTCCCCGGGTGCGCTCTGCTGATGGTTGAAGTGTGTCGCCAGACCTCGCCGTGGAGCGGAAACAGCTCACTTAAATTCTCGGTGTAAGGTTAGGAAAACACACTTTGATATATGTCTCCTTTCATCTGCCGTCGGGTTAACGATGGAGTGCCTGATGGTGTCGAGAGAGATGCGCTCCAGAGCCGCTCGCTCACCGCCTGCACTGCCTCTACTGTGACAGCGTGGTGCGACGCTGCACGCTTGCACAGGTTCACGGTGTGCGGATGTAGTTTTGTGAACTCTTTCCAGTGACAAGTGAGAAGAATTGAGAGACAAGGGGGAGGGACAGAGCACGCACTTGAGCTGAGGGAGACCTGAATTCTCCAGACCCGAGAACCTGTTGTGAGAGATTGTCTTAAACACATACACACATAAGTAGTTGGCCTTGTGATTCTTTGCTTGATTGGATGTGACCCTGTAAGGAAGCCTGCTCTTTGCAGAATTGGTCTGGCTGTTGTACTCTGGCTGTGTTCCTTTCATTTTAAGCTTGCATTTCTGGGCCGAGCGATGTGCAGTAGGTGCTTTTGCTGTTTACTGAACTTTGGGGAGCACCTTATGGGGCTTTCTGCTTTATCAGCCTGTGAATGAGAGGTAAGCCCAGACAGATCCGTGTGTGTGTGTGTGTGTGTGTGTGTTTATGTTTGTGTACACACAGGGAGGCAGAAGTCTTACAACATGCTTGTTTGGATTGCCTGTGTCTCCTTCCTAGATCTAGCCTGCAACTTACAGCTTTTCAAAAGTGTCAGACTTTCAGCAAGAAATCAGACTAGGGCAACACGGCAGATTCCAGTAGACCTAATCAAGCCTGCCCTCAAACTGCTCCATAGAAAATGAGAAGACAAGGGGGCAGTGTAGTCTTGTTGGCCATTTCTTCCTTACTTTCTTCCTTTTCTTTCTTCTGCCTTCCTTTCTCTCTCTCTCTTTCTCTAAAATATTTATTTATTTATTTACTGGGAAGGCAGAATTAGAGAGAGAGAGGGAGAGACAGAGAAAGAGGTCTTCTGTTTGCTGGTTCACTCCCCAGATGGCCTTAACTACTGGGACTGGCCAGGCCCAAGAACTCCATCTGGGTCTCCCATGTGAGTGGCAGGGGCCAACTAACTTGGGCCATCTTTTGCTGCTTTCCCAGGTGTATTAGCAGGGAGCCGGATCATATGTGGAGGAACCAGGACTCAAACCGGGATGACAGGCAACAGCTTAACCTGCTGTGCCACAATACTGGCCCTGTGGACCATTTCTGTAGTTGAGACTGAACTACTTACCAGCTTTGTGCCTCTGTGCAAGTTTCTGGAGTTGAGAAAGAGGAATTGCATTTCAAAAAGAGAAAACGTAATAACCACTGTCAGTTTTATTGTTTGAAATTTGAAATACCCCGCCCCCGTGTGTGAATATGTGCATTGTAAAGTGCGCTGCAATATTTATATCACATCATCCATGTACCCACCCACCATCCGTCCAGTGAGCACTTTTTAAAGATTGTATTTATTTATTTCTGAAGTAGAGTTACAGAGAGGTAGAGACAGAGACAGAGAGAGAGAGAGAGAGATCGATCTTCCATCTGCTGGTTCACTCCCCAGATGGCCACAACGGCCAGAGCTGAGCCAGGCCAAAGCCAGGAGTCAGGAGCTTCTTCTGGGTCTCCCATGAGGGTGCAGGGGGCTGAGCACTTGGGCCATCTTCTACTGCTTTCCCAGGCTATAGCAGAGAGCTGGATCGGAAGTGGAGCAGCCGGGTCTGGTGCTGCAGGCAGTGGCTTAGCCTACTGTGCCACAGCACACAGACCCTGGTGAGCACTTATTAATCACCCATTGTGTGCCAGACCCAGCTGGGAGCAATCCTGACAGCTGCGGTGTGGCGTACTCCTGATGGTTGGGAGAAGGAGTTGGATGGGGTAGTTGTGTGGTGGTTTCCAGCTGTAACAGCGAGATACAATCTCTGCTTCTGAAGAGATAAGCTGGCACAGGAGATGAGGAAATGAACAATTAGGCCCAGGAAGCATGTTTGGAAGGATCGTTGTGTATAAGATACTTTAAGAAGTCCTAGGAAGAACATCATGGTGGTGGGCTTAAGGTAAGGGAACAGTTTTGTGAAAAATAAAATTTACTAAATCAGACACAATGGTGGGGACTGAAAGCTGGATTTTGAAATGTGAAGGTTGGAAGGCTTGAAGTCAGGCTTGGGTTTATAACAAAGGCCCTTATGATTGCTAACCATTTGCTGTAGAGAAAATCCTCTAGTCTTGCTCACGTCGTTACTTCATCCGTAAAATGAGTTTCAAACTGCTTTGTGGAATATTTTGAGGATGAAATTTGAGATGTGTATGTTAAATACTACGTAAGCTAGCTGTTTGGTATCAAAAGGAACTTTTAAAAATATGTGGGTTTTTTTTTTTTTTTGAAAACTCTAAATAGAGATAAATCACAGCTTGATCCAACTGGTCTCAACCACAGATTTCCATTTGATTGGCTCTTTTCCAGAATGTTCGGAACCCCAGTTTCAGAATGCAGTTAGCTATTGTCATGTGATATGCTTCCATGGTCCAGGCTTGTCCCATCACAGCCACAGGGAACCTCTGTTTCATTTGCATTGTGAGCATTAGTTAGAGGGATGGGATGTCTGGCAACAGAGCATCAGTTAAGAGGGGCTTGTCTGGGTTTGTATTGTGATAACCGTACTCTCCCACCCTCCCCACCCAGCTGGCCTCTCTACTTTCCTCTGCCCTAAAAGATGACTGTGGAAAAGAAAAAAAAGCCACACACATCTGCATTTTTGAGACCATGAAAATCACTCTTACTAGGTTTCTGCATTTGTAAAAGGGTGTAATTTTCGACTAGACTGCTATTAAAGGCTGTGCTCACAATAGCAGCAGCTGCTAGGTGAAACTTGAATCTGTAAGCAATACTTGATTGAGTTCTCTACTTGAAATGGACTTAAGCTCCTCTGACATTTTAATAAATTGCCTTTGATAGAAATCCAAACTCAGATATTTAAAACCATCCAGTTAAAAGTGACTTTTTTTTTTTTAGGAGAAGGGTTGATATGAACATCAATCAGTTTTCTGGACCATACTGCATGCGAGGATGTTTCAGAAAGTTTATGGAAAAATAGAATTAAAAGATAAATTTACTGGCCGGCGCCGCGGCTCACTAGGCTAATCCTCCGCCTAGCGGCGCCGGCACACCGGGTTCTAGTCCCGGTCGGGGCGCCGGATTCTGTCCCGGTTGCCCCTCTTCCAGGCCAGCCCTCTGCTGTGGCCCGGGAGTGCAGTGGAGGATGGCCCAGGTGCTTGGGCCCTGCACCCCATGGGAGACCAGGAAAAGCACCTGGCTCCTGGCTCCTGCCATCGGATCAGCGCGGTGCGCCGGCCGCAGCGCGCCGGCCGCGGCGGCCATTGGAGGGTGAACCAACGGCAAAAAGGAAGACCTTTCTCTCTGTCTCTCTCTCTCACTGTCCACTCTGCCTGTCAAAAAAAAAAAAAAAAAAAGATAAATTTACTTTGGTGCAACAATTTTTTTGAAATCTTTACATAGTTTTTTTAAAATAATATGCATTTTTCGTGAGCCCCTTGGTATGCTGAATCTTAGCATGTGGTTCTGAGGGATTTTAAGGATTTTGCTTGCTTGCCTACTTTTATTTTCATTTACTTGAAAGGCGGAGCAACAGACACACACACACACACACACACACACAGATATGCAGACCTTCCATTAGCTGGTTCACTCTTCAAACGTCTATGAGAACCAGGGCTGGGCCAGGCTGAAGTCAGGAACCCAGGACTCCATTTTGGTCTCCCACTTGGTGGCAGGGGCTCACACACTTGAGCCGTCATCTCCTGCCTCCCAGGATGTATCGGCAGGAAGCTAGATCAGAGGTGGAATAGTTGGGACTGCAACCTTCTCTCTGATATGGGACATCTCAAGCAGCATCTTACCCCTGTGCCTTGATGCCCACCCCCAAAGGTTCTTATTCAAATAAGGCAGTGAGACCCAAAGACGGTAACAAATTAGGTAAGGTCACATAGGCAATTGATGGCCCAGCAGGGACAAGGATGATTTTGTTTCTAGACACTATCTCTCTCCCCCATAATTGTCATTTATTCCTGTTTGGCTCTGTTAGCAATTTAATTATCTTAATGTTTTTGTGGTCAAGAAATTTGCATTTGGGCTTAGAAATCCATGGCACCGAACTATCTTCTTTTAATTTCTTAGTACTTTCACATGATACTGTACATGTAGTGGAGTGATGTTACTTGTAATAAATTTTTGTCAAATAGGGAAGTGTAAAGCTTATGTTAGTTTTACTTGCATTTTCTATAAACAGGATGCAAATTTAAAATACTGTAGATGTGTGCATTTTTTTTTCAGAAAAGCAAGTTCCTGGAAATATTATTCACATTTCTGTGGGAGTCCTAAGAACATACTAGAAATCTGTTTGCATGTTCTTTCATTTTCCCGGTATGTGCTTTGAGAAGACTGTAATATTGGTTGACCTGAATTGTATTTGGCAAGTACTTTATTACATTTCAAGGCACTGTACTGGTGTCTGTGAGCAGTACAAAGAAAAGCAAGGCTTATGGGCTGTATTAAGATGTCTCTTTAAAAAAAAGTGACAGACTGGGAAGCTGCGTATACCTTAAAACACAAAATTGCTACCTCTCAATAAGTCAGTCTTTGAGACAAATCAGCTTTGACATTGTTATCATTGGACTGACTTTATAACCAGATTTATAAAGTGACAATTCTGTTACTTAGTGATGAGTGCTAAACTTTCCACATTGTTGTATCAGGGCTGCTCCCTAGGACTCTGAGCTTGCCTTTGGCAGTAGATGAGAAGTTTACACAATGAAAAGTTTGCCTAGGAGAGATTGTGCCCTTCTTTCTCTATTGTGTTTCTAAAATATGGCTTTAACACTGCATGGCGGGACAATTAAGACGTTGCCTAGCAGAGTTGCAATTTAAGACCATCTGTGTGTTGTGTCCCCAGAAGAGAATTGTCCTGGTTGATAAAAATGTCTTACAACATAGGGAAAGCCACCATGAACCAGATGTCCTGGGCAGATCTCATTACTTAGTTGCCCTTAAAAGCAAAATCGTGACTGATTGGGGGTTTTTAGTTAGTTATTGGTGTGCACTTTGGAGACAGTATGCCTTATGTAGTCATAATGGCCTTTGCAAGTTGTGACTCACTTCTCTGAAGAATGAATAGTTTGCACATACAATGAAATTGGAAAGTTAATGATTAACATTTTAGAGATTGGAAAGATTGAGTTGAGTACATGGACAGATGTCTGATTCCTGTTTCAGGGGGAATGACAAAAATGAGTCATTTTTTTTTTTTAAGTTATGGTTAAAAAAAAACACACACCACCCAACATAACATTGTTTTCAGTACTGGTGTAACATCAGCTTTATTTGATGTTTTAAGAAATACCATACTTCATCTATAAGAAAGATATGGCTTTAGTTGCTCAAAAAGTACCTACGGTTTAAACCACTCATCTTCTGGCATATTTAAATATAAACACAGTGCTACTAATGTTGATTTGCTAACAGTTTGGAAGAAAATAAGATGTGCATGAAGGTACAGCTCCCAAGACCAAGAGGCATTAATAATCGTTTCATCACGGTTATGACATCTTTTGATTAATGATAATTGCTGCCTTCCCTGGTGCCTGTGCTGATTTAAGTGCTGTCTGCCTGCACCCTCCGGCCACCCTTCCCATTGTAGCTGGCGGATACCTTTCCCCAGCTCTCTGGTTACCGTGCACTGTCGAAGCTTGGCTTTAACCATCAAATATCCTATCACTTCTTGTTTCCTTGACCTCATCACATGGGCCCTGCTTGTCTGTCCTGCTGGCTGTGTTCAATCCCAGCTGAGTCTTGAAGAGTCCAGCCACTGCTCCGGGGCGGCTGGAGAATTGCTTGTTCATTGGAGTCCCTGCCCCTGAACTCTTGATGAGAATTAAGGAAGTTTCTGAGGTGTCATAGGGCCCCTTTGAGCTAGGTTTCACATGCCTTAGGCAGAGGGGAACTGGGGACTATGACTGTTTCATGACTGTTTCATGTTTTGACCTGAACCTCACTCTCAGGTGACTGCCTGCTAACCTGTCAAAGAACACAAAAGACTTCCTGTGTCTGTTGTTCTCTCCACGGTGCTGATCCTCGCTGGACAGAGTGCTGTCTGTCCTGTTGTGGCAGAGTTCAGTGCTGGGTTTTTGTTCACACACATGCACACACACAAAATGAGGAAACTTAGTAATGATCTGATGGGACACATTCAGGTGAGTAAATGCACCAACTCTCCTCCATTCACAGGGATTCAGTGACCACCTCAGATCCATCAGCTCAGTTTCTTGGTCCCTATATGCATTGCAATTAGTTGTGTATTCAGGTCACCTCCCTATCTCCCTGGTCCTGTACTTAGGGCTCTCTGGAGGTAGGGACTGTGTGTGTGTGTGTGTGTGTGTGTTGTTATTTTGAATCACTGGATCCCCACTATCTAGCAAAGTCCTTGTCTTATCAGAGATGCTCAAAGCTGAACTGGTAACTGGATCCTTGTTTGGCAGGACTATTCTCACTGGTTAATTTTGCATTAAAAATAGGCTGTGAGTTATAGCTAAGAGAAATAGTACACTTGGGCTCTGATTCTGGCTCTGCTATTTACAGAAGCTTTACTTTGATGCTGGACTGAGTATCCCAGGACCCTTTCCGCCTGATCATTTCTTATACATTACCCAGAATCTTTCTTGGTTCGAAAGGCAATTCAAAAAAGACTCTTTGCCATGTTTCCTGTTGTCATTGCATATTGATAATCAGTATATCGCTAGATCATGAGCTTTTGGCAATTCTGTGCTTGTTTACCCAACATAGTGCTGTTGTCTTTTCTTTTTCCCACCTTCTGGCATTCTACAACTTAACTTCCTGAGCCCTTTCAAGTGTATTCAAGCTTTGTCCCTGGGGCTGTGGAGAAATTGCCGCCCAGAGGCAGCCCTGCATCTCTGCTGTAACCTTCATTAAATCAGCCCCTCTCAGGTCAGGCTTCCCCTTTGGTTCTTTTCTCTGTAAGGTCAGCTGCACGGCTGATGACAGGCCTGCACCCTGCATTGTGTGCCTCTGCACAGCCATCCGTCACTCGCAGGTTGGAGGCCCCTCTTGTGTCGTCCCAGCTGCTGGGAAACAAGGGTGTAGGGGAGTGGGGTAGACGAAGGAGCATTGTGAGGGAGGGGAGAAGAGAGAACAGCTTTTCAACAGCAAGATTCAGAGAGAAGGGCACGGGAGGAATCATAGTAGAGGGAAAGGAAACAGGAGCAGAGAAGGACCCACAGATAAAATGACCTCCTTGTCTAGATTGGACAACAGCCTTCCCGCAGTTTACCTTCTAGTTCTGTCTAAGATAAAATTACAGTGGATTTGCAGATGGAATTCATGATTCCTGAATGGAGGCAGCCTGCATTCTACAGAACAGAGTGACAGCTCCCAGCGGGCAGTAGCATAACAATGAGCAGTCTAAGGCAGGAACCAGAACTGGACCAAGGGGGGGGGGGGAGGGGGAGGAGGCTGACTGTTTAACATGGGGTTAATTAACATGAGGTTAATTCAGGGTTAGAAGCAGAGGGGACTTCTTAGTTCACTGACTCAAGTGGACTGGAATCATTTGTTTTCAGGAAAAAAAATTGGTGTGTTTGGGGATCTAGCTGCTTCCTTAAAGTTTTGCTTTGATTATGTGGCAGGTAGCATGAGTGGCTCCACTTTGGCTTGGTTTGGTCCGTGGCAGCTCAGTAGAAGAGACTCAGACCACAGCAGTGGCCGTCTGTGATTGTGTTGAGCTCCTCTGTACTTCTACCCAGAGGCCTATGCACCTTGCTCTTATTTTATTTATTTATTTCTAATTTTAAAAATTTATATAAAGGAAACAAATTTCATATATTTGATATATACAGTTTTAAGAACATAATGATATTTCCCACCCTTTCTTCCTTCCCTCCTCTCTAGTTTCTTAATTTTCTTTTAATTTTTGCAATGCCATTCTTTTTTTTTTTTTTTTTTTTAATTTTTACTTTTGGTTGGGCAAGGGGTGTCAGATATTCTTCATTGCTACCCTTTTTCTCCCCTTGGTCTGTACATTTGTGTTTTTCCTCATTATGCTTCTTTTGTTAGTCATGGTCATTTCAGCCATCTTTTCTTTTTTTTAAAGATGTATTTTTTTATTTAAAAGGCAGAATGACAGAGAGAGGGACACAACTAGCACTCACTAGTTCACTCTCAAAGTACCCACAATAGCCATGTCAGGGCTAGGCTGAAGTCAGGAGTTACAAACACCAGCCTTGTCTTTCACATGAGTGAGAAGGACCCACATACTTGGGCCCTCATCTGCTGCCTTCCCAGGTACATTAGCAGGAAGCTGGATTGGAAGTGGAGTAGCTGGGACCAGAACTCGCCATGTGATATAGGATGTGGGCATCGCAGGCAGTGGCTTGTCTCACTGTTCCACCACACCTCCCCCTATCTTGACTTTAGGGTCAGACATTGGTTATAATGGACATGTTTACCAGAGCTGAAGAAAGATGGGGTTAGTTAGTGTATTTGATATCAGAAAAGTTAGCCATGTGCCTCATGTTCCTAGTACAAGTGACAATATAAGATTGAATTAAAAATGTTTCTTGAAAGTCACTTATTTAAGTTTAAAATTGAAATGTATTTACTTGGTTTATTTGTTTTCAAATAAATTTTATCTTTCTAGGACTATACATTTGAAATGTGCTTTATAATTTCTCTTTTTGAGGTAGAAAATAGTGTGAAGAGTACATGGTCTTATGCTAGAAGTCTAGGGTATGTTGAAGTTTTTATAGAACAATGGTCTAACTTTTAGGAATACCATTCTTAAAATGCCTACACTGGTTAAGTGGAGAAAGCAAGTAGGGGGATTTAATGAAAGCTCCCCAGTCTTCTTTCACATCACAGGGGGATGCTGTGGTTTGGATATTTTATTTTGGGTGTCCCCAAAAGGTCCATGTGGTAAGATGTGGTCGCTGGGGTTGCGCTGTTTTGAGGTGGCGAAACCATTAGTAAGTTGAACCTAACGGGAGGGTCTTAGGTCAGTGAGTGCGTGCGTTTGGAAGATAGTTCTCGTCTGACCTTTTGGGTTCTTGCAAGAGAGTCGACATAAAAGCTGTCTGTGCCTCCGGAGTTCCCCACGTGGTCTTTTGGTTACATGCACTCTGCCACCCTCATCAGAGGCCAAATCAGTGGGGCTGCCTGAGCTTTAACTTGAACCCCGAAACTGTAAGCTAAGAAAACCTTTTCACTCTATTAATTCTCTAAAGGTTGGTTTTTCTCTTTGTTTGGCAGTACCAAAAAGCTGACTGACGCAGGGGAGTTTTATAATGACGGATTAGGGCATTCTTGTTCTACCTCTAAATGTTGGCCTAGGTTCATTCAACTTCATAAAAGTGAACCAGGATCAATGTAATACATCAACCGCAAAGTTTCTTACTCCTTGGTGGCGTGCAAGAGACAGAGGTGATTGTGACTCATACTGATTGTGAGAGTTGAGGGAGAAAGACCTACCGAGAAGTGCTAGGTAGCAGAGCCTGTGCCTTATGCAAACAGTGTGAAGTGAAGGCATCACCCTGTGTGAAGTGTGAGGGTGTTCCGTTCTCTGAGGGTATGCTTACACCAAGTCAGGCTGATCTCTGCATGACAGTGGACTTAGCTCTTCCAAAGATCTGCTTTCTTCTAAATAACTATATGTGGAAACTTAGTATTTATGCAGAATTCTTTGCAATGGTTGTTTATCCTGTGTGCTCTGGGAATAGAATATATAATACATTCCTCTAAACTACATATAAAAAGATCCCCTTCCATGAAACTCTTTGCTTCTACCTTTGTTTTTGAAATCTTTATAATATGTGTTTAAGTATATAGTCTTTGTAAGAATATTGATCACACAAATATTTATTTGACCATTTGGGAAACAAAAGGCCAAAAAGTCAACTTTGCTAAATTGATTTCTTATTGAATGATGTTGTGTGGTCAGGGCTTTTTAGCTCAACTTTTTATTATAAAACATAATCTGAATCTAAAGTAGAACTAAATAAAACACCCTACCTCCTGCTTCCACCCAACAAAACACTCGTCACCCCTGCCAAAACTAAAACCCCCAATCCTGAAAATCACCTTGATCTTGTTCTTCGTAGTGTCTCCTAAAAAAATAGGACGTTGGGAATATGGAGCCATTAGTTGAACATTCAAGGGGAGCAGGCGTTTTGGCCTTATGGTTATAATGCCAGTTGGGATGTCCTCATTCCATATCAGGGTGCCTGGGTTTGAGTTCTGGCTCTGTTCCTGATTCCAGCTTTTTTTGGTGCACAGTCTGGCAGGCAGCTTGTGATAGCTCAGGTGGCTGTGTCCCTGCTGCCCATGTGGGAGACCAGGCATGAGTTCCTGGCTCCCAGGTTTGGCCTGGCTCTACCTAGCCTTTGCAGCCTTTTGGGCTGTGAGCCGTCTTTCTGGCTCTCCAGTAAATTGGTGGTGGTAGTGGGAATGTGGAAAAACATTTCAAGGCAGTTAGGAGCTGGTTAAAGATTTATTAGGCTGAGATACTAATAATTACAGTAAAACCTGTTATTTGTTTTCATGATAATTTATACACACTCTTTTTTCTGTATATTTTGTTTTATGTTGTGCTGCATGTTTTTACTTGTTGGACATACTAGTCAATATGTTATATGATTCTTCCAAGATCTTAATGAGAGGAAAAGTTTTCTTAACCAGATTTTTGCCAGTTGAAGCAAAACTGCTGGAAAACAAAGACTATCATCTGTACAGTTGACCCTTACATTGGATATTGTTTCAAAAGTTAGGTTCTTGATCCAGTAGAAAATAAATAAATAGACTTGATTAGCTGATACCAGCTTTCTTGACTAATCCTGTGAGTCTGGATTTTCCATTCAAAAAATAAATTCTCGTAAAAAGTATAGTCTGGGTTTGAAAGAGCTTCAATGAGTCAAAGGATTGCATTTTTATTGGCTGTTCAGTGCATGTGTGTTGATCCAGGCTGTGGTATCCCTTAGGCAATGGGTTGGAAGGGTTGGGTGACTTGAGGAAATGATGCCGTGGCCCTGGAGTAGTATCCTCAGCCACTGTGTAAGTGGTAGGCATTTGAGAGAGTGAACTTACCTTCCATATTAGTATCTCAACAGTAGAAAGAAGTTCAGGACCCAGTCCCTTGCCCTTTTATTCGTAAAGAGCCCTTGCTAGTATTGAGTTACTGCTGCTTTCTGAATAAAGACTTTGCATAAGATCACATCATTTCTTGGCTGTCAGCATTCAGGATGGAGTGGAATGTTTTTGTTTTTCCTGCGTGTCCACTACATTTTATAGTATGTGGTGAAAACTGGGTAGTTTGCTGCTCTTTATTTAACTTTAGAATTCCTACCTGCAGTTATTAATAATGCCTGTTAGTCCCCATTAGATTTCATATACGGATTAAACTTTGTAAAAATTAATGCATTGGCTTTTTTTGCTTGAAATAGTATTCTTAGTCTCTCCCAAATCAGAGAAAGTGATATAGAGGAATTAGTCAATTTCCCAGAGCCACAAGCATGTTGGAGAAGGAATACATCAGAAATCTCAATGTGTGTGTGAGAGAAAGAGAAAAAAAAAATCTGTGCTTCAACAGATTCATTGGGGATATACTTACACAAAACGAAGCATGGCTAAATGAAAGGGGACCTAATTTTTTAAAATATTTATTTATTTTGAAACTCAGAGTTACACAGAGAGAGGAGAGGCAGAGAGAGAGAGAGAGAGAGAGAGAGAGAGAGAGGTCTTCCATCATCTGGTTCACTCCCCAATTGGCCAAGATGGCCGGAGCTGTGCCGATTTGAATCCAGGAGCAAGGAGCTTCCTCCATGTCTTCCCCTGTGGGTGCAGGGGCCCAATCAGTTGGGCCATCTTCCACTGCTTTCCCAGGCCATAGCAGAGAGCTGGATTGGAAGTGCAGCAGCCGGGACTTGAACCGGTGCCCATATGGGATGCTGACACTGCAGATGGTGGCTTTACCCACTATGCCAAAGCACTGGCCCAGGGGAACCTAATTTTTTTCAATCATTTGTTTTCTCCCCAGTAGCTATATACACACTCACACTCCTAGCATTTATGCTGAATTTCTTTATAAGAATTTGTGACTAAGTTCAGAAGTCAGTTATTGAGTACTTACTGTGTGCAAGGTTCTCTGAGATCAAGATAAATAATATATCACCCTTAGTCTCAGGGCCAATCCGCCTATCCCAGAAGTCTTTGATGTTCCTGAGTCATCTTCCTTAGTTTTCAGGTTCTCTGTGAAGGTTAACTCACTAAGTTAGAGGAGTGACTGACACAGGGCAAGGGATTCCATTGCCCCTATAGTTAACATAGTTCAGGTCTGAGTGCTAGCCTCGATTCTGAGAGCTTTGCAGGAATTCGTAGGCCCAGAGGAAACAAAGAAATATCCCATCTAACATTAGACCCCAGCAGATTGGAGCCCACCTTTATCATTCCAAAGGGCACACATTGGCCCCTGTTACTGACCAAAGGAAGGGCACTCCAACCAGAGGCCCACACACGAGCTAATAACACATTGCTCATCACCAACTTTTTTTTTTAAGATTTTTTTTTTTATTTGAAAGGCAGAGTTATAAAGAGACAGGGAGAGAGAGAGAGATATCTTCCATCCACTAGTTCACTCGCAAATAGTCTCAACAGCCCAGGGCTGGGCTAGATAGAAGCTAAGTGTCAGGAGCTTCTTCCAGGTCTCCCACATGAGTGCAGAGCCCCAAGCACTTGGGCCATATTCCACTGCCTTCGCAGGTGCATTAGCAGGGAGCTGGATCAGAAGTGGAGTAGCTAAACTGGGGCCCATGTGGGATGCTGGCACTGCAGGCAGCAGCTTTGCCCACTGTGCCATAGCACCAGCCCCTCATCACCAACTTCAAACTTGAACATTCACTGCCTTTAGTCTCTAAGGGAGTCCAGGAATTGAGTGTCAGCTGCCTGGCTCCTTGCTCTGTGCTCCTTTTCCTCCATCCTAGTGTCAGTGGTTGGCTTGCTGTGTGTTGGGCATGTGGACCCAGTTGGGGTGAAGTTTGATAACAGTCTGAAGAGGCTGATAGTCTATTGCAAGAGATGGACAAATGCATGAATTAATTGACACATGAGACCAAAAGATGATCCTCTATGAGTTTTAAACAGTATAAGGAAGAACACACAGAATGGGACCTTCCCGGAATTCCGAGAAGATATTACAGATGATGAGATAGTGCAGTGGCTGAAAATTTTAAATGAAAAATTTTCAAGTTTTAAAAAATCCTGCCCCCTTTTATAGGTTAAAAAAGGATCGCCTTTAATATAAGAAGTTTCAGAATAATTGCTTTCTGTAATTACTTACTATGGTTTATTACCAGATAAATTAATTGAATGCTGTGCAGATCCCTTCCACCTTGAGCTACTATTTGAGGTAATATATTTATTTTTCTTCCAAGAGAATAATTTAATTTCAAGTACAGTGATTTTTAAAAGGTATATTTTAGACAAAATACTAGGTACTTTTTTTGAAAGTTTTTTTCCCAGAATTTTTAGTTTGTCTTTTAAATTAATACAGTGTTCTCATAGTCTTAGTAATTTCTTTAATTGTCTACTTTAAACATTCACCTAAATTACCTGTGCAAATTTATAATTGCTGGCTTGATTATAACCAAGCCTTTTGGCTTACAACTTGCTACGATCCACGAAATAGATACTTGCAGAATAATTATCTTGAGGAACATCTAAATATAAAAAAAATGCTTCAAAACTTTATGGCGTGCATTTCCAATTTCAGTATGAGTGAGTTGTATTATTTGCCCAACCTGTATTATCTGTTTTGCTTGAGGGGCTATCTCAGGCTGTAGTAGCCCTGAAAATGTATCATGAAATACTGATGTGCTCCTTCTTTGTAATGTGCCTCTCATCAGAAATATAATCCTTTAAGAATGCCATGTAATGCAAACAGTGTATTTAAAGTGAAATATTAGTCTGTAGTAAAATTATTGAAATGATGGCTAATGCTTGCCTTGAAGCATTGAAAGCAAGAGGAAATTCTCCCAGTCTTCCCTCTATTAGGTCCCTCCTTTATTTACAGGACTCTGAAATCCAACAGATGCTGCAAGTATCAACAGCCTTGTGGATTAAATAACCGTGTTGAGATAGCCTGCAAATCTGACCATATTTCCTTGGCTAATTTCACTCTGCCTTCTATTTCAAACAAATGCTTTAAAATTGAATTTAGGAATTACATTTCTTGAGGACACTGGAAATCTTTTGTCCCCTGTAGTTCTGAACATAAGCCTTTAAAGACAGCAAGATCTCAGAATTGGCTATTGAATGAGTGAAATACCACTTTCCCGGATGAAAAATTTACATCTGTAAGTAGCAATCAATGCATTTTAAAGTAATTTATTCAAAATACTACACCTAAAATAAATCTATAAATATGATGAACTTCTAAAGCAATGTATTTCTATCTCTCATTGTTAAAAATCTTAGTTGAGAGAAATCTACTTAAAATATGATTAGTGTTTTATTCTAAGATGTGTTTCAATAACATGTCATTTCTAAGGCAAAGAATGATTATAGTTTCTGCTTATGCATTTGCATGTTTTCCATAAAATAGGTCTCCAGGAGCCTCTCTCTTTTTCTCCCTAAATTGCTTTACAGAGGGTTATATAGATAAAAAAAGACCCATGATGATTTTTCATGTATTGTTTATTTTAGTTTGTGTGGCAGGTGCAATCTGTATTTTCATGTAAAGTTACCATTTTGTGAATGGGAAGACAATTATTCCCAGTGGGCTGGTGTCTTCGTTTAGCCAGTCTCACCACTTTTCATTTCTTTGTGGATACATCTGGTGACCCATTATCTCCTGCAAAATGGCCCTCCAGCCGCTTGAGAAATAACAGCCTTTCTGGCCCTGAAACAAGGAAGTGTCAGCTGATTGCAGCCTGAGAAATGGAAGACTCCCCCTCTAGAGACTCCCCTCCTGATGAGCCTGGCTCTCAAGAATGTCCACTTTCCTGCTTTCTTTGTTATTAGGGGTCCGGCCAGGTGTCTCTGTTGTACTCTGTCATTGGTTGCAGCAGCATGTATCTAGCCATTATTTTGATTGGAAGCTTAGCACATGCAGCAATGTCCTCAATAGCATCTTTTCTCTTTGTCTTGGAGTTTAAGCTCCATCTAAATAATTTATTCAAAAGTCAAACCCCACAAACCAAATATTTTTGACTGAAACATGGACTCTGAGAACATTTTTTCTTCCTTAAAAAAAGTTTTATTATTTGAAAGGCAGAGTTAGAGGGAGGGAGGGAGAGAGAGAGAGAGAGAATATCTTTCATTTGCTTCGATCTTAACTCCCCAAATGGCTTCCATTCTGGGAGCTTCTTCCAGGTGGCGGCTTAAGCTACTACACCACAACACTGGCCCTTCTGAGCAGGTTCTTTACTCCATGTAGAATCAGCATCAATTCCTGAGCCCTTTCTATTTACTTCAATTTCCAGGTCGTTAGGGTCCTGGGGAGGCTTGTTTGTGGCTTCTCTGATGACCGTTTTGTGCTGAAGTTGTTGATAGCTGGGAATAATTTGGAGGTGCTGTCAGGACTGACTTGAGTTGATTTTTCTGGTGGAAGATGAGGGTGTATTGAATAAAGTCAGGTGACTCTGGTCTAAGTTGGTAAGGAAGGGAGAGGGTGGGAGAGGTTGACTGTCACATTTCCAAAGCCAAGGAGCACAATTGTTTTTGTCCACAGTCATTGTTGCTATGAGAACATGATGTGGTAGCGCTTGGTGGCTCCTGCCTCCTCCTTTGAAAATCAACATAGGAAGGTTCCATTCAAAACTTCTTTCATTCAAAAACTTATAAGGATCTACCATAAAGAAGATAAAAGATGAAAAGACTTCCGTGTGTGTGTGTGTGTGTGTGTGTGAGTGAGCTTCTTTTGGATAAGGCTCGTGTATAGTCTGGTGAACTCCTGAGTGAAGGATTCCTGAGAAGATTAGTCTGCCTTTGAGGCTCAGCACACTTGTAATTGCACACTTGCAAAACGCACCCTTTGAAGTTGTTGCCCTGCAGTTGTTTGGAAAGGCGCTGGCTGTTAAGAGCTTTAACTTGACTTTGTATAGTCCAAAGCACCTGGGTTTTGAGCCCTGGTTCTTTACACTAGTTTTGTGACCCCTTTGGGGAGTTAACCTTGCTCCTCAGTTTTTCTCATGTATAAAATGGGGATGATGGTCCCTACTCATAGATTTGTTGTATTAAATAGATTAAATGAGTTAGTGGCATGTAGTTCTTATAGCTAATTTTTGAAATAGTTCTTATTGTGTTGTTGGAATGTCAGATGAACTTTGAGGATTTAAAGAGAGAAAGACTTTAGACTTTCTCATTGAATGACTATATAAAGTCTATAGTTAAGTGGTAATGCCAGTGGGAGTACTTAACATTTCTTAGCCTGGGGATAAATATAGTGGAGAAATTGAACATGCAAACATGAATGCCCATCTATTTGAACTTTTTAAGACTGCACTTTGATCCTCCTCTACACAGACTTTTAATTTGAGATTGAAGAACTTAGAATTATGATACCAGGATACTTCAAAAAGTTCACAGAAAATTGGAATTAAAAGTTTTTTGGGTACAAAAAATTTTTGAAGCCCACACCTAGTTTTTTTCATAGTATACATTTTTCATGAACATTTTGAAGATCCTTTTTACTCAAAATGTGACCACCTGCTTCGGTGTCCAAGTATGTTTTTAAAAAATGTAAAATCTGGGTTCTTTTGGCATTCTCTGAGCCTGAATCCCAGGGGCAAAGAGCCCAGGAATTTACATTTTTAACAAGCTCCCCTAGTGATTGTAACACACAATTTGCAGAAAGTTGGCTTAGAAGAGTGGCTCTCAACCCAGATGCTCATTAGAATCCTTTGGGGGAGAATTTAAAAGATGCTGATGTTTGGATTCTAAGCTTAGTGCTCCCGATTTTATTGTTTTGCAGTGTGGCACTGGGCATTAATGTATTAGAGGTGATTATAGTGTGCAGCCGTGGTGAGAGGCGGTGGCATCAGAAGACAATTAGTGATGGAGATTGTTGACATCGTTTATATCAGAAATGGAAGGCTGAGTTGATGATTCATTCTTTCAAAAACTAATTGCAGTAGTTGCCAGGGGCTAGCGCAAGCAGATGGGGAATTGTTGGGTATAGGGTTTTTGTCTGGGATGATGAAAAATTTCTGGAAATGGTTACTGGTGATGGTTGTGCAACTTTGTGCATATATGTTCTGTGCCATTGAACTACAATGCAAATGGTGAATTTTGCATTATGGATATTTTAACCATAATTTAAAAATACTGAAAAAAGCCATTACAGTGTATACATTCTGAATCTTAATGTCTTTCTTTTCAGAGTGACAGGGTATCATGAATGCCGCTGGTTCCAGGGGCCACTCCCCTGCATTCCTACAGCCTCAGAATGGAAACAGCCATCGCTCACCTGGTTATGTTCCAGGGAAGGTTGTCCCCCTGCGTCCCCCGCCTCCTCCAAAGAGCCAAGCTTCGGCCAAATTTACCTCCGTCAGACAAGAAGCCCAGGCTACCTTCGCATTCTCACCGGAAGAACAGCAAAACCAGAGAGAAAGCCGAAAGCACAAGAGACACAAAAATACTTTCATTTGCTTTGCTGTTACTAGTTTCTCATTTTTTGTTGCACTTGCAGTCATTTTAGGAATATCCTCAAAATATGCTCCAGATGGTAAGTGTATGTGCTTGTGTGGATGTGTACGTACATAGAATACATTTTTGGAGAAGAGAAAGGGAGGAAATAGGGCAACCTTTTGGGAAAATTTGCTGTATTAAGTTGGCTCTAGCTAACTATTACATAATTAGTATGAGGTGTAACTTCTTGTGAATAAAAGCAATTCCTGGAATTCATGGGAAACTATAAAATTTAAGGATTGTTCTTCTTTTCCACTTAACATTCTGTCCCTACACTCTTGGATTATATCTTTTACAAAAGCTTTTTAAAAACAATTTTTATTTATTTTCATTTATTTGAAAAGTAGACAGATGGACTTAGACAGGGAGAGTTCTTCCATTTGCTGGCTCCCTCCTCCAAATGCTTGCAACAGCCAGGGCTGGGCCAGGCCAAAGCCAGGAGCCCAGAACTGAATCCCAGGGCTCCCATGTGGGTGGCCAGGACCCAAAAACTTGAGCTGACCTGCCACCTCTCAAGGTGTGTGTTGGAAGGAAACCGAATCAGAAGTAGAGCATGTGGGTGTCCCCAGTGACGTCATAACCACATCACCAAACTTCTGCAGATGCTTTTAAATATTTACTGAAGTCTTGAGGCAGCACAGTTTGATCCTTTGTAAGAGTAGGTATGACTTTTGGGCTACCAGAAGTTTGTTTTCTTTTGTCAGTTATAAGTGCTAGATTTGATTTTTTTTAATTGACTGAAAAATGAGATTTGTGGTTTAAAATGGACTTGAAAGACCGTTTCAAATGAGAAACTTCAAATATTTCTGAGTAACTGTGTGTATCCCTGAAGGCAAACATCCATTAGGATGTATGAGTTCTTAAACGTTGGTGCATAAATTACTCATTATTTCATTATTAATTGTCATGTAGGGAAATTTGTATTTCTGAAATGGTCTGCTTCTCAGGTTGATATCAATACTTTTAATAATTTCAAAGAAGTTTGTTGCCAGTTAGCCTCAGTCTGATATCAACAAACGTTTTCGGCCGGCGCCGCAGCTCACTTGGCTAATCCTCCGCCTGTGGCACCGGCACCCCGGGTTCTAGTCCTGGTTGGGGTGCCGGATTCTGTCCTTGTTGCTCCTCTCCCAGTCCAGCTCTCTGCTGTGGCCCGGGAGTGCAGTGGAGGATGGCCCAAGTGCTTGGGCCCTGCACCCGCATGGGAGACCAGAAGGAGGCACCTGGTTCCTGCCTTCAGATCAGTGCAGTGCGCCAGCCATAGCGGCCATTGGAGGGTGAACCAACGGAAAAGGAAGACCTTTCTCTCTGTCTCTCTCTCTGTGTCTAACTCTGCCTGTCCAAAAAAAACCAAAAAAAACAAAACAAAAAAAAAAAAAAACAAAAAACATTTTCCTCATAAAGAAACACCATCAGTCTAAAAATTAGAGGGCTCAGGGAAGTAGAATCAGACCGTAGCAATCTGTATTGGGCATCTAATTTGAGCTTTTAAAGATTTATTTATTTGTTTGAAAGAGTTACTTGGCTAGGCTGAAGCCAGGTGCCAGGAACTTATTCCAGGTCTCCCACATGTGTGGCAGGGGCCCAAACTTTTGGACCATCTTCTGCTACTGTTCCCAGGCCATCAGCAGGGAGCTGGATTGGAAGTGGAGCAATCAGGATTTGAACTGGCTGGTGCCTGTATGGAATGCCGGCGTTCCTTATGGAATGGTGGCTTTACCTGCTATGCCACAGCATTCACCTCATCTGAATTTTTTACAAAGTATACAACAGATTTTTGTTAGAACAGATGCTACCTTAAATGAAATATGGTAGTTGAGAAGCATTTTACCACTTATAAGACTTACAAATATTGTTAAATTTTCATGGGTGCTTTAGATTTTTTAAAGATTTATTTATTTACTTGAAAGGCAGAGTTACAGAGACTTAGAGGCAGAGAAAGAGAGCTCTTCCATCTGTTGGTTCACTCCCCAAATGGCTGCAACAGCCAGAGCTGAGCTGATCTGAAGCCAGGAGCCAGCAGCTTCTTCTGGGTCTCCCATGTGGGTGCAGAGGCCCAAGGACTTGGGCCATCTTCTGCCGCTTTCCCAGGCCACAGCAGAGAGCTGGATTGGAAATGGAGCAGCCAGGACTCGAACCCGTGCCCATATGGGACGCTGGCACGACAGGCGGTAGTTTTACTCTCTAGAGCACAGTGCAGCCCCACATTAGGCATTTTGTAGATTTTTTTAAGATCCTGGAAGAGGTCGTGTAAGCACTTCCAAGAGAATAGACAGGAAGTACAAGATATGTTTCTATCAACATCTTTGTTGACCTAGCTGGTAGACCACATTATGAATTTGTGAAATTGATTTGTATTGCAAGTAGTGTTGACTTTGTGGGCCCCTTTCCCAGCAGAATAACCAATTTCTCTGCTTCTGTTCTTATTTCCCATGTAATTTAACAAGGGCATGGTAGTACTAAGGAGAAATCAGAGCCAAAATCTGTGGCTTTCGTCATTGTTTTCCTAGTCCATGAAAAGCGTTGAGTTGCTGATGTGGTTCCTTGAATCAGCAGTTTTTAGTTTTACATTTTGGCAATGTACGTGTAAATTATCAGTGGAAAGATCTGCTATGTTGAAATATTTCAGGGTCAGCCTCACTGTGGTTACTGCCATTACAGATGCACTTACTGGTCTACAAGTGGATAGCCAAGAAGGTGAGGCTGACTGGGCTGTTTTCTAGTGCTTTCTGCAGACCATGCATTTTCTCATTAACTCTGCCTTCCTGGAAGGAAACAGAATTTTTGGTGGTGATTCTAATGAGGCATGTCTCCTGAGGGATAATTAGAAACAATTAAGAGGAATTATGTAACTATGGTAATAGGCTCTGCATCTCAGAAGACTGGATCTCCTTTTCTGTAGCTGGATACAGTGCTTGTTACATGGGACATTGATTTGCTTCTTGTATAACATCATGGAGAATTCTTGCTAGATGTTTTATAGGAAGAAGGTGGTAGAAGAAAAGTTCAGAAAATCCTTGGTATCGGGGTAGGCATCCTGGCACAGGGTGTTAAATTGCCGCTTGGGTTGCCTGTATTCCATGTTGGAGTGCCTGGGATCAAATTCCAACTCTACCTTCTGATCCACTTCCTCGGAGGAAGCAGATGATGGGCTAAGTACTTGAGTCCTTCCCACCCACATAGGAAACTTGGATGGAGTTCCTGGGTCCTGGCTTTGGCTTAGCCAAACTCTGACTGTTGTGGGCATATGAGCATTTAGAGAGTGAACCAGTGAATGGAAGATCGAACTCTCTCTTTCTCTCTGCTTTTAAATAAAAAATGAATAAATAAACCTTTAAAAAATGAGAATAAACTTTAGTGTAATAATAAAAAAATCTTCAATGCATATAATAAATTTAGAAGATTCTTATTTCTTTGATTAGAAGAAAAGTTTATGGATTATTTTTAGTATAATGGCTATAGGCATTGGTTTAACACAAAAAATTAAATATCAATGATTATGAAATTTGTGAAAAAAATTAGCCGCCTGAAACAGAAATGGCTAGACTGACTTTATTTGTAGTCACTAACACCTCAGAGAGAAAGCACAGGCCTAGGGCAACGTAAGTGCTTGGAAATAGGAAGATGTTAGCATCTGTGTTAGGCAATTACAAAATGAGGAGTCAGAATATTTGTTTTCTGTATAAAATAAGATCTTTGTGCCACAACCCATCTCCCTACTCTTTTCTCGTGTCATTCCACAGTATACACTTCCTACCTTCACAAAAGGTACTTAGTTCTTAAGATTGTCTGGCAAGTCTTGCTTATTTGTCCCTTTACTTCGTTTGAATTACAGGCAACACATCGCTGTTCTGAGCAGCCCAGTAGACTTAGCTAGCTAGGGATACTTGCATGACTCCTGTTTGTATCTTCCCTGCGTGTCCCTCTGTTATTTACACATGAGGATCATTCAGAAAGCTTGTGGAAAAATGGAATGAAAAGATACTAGTCTGTGGAAAGAAATTTTGAAATCCATGCATACTTTCTCGTCTTATGCATTTTTCCATGGGCTTTTTGAAGATTTCTTGTATTATTCATCCTTTGGGTCTAAGTTGGTGTCACTGATTCCAGGAAGCTGCCTCACTTACTGCAGCCCCATTCTTCTTCTTTCTGATTCTGTTTACACGGTGGCTAGATTATAACCTCTGAGGGAATGTGAGTTCGTTTTATTCTTTGTAAATGTTACAGTACCAAATACAGAGTGGACAAATTGATCCTCAAGAACTGCTTGGTCATTAGTGGGTCAAAACTGAAGGTGTGATTTTCCCCCCCTCCTCTTCTAAATTATGGCAGAAACTGAAAGTTTCATGCGTTGAATAGTTGCAGGAATGCAGACTACTTTCATGTTTCATTTTTATCTGTTCGAGTAGCAGATTCTCATTCTAGTGAAAGACTGTAGTAAGGATCCTCATGTCATAAATGGGGAACTTGCAGTCACCCAACTTGCTGAGTAGTCTTGGGTTTGGCTTCTCTGTCATTTTCTCATCTTTGAAAATGAGAAGTCATGGCTGAGGCTGCTGGGCTGCTGCAGTTCTGTTGGGAAGTCCCCACGGCTGGGATCGTGCTGTGGCTCAGCCTCTGCCTGGGAAAGCCTTGCTGTCGGCACCTACTTTAGGTCTGCTGTGCATAGGAAGGCACTTGTGAAGACCAAATACACTTTTTAGCAATTTCCATTTTCTTGCCAATATGTTGTAAACATGTTTTCTTTCCTGAAACAGCTTTCCAGTGAGTGTCCAAGGACACTTCATCATTTTGCTTCTTACTATTGATTGCTTTCCAGAGTAGATGATTCAAGGGAACTCCATTTTCACTAGTGAAGTTTGACTCAAACTACATGCTAGCAATTCAGTTTTGTGGGGACCCTTTTTTTTTTAAGTGTTGTGAAAGTAAAGGATTTGATGTTTCCATGGGGGCAGAGGGAAGGTGAGAAGGTGAGAATTTCCATCCTCATGGCAAGAGCTCAAAACATGTAAGTGCAGAGTTTGTATTTGGCTAACAGTATTCTAACATTTTGTTGGGTTGGAGGGAAGATAAATGTTGTATTATTTTATAGAGAATTGTCCAGATCAAAACCCTCGTCTCAGGAACTGGGATCCAGGACAAGATTCTACAAAACACATTGTTATTAAGGAGGGAGATATGTTCCGTCTGATCTCAGATGTCACGGTGAATTCTATAGTCATTCAGGATGGAGGTAGGTAATGGTCTCTGCTTACGGGAACTTCAAGGTTACTCTTCAGTGTGGAGGATAGTCAATGTTCCTTATACAGAAACTGTTCTTAGGTTGAATAGTCTTTAGTGTGTGGTGTATTTTCTAACCATGGATATGAAAAATTCCCCCAAATCCAAGAAATGAAAAAAAACCTTAGAAATTATTCAAGTTGAGACCCTTGATTTATGGAGAAGGAAACAGCAGCTCCAGAGAGTTGTTCTCTCATTCCTAAATTTCTGTAACAACTTATGGAGAGTGAGGAGAGAGTTAACTTAGGTTAATATACAAGGGAATTTCGAAAAGTTCCTGGAAAATGGAATTTATGTTGGTATGAACAATTTTGAAATCGGGGCAGGGGGTATCTTCAAAAAGTTCATGAAAAATGTGTATTATGGAAAAAATTATGCATGGATTTCAACATTTGTTGTAAAAAATTAACTTTTTATATATAAAGTATTTTTTGGGAAACAGATACACACAGAGACAGAGATAGCAAGCCCTTATCTACTAGTTAGCTCCCGAAATGCCCACGATAGTTGGACCAGACCAAAGCTGGGATCTGTCTCTCCTGTGGGAGTCAAGGACATAACTACTAAGTTATTACTTGCTGCCCGTCTGGAGTGTGCCACAGCAGGCAACGAGAATCAGGAGCTGGGGCTGGGATTGAACCCAGACGCTCCAACCCAGCTAGTCTGATATGGAATATGAGCTCCTAACCAGCAGCCTGATTTCTAGGTCACATGGCACCTCTGAAGTTTCTTTTAATTCTGTTTTCCAAGAAGATTTTTGAAGTACTCTCATGAGTAAACACGTGGTTCAGATGTGTAGACTGTCAGATATTTTTCTAGAAATGATTTACCTCTAAAGTGAATGGATTGAGATTCACACTCACAGGCATTTTTAGTATGTTGGAGATAGGAGCTCCTCATGTTTTTCCTTTACTATGTTTTGGAAGCCAGTTTAATTTTGGAGACAGATAGTAAATTCTGTTTCCCAATTTAATTTTGTGGAAGTGTACTTCCCCCCCACCCTACTTCTTTGTATCTCAGGAAGTTATTTCAGAAGTTAGCTTACGATCGTGTTGTTCCCTGCAGGACTTCTTGTCTTTGGGGATGATAAAGATGGATCCAGAAACATTACTTTGAGGACTCGTTACATCCTGATTCAGGATGGTGGGGCGCTTCATATTGGAGCAGAAAAATGCCGCTATAAATCCAAAGCGACCATTGCCTTGTATGGCAAGTCAGATGAAGGTGAAAATCTGCCAACATTTGGCAAAAAGTTCATCGGTGTGGAGGCTGGCGGGACACTGGAGCTCCATGGGGCACAGAAGACAACATGGACGTTGTTGGCGAGGACGCTGCATTCCTCGGGCTTGCCATTTGGGTCCTACACCTTTGAGAAGGACTTTTCCCGGGGCCTCAATGTGAGGGTCATTGACCAAGACACAGCCAAAATTTTGGACAACGTGAAGTTTGATACCCATGAGTACCACAATGAGAGTCGGCGACTTCAAGAATTTTTGAGATTACAAGATCCAGGGCGGATTGTTGCCATAGCTGTTGGAGATTCAGCAGCCAAAAGCCTCTTACCAGGAACAATCCAGGTGATTCAGGACCGGTTGGGAAGCAAGCTGATCCAAGGACTGGGTTACAGGTAGGAGTCTTGTCTCTCCCTCCCAGCTCTGTCTCGTCTCGGAGTCTTTGTGAGAGGGGAGAACGAGGGTGGGGAAGGAAAGCACAAGACTCAAAGCTGATGGAGCTATCAGTGTTAGGACTGGTTGCCTTTCGTGGGACTGGAGGACAGGATTTGGAGCAGAAGAGCTCTTGTCTTGGCTTTTGTTTGTGAAGTCCTTTATGAACTGGAGTGTTGGGCTTGTGAAAATGTGGAGCTGTGACGTAGCAGGTAAAGCCACTGCCTGCAGCACCAGCATTCCATGTGGGTGCCAGTTCAAGTCCCGGCTTTTCCTCTTCTGATCCAGCTCACTGTTAATGCCCCTGAGAAAGCAGTGGACGATGGCCCAAGTACTTGGGCCCCTGCACTCATGGGAGAGACACAGAGATACTCCTGGCTATTTGCTTCAACCTGGCTCAGTCCTGGCTGTTGTGACCATTTGGGGAGTGAACCAGCAGATGGAAGATCTCTCTCTCTCTCTGCCTCTCTGTAACTGTGCCTTTCAAATAAATAAATAAATATTAAAAAAAAAAAAATCCAAACACAATCAGGCAGTTGAAGGGCAATTTGCCTGTGCAGAAAAGGAAACTCAAGCTACTTGAGGCAACCTGTGATTTTAACTGTTAGTGCAAGATTCCATGAAACACCTGTCTTAAAATTCCAAAAAGGGTGGCTGGCAGGTACCCTGTGGTGTAGCGGGTAAAGCTGCTGCCTGCTGTGCTGACATCCCATATGGGCAGCAGTTCGAGTCTCAGCTGCTCTGCTTCCCATCCAGCTCTCTGCTATGGCCTGGGAAAGCAGTAGAAGATGGCCCAAGTCCTTGGACCCCTGCACCTGCATGGGAGATCTGGAAGAAGCTCCTGGCTCCTGGCTTTGGATTGGCTCAGTTCTGGCTGTTGTGTCCATTTGGGGAGTAAACCAGTGGATGGAAGCTCTCTCTCTCTCTGTGTGTGTGTGTGTGTGTGTGCCTCTGCTTCTCTTTAACTCTGCCTTTCAAATAAATAGATAAATCTTTAAAAAAAAAGAAGTCCAAGAAGGTAGAGCATGCAGTTTTTTTCTCTTTTTTTTGAAACCCTAGAATGCTAACTTGAATCTACTTGTTTGGTTGGTGCAGGTCTATGGAATCTTGGCAGAATTAAGGAAAGAAAAAGTTGGACAGCTTGTCCAGATAGTATAGAATTTATTTCTACTATTTATGATTTTTGTGTCATACTGTAATTAACCATGATTTCCCAATGCAGTCATGTATCTAGGGAAAGTAGCTGGTTCAACATTTAATTCAAAGACCAGAAGTTTTATTTCTGCTAAATGTTCTTAATGAAACTGAGATTATCTGCTGTGAGAAAGTAAGAGGACTTCAAAACCCACATGTTGAAATAGTCTAGTAATTTTTTCTGTTGATGGTAGATTGTTGAAATGAAATACTGTCTACACAAATTCGAAAGTAGGGTAAGAACACAAAAATTAGTGATGAAGAAGGGTCTGCAACATTTTACAAATGTGTTTCATTCACCTAGGGAATAATTGGGAGATGCTAAGTATTGGATACCTGTAAATGCTTTGATGAAACGACACTGAGTCATTTTGTTTATTTTTATTTGTAATTTTTTTATTTATTTGAGACAGGAAGTTCCCATCTGCTGGTTCACTCCCAAAGTGCCCATAAAGCCAAGAGCCAGCAACTCAAGTCAGTAGGCGGCATGGACCCCATTCCTTGAGCAGTCTTTACTGCCTTCTCGGGTTCTCACTGGCATAAGTTGGGAGTTGGGAGCTGGCCATCGAATCCAGGTGCTCCGATATGGGATGTGAGCATCATATCCAGTGCCTGATCCACCAGGCTAAATGCTAGCTCATTTAATCTAGTGGCTAAAGAGGTAGAAGCAGGTGATGATCACACAGTGCGACTGCAGTTACAGGAGCCTAAGTAGAAAGAGCCATAACTTGTCCTAAGGAATCAGATTAAGTTTCCAAAGGCAGGAGACCTGCAGGAAGTTTAGGAGTGTGCTTTGTAGCACATGGAGAAGGGAGGCTTTCTAGAGCAAGAGACTACCATGTACAACACCTCAGAGTGCATTTTTGTTTTTAAAATCTGATACATACAGAGAAAAGTGTATGTTGAGCTTAATGATTTGTCACAGCGTGATCCCTGTGAGGCCACCACCCAGGTCAAGAAATAGAACATGGTCAGCAGTCCAGAAGCCACCTGGATGCCCTTACTAAACACTAAGCACTCTGCTCCCCCCACAGGTAACCACTTTGCCGAGTCTGTGGGATAACACCGAAGTTTCAAGTTGCCTGTTCTTGAGCTTCATGTGACTGGAAGCAGACAGTTTATGTCTGGCTTCTCTGCCAGCGTGATGTTACTGAGTGCCCTTTGTGCTGTGGAATGCTGAATCATTTTCATTGCTGTTCATTTTCTGTTGTATGACTGTACCCCGGCTTAGTAGTGGACATCTGAGTAGCTTTCCAGTCCAGACCTATTACAAGAAATGCTTGTCTCAATATTCCTTTATCCATCCCTTGATGCACAAAGGCAGATGTTTTTATTAATTTATAAACCTAGGAATGGAAATAGTTTTTTTTTTTTTTTTCAAAGGGAAAGACATACTTAGTTTTATCATCCATTAATGCTACGAATTACGGCTTCTATTATTTCATGCCATTATTGTTTCTAGATATGCATGATCATTAGCTGTGAATACTTTGACCTTTTTTGGTTCCTTTCCCTGCTGGTTGCTAAATTCCTTTTCAGATATTGTCACTGATGTGACAGGAGTTGAGAGTGTGGTCTTTTGCCAGCGTTCCATTGCATTGACATTATCTCCAGTGTACATAAACACATACCCCTTTGAAGATAATGTTCCAGTGCATTGAAATTGTCCTGAAGTGGAGGAGGGGAGTAGGAGTGTTTTGGAGATAATGTCCATAGAACGGAGCATTGTTTTACAGTTGCTGAGGCAGTTCTGGTAAATAAAGGAAGCCTCTGATATTTCCCCTCTCATAGAGGAGGTAATAAATTGAGATGGTGTTTATTTGATCCTTTCTCCTGTATTAAGGGATATGAATAGAGCCAGAGAGCATTGTTAGCCAAAAAGTAGCTAATCCACACAGGGGCGGCTCTGGAATTTATGAGGGTGTAAGCGTGCCTTGGTTCACTTTTGTCTGTGAATATCCAGCCATCTGTCTGGCATAGATTACATTTAATTTTGGTGGGTTGTGGGTTTTTTTTTCCCCGTAAAGTAGGATGTTGACATTTTTCTTTTCATGTTTTGAACCAGGAGCCTACAGGCAAATTTTCTGGCTTTTTGTTATATTCCATTTTCCTTGATTTAGGCTGCAAGCTTGGGCAAATCCTTTGGGACTTTTAGTATTACAAAAGCATAATGGTGTTTTTAAACATACTGCTTTCAGCAAATAGACGTGTAGTATGTAAAACCAAAAGCCTGCTGGACAGCAACTCTGTAGCTTTAAGCATAAGAAACCTGTAACTGAGTGGTTCTCAACCTTCCCCCCACACCTGCAGAGTTCAACACCTCCTGTTGGTGGGGCCCACCTTAGGTGGGGGTCTGCTCCCAAAGCTTGGAACCCCCAGACCATCACAGTGCTATCGAGGTTGATAATTATCCCTCTAACTGCTAATCTCTAAGTACTGGTTCTCAAAAGTATGTTCCCCTGGCCAGCAGCAGTAGCATCCTTTGGGAACTCTTTAGAAATGCAGATTCCCTGGTACCACCACTGACATTCAGAGAGTGGGGCCAGCAGCCTGCTTTAACCCATCCTCTCCTCCTGGTCATTCTGATGCTTACACGTGATTTTCAGGTCTGACTACATATTCATATTATCTGGGGGAAGTTGTTTATTTTTCAATCTGTAGAAATATGTTTAAAATTTTATTTGAGGGGCTGGCGTCATGGGTCACTTGGTTAATCCTCTGCCTGTGGCACCGGCATCCCACATGGGTGCCAGGTTCTAGTCCCGGTTGCACCTCTTCCAGTCCAGCTCTCTGCTGTGGCCCGGGAAGGCAGTGGAGGATGGCCCAAGTGCTTGGGCCCTGCACCCGCATGGGAGACCAGGAGGAAGCACCTGGCTCCTGGCTTCGGATTGGTGCAGCGCCGGCCATAGCGGCCATTTGGGGAGTGAACCAACGGAAGGAAGACCTTTCTTTCTCTCTCTCTCTCTCACTGTCTATAACTCTACCTGTCAAATAAATTAAAAGAAATTATTTGAAAAGCAGAGAAATGAGACAGAGAGAGAGACAGAGAATGAACCATCTGCTGGTTCATGCCCCAAATGCCTGCAACAGCCAGGAATGGACCAGGCCAAAGCCAGGAGCTGGAAACTCAATCTGAGTCTCCTCCATGGGTTTCAGGGACCCCAGTACTAGAGCCGTCACCTGCTGCCTCCCAGGGTTCCCATTAGCAGTGAGCCAGAATTGGAAGTATGGCCGCCACACACTCACGGGATGTATAGGTGTCACAGGCAATCTCTTCAATGCTGTGCCAAATGTCAGGCCATCAGCTGAGAACTTTAAAATCATAGTAATGCTGGGTCTAGCCTTTAGGGATTCTCATTGCTATCCTGTGGGTCTAGAGGGGGTACTTTGAAAAGGTCATGGAAAGTGGAATTAAAGGAATTTACTTTGATGCAAATTATTTATTTATTTATTTGAAAGGTAGAGTTAGAGAAAGAAGGGGATATAGAGAAAAAATCTTCTAGCCACTGCTTCACTCCCCAAATGATGACAACAGCCAGGACTAGGTAAGCCCAAAGCCAGGAGTGTGGAACTAACTCCACCTGAGTCTTGCACAGGGGTGTGGGGGCCATCTTGCACTGCTTTCCAAAGCACATTAACAGAGAGCTGGATAAGAAGTGGTGCAGCCAGAGCTTGAACTAGTGCTCGTTTGGGATGCAGGAAGTGGCTTAACCAGTGGTATCATAATGTTAGCCCCTGCTACAAAAATTTTATTTTAAAGATTTATTTTATTTATTCAAAAGGCAGAGGTAGAGAGAGAGAGGGAGAGACAGAGAAATCTTCCATCCACTGGCTCACTCCCCAGATGGCAACAACGACAAGGGCTGGGCCAGACTGGAGCCAAGCCAGGAGCTTCTTCTGGGTCTTGCATGTGGGTGCAGGAGCCCAAGCACTTGGGCCATCCTCTGTTGCTTTCCCAGGCACATTAGCAGGGAGCTGGACTGAAGTGGAACAGCCAGGACTTGAACTGGCATCCATATGAGTTGCCAGCATTGCAGGCAGCAGCTTTACCTGCTGTGCCACAGTGCTGGCCCCCAAACAATTTAAATTAATACATACAAGGGGTCTTCAGAAAGTTTGTGGAGAATGCATATTATTAAACAACTATGCATGGATTTCCAAAATAAACCTTTTAATTCCATTTTCCCACAAATTTTGATAGATTTTTGTAACAGAGAGGCTATAGTTTAAAGTAGAGCATCTGATGGCCACTTTAAGTGGTTTTGTCAGAATGATATGTGAGTGAGATGGGTACATCTAACGAAGGAAGTCGTGGATTACCTGAAGACACAGTCACTGGTGCTTCACTCGTTACAGCACAGTACAGACCGTGTATTTCCTTCTACGACCTCAGTTATTTGAGGGTTTGGAATTGCCACCATGTTTGGAAAAAGAGACCTAGGATCAGCAGAAATGAAATATTTAAGCAGCACCCTGCTGTCACATTTGTGAGAGGGGTTTGTGTCAGAGCCTTGACCAGTAATCCAATGCACGTGCTGTTTTTCCCTCCAGGCAAGCTTGGGCTTTAGTTGGTGTCATTGATGGTGGAAGTACTTCTTGCAATGAATCTGTGCGAAACTATGAAAATCATAGCAGTGGTGGGAAGGCTCTTGCCCAGCGAGAGTTTTATACTGTGGATGGGCAGAAGTTCTCCGTGACGGCGTATAGTGAATGGATTGAAGGTAGGCAAGTATGGTTTATAATCTTGAAAGACACTGGTAAGTGTTGTGATTTTTCTTTTTTTTTTTTAAAAAAGTCTCAATTCAAACAGTTGGCAGTCTGATAAGATTTCTTTGCCAGTGAGTTGAAACTTCTGTGTCTTATAGACTCAAGGGTCCTTTCTAGACTAGAAAGCCAGTTCTTCTAGTTTAAACACCCCCACCTGGGCTTCGTTCTTGAGTCATAAGTGTGTTTAGCTAATAGAAATGGATTTGTTTCCTTGATTTGATATCAACTGACCTAACCAGTTGGGCTGCTATGCACTTCAGATGTGAAGAATATGAAGTTTTTAGCATACATATAGTAAGTACTCAATAAATATTAGCTGTTTCTTTAAAACATTTTATTTATTTGAGAGGTAGAGTTACAGACAGAGAGAAGTAGAGACAGAAAAGTGTTCCATCTGCTGGTTCACTCCCCAAGTGGCCACAACGGCCAGAACTGAGCCGATCTGAAGCCAGGAGCCAGATGCTTCTTCCTGGTCTCCCACGTGGGTGCAAGGACCCAAGTACTTGGGCCATCCACGTGAGTGCAAGGACCCAAGTACTTGGGCCATCTTCTACTGCTTTCCCAGGCCTAAGCAGAGAGTTGGACCAGAAGAGGAGCAGCTGAGACATGAACTGGGGCCCATGTGGAACGCTGGCACAGCAGGCAGAAGCTTAGCCTAGTGCGCCACAGTGCCGGCCCCAGTATTAGTTTTATTTGAAAGGCAGAGAGAGACGGAGCTCTTCCATCCCCTAGTTCACTCCCCAGATGCCTACAACAGCCAGGGCTGGATCAGACTGAAGCCAGGAGCTTCCCACGTGGGTAGCAGAGACCTGTACTTGAGCCATTCTCTTCCGCCTCCCCAGGTGTGCATTAGTGGGAAGCTGGATCACAATCAGAGGAGCCAGGACTCCAACCAAGCACCTTAATATGGGATATTGGTGTCCCAAGTTGCATCTTAAATGCTATACCAAACACCTGTCCTAGTGTTAGCTATTTTAATGGTGATGTAAACATATCTTGGATTAAAAAAAATATTTTATATCCTTGTGACTAAACAGAGAAAGTCGTTTGTGTAAAAACAAGCCAACCAGTGGAGTTCCTGGTTCGCAAATGTTGCTTCCACGTGACCTTTTGGGTTTGGGAGTGAGGAAATGGTATTGTTTCTGGATGAAGAGTCTGGACCCCAGCTCCTGCTTTGTGCATGAAGCATAACTGGCATTCCTAGCACACCACGGTTGCCTCTGGCACATAGCCTTAGTGTATGAGAAGCAATCGTTGCCAGGAGTTTGGGCCTTCCAATAGATTCGCTGGTCCTGCCTCCAGAGAGGTTCCAGGCAGAGAATTATTGACAGACGGGCAGTTCATGTTTCCTTTGTGGGAAATGTTGTCTTCATTTCAGCGCTGCTGACGACTGCTCATTTCTGGAAGGGAGTCTGCGCCAGCTCTCTGTCATTGGCTGTTGTCTTGTGCCCAGTGTCCTCTGTGACTCTTCCTTTCTGGAAGGGGTGGAAGTTCTCCAGGAAGCAGGGAGAATGAACTTATTTCCTTTCATCCTCCCAGTTTAGTAGTGCTAATGGGAAGTCATCTTAGGCAAGATTTTCTTATAAAGCCAAAAAAAAAAAAAAAATGAGCGATTAGGGAATAGTACAAATCTTTCCCATCTGATCTTCAGACTTTTTAACAGAAAGAGACAAAATCAGTGATCTTTGAAATCAAAACTTGTTTATCTAGTAGTCATTTTTATTTTTAGAGCATTGTTGACATTTTACATGAAAAAAGAAAACAGTATGCTTTAGTTGTCTCCTTTAAGAGGATTTTGCTTCTTTTGGTACAAACCTGAAATTGGAGTAGTGCTTGTTGTTACTCAAGTGAGGTTTTTCATTGTCTTTGTTCTTTTTTTTTTAAATCTATTTGAAAGAGTTAGAAAGAGAGGGAGAGACAGAGAGGAGTCTCCATCTGCTGCCTCACTCCTTAAGTGGCTGCAGTGCCAGGAAGCAGGAGCTTCCTCTGGGTCTCCCAAATACGTGCAGGGGCCCAAGCACTTGGGCCATCTTCCACTGCTTTCCCAGGCCATAGCAGCGAGCTGAGTCAGAAGTGGAGCAGCTGGGACTTGAACTGGCACCGGCTCAAATGGGATGCTGTTGCAGGCAGTGGGTTTTCCCGCTATGTCACAATGCTGGCTCCTATCTTGGTTCCTGACCTGCCTGTTTTGGTTCTTGGGAAGGCATTAAAAATAGAGATTAAGAAAATGAGCTCTGAAAATTGATAACATTCAGTTGTAGGCTCTACCATTTATTATTTTTAAAGTCTTATATTTGTAAGGCACAGACTACTTTTTTATTTTTTTTTTAGCTATTTTTCAAACTCTCTGAACTTTTGCCTTCTTCTAATAAGTAATCAACTTTTCTCACAGTTGTTTTGATTAAAGGTTATTATACATGGGAAGTCCCAACCACTGTTAACCATTGTTACAGTTGCTAGTGTTATTAATATTACTATTTGGATACAATTCTTTTTTTTTTTTCTTTTTTTTTTTTGGACAGGCAGAGTGGACAGTGAGAGAGAGAGACAGAGAGAAAGGTCTTCCTTTGCCATTGGTTCACCCTGCAATGGCCGCCGCGGCCGGCGCACTGTGGCCGGTGCACCGCGCTGATCCGATGGCAGGAGCCAGGTACTTCTCCTGGTCTCCCATGTGGGTGCAGGGCCCAAGGACTTGGGCCATCCTCCACTGCACTCCCTGGCCACAGCAGAGATGGCCTGGAAGAGGGGCAACCGGGACAGAATCCGGCGCCCCGACCGGGACTAGAACCCAGTGTGCCGGCGCTGCTAGGCGGAGGATTAACCTAGTGAGCCGCGGCGCCGGCCTTATTTGGATACAATTCTGTTATAGGCTTTAGGGACTGGTTGCCAAGAACATTAAAAAAAGTAAAGCCACATACGTTTGGTGTATACTTTGCAGAAGTAGAAAAGCAGGATAGAGTCTAAACAGAATCCAAGATTTTCTCAGGTCAGGTTTTATCAAGACTGAGCAGATCTCTCTTATTCCTTGCTTGAATTCCCCTGCTTTTGATTCCTCTAACATAAGGAAATGTGTTTCTTCACTCATGTCTTTTTCCCTTAGAGTAAGCATCTTAAAAAGTAGTCCTAGGGCAGTGTGCTGTTAATTAGAAAGATTATGGAGAAGTGTAGATATTTATTAAACAAGTATCTGAAATGTGGGGTTTTCTTTTTTTTTCTTTTTGTTTGTTTTTTGACAGGCAGGGTGGACAGTGAGAGAGAGAGACAGAGAGAAAGGTCTTCCTTTGCCGTTGGTTCACCCTCCAATGGCCGCTGCGGCTGGCGTGCTGCGGCCGGCGCATCGCGCTGATCCGAAGGCAGGAGCCAGGTGTTTCTCCTGGTCTCCCATGGGGTGCAGGGCCCAAGCACTTGGGCCATCCTCCACTGCACTCCCTGGCCACAGCAGAGAGCTGGCCTGGAAGAGGGGCAACCGGGACAGAATCCGGCGCCCCGACCGGGACTAGAACCTGGTATGCCGGCACCGCAAGGCAGAGGATTAGCCTAGTGAGCCGCGGTGCCGGCCTCAATAATGTTAAGAAGCAGCTTTTCTAATTCATATGTGTTTTCATAAAATCTGCTTTTAGCTCATGATATCTTCTACACATGTCATGAGTATCGTAGAGATGGGAAATGCTTCTACACTGGCTGTGTCAAAAACCATGTGAATTACAGAGAAGTTGAGTCAGCTTTTCAGTTCCTATCTGCCTAATTGAGAGCCCATTTTGAGCTGCAGAGCATATTAGGAGCAATCAGTTGTTAGCAGTCACTACATCCCATAATTTACATAGTCCGAGAAAAGGAACTTAGTTGGACTGGGGCCCCATCAGGTGACCTCAGGTCATAGTGCAGATCACACAGGTCCTGCTCATCCATTCAGCAGATATCTGTGTATCTGTGCACAGTAGTGAACACTGCTGGCTTCAGTGATGTGACTCCTAGGAAAAGATAGGAATCATACCAGAATAATAGCATGAAGAACTGAAGGCAGGTTGCTTCCAGTAAGTATGTTTGGGAAGTCTTTAAAGATTCCTCTGACAGTTGTAAACTAAGGTAGACAGTATCTTAGTTGGTAAATACGTGCATGACATTCTAGGTAAAGAAGAAAGCATGACTTTGCCTTCCCACCATGTAAGAACCAAGAGTGCAGGTGCCATTTATAAGAAAACAGGTCTTCACTGCACACGGACTTTGTGGGTGCCTTGATTTTTAGACTTCCCAGTCTCTGGAATTATGACAAATTTCTTTTTGTGAGGTAAGAAAAAAGGAAAGAAGAAAGCATGAACAAAGGCACAAAAGTAAGGGATTTCCTGAGACAGACTTTCATTCTTTTTTTTTTTTTTTTTTTTTTTTTTTTTTTGACAGGCAGAGTGGACAGTGAGAGAGAGAAACAGAGAGAAAGGTCTTCCTTTGCCGTTGGTTCACCCTCCAATGGCCGCCGCGGCCAGCGCACCGCGCTGATCCGATGGCAGGAACCAGGTGCTTCTCCTGGTCTCCCATGGGGTGCAGGGCCCAAGCACTTGGGCCATCCTCCACTGCACTCCCTGGCCACAGCAGAGAGCTGGCCTGGAAGAGGGGCAACCGGGACAGAATCTGGTGCCCTGACCGGGACTAGAACCTGATGTGCTGGTGCCGCAAGGCGGAGGATTAGCCTAGTGAGCCGCGGCGCCGGCCTCAGACTTTCATTCTTAATATTGAGGTTGCCTATGTCCTAGTTCCTGTCCTGTGTTTGGATCAAATTGCAACACTCCGTATTTGTTACAGACTATTCTGAGCTTGGCCACAGAACGCTTGAATGTGATATGTTCTTACAGAGTAAGATGGTTCGGGGACAGTAATAGTTTTAGCACTGAGTTGAAATGCACAAGAGATTTTGAAATGAGGATCTTTACTTAAAGTGATGTCTTGTTTCATCTTGAATGGGGGTTCATGGGACTTTCTTCCCCTGAAAACAGGGATGTACATGTTAGTGATTTTATCATTCATATCTTCAGAGGGACTGGCACATGATTAACATTTGTAAACATTTGCTGAATAGTATTGATCTTAAATTTTGAGTTTTGAATCAGTGAGTGGATTTTTTTTTTTTAAAGTCCTGTTAATGCATCTTTTTTTCTGTTCTTTTTTGCTGTAGGTGTTTCTCTTTCAGGTTTCCGGGTAGAGGTTGCGGATGGAGTGAAGCTTCATCTGTTGGATGATGTTAGTAGCTGGAAACCTGGAGACCAGATTGTGGTTGCAAGCACAGACTATTCTATGTACCAGGCTGAAGAGTTCACTCTTCTGCCCTGTCCCGAGTGCAGTCGCTTTCAAGTCAAAGTGAAAGGTACCCAATTGTTCTGAGTACTTTTTGGGAAACACAGAGTTTTCAAGGGATAGGATTCTTGTCTTTTTTCCTCCCGTTCTTCACCACCATCATCATCTTAATCACTGTCATTACCACCACTGCCATCACCATCATGATCATCATTACTATTCCCACCACCACCTCCCATCGTCTCCACCACCACTAACACCATCGTCCATATTGAAGATCTTAGTAGAGTTCATTGAACACTAGATTCCAGAGAAAAGTAGCTATTTAGCAGTATTATTGCTGTTAATGATAGGTAGCAGGCAAAGCAGTGTTTCTGTTCCTGAGTTTTCTTAAAAAAAAAAAGAAAGATACAGTCTAGATGAATTGATTTCCCAAGGTCCTTTCCTGTTTCTTTCTTATTAATTTTCTATTGTTAGGTAATAATAAACTTAACTGTCAACTACATCTATTTTTAAAACAGAGTCTTCCTTAACTAGGATTAAAAAATTCAATGATTTTTAAGTGTCTACTTGGTTGGCAAAAAGTTGATTTCACTAATACTTAAAATGAAACCAAATAGGTATTTTCATAAGACTATATAAGGGTGCTTCCAAAAGCTCCTGGAAAATGTGGATTATGAAGAAAGCTGTGTGTAGAGTCTTAGCCTCCTGTTACATACTGTAATCTTGAATGATAATTTTTTGACGGAGGGCAATACAAAAGAGATTCTTACTGTTGCTGTGTGTGGAAAGAGTTACTGGCATTTACCAGGTACGTACGCAGAGCCTGATGTAAGCAGATGCTTGGACATTGCTTTAGCTATGGGATTCCTTGTGTATTCCACTCATTATATTGCTGTCCTTGCTTCTGTACTCAAGATTATACTTGTGTGGCATAAAATGACAGCATTTATAGTAACTGTTCGCTAAGTGCCCACTTTTTTTTTTTTTTTTTTTTTTTTTTTTAGTAATTTAGAGATTTGAAGTGTAAGGGAACATTTTCTGCTTCGGAAAACCTAGGGTGCTTGGCTTACTTGACACTTTTTCTCTGTGATTATTCAGGGTTGTTCAGCATTGATTTTTCCTCCTTGCTGATACAGAGCATGAACAAAACAACAAAAACCTCAGCAAGAACAAAACCCCCCAGACTGACACCATCTGGCATTAATCCTTTTTTTTTTCTAATTCTCACTTTCGCTAACAATTCTGTATGATAATGAATTCCATGAACTTACAGCCCATGGGTTATTTGTCCTTTTCCTTCCTGACCGTATCTAACATGAACATCAGAGAAAAAGCTCATGATTAAAGTGCTTCTAAATTTCCAGGAAAGATGGGAGTTTCAAGGAATGCTAAATAATATAAAATAAGAAGTGGGAAAGAAACGATGGTAATTTCTGTACTGTTACTGTCCAAATGCAGATGATTTTAGTGAATGCAAGCAATCTGACTGCATGTTAGAAACATTATCAAAACCATTTGATTTTTTTGGACTTGCCATTCATTTAGTTCTTCAAAGGTGTGGGGAGAATAGAACAAGAATAAACGGACAGGAACTAGAGAGAAAGATTTTGGATTTTTAGACAGATGCCAGATCATTAGTGCTGGTTGAAGGAGGATTGAGCTATTCAGGAAGAGGCAAATTCTGTGTCAGTCCTGGTTTGAGAGTTGGCAGCACAGTTGGTGGTGAAGCTGTAGGCATGGGGTGGGTGGATGGATAAGGTAATCAAGATCATCCCTTCAATTCCTGTTTTCTGGGATTCTGAGATATCAAAGAACAGATGATAAATTGTCACCGATGTCTTGGGGCTATAGAAAGAAGAGAAGTATCTTTTTCAAGTAAGTCTCATGTTTCCTTTGTTCTAATACTCTTTTCCTCTTGCTCCTATCAATCAGAAATCCCTCAGTTCCTGCACATGGGTGAGATCATAGATGGTGTAGACATGAGAGCTGAGGTTGGAATTCTCACCCGAAATGTTGTGATCCAAGGAGAGATGGAGGATTCGTGCTACGCAGAAAACCAGTGCCAGTTCTTTGATTATGATACCTTTGGGGGACATGTCATGGTAGGTGAAAGGATTTGATGATTGCTTTGAAATCCTGGTTGCTAAATACAGGTTTTGCTTCTTTAACATTTTATTTTATTTATTTGAAATGCAGAGTGAGAGAGAGGAGAGAGTGAATTCTTGTATCCTCTGGTTCACTCCCCAAAATGCCCACATCAGCTGGGACTTGACCAGACTGAAGCTGGGAGCTAGAAATTATATGGGTCTCCTATGTTGTGGCAGTGACCCAAGCACTTGAGCCATCAGCTGATGACTGCCAGAGTGAACATTAGCAGGAAGCAGGAATTGATGGTGGAGCTGGGATTTCAACCCATGTACTCTGATAGGGGATAAGGAATACCCAAGCAGTGTCTTAACTGTTTACACCAAATGACTGCTCCTTAATACATGATTAAGGAAACTAAAGTTTTGGCGTGAGATGTATATGGATATTAAAAATGAATCATATTTTATGTCTCTTTCAAATGATAAGGAAGTCTTATAAACTGAAAGAGAAAGTCATTTATTTACTTAGTTCAACAATTTAAGAGTTTTTCTGAGGCCAGTGCTGTGGCATAGCAGGTTAAGTGCTATGGCATCCCATATGGGCACCAGTTTGAGTCCCGGCTGTTCCACTTTTGATCTAGCTCTCTGCTAATGTGGCTGGGAAAGCAGCAGAAAATGGCCAAACTACTTGGGCCTCTTCCACCCATGTGGGAGACCTGGATGCAGTTCCTGGGTTCTGCCTGACATCCCTGCAGCCTTTGAAGATGTTAAGGGAGTGAGCCAACGGATGGAAGATCTCTCCCTCTCTCTCTCTGTAACTGCCTTTCAAATAAAAAATAAAACTTTTTTTTAAAAAAATGAATTGTTTTATGGAGAATTAAATCAATATATTGGGAAGCACCAGTTCTAGAAAACCAAAAAGACAAAACAAAATAACAATCTAAGTGATCTTCATATCTATGCATGCAATTTCTGAATCAACTGATTTTTTTAAAAACATGATATTACTAAAGGGTAAGCAGTAGAAGTATGCGCATATAAAGTATGTTCCTGTGAAAATATATTTTGTGTGCAGAATTTATGTGTAAAAATATGGAGCAGTTATGGAAGTCAGGATTCTGTATATAAATAGGTTGGGCTTCTGGTCTTGCATTTTGGGTACATGTGTTTTAAAATGATTTTTTTTGTGCATTAGGTAGACTGTCATGCCTTTGTTTTTAGTAAAACTACTGAAAATCCATTTTTTAAAAATATTGAGAGTGTTCAAACTTCGAATTTTAGAGGAATTTTAGAAAAGAACATAAACAATATCATGTGGTGAAGCATTGTGGGAAGATTTGGAAGAAAGTTCTATCACACTGTGATGGAAGTTATAGAAATGAAAGAGCAAGATGAAATTGAGCATGACCCGGGCCAGCGCTGTGGTGCAGAAGGTTAAAGTCCCATATTGCAGCGCCAGCATCCCATATGGGCACCAGTTCAAGTTCTGGCTGCTCCACTTCTGATCCAGTTCCCTGCTAATGCACCTGAGAAAGCAGTGGAGGGTGGCATAAGTTCTTGGGCCCTTGTACCCATGTGAGAGAGCTGGAAGAAGCTCCTGGCTCCTGGCCTCTGATCAGCTCAGCTCTGGCCATTGTGGCCATTTGGGGAGTGAACCAGTAGATGGAAGACCTCTTTCTCCCTTGGTTTCTACTTCTCTCTGTAACTCTTCCAAATAAATAAAATAAATCATAAAAAAAAGAAATTTAGAATGACCAAAATATTTCAACAAATCAAGACAGGTGTGCAGAAGTCATTTTTTGCAGGTTTCCTGATAATGTTTACTTTTATTCCTAATTGGAGGCTATTTTTAGGACTCTGTAAAGCATTTGCTGTGTACAGAAGCATTTGCTAAATTATTAACTTGGGAATCCAGAAAAACAGGATGCAAAAAAAGGGGCATGTTTTAATCTGCACTTTCCTTCAGATATCTTCTGATAAAATAGAAATTTTTGTTACTTTTTTTGTTCTGAAAAGTGTCAGCTTGATTTTGGTTACTCTGTCTTATAGATAAGGAAGAATTTTACTTCGGTCCACCTTTCTTATGTGGAATTGAAGCACATGGGTCAGCAGCAGCTGGGGCGGTATCCTCTCCACTTCCACCTGTGTGGAGATGTGGACTACAAAGGGGGCTACAGACCCACGACGTTTGTGGACGGTCTGTCTATCCATCACAGCTTCTCCAGGTGCATCACTGTGCATGGGACCAATGGCTTGCTAGTAAGTAGCCTCCCCGTGCACTGATGCTCCTTACATCTCTTGACTTCTCAGTTTTGTAGAAGTAAACTGTTTGCCCACATGCCTTTCTCTATCTTTCTGTGACTGAGAATTCTGCTTTTCTTCAGAAGGAAGCTGCTTTTATATTCACTCAAATTAACCTTTTAGAGTAAATACAACTTGCTGTTCGACTTTGCTTGTTCCGCTAAAATTAAAACTTCACTTTGCATATCTACTGAGCATGCTATACTGAATAGCACTTGTCCTGTAATTCACAGTTAATCTTGTTACCAGTGACATTGTCCACATGTATTTCTGCAGATAAAAGACACCATTGGATTTGACACACTGGGTCATTGTTTCTTTCTGGAAGATGGTGTTGAACAGAGAAATACTCTGTTTCACAATCTGGGACTCCTCACCAAGCCAGGAACTCTCCTCCCCACTGATAGGAACAACTCCATGTGCACTGCCATGCGGGATAAAGTGTTTGGGAATTATGTCCCTGTACCTGCTACTGACTGTATGTGAGTAACTGGGCAGAGGGAAACACTCATGTGCGATGATCAAGGCCGTTGACTTTCGGGGTAGGTGTTTTAGGGGAGGATTTTAGTGGGCAGGATTTCTCATGAAGAATGTTTAAATCACCTTGCAGGGCTGTGTCAACTTTCTGGATTGCTCACCCCAATAATAATCTGATTAATAATGCAGCTGCAGGCTCACAGGTAAGTACTATTTGAATGTTTGTTGATTGTGTGTGTGTGTGTGTGTGTGTGTGTGTGTGTTATTCATGTTTAAAAATGCTCTGGTATATGTGGATGTGATGTCAGGTGTGCCAAGGGACCCACGTATGACATTCCTTCTAGTACTGCTTGTTTAGCTCAGAGCAGGATGTGCTTGAGATGTCCATGAGTCTAGTAAGACAGATGCTAAACGGAGGAAAGAGGTGAGCTGCTTTCAAGATTATGTCCTCTCTGGGGGTGCACTTTTAGTGTGTTATGTACAGTCTTTCTGGCTTCTTATAGTTGTGTGTTGTCAAGTGATCATTTCAGTTTCTAGTGTTTGAGAACAAAGCCTTAGCTTTTCTTTATGGTAATGGATTATTGTGTAGAATACTATGATAACTGCTACGCTGATTAAGGGGCACATCCTTTTGTTAAACACAGGGTCATCTGCACTTCGGGATTTCATCTTTTACTTAAGCAGCCAACCCCAACTACATACCACAAGTTAAAAATGTGATTGAATTGTTTAAGACAAGGGTGGAGAATGTCCAGTCCGTGGGCCTAAAAAGACCTGAGAAGTCATTTGGTCTGGCTCTGCCAAGGCAGTCATAGGTGGGCCTCAAAACTCAGTAAATCTACAGCAGGCTAGTTTTTAATTTGATATATATATATATATTTTTTTTTTTTTTGACAGGCAGAGTTAGACAGTGAGAGAGACAGAGAGAAAGGTCTTCCTTTCCATAGGTTCACCCCTCAAATGGCCACTATGGCCGGCGCGCTGCTCCGATCCGAAGCCGGGAGCCACTTCCTCTTGGTCTCCCATGCAGGTGCAGGGCCCAAGGACTTGGGCCATCCTCCTCTGCCTTCCCGGGCCACAGCAGAGAGCTGGCCTGGAAGAGGGGTAACCGGGACAGAATCCGGCGCCCCGACCGGGACTAGAACCCTGTGTGCCGGCGCCGCAGGCGGAGGATTAGCCTAGTGAGCCGCAGCGCCGGCCCCAGTTGATAATTTTGTATGGCCTGCAAATTATGTTGTAAATATCCAAATGGGTCTTGGAAGAAAAAAACAGGTTCCTCAGCCCTGTTAGTACACACACACACACATGCGCGCGCACGCACACACACACACGAAAATAATTTTTAAGATAACACATGATTTAATTTTGGATAGTAGACGTGTTCCCCAGATAAATCTGAAGAAATTTACATTCATACTTGAGTGTAATTTAAAGTTGCTAATTTATAATATAATTGAATTGTTTAAGACCTTACACTATTAAAGTAATAACTGTTAAAAACTAGAGTACAAAAATAAGGACATTGTAAGAGTAACTAAATATTAATATCTATGTATCTAAGCTATTTCAAAATTTAAAAAGGAAAGATATGCCTAGTATTATTTCCTAGGACAAAGTAAAAGATTGGCTGAAGGTGTATTTCTTTAAGATACCAGAATACAGACACTATTGGGTGTGAGTTGACCGCACAGTTGTGATATTTCTTAAACATATTCTTTTTACTTGAAGATTCTTACTTGACAGAGAAGAGACCTGGACACCTGATTATTTCAGGTTTTCATTCATTCATTTTCCATCAAATATTTGTTGATCTTGAGTGGCGCTTGTGCTGAGTTTCTAGTTGGAAAGTGAGATTTTGGATAAACGTAGACAGGCTGATGTGCAGTCTTACTGGTCCCATCTTCTGATCTGTGTTACAAGTCAACAAAGATTCCTTGCTTGTTTAGAAGTCAGGTGCTGGTGATTAAATTAAGCTGTAAAAAGTCCATGAAAAACGTCAGATGAGGGTGCCAGATGGCCTTAACAGGGCTCATGTGGAGAAAAGAAAGCGTCTCTGCTTCTCCCTCATTTCACTCCAGCTTGCCCTGCTAGGACTGCGTCTCCTCAAGGCTGCTGATTCTGGCATTCTTCTTCCTTTCTTCTTATTTCCCTTGATCCTTTTCTGTTTAAAATCTCTTCCTCCTTGAGAGTCACGTGGCCTCTGCCAGTGGCCCCGGGGCAGCGTGCGGTGGGGTTTGTGCCACTGCCTGTACAGTGTGCGGTCGGGGGGCACCAAGCAGCTCTTCGCCAGGGCTGGGGTATTGGATGCAGTTAGACAATGTGGGTGATCCTTGTTCTGCATGTTTTCTCCGAGCTCCAGGAGTTCTCCGTGGGCAACCTCGGCGAGACTTCGTGTCCCCTCTGTGTGCATGGACCATGTGTATGTGAGGGGCCAGTCCTAGTGGTGGCAGCTGGGCTTCCCAGCTTGTACTTCCACGTTTTGTGGAAGGGCTTTCTGTTCCCTCTGGTTTTGTGGCACTTGAGCCACTTGTCCCCAGAGATGCCCATCGCTTATTGCTGGCTACAGAGAGACTCCTTTCTTTTTTCTCTCTGGAAGAACGGTTCCAGTAAAGCTAATGTTTGGTGGGGGTTTTCCTTCCAAAGTAAATCAAACGATTTCTTCATTGTACCTTTCCACTGCCTTGGACAAAGCTCCCTTTGCTTGTGTTGACACCACTGTGTTTAGCAGGGAACAGTGGCTACCCTCCTATGCCCTCCCCAAACTCCACTGCATCCTGGAAGGGTCTGCCCTGTGCCCTCAGTGTACAGGGAGAGGGCGTGGAACCGTCTTGCTGACCCTTTGATTCTGTGTTGAGTAGTCTATTTCGTGTCCAAAAGTGTGAAGGTGGCCAACGTTTTAAAGAGCACTTCATTTTATTAAGACCCATTTGTAAACTTTTATCAAGGAAAAATGTTAAACATGGCCTTCATTTTGGGGTGTAGGTAAATATGCTTCCCACAGTTCATCTCTCCTCTCTACTCCAGAAAGGACTCTTTGTTACAACCAATAGAGCGCTTATCTTTGTATTTTCCAGTGGACTATGAGAGTAGTCTGACTGTATACCTGGCCCATAGTGGGCACTAAATGAACGTGTGCGGTATATGGATGAGTTTCTCCTTTTTTCCACTATGTGTTGAAGAGTCAACAACCTGTTTAATCAAAGTCTTGTACAGTGGTTTTTCGTACTGGGCTGATTTTAATTTAATTGTAAAGTAAAAAATTGTCACAGGAATTAAGGGCTGTTATATCCATTTTTATGTCTCATTTTGAGTGTCAGAGAAATTTAAACTGTTCTGTTCCTTCCTGTTAATGGTCAGTAATAGTGACATTGAACAGACAGGGGCCAGACTAAGACAGCATCCTGATTCATGCATGTGGTGGTTTTTTTTTTTTCCTTTGGCAAAAATTTGCCTCGGGACAGGAAGGGCATTGGAGTGGTTTGAAAGAAGTCAGTGAGCTCTGCGTGTTGGCAGATGGCTGTTTAATAGGCATGACTCATCTATTGATCAGGTTTGGAGGTAAACAGAAGAAACCGTATTGCTTAAACGCAGTAGTGTGCTGGTCACATGGAAGGCTGACTTGGTTTGAATTCGGCGCCACATTTTAAAGTAGATAGGGATAGGAAAGTTGTTTTGAAAGTATATTTTGCTACTAGCCAGTTATTTCTATCTTTTGTCCAATCCTGCATGCAAAATTTTCAAAATCTTTTTGAAAAAAAATGCATGAAATAATCACTTTGAGGATGCTAGGTGTGTGGGCAACTTTTATAGTCGGTTCTGAAGCTGACACAACTCATGTTCAAAAGACTAAATGAACTCGCACGGCAGCTAGATTTCTAAGGATGATTCATAGAGTGGCTTCATGAAACAGTGCTTTTAATGATTCTACTCTTTCAATTACAGGATGCTGGAATATGGTATTTATTTCACAAGGAACCTACTGGGGAATCGAGTGGATTACAGCTTTTTGCAAAACCAGAGCTCACTCCATTGGGTATATTTTATAACAACAGGGTCCATTCGAGCTTTAAGGTAGGTTCCTGAGCCTTAACAATCAGTGCATATCACTTACAGTGGTCAAGATGAGTATTGTGATTACGTCTTAGTCCAGTTTGTGCTGTTACAACAGAACACCACACACTGGGTAATTCATAGTGGACAGAGGTTCATTTGGCTCATGGTTTTGGAGGCCATGGAGTCTAAGACCCAGGGTTTGGCCTGTAGCAAGGGCCTTCTTGTTGCATCATCCTGTATGCTGTGTCATCTCATGTCAGAAGGACAAAGAGAGGGCTGCAGAGAGCAAGAGATCACACTTGCAGCCCGAAGCCTTTTATAATCTGCATGAACTCATTCATCAGGGTAGACTCCTCACAACCTAAACATCTTCCAATGGGGTCACTGTCGACTTAGGGATTAAGTTTCCAACACATCCTTTTTGGAGGACTCTTCACACGATAGTAGATTACAACTGAGCAATGTCAGGTTTTGGTAGAACTTGTCAGAGAAAGTAGTTTGTGATGAGAAATAGCAGACATCGGGGCCGGTGCTAAGGCTTAGCGGGTAAAGCCGCCACCTACAGTGCCCGCATCCCCTATCTCATATGGGTGCCAGTTTAAGTCTCAGCTGTTCCACTTCCAATACAGCTCTCTGCTGTGGCCTGGGAAAGCAGTGGAAGATGGCCCAAGTGCTTGGGCCCCTGCACCCACGTGGGAGACCCGGAAGAAGCTCCTGGCTCCTGATCTGCCTGGCTCTGGCCATTGTGGCCATCTGGGGAGTGGACCAGCAGATGGAAGACCTCTCTCTCTCTGGCTGCCTCTGCTTCTCTGTGACTCTGCCTTTCAAATAAATAAATAAATCTTAAAAAAAAAAAAGAGAGAGTTAGCAGACACCTCCACTGTTCTGTTTCTGATGCCTATGCAGCTTTCTGTTTATATACAGGCATGCCCAGCATATGTGCACACATGTCTGAGGTATGCAGTGGACTCGATGCATAGGTCCTCATATTGTCCCTGCTGCTTCCCTCTGCCCTCTCGCTCACCTTGCCAGTCTGCAGCATCTGGACATGTTTCTAGGGGTGTACACATTTGCTGTTAGGCTCTTGGAGGATAGGAAACCCGTTCTTTCTTATCTGTAGTCACAGTGCTGGTTGAATGTCCTTTAAGACACTTAATACTAATAAACGTTAATAGTGAAATATTGTTTAGGAATATTTTAACTAATTTTAAATGAGAGATCAAGTAACCTAAAGGCCATTTTAGAGGCTCCAGTTTCTATATTTGACACTGACTCCCCAGTTCCCTGGGGTTAAATACATTTGATTTGCTTTGTATACCCAGGGACTTTGATATTTTCATTATATATAATGCCTGGATTCTTCTTTTCTTTTTCTAAAAATGTATTTATTTGAAATTTGTATTTGACAGAGAGAGGAGAGACAGAGATCTTCTATCTGCTGGTTTATTCCCCAAATGGCTTCAGTAGTTGGGGCTGGGCCAGGCCAATGGCAGCAGCCAGGAATCCCACTGGGGTCTCCCAAGTGGGTATGAGTGGTCTGAGTACTTGGGCCAGCTTCTGTTGCCTTCCCAGAGGCATTAGTAAGGAGCTGGATCAGAAGAGAACCAGCACTCTGATATGGGAGGCCACTTTCGCAAGGGGTGGCGTAACCTGCTGTTCACAGCAGCAGCTTGGTGCCTGGATTCTTTACCCTGATGCGACTGGCATCAAGGTTCTCTTAATGCTTTCCATCTTTGGTACTCAGAGGAACCTTTAACACTTACGTGTACTATGATTTAAAGAGCTTTGAATAACTTGATGAAGCATGTGATTTTTGTGAGCAGAACAGTTGAAGAGGCTAGTAACTACATACAGAGGCATTTCACAGCAGAAATCCTCACTTTTTTTCGGATTATAAGTGGCATAAAATGCATTTTGTTCTAATTAATTTTTTAATGTCTTGTACCATGAAGACATGTAATAATCTACTCTGAGTTGTAAGATTATTATATCTAAATAATGGGGTAGAAAACTAGGTTTTAATTTGGGAATGACTGTGCAGGATAATACTTTAGAGCTAAAGAAAATTGAACTCTCGGAGCCTTTAAAAAGAAAGGCTCCCTCCTGGGTCACTCATAATCTGTGCACGCCTATGTTAATTCACACACACACACACACACACACACGATCCTTTCAATTGCTGATGCTTCTCAAACCTGTTCCAGTCCAGGTCCGTCATGTTTACCTGACTGCCTTCTGAGTACCATTTGAATGTCTCATGGGCACATAAATAAAATGTACTCAAAACTATTTTTATAACTTATTTTTAGGCCCAGACCTATTCATGTATGTCTGTTTCAGTGAGTGAAAACTGCTAGTCACCTGGTTACCCAAGCCAAAAATATATGTGCTTTCCTTGCGCCCTCTTCCCTCATGGCCAGACATTTTATTATTAAATGATAATCCATTGTAGCTCATAAGGAATTCTCACTTTGTCTAATTTCCTCTGTTGCTTCTCCCATAAGTCCAGGTAACCTTTATTTTCTTCTGGTTACTGAAACCACCTCCTGCCTCCTTCCTACCCCTCCACCCCTTGGCTCCTTTTCAATCCATGATCTGTCTTGTAGCTACTGTGTTTTTTCATTTCTTCCTAAAATCCAGTTTGTTAGGATGCCTCTGTTACATTCCCGCCACCTTTACTCTGGTACTATGTCAGCCCTGTGCACTGTGTCTTTTGTTCCTCTTTATCCTTCTTCCTTACTTTTCCTCCCTCCGTACATCTAGTGTTTCATGCTTGGGGTCTGTGCTCCCTCTCAGCTCCAGAGTATTCCTTGGAGTACTTTTCTCTGGTTTCTTCAGCTGCTTCCCACCCTTCTGCTGCCCTGTGCCTCTAACCATCCATTTGCTGGTGAATGCCTCCCCATCATTCAAGTGTAGGCCTTGGTCACTTCTGCTAGGAGACATTCCTTGACTCCTCTTGCTCTCTCCCAGGAACAGAGCATCATGCTGCCAAAGCATCAGGTGTCCTTTCTCATAGGCTTCTAGTGCTGGGTTGTGATTGCCTACTTAATTGGGTGTCTTCCCACTAGTTGTTGTATTGGCAATGGCAAGGATCATGTTTCTCTGTTAATTGATGTAGAGCACTGGATGACTACTACATAGTAGGCACTAAATAAGTATGTGTTGAATGACTGAGTGGGATTATAAAAACATCAGGAAAATAGCTGTTTGTCTCAGTCCCTTTGCTTACCATTTGTCTTCCTTCTACCACCTTTTTGGGTAGAAATGATAAACTAACAATTTTATGAATCATTATATCTGCAGATATTCCTGGGTACTCCCATTCATTTCAGTGTATTATTGTATTTCCCAGGCTGGCTTATTTATTGACAAAGGTGTCAAAACAACCAACTCGAGTGCTGCTGACCCACGGGAATACCTGTGTTTGGATAACAGTGCAAGGTAAAACTGGCCCTTTACAATCACATTCCAGCCATGTCTTGCCAAAGCAAAACTTTGTGAGTCAAAACATTGTGCTGTTTTCTTGTTTTAGGTTGTTAGTTTAATTGTATATACTTACGGTCATAGTGTGATCATTGGGTACATGAATTCACTGCACACTGATTAAATTAGAGTAACCAATGTTTCCCTCTCCTTGTCATTACTTAACATTTAGAGCCTTCAAGCTCCTCTTTGCTGTTTGTTCGTAAAGTATACAGTAGCTTATTGTGAACAAGAGTCACCCCGCCACAGTGCTGTGGACTACTAGGGATTGCCCTTCTTCCTATGTGTTGGGTATTGTAATCTTTCCCCTGATAACACATTTAAAAGGAAGTTAGTTTTTCTGTGGTTTGTTTTTTGGTTCAACAAGCAGATAAACACACACAGAGACACATTTCCGTCGTTGATTCACTCCCCAAATGCCTGCACACGTCCAGTCCAGGTTGGGCTGAACACTGGAGCCACGTACTCAATCCAGGTCTCCCGCTTGGGTGGCAGAAACCCAAATACTTGTGCCATCACTACTATTTCCCGTGGTCTGCATTAGCAGGAAACTTGAGTCAGTAGCTGGAGCCAGGACTTGTACCCAGGCACTCTGATAAAAGATGTGATGTCTTAAACGCAAAGCCAAATGCCCACCCTAAAAGAGCTTTAAAAGTTTGTGGCAGGGTTTTAGAAAAACACTTAATCCACTGTTGCAGGTCCTATGGCTGGCCTTTCAGTTTACTGGAAAGCTGAAGGAGTTAATGCTTTTCTCCCTTTTCACAGTTGTAAACTGATTTTAGAGAGTTCAGAAAGAGAAAGAAAAAGACATATAGGTTGAAAAAAGTTCCAAATTTGGTGTGGACTATGAGTCACTGAAAAAGAAGTCAACCCAAAATGTTTTAGTCTAATCTCTTGGAAACCAAAGCATATGGAATTTATTCTTAGTGGGCAAATGGAACATTTCTTTGAATCTCTTTCAGAGGGAAAGATCCCAGATTTCTTGATCAAGCTGATTCTGGTTCAGTTACTTGTAGCATCAGAATCTCATCCCAGTTAGGCTCTGTGTTACTGTCCTTTATAACCACGTAATATAGTTGGGAAGTATATCAGTTCGTCAGCTAAGTTTTCTTATATGTTATATGTGAGCCAAAATAAATAAAATGTCTCAGATGGAGATAAAATTTCCTAGAAAAGATGGCAATTTTTTTTAACTTTTATTTAATGAATATGAATTTCCAGAGTACGACTTATGGATTACAATGGGAAAAGATGGCTATTTAAAGTCATATTCAGTTGTATGTGCGTTCATGTTTTTCTATATAAGTTGTTTGATCAGTTCATGGAGTTGAAAAGGTGCTTTGTAGACATTTAAGAAAAGAAGCCAAGTCCTTTTGTTCATAAGAGAATAAAGAAGAAAACACACTGTAGGTTTGTCAGTCTGACCTAAGTATGAGGTGGAATCCTTTGAACACTAAGGCATGAGGTCAATGGAAAACTAGGCACATATATTTGGTAAATTAATTATCAGTGTTCCTCAAAGCTTAAGGTGAACCTGAAATATTTTAAAGCAACAGTCAGCATTTGAGAAACCCGGAAACTGGGTATTATTTAAATAAAGCACAAGATACTGACTGCTTGACACCTGATGATCATATGAAAGGGGAAAATAAAGAAGGCAAACTTGAAAATAAAAAATGTAGATGGTAGCAAATTATGAACTAAGAAGTGAACATCAACTGACAAATAAATCTATGTTAGAAGGTTGTTACTACCTTTTGAGTTTTAAAGAGTTTATTATAATTGGTAGAACTAGTAATATGTACGTTGCTAAGTTAGTATTGCCAGAAAAATCTTTAAACACAATAAAATTGGCTCTCTTCCCTGCCTTAAAAGATTACTGGTGCTGTGACTTAGCAGGTAAAAGCTGCCACCTGCAGCACCAGCATCTCATCTGGGTTCTGGTTTGAGTCCTGGCTGCTCCACTTCTGATCAAACTGCCTGCTGATGCACCTGGGAAAGCAGTGGAAGATGACCCAAGTGCTTGTGCACCTACACCCATGTAGGAGACCAGGATGAAGATCCTGGCTCCTGGCTTTGGCTTGGCCCAGCCCTTGCCATTATGCCCATTTAGAAAGTAAACCAGGTGATGGAAGATCTCGTCTCTCTGCCTCTCCTTCTTTGTAACTCTGGCTTTCAAATAAATAAATAAGTAAATCTTTTTTAAAAAGGTTATTATGTATATATGTGTGTATAAGAATTTGTGTGTACATGTATATATATTTATAGAAGTGGTCTTTTCACAAGTTCATAGAAAATGCACATTTTGAAAAAGCTATTAATGGATTTCAAAAATTTTTCATATCACAATCAACTTAAAAATTCATTTTTCCATAAGCTTTTGAAGTACCCTTGTTTTTATATGTATGCATAGGAATGGATAAGTGAATATATTTAAGAATCCATTGGTATTTCATTCAGACTTGACATTACAACAGTTTACTTATCACAGCTTAAGCAGTTCCTCACTAGATTGTGTGTATATGATATGATAATGGGAATCTTTCCCCCTTTCTTACCAGCTTATAAGTACATACTTATAAATGCAAACTTATAAATGCATACTTGTCAGTAAGCAGTTGGACTCCATTTGGAACTTATTGAACAAACTCGTTATAGAAGAGTCACAAGACCTTTGGTCTCTTGTATGTGCATTAATTTTGTATGAACTAATTTATGGAATATACCCGCATGTATTCATGCAATTCAACTTGAGTAAAAATGATAAAACTGGCCGGCGCCATGGCTCACTAGGCTAATCCTCTGCCTTGCGGCGCCGGCACACAGGGTTCTAGTCCTGGTCGGGGTGCCCCTCTTCCAGGCCAGCTCTCTGCTATGGCCTGGGAGTGCAGTGGAGGATGGCCCAAGTGCTTGGGCCCTGCACCCGCATGGGAGACCAGGAGAAGCACCTGGCTCCTGCCTTTGGATCAGCGCAGTGCGCCGGCCGCAGCGTGCCAGCCGCGGCGGCCATTGGAGGGTGAACCAACGGCAAAGGAAGACCTTTCTCTCTGTCTCTCTCATTGTCCACTCTGTCTGTCAAAAAAAGAAAAAAAATGATAAAACTTGTATCAATGAGTCATAAAGCAGCCGTGAATTGAACACCAGGCCCATGGGAGCAGGAGCCATTCAGTCTTTCATCAGAGAGGAAGTCGACTCAACAGTTAACCAGGAGCTTTTCCTTGTGGCTGCAATGGGAAATCACAGGGAGCCAAAGATGGGAGCTTTTATCTCAAGAAACTCTAGATTGGACATTGGGAAATTTCATCTAAAAGAGGGTTCACTTGGCAAATGCCAACAGCAGCCAGGGCTGGGCTAGCACTGAAAGCAGAGGATAATTAAGGGGGGTTTGGGAAGTATGCTGAAAGCTCATAGATGATGGTAAATTGGGAAAATTAGCTTTATTTTCCCAGGTGGGAAAGAAGATGGAAATGAATGGTATCAAAGCTAGCAGATGGCTACAGCAGAGTATCAGATGTTACTTTATGGTATTTTTTGGCATCAGGGGTGGTGCTTCAATGGGGCAGAGAGACTTTGTTTTAGAACATCGTGCAGTTTCCTTTCCAGAATTCTTCCATCTGCTTGATATTATGTGATGACTGCAGAGCTGTTTGGCAGTAACTGCAATGCCAGAAGAGTGAAGTTGGCTTAGAGTCAGACTTTTTTACCCCTTAGTTAGGGCATAGGTCCTGGGGGATGCTTGTGTAATCTAAGGGTGGGTGTAACATCCTTTATCTCCACTGCTCCCACCCTGGTCTACTGCACCACCATGTGCCTGAAACACATAAAGAGCCTCCATGCTGGTCTCCTCATGATCATTCTCTACAGTGAGTCCTCCAAGTAGCATCTAGGGATCTGTTTAAAAGAGAAAAAACAAAAAATCCGATTGTATCACTTGCCTGATTGTATCACTGACTTGGTACTTGCCTGCCCCACGATCCTCTCCACCCCCTGCCCCCTCTTGCTTCTTACTCTCCAGCTACCTTGCTGCTTGTTCCTTAATGTGCATGTTAGCAGGAAGCTGGAACCAGGAGGTATGATGGAACTCAGGTACCCTAATATGATATGCTAGACCAGGTGCCCATCCTCAGCTGTAGTCATTGTAAGGGAATATTTTCTGACTGTATGATTGAAGATTTCAACCAGCTGATTTTTTTTTTTTTTTTTGACAGGCAGAGTGGACAGTGAGAGAGAGAGAGAGAAAGAGAGAGAGAAAGGTCTTCCTTTGCCGTTGGTTCACCCTCTAATGGCTGCTGTGGCCGGCACACCGTGCTGATCCGAAGCCAGGAGCCAGGTGCTTCTCCTGGTCTCCCATGGGGTGCAGGGCCCAAGCACCTGGGCCATCCTCCACTGCACTCCCTGGCCACAGCAGAGAGCTGGCCTGGAAGAGGGGCAACCGGGACAGAATCCGGTTCCCCTACTGGGACTAGAACCCGGTGTGCCAGCACTGCAGGTGGAGGATTAGCCTATTGAGCCGTGGTGCCGGCCAACCAGCTGAATTTTTAAAAAGATGTATAGGGGCCGGTGCTGTGGCATACTGAGTTATACTGCTGCCTGCAGTGCTGGCATCCCAAATGGGTGCCACTTCGAGACCTGGCTGCTCCACTTCTGATCTGGCTCTCTGCTGTGGCCTGGGAAAGCAGCAGAAGATGGCCCCTGCACCCACATGGGCGATCCAAAGGAGGCTTCTGGCTTCTGGCTCCCTGCTTCAGATCAGCACAGCTCCAGCTGTTGCGGCCAGTTGGGGAGTGAACCAGCGGATGGAAGACCTCTGTCTCTCTCTCTCTCTCTGTCTGCATCTCCTTCTTTCTGTGTGTATCTCTTTCAAATAAATAAATAAATCTTTTTTTTTTTTTAAAAGAAGCTGTATGGTTTTTTTCTCTTCCTATAGCTTTCTAAGATCAAGATAGAAATGATCTTCATTGTTTTGTAAGCATTTATGTATTTGTTTATGTAAAAGGCAGAGAGACAGAGACAGAGAGACTGAGATCTTAAATCTCCTGGTTCACTTGGCAAATGCCAACAGCAGCCAGGGCTGGGCTAGGCTGAAGCCAGGATTTAGGAACTCCATCCAAATCTCCCATACTGAATGTCAAGGTGCTTTGGTCATCATCTTCTGCCTTCTTGGGATCAGCATTAGCAGGAAGCCAGGTGGGAACTGGAGCTGGTACTTGATCCTAGGCACTTCAATAAGGGATGTTGGTGTCCCAAGTGATGGCTTAAACTGCTGAATTAGAATGCCAACCCTTTTATTATGCTTTTAAATGAGAAGCCTTAGGGAATTATTTATCTGAGTGCTTATAGTAGATAGTTTTGACACCAGTTTTTTTTTTTAAACCTTTAAGTTTAAAAAACTTAAGTTTAACCTGTAAGTGTTCTAAAGGGAAGAATAAGAAAAGGTAAAATTCTATGATAAATAAGTGAATTAAATGTAGCCTGTTTTAGGGGTGAACATCTGGCAGGGGTTAAGTTGCTGCTTGGGATGCCCATGTCCCACGTCAGAGTACCTGCTTCCAGTCCTGGCCACTCTGCTTCCCATCCAGCTTTCTGCGATATGCACCCTGGGAGGAGCAGATGACGGCTCAGAGCACAGGTCCATCCCATGCCATCCATGTTGGGAGGCCCCAGTGGAGTTCTAGATTCCTGGCTTCATTCTGGCCCAGCACAGGCTGGTGCAGGCATTTGCAGATGTCTTTTCATATCTGCCTTTCAAATAAAATGAAAATAATTAAATAAAAGTGAAAAAAATAGTAAGTCACTGTTAAAAATATATCTCCAAATAATGACTTTCAGGGAAAAAAAATCTTTAAATATAGTCTATTTTAAATGTAGGTATTTTCAAGATCCTGAGCCCTATTTTGTCCATATTTATGACACTTAACTAAGACACAGCTCAATACTTCAGTTCACACAGATGCATATTGAATATATGATTGATTTATTCAGTAAGATTATATTTGTATCCTATAGGTTAAGAATTTCTGAGGACATGCCATATTTCCTGGTCTGAAATTTTTTTGGAGGTGGTTTTCATACTTACAAAGTTCTGCAATCTCTCTTCTATAAACTGATTTAAAAAAACCAGAAACTAAGAGAGGTGCTGTGGCACAGTAGGTTAATCACTATGGGCACTGGTTCTAGTCCTGGCTGCTCCTCTTCCAGTCCAGCTCTCTGCTATGGCCTGGGAAAGCAGTAGAAGATGGCTCAAGTCCTTGGGCCCTGCACCGTGTGGGATACCCAGAGGAAGCTCCTGGCTCCTGGCTTCAGATCATCGCAACTTCGGCCATTATGGCCATTTGGGGAGTGAATCAGCAGACAGAAGACTTTTCTCTTGGCCGGCACCGCAGCTCACTAGGCTAATCCTCCACCTGCGGTGCCGGTACCCTGGGTTCTAGTCCCGGTTGGGGCACCGAATTCTGTCCTGGTTGCTCCTCTTCCATTCCATCTCTCTGCTGTAGCCCGGGAAGGCAGTGGAGGATGGCCCAAGTGCTTGGGCCCTGCACCTGCAAGGGAGAGGAGGAGGAAGTGCCTGGCTCCTGGCTTCAGATTGGTGCAGCTCCGGCCGTGACAGCCGTTTGAGGGGTGAACCAATGGAAGGAAGACCTTTCTCTCTCTCCCTCTCTCACACTAACTCTGCCTGTCAAAAAAAAAAAAAAAAAAAAGACTTTTCTGTCTCTCCCTCTCACTGTCTGTAACTCTACCTCTCAAATAAAATAAAAAACCTAAGAAAACATGAAAACAGCTTTCTGGAAACTTGTATATAAACAAATGTAATTTTTTTCTTTGAATGGGACACATAAATAAGTTATGGCTTAAGATTTCCTCATTTGTTTTGCTCAAATTTAAATCCTGCTTTTTGATGCTTAAACGTACAAATAGATAATTTCTGTTGCCTTCTTATTACTTTTTAAAAGAAAGAGCTCTGTGTTGTTTTAAACCGTAGGTTTCGGCCTCATCAGGATGCAGACCCTGAAAAGCCACGTGTGGCTGCTGTGGTTGACAGGCTCATTGCTTTTAAAAATAATGACAATGGAGCTTGGGTGAGAGGAGGAGACATTGTTGTTCAGAATTCGGCGTGAGTATTCTCCACGAAGTGACTATCTGATGACACTGATGTATTTGTTTTTAAGGATTAAAAAAAAAAAAAAAGGCGCAGCAGAATGAAAGCACAGTGGTGGTTTCTGGAATCCTGTTATTATGAGTAGACAGGACAAGCTCTGAGGAAGTGCACTGTAGTTAGCTGCCTGCAAATGTTTAGAATTGTCTCATTCTGGTGCTTTTACTGGAACTGAATTTGTCTGGTGACATGGAGTATTTTTTTGATGGAGATTGAACAGAGACATGGAATTTAGCTTAATTTAACAAACACGGTCTGTGTCAGAGAGCTAAGAGTTTGAAACTACCTAGAATTTTTTTTTCCCCTTGCTCTTGGAAACACCTTAAAGTGTTTCTGATACCCTGCCCTAGCCATTCCAAACAAAAGCTGTACCATTCCACTGAAATAAATCTGTTGCCTTGTGTCTCAACATGACTTCAAAGGGGAAGCATCTCACTTTTTTCCACCTGTCTAATTTGGGAAGAGGCCTGATACATGTCAAGCTAAGATTTAGGGTTCAACAAGTCTAGAAAAAAATATTTTTCTGGCTCTGACCTTTAGCTTCCTGGCATTTTTGCCATCATGTATGACTTTCATCATTCAAGCAATGGATATGAAGTTGAATCTAGAAATGGCTTGAGTGTCGTGTTGAAAAGTTTTGAGAACACCATGATATAATTTTTAAAATAGCTATAAAACATGATTATAACATATGCTTGTATGATGCTTGCTGTGTGCCCGTCACTTTGAAATACTTGAAATTATTCAATATGTTTAATGTTCTCAAGAATTCTCTGAGGAAACTTATGTGATTATTGCAACTTCCCATTGAGAAAGCTGAGGGAGAGAAAGGGCAATTAGCCTGAGGCCACAGTGAGTAATTGGCAAACCTGGGATTAGAACCTGTACCCACACTGTGAAACTCCTGCTGCTAGTGTTTCTTGGAAAGTGAAACTTGTGTGTGGCCTTGGAGGGAGTAGGCACTGGGAGCTCCCAGATTTCTTGCTAGTTAAATATTGAGAGACTTACCTCTTGTTACAAGATGTGGTGAATTGAAATCTCCCCTTATTCTATTTTCTTGTACAGATTTGCAGATAATGGAATAGGACTGACCTTTGCCAGGTTTGTAATTACTTAAAAGTGTTTATTTGATTTGAAGCTGTAAGGCAAAAATAATCTTGACTCTTTTGGAGTGGGGGAAATAACAGGAATTTTCTTTATTAACGTTAAAAAAGTGAGCATCCTCTCCACGATACCACTAGAGGGCCAAGAATACATGTTTATCGATTACTTGACTAGATAACAAAGTAGTAGGGAGTTGGCTGGAATTCCACAGAAGGGTAGGCCTGTCATAAGTTTTGTGAAGAAGAAACCACTGGAGATGTAGACTAAAGTTCTTAAAATAAGAGGAGGAGTATGAAAGAAGGGAGAACATTTAAAAACAGTATTACTTTTCTTAGAACCTGCTTTAATTTAGCCATAGTCTTATGTTAAATTTGTAGGTTACATTCAGTTGGGGACAAGTTAAACTTCCCTGGTGCTAATGATTGTTCTCATTTTAACAGTGATGGAAGCTTCCCAAGTGATGAGGGCTCCAGCCAGGAGGTGTCTGAATCGCTCTTCGTTGGGGAGAGCAGGAATTACGGCTTTCAGGGCGGTCAGAACAAGTACATGGGCATTGGAGGAATAGACCAGAAGCCTCGAACATTACCTAGAAACAGGTAAGTGTTGCTTGTGCAGGACAGGGTTAAATTTATGCCATGAAGGAAAACTAACCCTATCTATCTTAATGTTATTCTGACCCCTGTTATTATTCTTTTCTACGTGCTACACTCTTGGAGTTTTGGAATACTAATTAGTAAACATTTCATAGATTTCAATATCAATGCTATGTATACAATTTATAACATAGAAACCTCTCTTATAGAAACCTCTCTTTTTTTTTTTCTCACTCCTTATATAAGACCTTATATAAGTCAGTGATATTTTTTCCCCCTTTCTTTCTTGCGCTGTACAAAGTTGCCAAACCATAAACTATGACATTAGGTCAGTTTTCCCTCGAGTTGTGATGTTGGTTTTCAGAAATAGCCACTGGAAAAAGGAAATGACTTGCTGAAAAGAGTCCTAGAAAATGAGGGTTGATTGATTCCAAAGCAGACTCCAGACCGAAGCTTGCAGTGTTGCAGGGTCAGGGCGGCTGGCCTCCGTTCCGTCATCGTCATCACAGACTCATTAAGGGAGTACTGAGCATGAGGCAGGAAATAGGAACTAACAAAGCTGTACCTCCGTTCTCAGGACGATTTGGTGTAGTCCTCATTTGACTTGCGAGAAGATGAGGTAGTGAAACGCTCACTAGTGTTCTAAAGGCATGGGAGTGAGCCTTTGCCGTGATCCACAAGCATCAAGTCCGAGAAAGGATGCCGTCTCTGACATTGAGTAGAACAAGGCGGGGGGACGGGACAGGCAGGCTGTTAGCCGTAGGTGGGGTTGGAGGGAAGCCCGGAAGGGCTGTGTGAGGTTCTGGCAGGGAGTTCCCATGTTTGTCTTCTCTTCTCTCCTCTGTGCTTGTCAGTGTGGGATATCAAGCGTCGTTTTATGCTGCACTCTGTAGAACTCCTGTCTGTCAGGCCGTGCAAGGCACTGGGAAAGAACTTGATGGATCTGTAATAGCTAGCATTTATTAAATGTTTATTTGTGTATCAGCCTCTGTTCTAAAAGCACAGAGAGACAGATACTGTCAACTTTCTGTTTTACAAGTAAGTAACCTACTAAAGGGAGCAGAGGTGGAATTCAAACTCAGTTTGGCTTCAGTGCTGTGTTCTTCACAATTAGGCTATTGCTGTCTCTTCCGACGTGTAGGATTTTTTTTGGCTTTATCAAGCTGTGTTGGTTAGGGTTTGTACTAAAGTATGATGTTGGTCAAGTCAATTCTATTCTTTTCATTTACAGAGACCTCCAGTTTTTTTTTTCTTAAAAATTTATTTATTTATTTGAAAGTCAGAGTTACATAGAGGGAGAGAAGGAGAAGCAGAGAGAGAGAGAGGTCTTGCATCCGCTGGTTCACTCCCCAATTGACCGCAATGGCCAGAACTGTGCCGATCTGAAGCCAGGAGCCAGGAGCTTCCTCCAGGTCTCCAAGGGTGCAGGGTCCCAAGCACTTGGGCCATCTTGCACTGCTTTCACAGACCATAGAAGAGAGCTGGATCGGAAGTGGAGCAGCTGGGACTCGAACCAGCGCCCATATGAGATGCCGGCACTGCAGGCGGCGGCTTTACCCGCTATGCCACAGCACCGGCCCCAGAGACCTCCAGTTTTATTTGGAAATACTGCTTCTTTGCTAAAGAGGATTTTCCTATACAAAAATTTCTCATTGATTGATGGTTCTAATTTTTATTTATATGTATCTTTACAACCTTTTCCATGAGGGAGAACAAATTTGAGCTGTATGCTTAGAAATACAACATGATACATCAGAATTTAGATAGGCTACTTGGTTAACTTGCTAGTTTAAGAGTACATCAAAAAGTTTGTGGATAAATGGAATTAAAAAATAAGTTTATTTTTGTACAAAAATGTTTAGAATGCACACAGTTTTTTTCATAATTGCATTTTCTGTCAAGTTTCTGAAGACCCTCGTATGCATGGGTTTTAATTTTTTTTGGCACCAAAAACCCTTTAATTCCATTTTCCTTGAAGTTTTAGAAGTAACCTTATATATGTACTTTTCTTTATAAAAAACATTGCCATGATGTACACTAATCTGTCTGCCATTCAAGAATTTAATAGGAGAAAAATCTGAAGAATTCAAAATATAGCTTTTGTACATTAATTATGGTTTATTATTTATGATTATTATGCTTGGGAGTTTGTGTTTGAACAGAAAAGAGGAAAATGAATAAAGCAAAATTGTCAGTCTTGCCAACTCTTGATAGAGCAAGCCACGAGGACTAGACTTTTAAGCACATCATTTTACCTTTGCTGTCATTTAATGGTTGGAGGGGAGGTTCTCTATGTTTAAGTACAGATTTGTCCTTTGTTCTCATAGCAAGAGATTTTTGAACTCAAACTAAAGTATATGAGTGACCAAATAAAAGATCTTAGGTGAATTGATTCAAGGAAGCCAAAGTCACATCTTTAGAGACACCTCTATTGAGGTATTCCGAACAGTTTCTCCCCCTACCCTATTTTTTTAAATTTGCTTTCATTTTATTTGGAAGGCAGAGAGACACAGAGAGAGGTCTTCAATCTTTTGGTTCATTTCCCAGTTGCTGACACAGCCAGGACTGGGTCAGGTTGAAGCCAGGAACCTGAAACTCAATCCCAGGTTCCTGTGTGGTTGGGAGGGTCCCGAGAGTACTTGCATCATCACCTGCTGCCTCCCAGCGTGCATTAGCAGGAAACTGGCTCAGAAATGGAAGAGCCAGGACTTGAACCAGGAACTCTGATAGGGGACGTGGACATCCCAAGTGGCAACTTAACAGCTTTAGCAAATACCTGTCGCCTCCTTAACATTCTTTATCTGAAATGATCCTTTGTGGGTTTTTGTTTTTGTTTTTTTCACTACACTATATGTTTCCTCCCAGCAGGAATCTTTACTGATTACTACTGTATCCTAGAATTTTGCTTAGCAAATAGGACATATTTAGTAGTGTCTATAAAACAAGGGAGGTGAAGTGCTGTTAAGGGGAGAGGCCTATATGTATTAAATAAATTCTTGCATTTCAACAGGACATTTCCAATTAGAGGCTTCCAGATTTATGATGGGCCGATTCATCTCACCAGGAGCACTTTCAAAAAATACATGCCAACTCCAGATAGGTACAGTAGTGCGATTGGGTTCCTCATGAAGAATTCCTGGCAGATAACCCCCAGGAATAACATCTCCCTCGTGAAGTTTGGGCCACATGTGAGTGTGTTCTTCTGTGACTCTGGTGGGAGAGGGAGGGGTAGCAAATTCCCAAAGACAAAAACGCAAAGGCTTTGCACTGTGCCTTTATGACTGGGAGGCAAGGTACATAGAAAAGTAGGTATGAATTCTTGCACTCTGTCTCATTGAGTTCAATCTCCTATGATCTTGGAATATTCTTGACATTCTAGGGATACCTTGAAAGGGAAAATGACTGGGGTTTGTAGGGTTTCACAGGAACAGGGAGACATAACTTGGGGAAATGGATGGAGGTGGGATAGACCATCTCCACTGAGAGACTTGGCTCCTATCTGGTATTTTACTTGTATGAGAATTCTTTGTCTGGGGACCTGGAGAATCAAAGGTTGGGAAGGAAAGGCAGCTACTAAGCAGTGTGTTACACATTGGGTTTTTCTGATTTAAACAGTTGGCCAGTTTTTATGAAGATTGCAAAAATTGTTTGCAGTGCAGTAGCCCATGGAGGTAGTGTTGTTAGCAGTTTCACTGGTTCTCCCTTCACCTGTGATAAACAGGGCCCTCCAATTCCCTACCCCATGCTGTCAACATCTTGGCAGTGGCAGAGAGTGATTGAATCTCATGCCGTCTAGCTCCCTGCTCCCACAGCAGCCAGAGCAGCAAGGAGCTTTTGTTCTCTCCTTCACACCCACACACGGGCTTTGTGGTTGCCCAGGTTAAAATAGAGCTGCGGTAGGTTTACCAAAGTCTGTGTTTGGCTTTCTGGAGAAGTGCAGGCGTGGAACAGACACTCAAGTACGATTTGAGAGGTCAACTCAGTTGGTTCTGCTCCTTCAGGTCGCATGACTTCAGGGGAGGGATGGCTTACCATGCAAATAAATAGGCAGGGTAGGTCTCTGATCAGCTCGCCAGGTAGAAGTTGGTTCCTTTACTGCCCACATGGACCTCCCTGTAGTGTTCCATAGAGTGCAGTGACCACTGACATGATCATTCTGAAAAAGTGTGTTAGATGCTAATTTGTTGTAGGAGCCCTATGTTGCAACAGTACAAGAGAATCCATGACTGTTTAAATCTTCCCTTGTATCCAGCCTGGAGTTTTCTGTGGTTGTAATGCTCTAACAATAGTTTGTAAGGGAAACACTGCAAAATTTGTTCTACCTAAAAGGTAGAAACTCTAAACTTTGATCCGAAAGGAGGCTCAAGGGAAAAGAGAAAAAGAACCTGATGCATTTTCCATCAGGTTGCTTGCCGTTTGGATATTCTATGGTTTCAAACCATCCCTGGGTGATGAGCACATAGCAGCATGGAGGGGTGTATCTCTGTGACCTGAATGTTAGTAATTCACTGCTAGCAAAAAGCAGCTAATGAGTACAAAACAGGTCACCTGCAGCCTGCTTTGCATGTGTATATCATATATTCGGTGAAGAATTTTGATAAACACTACCTGATATGAAAATGATTGAGTGGGGCTCAATCTGTTGAGCAGAGAGGTAGTAACACACTTGTTTTAGTAGATGCTAGTGAGTTCAACAGTAACTCGCCATATTAACCCAACACTTAAGTTATGTTTCAGTTTTAAATTGTGTTTATTTTTTGGCCTAGGGATCCAAGTCACTAAAGCATTTGAGGTGAAATAAAATGATTAACTTGGAAGATATACTTGGTTTTTATTTAGTTGAATTAAAATTTGCATGCAAGGAGACACACAGATCTCAAGTGGGCAGGTGATGCATTTTAATAAATATAAATGGCTCTACAGTCTCCATTCCCACAACTGTTCTAGTTTCTCTTACCACAGATTATTTTGTTTGGAGATCTGATAGCAGTTTTTAAATGTGGAAATACAAGAAGGAAAATGGAGATGAAGTATAACCTTTGCTGTTTGAACTCCCTAAGGCTGTAGAATCCCTCCCCCGCCCCACCTTGAATGTGGTTGCCTGAGTACTGTAGGAGATAGCCCTATCTAGACCTGCGCGAATCTCAGAGCAGTTGTCACGATGTGCAGTGGCATCACTGTAGACGATGCTGAGCAGGAAGGCAAGAGCCCTCGTTTTCTGATGTCCTTGGCTTTCACCACTCTCAGGTCTCTCTGAATGTCTTCTTTGGAAAGCCTGGCCCCTGGTTTGAAGATTGTGAGCTGGATGGTGATAAGAACTCCATTTTCCACGACATCGATGGCTCTGTGACAGGATACAAGGATGTGTATGTGGGAAGAATGGACAACTACCTGATCCGCCATCCGAACTGTGTGAACGTTACCAGGTGGAATGCTGTGGTCTGCAGTGGGACCTACGCTCAGGTAGGCCCAGAAGGCACTTTGGTGCCTGAGCACCTCCAGCTCCTGACAACACTGCTTCCGTGAGGACGGCTCACATCTGCTGGTTCGTTCCCTAGATGCCCACAATAGCCAAGACTGGGTCAAGCCTAGGCCAGGAGCCCAAAACTCCATCCAGGTCTCCCATGTGGGTGGCAGGGACCCACGTCCATGAGCCCTCACCTGCTACCCTCCCCCCTGCCCCAGGGCATGCATTCTCAGGAAGTTAGATCAGAAGCCAAGTAGCCGAGAATCCAACCAGGTACTCTGATAATGACTGTGGCATCCCAAGCCACGGCTTAGGCATCCCAAGCCATGGCTTAACCTGCACTGCCATCATGCCTGTCTTGTGAAGGAGATTTTAATAGTCATACTTGGGTGGATAGAAGAGGTTGCAGAACAGGGGTGCCAGTTGCCAGGATTTTTAAAGGGAGCAGTATTTTTTTTCTGTGGTTTAGACAATTAAAAGGTAGGATTTAATAATAGACTGGCACAGGAGTGCAAAGAATAAAGGGAGGGGGTGATGAGAACCTGCAGAGAAGACTTAGAGGAAGACAAGGGGTCTTCTGCATGGAGTTGTCTGTGACAGTCTCGAAGGCAAGAAAGAAGCCTCACTGATCTGCTAGACACTCTTCCTTGCAGCATGGGTTTTCCCTGGGAAAGGACCAGGGCCGTATTTGCCTTCTGCTGCTGACGTTGCTGCCAAGGGGGTCTTGTTGCCTCTCTGAGTCCCTGTGTTTGTGTGGTTTCTATCACCTTCTGTAGTTAGAGCTTTTTGGAGCAGAATTCACTACACTTCTGGTTTTGAATCATGACTGCTAACGATGTTATTCTTGAGTTTAAAAACTTGAGGCAAGCATTGAGGTGCAGCAGGCTAAGCTGCCGCTTGGGATACCCTTTGCCCGTCTCAGAATGCCATGTTGAGTCCTGGCTACTCCACTTCCAATCCAACTCCCTGCTAATGCCTCCTGGGGGACAGTGGATGATGCCTCAAATGCTCAGGTCCCTGCCACCTACATGGGAGATCTGGGTGGAGTTCCTGGCTCTTGGCTTGTGCCTGGCCCAGCTCTGGCTGTTGTCCATTTGGGGAGTGAACCAGATAACTGATGGTTTTTTTCTCTCTCTCCCTCTCTTTCTCACACTCACTCACTCACTCTCATTATAGCCTTTCAAGTAGATGAATATCAATAAACATGTTTTTAAGAAAATAAAACTTATGTTTAGGTTTTATCATAGATAAGACAAAAAGATTAAGAGAGACAGTTTCTGGTTTATTTTGATGGGGGTGTTAGCTTCTTTGTTCTCAGATATCTGATTTCCATGGCATACACAAAAAGACAACAAATATATTTGACTAAGTCCTGGAGGAACAAGGAAAGGATAGAGAATTAGCTACAGCATAACAAAAAAGAAAAGAATGTGGTTTAAAATGAGGTTTTCTTTTTCCATTTGTTTTATTCTTACTTAGAATTTCCCCTTCGCTGCTGTCAACACTTAGGAATCTACAGACATTCTACATTTCAAATAAAAACAAAAATAAACATTTTTTGGTCTTTTTGTAACAACAGTTTTAAATTTCTTGCCATCCATGTGTATTCATATACAGTGATGTGTGTGTTTTAAAATGTGATATGTCTACTAATGAAAACTTATGTTATAGTTTTAAAATAATTATTTCTGTATAGCTAAATTAAATAATTATGATAGCTCTTAATTATTATAAATTAAAGTTATTAATTACTATACATGTTATATGAGGAAACTTCAAGTTTGTTGGGAAATAGAATTAAAAGATAAATTATTAAGTGCAACAAGTTTGACTTCATGCATGTGGAGAATCGTCAAAAATTCATGGAAGCCGGCGCCACTGCTCACTAGGCTAATCCTCCACCTGCAGCGCTGGTACCCCGGGTTCTAGTCCCGGTTGGGGCACCGGTCCTGTCCCAGTTGCTCTTCCATTCCAGCTCTCTGCTGTGGCCCAGGAAGGCAGTGGAGGGTGGGAGACCAGGAGGAGGCGCCTGTCTCCTGGCTTCGTATCGGCGCAGTGCCAAATGGTGGTCATTTGGGGGTGAACCAGCAGAAAGAAGACCTTTCTCTCTCTCTCTCTCTCTCACTGTCTAACTCTGCCTGTAAAAAAACAAACAAACAAACAAAAAAAAAAAAACAAAAAAAAAAACCATGGAAAATGTCTATTAGGAAATAGCAATGCCTGTATTTCAAAACTTTCCACCAAATGAACATCTTTTAATTCCATTTTCCATGAACTTTCTGAAGTACCATATATATATATATATATATATATATCTTATTCAACTCTTTGAATTTCTGATGTATTTGAAAATATGAACCTGATCCTTTTGCCTTACCAAGAAGAGTAGCATATTCTATTTTTGTTAGTAGATGAAGAAAGAAATAAGTTGTCTAATATTTCCCAGGAGGCTCTGGGAATGTAAGACCATGGGTCAAGAATTTTCTTCCATGAATTTGAGCCAGAAGCTCAGATCTGCTGCAGTTTATTGTTACTAATAATGTAGGGAACATTCGTAAGCAAGAGATGGGCACAGCACTACCTCAAGGTAGAGGAATTAGTCTTTGCTATTTATAAATATTCCTTAGTGGAATGGCTTTCCTGTGCTGACTTGAGGGATAAAGGTGCTCAGTAAGCAAGGTGATAACATAAGGAGGAACGTGATTTCCTGTGCTACCTCCAGCCATCCTTGTGAAGAAGGCAGGAGATAGAAGATACATGGGTATGCATCTATCAGTGTATATTGCTAAATACATGTAAAGAAATATTACATGAATTATTTCACAAAGTTTATTGGAAAGTGGAATTAAAAGCTAATTTTATTTTGATTCAAATGTATTTTGAAATCATAATACACACTTTTCATGAACTCTTTAAAGATCCCCGGGATGCATGGATTTCAAAAATTTTTGCACCAAAATAAACTTATCTCTTAATTTAATAAACTTTTTATAGTACTCCAGTATAATATGTATTGAAGTCTGTATTAAATATCTATTCAAATGAAAATAGTATTTTTTAATTATTATTGTTTTTGTCTTTGAGAGTAGAGTTACAGAGAGAGGGAGAGTCAGAGATAAAGGTCTTCCATCCTCTGGTTTACTCCTCAGATGGCTGCAATGGCTGGAGCTAGGCCTATCCGAAATCCAAAGCCAAGAGCCAGGAGCTTCTCCCAGATCTCCCATGCAGGTGCACGGGCCCAAGCACTTGGGCCATCTTCTGCTGCTTTCCCAGGCCATAGCAGAGAGCTGGATTGGAAGAGAAGCAGCCGGGACTTAAACTGGTGCTCGTGTGGGATGCTGGTACTGCAGGTGGATACTTAACCCATTACGCCACAGCACCAGCTCCCCTATAGCCAGTAGTCTTGAAGATATGTTTCCAGTCTTGTTATTTAAAATCTTTAAGTGGTGTTGGGAAAAACATTAAATCAAAGTAGTGAACTATGGATAAGAGTTAAGACTTTCTGGTCCAAGGAACATACAGTTGAGGAGTCAAAACAGATAAGATTGCAGAAAAGACAGAAAAATACGGAAGTGTTGTAGACGGACTGTCAGCATTCTGCCAAGTGTTGCAATGCTTCTGGAGAATTTGGATACCCTGGACACACTGACTTGTTTTAGGAAATTTTGCCAAGTTTTGTGCTCTGGAGGAAGCAGATAGGAGAGGTCTGTTGGGCATGGCATGCGACTCCAGCGCCACTGGAATACATTCAGAACTTTCAAATTTGCCTCAGCTTAATGTAATTTTCCAGTTGCTACAGAAGACTTTATAACTTTTTTCCTGAATGGTGAAAAATGACTTCTTGGGCTGATGTAGGTCATGGAAAATTGAAAGCCGAAGCTCTCCAGTGTATAAATTTTCCATCTCTTGGTTTAGAGGAAAGTTTCTTAGATCTGTTTTCCCGTCTGTTTGCTAATTTATTGGTGTGTGTTCTTCAGATTGGGGGATTTCTTTGAGAAGCTGGAGAAGCCACAGGAATTTTATATTCTGATGAATAAGCTGGCCCGTGGTGGTGGGACTGACGATGCAGAGCCTGGCTACCAGGCCTCAGGGTCTGTTTTGGCCATGATGAGTTTAAACAGGCTGCACTGCGAGTGTGGCTTTGGATGTAGTTTGACACAGCTCGGTTTACCTGGCACAGATCAGAGTCTCCCTTTTCAGAGTGGAGAACCTTAGCTTTGTGCAGATTGAGTTCTTTAAAAACTTGATTCTCTTCCCGTTAATTCTGTGATTTCTTTTTTTTAAGGTCTATGTCCAGACATGGGGCACCCAGAACCTTATGATGACCATTGCACGCGATGAGTACCCATCCCATCCCATGGTGCTCCGGGGCATTAACCAGAAGGCAGCCTTCCAGCAGTACCAGCCCGTGATCATGCTGGACAAGGGCTACACCATCCACTGGAATGGGCCGGCACCAAGGACTACTTTTCTGTACCTCATAAACTTCAACAAGTATGTTGCCATTGCTGTGATAGCACAATTGAATGACTAGTGCTTTAGTGGAGAACAAGGATAATGTGTTTTTCCTTTGTAGTAAATAAAGAAGGCCAATTTCATGTGCCTTGTTCCTCTTGAAGGGAGGCTGCTGTTTTTCATTTGTATGGAATTAAAAGTCTTCAAAATGTTCATGGAAAATGGGTATGGTGAAAAAATATGGATGGATGTAAAACAAAGTTTGTATCAAAATGAACCTCTTTTCATTCTGTTTCTCATAAACTTTTAAAAGTATCATATAAATTGAACATTAATTTATTTTTGCTTTTATTTTATCATATAAATTGAAAATTAATTTATTTTCACTTGTTTGAAAGGCAGAGAGAAAGGGAGAGGCTGAGAGGGAGACAGAGATCTTCCATCTGCTGGTTTACTCTCCAAATACCTGCAAGCAGCCAGGGCTCAACTAGAACAGAGGCAGGAGCCCAAACTCAGTCTGGGTCTCCCATGAGGGTGGCAGGGACCAAAGGACTTGGGTCATCACCTGCTGCCTCCCAGGGTGCACATTAGCAGGAAACTGGAGTCTGAAGCAGAGCCGGGGCTTAAACCAGGCACTCTGCTAGGGGATGTGGGCATTACAAGCAACATCAGAACTGCTGCATCAAATATCTAGGCCTTGCTCCTCTGCTTTAGAAGTATTTGTTTTTCTTTGTGGTCAAGGTTTTGTGTACAGAAAGTCATTCAGCTAAAGATTTTAATATCATCTGGCAAATGCCTTAGTTTCCTGTACCTTGGATTGGAAGATGTTTTATATGATAGCCCTAGTGAGCACCTGGATACTTAGAAAATTAGAAGACCCGTGAGGCCAAGTTTAGGCTTGAGGCAAGAAAGTGTTGTGATTGATCAGTAATATCTGCTCTCAGTGGAAGAGTTGGGCATGGATGCCGGGTATTCGCCTTCCCTGCCTTAGAGCAGTATGCTGTTCCTTTGTGATTTCTCAGTTGTCTGTCCCAGTAACATTATGTTCAGCCCTAGGCTCTATTTTTTTTTTTTATGTTAGCTTATGTAAGTGTTTATTGTGTGCCAGTTGATGCAAATATTTGCATATAACCTGTGCATATTTTCCCATATACTTTTTTTTTTTTTTTTGACAGGCAGAGTGGACAGTGAGAGAGAGAGACAGAGAGAAAGCTCTTCCTTTGCCATTGGTTCACCCTCCAATGGCCACTGCAGCCGGCACGCTGTGGCCGGCGCACCGCGCTGATCCAAAGGCAGGAGCCAGGTGCTTCTCCTGGTCTCCCATGTGGGTGCAGGACCCAAGGACTTGGGCCATCCTCCACTGCACTCCCTGGCCACAGCAAAGAGCTGGCCTGGAAGAGGGGCAACCAGGACAGAATCCGGCGCCCCGACCGGGACTAGAACCCGGTGTGCCGGCGCCGCTAGGTGGAGGATTAGCCTAGTGAGCCGCGGCGCTGGCCCCATATACTTTAACCATCTCTATATTACATCTAATACCTAGTAGAATGTCAATACCTTATATATGGCATTATATATATATATATATATGTGTGTGTGTGTATGTGTGTATATATATATATTATACTGCATTGTTTAGAGGATAATCATAGTGCATGCTCAGTGGTGTCTCCCCACTTCTAATCCTTAGTCTACATTGTACCCAGGGTGGTGTTGCTAAAAATGCAATGTGATACCATCAGTGAGTTGCAGAGAAATCAGTGAAAGAAACAGGCAGCTGTCGGGAAGGAGGGAGAAGAAATGTCAGAGTGATCAGTACTCTGGGTAGCATTATGAATTTGAAGATAGGTAGTTAAAATCAAATGCTGTGCTGCGTTCTGTGAAAGGAAGTGAAGTGAAAATATTTGAAGTGAAAAAAGGCTGAACCCAGAAGTTTCAAAGAACCTCATGGGCTTGAAATTGAGTCACGATTTCCTTGTGTAATTCAATGAAGTCCTTAAAAAGTGTAAGATGGGCAGAGGCAAGAGGAAGAGATGGGCACTTTTTCCCCTAAACTTCATATAATTGTAGGGAGGCCACAGATTTCGTCATAGTGCACTTCTGAAACATAACACTCCACAAGTTATAAGAGCTGTACTTAACCCGTTATGCAAAGTATAGGAAATACAGAAAACTTCATGAAAATTGAAATAATCTATAATCTTCTGAATTAAAGTAAGGCACTGTCAACATTTATGTCTCCCCTCCTTGTGCACTCGGGTTTTTCCAAGCATATGAATGTACCATAATTTTTAATGCCCTTTTTCCCTGTGAACATTTAGACTTTTATTTTCCTGTCCCAACCCCCCCCCCCTTTTCTGTTATAAACAATGTGTTACAGAAGGTCTTCTACATCTTTTGTGTGTATTTATAATTTATTCTTTGGTGGGATTACTGGATAAAACCTGTGTGAACAGTTTTAAGGCCTGGTTACATATTGTTTCAAAATTCTTTAGAGTGATGAAAAAGTTCCAGAGGTGGATAGTGGTAATGGTTGCACAAGTTTGTGATTACTTTTAATGCCACTGAGCTGGACAGCTAAAAGTGACTGGAATGGTACATTGCGTGATACGTATATTTCACTACAATAGAAAGGGTCAGAAATGATAAGAAGGGAAAACACTGGTAATGCTTTAGAAAGATTGAGATTGACTTTATATCTAAGGACATTAAGAAAAACACTTTGGTGATTTGGTGGTAGGCATCAAAAGCCTTAAGAAGGCATAAACTTTTATATCGGCTGTATTCTTTTTCAAAGATTTGTTTATTTGAAAGTCAAAGTTAGAGAAGGAGAGAGGGAGAGACAGAGAGATCTTCCATCCACTGGTTTACTCCCCGCATGGTGCAACAGCTGGGGCTGGGCCAGGCCGAAGCCAGGAGCTTCTTCTGGGTCTCTCATGTGGGTTTAAGGACCCAAGCATTTGAGCCATCTTCCACTGCTCTCCTAGGTGCATTAGCAGGGAACTGGATTGGAAGTGGAGCAACTGGGACTTGAACTGGTGTCCATATAGGTTACTGGCATCGCAAGTGGTGGCTCCACCCATTACATCACAATGCTGGCCCCGTATCTGCAGCCTTGCCACTAGGAATGTATCCTAATAAATAAAAATATAAAAGGTAGAAATAATTTTGTGGAGTGGTTGTTTGGAACAGCAGTTAAGATGCTGCAAAGGATGCCCATGTCTCATACTGGAGTGCCTGGGCATGTGTACCAGCTCCACTTCTAATTCCAGCTTCTTGCTAATGTGCACTCTGCGAGGCAGCAGGTGAGGACTCAAGTAGCTGGGTCCCTGCCACTCTTGTGGGAGACCCAGACTGAGTTCCTGCCTGCTGGCTTTGGCCTGATCCACTTTCAACTGTTTGGAGCATTTGGAGGGTGAGCCAGTAAATGGAAGATGTCTGTCTATCTTTGTTTCTCTTTCACATAAATAATAAATTTTAAAGAATATTTTATTTAGAAAAAAATGAATTTGTGAACAAAAAAATTCCTTATATTGATTTTGCCAGTATATTTCAATAATCAGGTTATTAGTGTTTCTTAGTATATCCGTACTCAGCCATCTCATTTAACTTCACTGTGTGTGGAGAATGTCTACACATTGTCTCTGAGTTCAGTTCACACTCTCCAAAATTCTGTTGAACCCAAGGTTGTTTTGTGGAGCATATTAGTATTGTAAATATATTGATCAGAGAAATTTGGCCAATAGATAGATGATTCATTTGTATGACAGTTTTGGGACTTCTGTTGTTAGTGGCTCAACACACAACAGAAATTTTAAGGGGAAAACATCATGGTTAAAGTTTAAATATACTCTAATATTCAGAAGATCTTTGCTCAAATGTGAATTCATTTTTGACTGTCTCCCTTTGAAGGAATGACTGGATTCGCGTTGGCCTCTGCTATCCGTCAAACACAAGCTTCCAGGTCTCCTTCGGCTTTTTACAGCGGCAGAATGGCTCGCTATCCAAAATGGAAGAATACGAGGCCGTGCACTCCCTGGAGGAGCTGCAGAGGAAGCAGTCCGAGAGGAAGTTCTATTTCGACTCCAGCGTCGGGTAATTCAGTAGGACCAGGAATGCGAATTATTGTTATTTTTCTTTAATGGTGAAATTACTAGCTCTTCAGCATAGCTAAGAATAGGCTGTGATATGACAGCTGTTCAGAAAGGCAGCTGATGTGGGTAATTGTCTGCACATCACTATTAGAGGTCTAGGAGAGAATCAGAGTGGCTCGTAATTATGGTTTTGGCAGTAGGAATTGTGGGAAGATGTTTGCCGTATACCTATTAAGTCAATTTAGAGAGAGAAATTATCCTTGTCAATGAACAACCAGTAAACTCAATTGAACATTAAAATAATTTTCCATAACAACCCTCAAGATGGTTATTTACATAGAATATAGTTTATATTTCAGTGAAAGCTCATTTTTCTCTTCCGGCTGATCCCTCGCAAGTTGACCTGGAATTTCTAAAAATCACTATGTAACCGTGGCGTGTTTGCTTCCAACTCTCTCTAGGCTACATCTTTCTACTTTCTAATTCTAATCCTGTTCTCCTGGGGTCCTGTTGGCTTTGTCTGCTTTTGTCCAGTTACAGTCTCTCAGCCTTTGGGTCATGGTAGGCTCAATCTCCTATATTCTACCAGCAAGCAGCATGTTCCATCAGTCCCCATCATTAAGCTGACATTCCTACTCAATGCCATTGGTATGCACTGTCAAGGTACTACTGTAAACAAGACCCATTTCTTCTGCAAATTCACAGTCCTTTGGAGGATGTGGGCATGCAAAGCAAGTAACCATAGAGCAAAAGGCTGAAGTGGTGTACGTTTTTTAGTAGAACATTCAGCACGCCTTTTGGTATCCCAAGAAGGTGACAATGGAACTAATTCTTGAGGAATAATGATGAGGAGATAGTGAAATAGGAGTACCTGGCAGAAGGAACAGTGTGCACAAATGCATGGAGGCATGGAGGAACACAGCATGGCATGTTTGGGAAAATAGCAATTCAAAATGGGGAGGAAAGCGGCAAGACGGATTGGGCGAAGGTGAAAGTTAGGGCTTAGTCATTAGGTTTTGTCCTTAAAGAACCCCAGCAGCCAGTATGCTCAGCTTAAAGGTCTTTTGTTTGTATAAATGTCTCTGATCTTCAATTTCTGATTCAATAACCTACATGAACTTCATATTCTGTAGTTGACAAGAACTTGCACATTCCCAATTGATGTGCCATAAAAAGAATTGGAACACCAAAATATGTAAGGGCAATCTAGTGATCACTAATTAATGATTTAAGTGTATGAGACATGGAAATGTCTTCTGGTCTGGATATTTTAAGAATCCGTTAGCCTCTGGGTTTCTGACTCTTTTCTATTCATTTGATGATTTTAATTATCTATCACAGGGCCCATGTCTCATCGCGTCCCTGATGCTCCTCATGAAGATATGTTAAAATTGTTGAGTGTGGGGAGAATGGCAGATATTTTACCTCTTAATTGCAATCTTACATTGTTCTTTGACCTCATATTAAAATGTGAATTCCTGATCTCTAATAATCAGTCACGTTTTATCAAGTGCTCTAGAATATTGACTTCCTCCGTTTTAGAGGGACTGGGATTGCTGATGGATATTGGACTGTGGCCTGCAAGTTAGAGTTTTCCCTTCATCTTGGCAGTAGGAGGATAATTCAGAATGGGTGGGACTGTTCATTTTGTCTGATTTTTGGCTCAAATACAGTCGGAATAACCTCAGGTCCATCTGTTCCTGGTAAACATCACAGGAATTGATTGGAGGCTGATCTGATTTATTGCCAAATAAATCAGAGTTGCTGTTTTTATATTCCAGTTTTGTGCCTTAAACTAAAGTGATTTATGACCCCTCCCCCCAAAAAAGAGTAAAAAGAATAATCCGCAGCAATTTACTGAGTCATGAAGTCAACAGAAGTATAAAGTTTTCCAAGGAATTTTTTTAGTTAAGCCAAATTCTGTCCTCCCTAATTACCTATTGAACTAATTCATACCAGAAATCAACTTTGATATCTTCCAGAATGACTGAATCAGGATATAAAAATAATTTCTAAAGTGATATTTATACATTCAACTCTGAACCCTACTAGGATAGAAAGGAAAGAGAAGCAGTTTTATAATTAATTTTTCTGTTAAGGAAGAATTACCGTATTAGGAACATCCCTTTTCTGGCCAGGAGTCTTTTTGAGGAATTTTGTTAAGTTTTTGAGAGTGGAAAACCAAATGGGTTGGTTTCTGTTTTGTGCAGGTTACTGTTTTTGTATCTCAAAGCCAAAAGCCACAGGGATGGCCACAGTTACTGCTCATCTCAGGGATGCGAAAGAGTCAGGATCCAGGCAGCAACAGACTCAAAAGACATCAGTAACTGCATGGCCAGAGCGTATCCAAAGTATTACAGAAAACCTTCTGCAGCCAAGCGAATGCCAGCCGTGCTCCCGGGGCTCTGTCAAGGCTGCGGCACCCGGCAGGTAAATGGAGGAAGAGTGGGCTGTGTCCTGGGAGAGAAAATCAAAACGGGTGTGTGTGTGTGTGTGTGTGTGTGTTGCCAGAGGAGCACTTTGTTTTTCTGTGTTGCTGATTTACAGATACTTAGCGGTGTCTCCTACATTTTAGCCCATGCCACAGTATGTTGCCTGTGATAAGCAAACTAGTCTGAACTGGGAGCAGAAATACTTTCCCATGTGAGGTATCCACTTCCCCTGCATGGCTGCAAGTTTGATGGGATTTGAATTTGGAGGTTGCTGTGGTGATTGTCGTTTTTCCTTCCTCAGGTGTCTGGTTGTAGTACGAGCATTGGTGCTGGGGTTACATGTCAAAAAGCAACGTGAGAAAAGTGCTTTGTATCACTGGCAGTGCAAAAGTTCTTAGCAAAAAATGCAGCTAAGACAAACATTGCTTCCCTTGTTTAAGGTGGAAACCACTCCTGATTGTGAAGGGTGGGCTTTTATATTCATCTGCAATTAAAAGTACAGGCTGACCTTGATTAAAAGTGGAATGCCTCTCCCAGTATATTCTTTATTAGATGATCTCTTTCTGGATCTTGGAGAGCATGGCAATGGAGTTAAACCCAAAGGAAGAGCTGACATCACACATACAAATAGAGTTCCAAAGGGCATCAGACCAGTTCTAAGTGAAAAAGAAGTGTAAAGCTAAGACTGCCCTGATTCATCTTTAAACTTTTTAAAAAGATATTTATTTATTTATTTATTTGAAAGGCAGAGTGACAGAGAGGGGGAAAGACAGAGAGATCGTCTATCTGCTGGTTCATACTCCCCAAATGACTGCAACAGCTGGGGCTGGGCCAGGCGGAAGCCAGGAGCCAGGAGCTCCATCTTGGTCTCCCATGTGGGCGTCAGGGGTCCAAGTACTTTGGCCATCATCCATATTTTTCCTCGGTGCATTAGCAGGGAGCTGGAACCAGCACTCAGATGGCATAGCCAGCAAGCAACTGTTGAACCTGCTGCACCGCAATGCTGGCCCCCCAGCAGTCTCTGCTGTAATAGACTCTCAGGTGATCCTGATACACATTCACATCTGAGTTCCACTGATGGTATTTCTGAAAAGAAAGATTTGTCACAAAATGTATACTTATTGTTATGAAAAAATCCCAAGTTTTTCTATCTATTTTTTAACATCCTAAATAATTTGCAGAAACAAAATTTCTTCGGCCTAAGTTCTTTATTTCTCTGGTCTTTTTTTCTTTTGTTTTGCTTTTCACTTGTTTCTGATAAGTAGTAACAATAAGAATAGGGAGATAAAGATGGATTTGTTGGGGCCAGGGCTGTGGCTTAGCAAGTAAAGCCGCTGCCTGGGCCCTGGTTCAAGTCCTGGCTGCTCCATTTCTGATCTAGCTCTCTGGTATGGCCTTGGAAAGCACTGAAAGATGACCCAAGTCCTTAGGCCCCTGCACCCACTTGGGAAACCCAGAAGAAGCTCCAGGCTCCTGGCTTCAGGTTAGCCTACCTCCAGCCATGGTGGCCATTTGAGGAGTGAGCCAGGGGATGGAAGACCTTTCTCTCTGTCTCTCCCTCTCACTGCCTGTAACTCTGCCTTTCAAATAAATAAATAAATAAATCTTTAAAAAAAAAGATTACTTTGTTCTTCCCATTAGGATATCTGAGAGTATAATATGTATTTTTAAAAAATTTTGATTATTTGAGAAGCAGAGAGAGGAAGCTAGACAGAGGGAGCACCTAATCACTTGTTCATTCCCCAGATTCCCACAATGGCTGGCACTTGTCTGGCCTGGGTTGGGTTGAAACTCAATCCAGTTCTCCCATGTGGGAGGCAGGAACCCAGTGACGAGCCATCACTACTGCTTTCTGTGGTCTGCGGTAACAGGAGGATGGAGTCAGGAGCTGGAGCCGGGTATCAAATCCACAACATCCGGACCGCTAGGCTGTCCCTTCATGGTGATTGAAGATCACCATCTCACTCTCGGCTTCTTGTGCCACCTCGATTCTCCCACACAAGTAAAATCCAAAAGCAAACCAACAAATCAGCCCCATGGACACAAAGAGGTCCTTGCCTGGCACATGTAGTATTTTGAAATAACCCTTGTGGGGAAATAAATCCAGGCTATTGCTCACTGGATTTGTTTACAAAGACCTTCACTACTGAAAAGCTATATATTTATAGCAAATATTATAATTTAAAAAATAAGTATTGAAAATAATCTAGGGGCCGGCGCCATGGCTCAATAGGCTAATCCTCCGCCTTGCAGCACCGGCACACCAGGTTCTAGTCCTGGTCAGGGCGCCGGATTCTGTCCCGGTTGCCCCTCTTCTGGGCCAGCTCTCTGCTATGGCCAGGGAGTGCAGTGGAGGATGGCCCAAGTGCTTGGGCCCTGCACCCCATGGGAGACCAGGATAAGTACCTGGCTCCTGCCATCGGATCAGTGGGGTGTGCCAGCTGCACCACGGCAGCCATTGGAGGGTGAACCAACGGCAAAAGGAAGACCTTTCTCTCTCTGTCTCTCTCTATCACTGTCCACTCTGCCTGTCAAAAATAAAAATAAATAAATAAAGACAGAAAAAAGAAAACAATCGAGGTCTATCTAATTTAATGGTTCCATGCAGTAACATTTAGCATTATTCCCTTCTGTGTGAAACACTGATTGGAATTCATTTGGTAAAATGTGTCAATTATTGCCTTTGCACAGTTGCAAAATAGATGAAGCACCCGGGAGCATCACTTTCACTTGGAAATTTGGGGGGAATTTTTGTCTTGCATGCCGCAGTCAAACCCATGTAAGAGCAACTAGGGAAATTCAATGAATTTTTAACTCCAAAACCTGAGACTTCAAGAAAACGTTCAGCTCCTGAATGCTGCTTAGTATCATGATGACTACTTGTTCTTGGAATGAAGTTCTTGACGTCTACGTTTAAGGACAGGGTCTTCTAAGTGCTACATTGTGTGAGAGTCAAGGGTGCTTCTGAACTAAAGGAGAACATTGAGGGCAAAAGGAGTGGGACAAAAGACGTGGCCTTGGGACCCTGGAAGTAATTCAGAGAAGTAGAGGAGCAAAGGGAAAGGTGTTCTTAAGGAGGGAACAGCATCAGCAAAGGGGAAGTGGCAGGAAAGGTGACTTGCTGGTGGCAAAGTGAGGCTCTGGTCCTGCCTGCTGGCTGTGAAAGAACAGAGAAAGCAGGTCCCGCAGATAAGGCCTGGCTTCATTTATGGAGCACTTTGTAGGCCACAGAGAGGAGGTGAGACCTGGTCATGTCCAAGGCCACTCACAGTTTTTAATCAGGGTGGTTCCTTTGATCTACAATTCTTTCCTCAGTCCTGGAGTGACTAATCCCCAACTTAAGGTAATTGGCAGAGAAAGATCTTTTAAAAATATTTGCGCGTGTTTTTGCATAAAGTATTCACAAAGATTTAAATACAAAGCACATTTATATAGTCATTTATTGAATTGATTTTATAAATAAGCTTACACTTATTTGATACTAGAATTGTTCTAGAAAATGGGGAACAATGCATTTCCTGTATTAAGTTTATTCAGAGATGGAACTCCAGGTCATGAAATGTGTACCAAAAAATTCAGAACAACACCGACTGGCTTTGCTACCAGTGAGTTCATTTGGGAGGAACCTTTGGGGAGGAAGCTGCAGGTGCCATAAATCTGGAACTCTTCCCCGTCTAGGTGGTGTTTACTAGTGACCCTCATAAGAGCTACCTCCCCGTGCAGTTCCAGTCACCTGGTAAAGCAGAAACGCAGCGTGGAGACCCTTCTGTTATCTCTGTAAGTACCATCCTGTGTTGCCTTATTCTGCCTGGGCTGCTATAACCAAATACCATGGAGTAGGGAGCTCACAGACAACAGAACTTGATTTCCTATAGTTCTGCAGGCTGAGAAGTCCAAGATCAAGGCACTAGCAGGTTGGTGTCGGTGAGGGCTCACTTGTTCTTCTGTGTGCCTTTGACTGTGGACTCACGCTTGGAAAGTTCAAAAGGACTCTCTTGGGCCTGCTTTATTAGGTCCTTAATCTTTAGACCTAATCAGTTTCCTAAGGCCTCACTGCCTAATACCAACACCTCGGGAATTAGGATTTCAACATGTTAAGTTTTGGGGGGAACACACATTTCAACTGCAGCAGGTTACCTCATTTTCTTACATCTTTCACCCTGGAGACATGAATTACCTCTGCTGGTAGTCACTGGTTTGTAATCATATTTTGATTATTTGTGGCAGGAAATATAATAGAGACATAAATACCTCAACAATAATACTTTTAACCAAATTATTGGTAACTTTTTCTTTCTGAGCAGATTGTGTTTACTGATTACTTTTAGGCTGGTGTTAGAATTTGGCCAAATTGTGTTTCATTGCCTAGGACTGTTGCAGGTGCCTCTGATTTCATTTCTAAAAGAGGAAAGTTATTTTCGGTTGAGAAATAATTTGCCATACACATTCAGTATATAGAAAATTGTGTATCACCTTGGGTTTTAGAACTTATAATAAGCTCTTAAGTTGTTACAGATATGGACAAGGAAGATTTTAAAATCTCTTTGGTCTTGTATTTGAAGATTGCCTAACTCTTATTTATTTCAGATGAGGAAGATGGGGGCTTGAAGTGTTAGTTGTCTTTTCTAAGTGGGTTAATGGAAGTGTAGCCACGAATCACAGTGTCAACTCTGGAATGTGGGCTTCAACCCAAGTTAGCCACTGGGAACCAGGTCTTGGCATGTGGCCTGTAGGTCAGGTTGACCTGGGTGCCACAAGCTGAAGATCTCCTTTGGGTGACTGATGTCCACCTGTCCAGCTATTGTAGGTCCATTTATATGTTGACAAAGTTAAATTTTACTTTTTTTCCCCTTCTTTCAAATTTCTTTTAAAGATGGATTTATTTAATTATTTGAAAGGCAAAGTGACAGAGAGAGGGAGGGAGGTCTTCTATCCATTGGTATACTCTCCATGAGATCACAAAACAGCCTGGAGCTCCATCCAGATCTCCCATGTGGGTGGCAGGGGCCCAAGCACTTGGGCCATTATCTGCTGCCTTCCCAGGTGTGTTAGCACTGTGTCCACTGGATCACAAGTAGAGTAGCCAGGACTGGAGCCAGCATTCTGTTACTGGATGCTGGCATTGCAAGTGGCAGCTTAGCCTCTGCCGGCCCCTCAATTTTTTTTTGTTGTTAGTAAAATAGACATAACGTATACTATTTTAATAATTTATAAGTGTGCTGTTCAGGGCTATGAAGGACATTCATATTGTACAGCCATCTCCACCATCTAGCTCCAGAACTTAAAGAATATCTCTGCTTACACGTAGCATAAAGTGCCCTGAAGCCTATTGGTGTGTATATCTGTTATACTCTGTTTGCAGTGGGCTCGTGGGAGAATTTTATGGGCTGAATCTGTCAGCTGTGAAGAACCTGATGTCCACCCCTCTGCCTGTTAGTGTGAGGTCGGGCTGGGGGAGCCAGTGAGGGACCATGTGCTGAGTCCCCCCACTCTTCTAGCTCACTGGATAATTTTTAAGCATTGTTTGTTTATTTTTACTTTCTTTGGAAGGCAGAGAGCCAGAGACAGATATTTCATCAACTGGCTCACTCTCCACATGCCCACAACAGTCAGGGTTGGGTGAAGCTGAAGCAGGGATCTGGGAGCCTTATCTGATATCCGTCATGAGGAGCTGGGACCCACGTTTGTGAGCCATCACCTTCTGCCTCCAAGGTGCACATCAGCAGGAAGCTGCAATTAGATGCTAAGCCAGGATCTGATCCCCAGCACTCAAATATGGGATGCTGGTGTCCCGAATGCATCTTAACTGCTGTACCAAATGCCAGCCCCTTTCTAGATGATTAAATAAGATATTGTTAAAAAAAAAAAAAAAAAGACCTCTAGCAGGCTATACCCTAGGGACTGAGACATTGTTGGACTCCCTTGCTGCATATAGAGTGCCTGGGCCAGAGGAAAGTCTGAGGCGTGGTGTTTGTCATATTTATCTCCAGTGCTTTCCTATGCATTGCCTGCAACTTCTTTCCTAGGACATGGCAATCCTTTAATTGTTATTGGGAAGTTTCTTTGAAACAACAGGTTTGGCAGTACTTTGATGAGTACCTCTGAGTGTGTTAGCCATCATTTTTTAAAAAAATATTTATTTATTTGAAAGGCAGGGTTACAGAGAAAAAGAGATCTTCTATCTGCTGGTTCACTCCCCAGATGGCCACAACAGCCAGGGCTGGACCAGGCACAAGGCAGAAGCCTGGAATTCCATCCAAAACCCCCATGTGGTTGGCAGGGGCTCAAGCACTTGGGTCATCTTCCTCTGCTTTCCTAGGCATGTTAGCAGGGAGCCTAGCAGCTGCGACTGGAACCCATGTTCCTATAGCATTGTGAGTGGCAGCTTAACCTGCTGTGCCACAACGCAAGTCCCATTTTTTAGTATCTAGCCCTTTAAAAATAGAGGAATTGTTTCTAGTCTTTCTCCATATAAAATTTATCTCAAGCGTTTCCAGGAATATTCCTGGATTAGAGCAATGCAAATGTAGGTCAAAAGCTATTTTGAGTTCTGCTGAAATCAATAGTGATTAGAAAACAATATTAAAGAACAGGTGTAGTGGTGAAAACACGTCTTTGGTAGCCTTTAGTGTAATTTAGAATTTTACACCTTAGAAACAGTGCCTATGGGTTAAGTTAATGTGTACCCAATTGATTTGTCCTTTTTGGCTGAGGAATTAATGATATTTGGAAGTGTCTTTCTTGAAGAGGTCACAAACCATCAATTCAAAGATGGTGCGTTGGTGCTGTGGCATAGTAGGTTAAGCCTCTGCCTGCAGTGCCGGCATCCCATGAGGGTGTCGATTCATGTCCTTGTTGCTCCTCTTCTGATCTAGCTCTCTAGTAATGGCTGGGGAAGCAGTAGAAGATGGCCCAAGTCCTTGGGCCCCTGCATACATGTGGGAGATCTGGAAGAAGCTCCTTGGCTCCTGGCTTCGAATCAGCCCAGGTCCAGCCGATGAGGCCATTTGGGGAGTGAACCACCAGATGGAAGACCTCTCTCTGTGTCTCTACTTTTCTCTTCCTGTAACTCTCTCCCTTTCTGTTTCTGTAACTCTGCCTCTTAAATAAATGAACACATCTTTTTTTTTTTTTTTTTTAAGAGGACAACTATGGGAATTCAGGATACAATGATTCTGAAACCAAATGTGCCTGCTTACCTCTTGTAACTTAAATCCTGGTGAAGTTATCACTTTGCCATTTTGATGTCACAGGAGAACTATATTTGGAGCACAGAAGATGAAGCAATTGACTATCTATGATATTCCAAACCTGAACTCTAGTTGGAGGGTGGGGGATTCTATAGGTCACATCATGGTACGTGAGGGTACTTCAAAAAGTTCACGTAGGGAGGCTGGCACTGTGGCGTAGTAGGCTAAGCCTCCACGTCGGCACCAGCATCCCTTTGGGCACTGGTTCATGTCCCAGTTGTTCCTCTTCAATCCAGCTTTTTAATTATGGCCTGGGAGAGCAGTGGAGGATGGCCCAAGTGCTTGGGTCCTTTCATCCATGTGGGAGACCCTGAGGAAGTTCCTGGATCCTGGCTTTGGATCAACTCAGTTCTGACCATTTTGGCCATTTGGGGAATGAACCGGCAGAAGGAATACCTTTCTCTCTGTATGTATTCTGTCTGTAACTCTACCTCTCTTCACAAAAAAAAAGTTCATGTAAAAAATTGAATTAAAAGATAAATTTATAGTGGTACAAAAACAAAATGTGCAGTTTTTTCATTATGCTCTTTTCCATGAACTGTAATGACTCCTCACGTACAGTCACATAGCAGATGATGAATTTTTTGACCAGTGAGAGGCTATATATATGACAGTTCTCCCTTAAGATGATATTGTCCAGTGACGACATAGCCACCTTTGAGTGTGTGAGTACAGTCAGTGGTGTTCATACAGCAGCAAAACTGCCTAGCAACATGTTTGTCAGAACTTCTCCCTGTTGAATGACACATGCCTGTAATTTGAATCAGAGGTTTAGAAGACAGAGGGAAGGGATTGGAAACAGAAGTTGTCCTGGAGATGTTACTGAAATGGGGATGACGTCTGAAGACATTTTTGTATTCGCAGGTCAATGGCACCGACTTTCCCTTCCGAAGCGCAGGTGTCTTCCTTCTTGTTGTGGATGCGTGCAGCGTTCCCTTCCGGCTGATGGAGAAGAAGCTGTTCCTGCTTGCTGAAATCAGCCGTGTGGAAGAGTACTTGAAAACAGGCATCCCTCCGAGGTAGGTGAAGCCTGCTCTGTTGTAGGAACAAGCCACCTTACAGATGCGATTTCCTCCCAAGAAGACGCCTGATGAACTCTGAGCTTGGTTTGCAGCCATGGTTGTTCACTCCATAAGCATTCAGGACTCTGTGGAAAGTCATCAGCTTTTCCCAGCTCACATGGATGCTTATTAACAGGCCATTGTGGCCGGCGCCGCGGCTCACTAGGCTAATCCTCCACCTAGCGGCGCCAGCACACCGAGTTCTAGTCCCGGTTGGGGTGCCGGATTCTGTCCCGGTTGCCCCTCTTCCAGGCCAGCTCTCTGCTGTGGCCCGGGAGTGCACTGGAGGATGGCCTAAGTACTTGGGCCCTGCACCCCAAGGGAGACCAGGAGAAGCGCCTGGCTCCTGGCTTCAGATCGGCACGGTGCGCCGGCCGCGGCGGCCATTGGAGGGTGAACCAACGGCAAAAGGAAGACCTTTCTCTCTCTCTCTCTCTCACTATCCACTCTGCCTGTCAAAACAAAACAAAACCAAAAAAAAAAAACAAACAAAAAAAAAAACCAGGCCATTGTGTCTCAGTGGCAAAACGTGGAGGTTAGAAATTTTGCATTTAGTGAGAAGGCTCCTAAACAGAGAAAAGCTTACTTGGAACATTACTATCCCAGCTTTTTGTACTAAGTTGATCTACTTTGTACCCAACCTGCTCAAGACACTAAGTACCATTTTGAAGGAAATTTCTGGGCAGTTTTTTCTTAGCAGCTTTATCTATACCACATATGAACCCTCAGAAAGCTTTGTGCTATGACAGGGATCTCGGAAGTCATCACTCACGCACTTGGAAGTGACTGGAAAAGAGTAACTGATTTTTAAGTGCTTGAGTGGTTGGTTTCTCTTTTGAAATCACTGGTCTGATTCGTTTTTCTTTGTTGATTTCTGAAGAAAGATGCCCAAGAAAGAATCTTTTTCTGAGTTAGATCCCACCTGGAGCAAAGAAGATGAATTTCTGGAGTTCTTTCTTCTCCTTGACTTTGATGTAGCCATTAAGTAAAACCATTCAAGGAAGAATTGGCTTAAGACAATTTTAGCAGATACATTTCTGAGAACTCAGTATTCCTGAAGGATCTAAAAGTTTTTTCTAATGTTGAAAACACGTGTACTCTCACCTTCCCTGAAGCAATCCACAATGGAAATCTCACTACAAGTGTGTAGGACATCATGGTAGTCCTGCAGGCACCTTAGAGATTTAAGAGTTTAAACCAACTCATTGGAAAGTCACTGGATAGTTCATAGAAAAGAGATATAGGAGAGGCTTTTGAGACACTGGAAAGTCATTTCTTGATCTGGGTGCTTGTTTGTTACACCAGAGTGTTTAGTTTGTGGAAATCCAAATGTTCCAGACATTTAGGGATGCTTTTCTGTATGTCTATTGTATCGTAAGTTGTTAAGCAGCTTGAAGAATGTTGGGTCTCCAGGGCAGCTGTGGTTATTCCTCTGCAAGGATGAATGGAGTCACCTCTGCAAAATAAAAAATTTATACCCAAGAACCAAAGCTGATAAAAATATGTAGGAATCTTAAGGTTAATCTTAAGACATGTCAAGACCCACATTGAGAAAGTACATGCATTACCAATGGTTATATAACAAGCATTGAATATAAGAAGAGATTCTCAGTGTCTGGATGTAAAAATTACCTAACTAAAATATAAATTTAACACACTTCAGTTAGTAAGGGTAAATAGGTAACTTTTCTATCATACTTGACGATACTGAAGTTCATATGAAAGAATAAATGTAAGACAGCAGTAAAATATCTAACAAATTACCGTATTACAAGGGGCTGGTTTTATCATAAATTAAAATAAACCATGAAGCTATAGTAATTAAGCCAGCATGGTGTTGAGAGAGGGGGGAGAGAAAGAGATGAAAAGGAGAGACTAGAGAATTGTCTTCCACCAAGAGACCTCAGGATGTTTATTGATTTACTGATGAAGAGGATAGCCATTTAGACAATGGAGAACAAATTTTTGAATTGGCATTTACCCATCGACTTAAAAGATAATAGAACTTAAAGAGATAAAGAATTGGCATTTACCCATCGCCTTAAAGAGATGATAGAACAAACATAGGTGAATAGAGCACCCGAAACCAAAAAATCCTCTTCCTTTGTTGCAATCGGTTATGCCCTAAATGATGTCCCAGAGCACTTCTACCTAAACGGCGTTTGCTTTCCCCACGTATTATCCCTCGTATTAGCAGCAGGCAAGTTGCAGGTCCAGCAGGAGAGTGAGGAGAGTGGGAACTTGTAACAGCAGAGGTGGAAAAGCATCCTTCTGCAGCTAATGCTGTTCTTTTATCTTTGTACCAGTCAGTTCAGAAATGTGCTCGGTAAGTCCATGCGAGTTGAACTAACTCTGATTTCCTTTTGTGCATAGGTCCATTGTTCTGTTGAGCACAAGAGGAGAAATAAAGCAGTTGAATATTTCAGATTTATTAGTACCTCTCGGATTAGCCAAACCAGCTCATCTTTACAACAAAGGTTTGTATTATTCTGTGAAGTTCCTGTGAGACCAGCAACACATGCATTCTTATGGTGGAATTTAGCTACCCCACTGTGTTCATGAGCTTGTGTTCCTGGAGTGGGCCTCAGTAAACTTATTTCTAAATAAGGAACACTGTTGGAGGAAATGTGTCAGGATGTGTTTTGTTATTTGGGACAAGAGGTGGGTGGGAAGAGTTCATTTGCTGACATAAGAAGCGTAGGTTTGTTTTTTGCTTTTGGTGTGTGTGTGTGTTTTTAATAACTATCTTTGATTTGCTCACCTCCTGTGTTATTGGAACTAGGCTATTCAAATTCATTTTTTTTTCTTTTTCAGGGAGTACCATATTCTTGGGATTCAGTGGAAATTTTAAACCATCATGGACTAAGCTATTTACCAGTCCTGCTGGGCAGGGTCTTGGGGTGCTTGAACAATTTGTACCATTGCAACTGAGTGACTATGGCTGTTCCAGAACCGGCCCAGTCCGCAGAAGAGACCTGGAACTGTTAAAACAAGCTTCAAAAGCACATTAGAGACTAACTATAACTTAAGTGCTGGGAAAAAGAAAATGTGAACTAACTTATTTAATTTATGGCATTTTAAAATGACACTGTTAACCGAACAGAACCATTTTTCTTGTTTGATAGAGAAAGGGGAGAAAAGAAAAGAGTTTAAAGGGATTGCTTGAAAACCGGCTCACGCACCTTCTAGTTGTAGGAAATGTTAAAGAATCTATTTGTGTTTGTCAGGCTGGTGTATTTGGAGTGCGCGTCTCTTATTCCTCACCTGCTGCCCTAGTGTTTGGTAATGACCGTAGCAGTGCTGTGCTTTTTGTATAATGTGTGGTGTGGTGGGGTCTGGTGGGGGCTTCTGAGAGGCAGCCTGAGCTCTTTAGAGGACCAGCTATTGTAGCACCTTGGATACTTGAAGTCTAACTGATGCTCAGTTACGTCGTGTGGCAGTTGACCTGGGTGCCAGGCATGTTCCTAGTGCCTGGGGCCCTGCTTTTGGGCAACCTTTGAGGATTTTCTGTGACACCGAATAACAGAGGTTTGAGTGGCAACCCAGGCCAAGCTTGTGCCCTTTTTTTTGCCCAGACACATGTGCTATTGTTAACTCATCTGTATATTGTATATCAACTCTTTCTAAGGGTTCAGCTTTCACACAGGAAGTATTAGGGGGCGAAAGGGCTTTTAGGGATTAGAAATCCCTCCAATCAGTGACCGTGGGGCAAAAACTTGACCTGCATCGAGGTCTGAGGTTGTTAGGACCGTTTTTGCAGCTTTAATCCTTAGCCTGTTTTGACTGTATATTTGTGTTTAAATTACAGAACTGAGCTCAATATTTACTTTTTTGTTGTTGTTGTTTTAAAGAAGCAGGCCATTTTTCTCAACTGTAAACTTGGATTGTTTCAACTTGCACAAAAGAAGTCTGTTCTTGGTGTTGCTCTTGCACCTGGGTTTGTTGTTGTGTTAAAGCTTTTCTGCTCACCATCCTACCAGGGAAAACTCAGAAAACTTAAGGATACCCCAGAATGATTGTACCTAGGGGTAGGAGGGGGAGAGGAGAACCCTTTAAGGACCAGAATCGTGGAGGGGATATTCAGAAATGAACTTCATTATAGCCTTATAGGAGTGAGTCATTCTTAATTAATTAGATTACTGAAGTGAATTAGAAGGGGCACCGTGACCCCCGATTTCCCTTTCCACTGGGTGTGAGTGTCTTCTGTCAGTAGGGAGTGCATGTGACAGAGGGAGACTGGCTGCACAGCCTGGAATGTTGGCCACACCAAGAGGAAAGAAGCACACAGATGCCTTCCCATTTTTATAAACTCCCAGTGCAGCAAGTGCAGTGGAGGAATGACCAAGGGGCATGGATAGGAAGTGTGTTTTGACTGACGTTGACAATGAGTACAAATTCACTTTCCTCTGCCAAGGGCACAGGCCGACGGGCTGTGCCTTTGTGTCCAGGACAAACTACAGAGCAGCTCTGTGACTTCTGTTCCTTTACACAATATGCTACCTCAAAGTGCTACCAATAAACCTTTCTAACTGTAAGTGCTCTTGCTAAGGGCACATGTCTTAATCAAACTTTGGTGGGGTTTTTTGTTTGTTTTGGGTTTTCTTTTTTTGTATATTGATGAATGAAATCTTGCCTATTAAATATATTATTGGATCATGGTTCTTGCAGGTGATTAAAGTTTGTGTGTGTGTGTGTGTTTTGTGACTTAAATATCTTTGATGTGTGGGTTTTTTTTTTTAAGAGATTTGGAGAGGATATGTACTTTTTTTCTGATTTATATACTAACAATCAGGGTCTAAGTCAAATAAAAATGTGTGTGCATGTATTTTATATATGTGTCTATGTGAATCTCTGTAATTTTAAAAATTCTAGATTACAGCTTTAAAGATGTTATTGGCAGGGATAGGCATTCTGGCTTAGTGGGGTAAGCCACCACTAGGGACTGTCATATTAAAGTGTCAGTTTGAATCCTGGCTCCTCTGCTTCCAGTCCGGTTTCCTGTTAATGCATCCTGAAAGGCAGCAGATGATGGCCCAAGTGCTTGGACTACTACTGCCATCCATTTGGGAGACCCAGGTGGAGCTCCTGGCCTAGGCTTTGGTATGGCCCAGACCTGGCTGTTAGAGGCATTTGTGGAGTGAACCGGTGGATAGAAGATCCCCTACACTCCCCCCACCTCCCCTTCCCTCCCATCCTGCTGCCTTTCAGATCACTCACTCAATCTTAAAAAGCAGAATTTCCTGGAGGGGCAGGCCTTGTATCACAGTGGGTTAAGCCATCACTTGGGAAACCTGCATCCCATGTCTGAGTGCCAATTTGAGTCCTGGCTCTGCCTCCAATCTGGTTTCCTCCTAACGCACCAAGGCGGCAGATGATGGCCCCAGAACTTGTGTCTCTGCCACCCACATGTGTGACCCAGATGGAGTTCTGGCTCCTGGCTACCACCTGTCCTAGCCTCAACTAAAGCAGGCACTTAGGGAGAGAACCAGTAGGTGGAAGATTACTCCCTCTGTCACTTAGCCTTTTAAGCAAACAAATAAATCTTTTTTAAAAAGGGAAAAAAAGCTATTGGCAGGATTGAGGAAAGGAAACTGTCCAGGAAGTAGATTTTGTAAGAGCTTCCAAAGGCCAGGGTCCGTGCTCTTCAATGCAGAGGTTCTTAGCTTTGGCAGCACATTAAAGAATTCCCTGGGGAGCTTTAAAACTATAAAAGCCTGGACCCCACCTCTTTTCCCTTAGATTCAGATTTAATTGATGAGGGGTAGGGGGTGCAGCCTGGGGATTGGATTTTTTTTTTTTTTTTAAAGCTCTCTAAATGCAGCAAAGTTTTGGAAACACTGCACTAATAAGCCTGCTGTTTGACTTTATTCTATAATGTTTTGTGACTAAAACACAACTGCATGTGTATTATTTTTGAGGTTCCTATTATTTGCAGAACTTCACACCCTAAACTAAGCATTTCACTATTCGATTTTTTAAATTTCTTTGAGAGAGTGAGCTCCCATCTGCAGAATCACTCCTCCAAATGCCTGCAACAGCTGAGACTGGGCCAGGCTGATACTCAGCTGGAAATCAGTCAAGATCAGTTACCCAATTACTTGAGATATTGTTACCTCCCAAGGTCTACATTTGCAGAAAACTGGAACCATAGCTGAATATTGCATACACATAGTTCAATGTGTGTCACTGATGTCAACCCACGTCTTAACTACGAGGCAAATTGCCTGTCTTTATTGTCTCTCTTTAAAAAGATTCATTTATTTGAAAGGCAGAGTGACAGAGAGGAGAGACAGATCTTTCATCTGCTGGTTCACTCCCTAAATGCCCATAGTGGCTGGGGCTGGGCTAGGCCAAAGCCAAGAACTTGGAAATCCATTGGACTTGAACCATCCCCTGCTTTTTTTCCCAGGGGCAATAGCAAGGAGCTGGATCCGATGCAAGCAAGTGGAGAAGCCGGGACTCAAAGCACGCATTCCAATATGGGTTGCCAGTGGGTGGCATGCTAAGTGGTGGCTTAACCCATTGGGCTACACTGCCAGCCCCCCTATTTTTTTTTCCTGTGTGTGTGCAATTTATTATGCTTCTGTGACTCACGTTTTGAAAAGAATCATACATTTACTTTCTATGTTAATCTTTTGCATTTTGGTCTAAATTTGCCCCTCTTCCAGTCCAGCTCTCTGCTGTGGCCCAGGAAAGCAGTGGAAGATGGCCCAAGTGCTTGGGCCCTGCACCCGCATGGGAGACCAGGAGAAGCACCTGGCTCCTGGCTTCAGATCGTAGTGGCCATTTGAGGGGTGAACCAATGGAAGGAAGACCTTTCTCTCTGTCTCTCTCTAACTCTGCCTGTCAAAATTTAAAGGAAAATGCACATTTAGCTGCAACTAGACTGCACTAACTATCGAAAACATAGGGTTCTTTGCTTTTACATGAAACTGTAACGCTGGTTATTTTGCATTTACTGAAACTGATAATTGCTAAGGTGTTTTTTTTTTTTTTTAAAGTAGAATTACTTCATAGCAACACTTCGCTTCTTAAGCAGAGACCTTTGCATACATGAACTTTACGGAGGGTTGCGGAAGTACTTGGGTGGGCTTGATTCTTGGTCAGGAAGAGGGTGGGACTCCCGGGGGTGGAGTAAGGCAAGCTCACCTCCTGCTCACTGGTATTGACCATCACCCACACCTGGTACTCGCGAGAAGATGGCCTCACCCAGCATGTTTGTGTTGTGGGAGAATGTAGAATTTGTAAGTCATATGAAGCAAGGAGCATCTTTGGAGGCCAGAGGGGTGGGGAGAGGAGGAACTCCCGATGACAAAGACTATGATAAAACTCGTCACCTCCTTCTGTAGTATGTGTGTGGTTAGTGGTTTCTAAGGAAAATGACTTGGTGAGCAGGTAGTGGATGGGAGTCAGTGTAGTACCTGATAGTAGTGGTAGGTATGTGGCAGTTTCGGTGACCAGCCTAGATCTGATGCCCGTCAATGTTCTTTGCTAGTGGTGTTATTTGGAGTAACTTCCTACCCTTTCAGACATTCAACTTTCTCATCTATAAGGCTATTAGGGTGGGCAATGTAGCGCAGCCAGTTAAAGCCTCTGCTTATGATGCCAGCATCTCATATGGGCACCGGTTTGTGTCCCAGCTGAAAATTCACAAACCCAGGGATCAGTTGCTGGGCGATGGAGTCCGAGCCACACACAGGAGATAGATACTTGTATTTGATTAGAGTCCCCTCTGACTGTGGGCAATGCTGTGATTTCTCTCCTGCCTAAGCACTCGGACCGCAGGGAAGTAATACTACCTGGCTCTGACACAGAAAATCCACATGGAGACCAGGCCCCAGGTCTTGGCCACAAGAAAACTTATTTATTCTAACACATTCCTGAACACTGAGTTCTGTGAGTGGGCTTTGGAAAAACCCCCTTTGTTTGTAGTTTTGTACATGTCCGCAAATCACCTTAGTTCAATAGCTGAAAGGGAGAGATTTGGCAATTATAGCTTTCTTTTGTTGTAGCTCTTTATTGAAAACATATGCCAGCAAAATAAGTAAGGCCCCAATGGATGGATGATACACAAACAAAACTGGGACTGATGGGATTAGGGGCTTCCTGTGCAGTGTTATTCACAAGAGGCTGGTCCATTGTACAGAATGGGGGAGGGAATTTTATTACATTGATGACCTATACTTTTTTTGAAAGATTTAGGGAAAGGGAGGATGATGGAATAAGTGGAGAGGGATAGGAGGGATAGGGGAGCCTGGAACTCCATCCTGGTCTCCCATGTCGGTAGCAAGGACTCAAATACTTCAGCCATTATCTGCTGCCGTTCCAAGCACATTAGCAGGGGGTTGGGTTGAAAGTGGAGTAGCCAGGACTTGAACTGATACTCTGATATGGGATACAAGCATCAGGAGTTGCAAGAGGCGGCTTAACAATATCGTCTCTCTTTGCTCCCCTACTCGCGGAGGAACGACACCGGATGCTGTTTTCTTTCCCCGGTCCTTCCCGGATTTGCTGCCCCCGCCCCCCGCTGCTCCCCCGCTTTCGCGGAGGAGCGGCACCAATGAGCTCTCCGACCGACTCTCGGGGGGTCCTGCATGTTGTCTCTCTCCCCCTTTTATAGTCCTCTCCCACCAATCTGTGCTCTGCAGGCGTTCTCTCTCCACGCGCTGAGCACGCTGTTCTCCAATCAGAGGTTGGATCAGGAATCAGCTAATTGACGAAGCAGCTGTGTAAGATTTGTTTCCTCCCTCTCAGCGCCATATGGTGAGAGATCAGACGCACAGAGTTAGTTTCAGTCCACAGCCTCAGTACTTATTTGTCTCCCGGGCGCCCTGCCATGTTGCGGGAGATGGACCCTGCTCCCCACAGTCTCGGACCTATCATTTCTGGTTCTTGTTTCAAATTCCTTGAAATAGGTTAATTTGTTGATTCCAGTTATATTTTTAAATGTAGCATTACCTAGCCAGTAGATTCTGTCAAGTCATTGAATTTCTGAGCTTGCTTAGTAAGAGGTATTTTTTTTTAAAGATTTATCTAGTCTGAAAGTCAGAGTTACACAGAGAAGGAGAGGCAGAGAGATCCCCAGATGTTCACAATGGCTGGAGCTGTGCCAATCTGAAGCCAGGAGCCAGGAGCTGCTTCTGGGTTTCCAACGTGAGTGCAGAGCCCAAGGACTTGGGCCATCTTCTACTGCTTTCCCAGGCCATAGCAGAGAGCTGGATTGGAAATGGAGCAGCCAGGACTCCAACTGGTGCCCGTATGGGATGCTGGCACTGTAGGCAGCGGCTTTACCCACTACACCACAATGCAGGCCCCAGTAAGAGGTACTTTTAAAAAATAAACTCTACTCTCCTCATTGCTTGTGTGTATGTTGTTCTCATGTGCCTGAGGACTGATTTATGGTACCAATATAAGTAGGGCTACAAATGGAATGTTAAAAACTGATATGTGGGGCCAGCACTGTGGCAGTAAGCTGAGCCTCAGCCTTTGGTGTTGGCATCCCATTTGAGTGCCAGACCATGTCACACCTGCACCTTTTCTGATCCAGCTCTCTGCTATGGCCTGGGAAAGCAGTGGAAGATGGCCTAAGCCCATGAGCCCTTGCATCTACGTGGGAGCCCCGGGGGAAGCTGATAACTCCTGGCTTGGATGGGCTTAGCTCTGCCCATGGCAGCCACTTGGAGAGTGAACCAGCGGATAGAAGATCCTTCTCTCTCTGCCTCTCAAATAAATAAAATCTTAAAAACAAACAAACAAACAAACAAAAAAAACTGATGTGTGTGGCCGATAGAATCTGCCTTAAGGGTAAATTTCAGTCTGCCATTAACTGCCATGGCACAGATAGCTGTTTAGATACACTCACCTGCTTCATGTTAAGTTTCTAAATTGAGGGAGAATGAGGAGTGAGCCTCTCCAATTAGACTTCTGAGTACAAGGGCCTTGAAATGAGCCCTTCAGGAAGTAGCTCTAAAGACAATTCATTGTCCCTCTGCCCCTCCTGGAATTTTGGGGCTAATGGAATCCCACACAACTCCTGCTTTATAAAAAACAAAAGGGGGGAATGTTAGTAAAATGGTGCAGTCTTAGCTATAGCACGATCTACATCCTGACACCATCCTAGGCTCTAGCCCCTGCCGCCATTGCTGGAAGCCAGGTGGCCACATGACCCAACCACAGGTGTCAGCTCCACCCTAATCCTACTGGGATTCACTGCTCCTACTTCTCTGCCCACCCCCAGCAAAAGTTTAAGAGGACCTGTTCCTGAACACGTGGGTCTCTTGATCTCTTTCCCTGTCTCTCTCTCCATCTCTCTCTCTCTCTCTCTGTCTCTTGTTCTCTCTCTTACTCTCTGGATCTCTCTCTTACACTCCCCCCTTCCCTCTTTTCCTTCTTTGCCCTTTCCCTCCGGTCTATCGGGTTTCCCCCAATAAACCCTTTCCCTTAAAAAAAAAATGAGCTGTTGAATGATGGATGTTGAGGTTTCACTGCTACCACCTGGAAAGAGAAGAGGTCATTAAGAAAAGAGAACCAGGACTATGAACGGCCTTGCTATCTCTGTTTTACCAGTGTTCTGCTTGCCATTTGGATCTTCTGTAGGAAGACTCGGGCTTTCTCTACGTCTCCGCTCTTCTGAGCCCTCACCAGAATTACCCCATACGGTCCTTTCATGATAACAAAGTTTTCCTAGCATGTGCCTCAAAACAATCCCAGTTCTTGTCCCATTACCCATTCCCAAGCCCTGTCCACATTTTTAGGTGTTTGTTATAGTAACATCCCCTCCTTTTTAGTACGAGCTGGTTTAGTATGTTTGGGTTGATGTTAAAAAAATACATAGACTGGTAACTTATAAACAGCGATTTATTCTCATAATTCCGAACGCTGGGAAATCCAAGATCAGCGTGCATGCAGACATGGTGTCTGGTGAGGGTCCATTTCCCATTTTGTAGATGGAACCTTGCTGTGTCTTCACTTCCTGGGGATGTCGTGATTAGATTTCAATGTATGAATTTAAGGGAGATGAAGGCATTTAGACCATAGCACAGTTTAATACTTTCCTATGACTAAAGACACTGTATCCAAAGTCAAGAGACACAGCACAGACCTGGATAAGGTATTTGTAATAATGACAACCAATAAAAGGGTAGTATCAAGAATTTATTTAAGGTCCAAAAATCATTAAGGGAAATAAAAGCAAACCAAGGTAGAGTGGGAATGGGAAGTGTTAATTGTATCGAACTTATAAATAAATACACCTATGAAAATATGATCCATTGTATTAGGATTCAGGGGAAATGCAAAATGAGGTTCCAAATGGCTAGTAACTATGTAGAGAAAGTGAAAACTCTGGGATACATTATTGGCTAGAAAGTAAAAACTTTGTATATGTGTTACTCTAATTGTTTATATGCCTATGACACGATTGCTCATGTGTATGAGCAGACATCTACAGGGATATTTGATGCTGTGTTTATGTTGGTGAAAATTTGGAAAGGACATGAATTTCATCACTGTGGAACTGCATTAAATACATTATAAGAGGCTCAGATTTATGGGTGTGCATTCTCATGGTGTGTATCAAAATGGATACATGCAGAAAATGTGCTGGAGAAACAAGTTAAAAATGGATAGATATGAAATGATACGGTATTTATGGATACAAACTTCTTGAGGATTCATGATCTGATTTGCTACCTCTAACTAGAGATCTTTTCACTCTTGCTAAACTTGGAGATTCATTTCTTAATATTTAGATCTTAAAATGTTAAAGCTAATACTCTCCTAGGGTCATCTCGTCCAGACTCATTCTAAATTTTGTAATGAACTTAAAATTTTTGAACAGTTTTTGACTTAGAGAAAAATTGTGAAGATAGTACCTAGTATTCCCAAGTACCCCACACTTGAATTTCTCTATTATTAGCATATTAGGATGGCACATTTGTTTTATTGAACTAATCCTCAAATTAGCGGACTAATGAACTAGTTAGTGAACGAATCCTCAAATAATAATTGAAGTTTATATCTTATTCAGGTTGTCCTTGCCTAAAACAGTCCTCCAGGTGTTGCAGAATCCCACCCAGAAAATCACATTAAATTCGGCTGTGCTGCATTGTACTACTTCCTCAGGCTTTCTTTTTCTCTTTCAAAGAATTCATTTGTTTACGTGAAAGGCAAAGTGAGAGAGAGAGAGAATTCTTCCGTCTGCTGGTTCACTCCCCAAATGGCCACAGCTGCTGGGACTGGGCCAGGATGAAACCAAGAGCCTAAAATTCCAGCTGGGTCTCCCATACGGATTGCAGGGGCCTAAGTACTTGGGTAAGTTTCTGCTGCTTTCCCAGGCACTTTAGCAGGGAGCTGGATTGGAAGTGGAGCAGCCGGGATGTGAACTGGCACCCATGTGGGATGCCAGCACTGCAGGTGGTGGCTTAACTTGCTGTGGCTCTGCGCCAGTCCCAGACCATTACTGTGTTGAAGACTGCAGGTCAGAAGTTTTGTAGAAAGGTGCTTGTTGGAGTGGATCTGATATTTTTCTCATGTTTAGACTAGGTTTTGGCAAGGAAGATTATAAAGTACTATTTCTAACATATTGCATCAAGTACACCTGTTACCACTTTGAATGTAAACCTGCAGATAGCATTTGTCCATTATCTCACATGTGAATTGCTCTATTGCCCACAGCCCCTGTCCATGTTGTGTTCTTTGGGACAAAGTCACTATGTACAACACACACTAGTCTCATTTTAGTTATTTTTAAAGTTTATTTGAAAGGCAGAGTTAGAGAAAGAGAGACAGAGAGAGAGAGATACATTTACCACTGCTGCTTCACTCCCCAAATGGTCACAATAGCCAGGGTTGGGCTATGCGGAAGCCGGAACCCAGGAGCTTCATCTGGGTCTCCTACATGGATGCAGGGACCCAAACACTCGGGTCACCTTCTGATGCTTTCCCAGGTGCTTTAGCAGGAAGCTGGATCAGAAGTAGAGCAGCCAGGACATGAGCTGGCTCCCAGGCATCACAGGCACTGGCTTAACCCACTATACCACAATATTGACCCCTTGCTGTTTTTATTTTTAAAGTTTTTTTTTAAATTAGTTTATTTGAGAGACAGAGACAGGGAGCTCTTCCATCTGCTGGTTCACTTCCAAATGCCTACAATAACCAGGGCTGGGCTATACTGAAGCTAGGAACCAGGACTCAATTTGAGTCTCTCATAGGGGTGGCAGAAACCCAACTACTTGAACCTCCCAGGGTGCACATTAGCAGAATTTGCAACCCCAAGAGGAGCCAGAGCTCAAACATGGAGATTCTGACGTGGAGTGTAAGTGTCTCAAAGTGGCATCTTAGCTGCTATACCAAATGTCTGTTTTCCTAATCGCCATTTTAAAAGGAAAAAATTGTAACACAGAAACATAAAGTGATTTTCCCTAATAGAGTTTATCATACGGAGTCCAAGGGATAATTTGTGCTATAGTTAGAGGATTCACTTAGTGTATAATTAATCGTAATATAGATTTAATTTTAAAATGAGTGTGATTTAATTAATTTAATTTCACTCCAATTTTATGCTTAATTTAAATGTAGAGTTAAGATTAAAGTGGGTGGTTTAGTACGTGCAAAACTGGCTTTCTGCTCTTCCCTAAAACCCTACTACTTGAAACATGTAGATACCATATTTTTTTTTTTTTCAATATTAACACACATAGAGATGAGCTCAGAATGAATACATGTTGGAATTTAGAATGGTACTGGTATCAGTGAGGAAGAAAGAGAGTTCCCTGGGGTGCAGGAAGCACTCCTGAAAATCCTGTCCCTAACACTTGGCCTTTGGAAGGCAGCCCAGAAGAGGGCAAGAGGTGCTTGCCTGGGCAGGGGTGGGAGTGACCTAGGGGTCTGGGATTACTTGGCTCCTGGAGATGTGTACTGTGGATAGAGAGGCACAGGGACCCTCTGAAGTGCTGGGTTCCAAGTGAGGGCCCCCAGGGACCCAGATTTGAGGGTGGTATTCTACACAGCCTAGGGGATTAACTTCCCTAAGAAGAAAAATGATTGCTGAGCCAAGTGATGAAGGCCAGAAAGACATAATGAACAAAGGAAATGGTAAAATATGCAACAGAATTTTTTTTGTTGCTTTTGAAAATTATATTTTGTATGGTTTCATTTTTTGATAATTTACTAAATTCTTTTCTATTTATTTATTTTTAAAATTTTTCCCCAAAGAAACCTTTTATTTAAGGAATATAAGCTTCATGCATTTCATAAGTACAACTTTAGGAATATAGTGCTTCGTCCCACCCTGCCACCCTACCTCTTTCTCCCTCTCCCATTCCCAGTCCCATTCTCCACTGACTCATTTTCAAAAGACTTCTGGAACAGATTTTTTTAAAAGTACTTTTCATAATAGTTGGAATGACCCACAGACAGAAATCAACAAATGACAAATGCTGGCAAGGATGTGGGGAAAAAGATACCCTGTTCCACTGTTGGTAGGAATGTAAACTGGTACAGCCATATGGAAGACAGTATGGAGATACCTTAGAAATCTGAATATAGACTGGTATACCATATAACCCAGCCATCCCACTCCTGGGAATTTACCCAAACCAAAAGAAATCAGTATATGAGGTTTATCTGTACTCCCATGTTCATTACAGCATAATTTACAATAGCTAAGATATGGAATCAACCCAGATGTCCATCAGCTGTTGACTGGATAAAGAAATTATGGCATTTATACACTGTAGTACTACTCAGCTGTGAAAAAAAAATATGAAATCCTGTCTTTTGCAACAAGATGGTCACAACTGGAAACCATTATACTTAGTGAAATAAGCCAGACCCAGAAAGACAGATATCATGTTTCCCTGATCCAAGGTAACCAATAGCGTACCTGAAATATAATGTATTGGGGTGAAATAGACATTTTGAGAATCATTGGTTGTTTATAGCCCTGTCTCTTCCATTGAGGAACAGTGTTTTGTTTTGTATTCTCTTTGTACTATTTGTTGAACTCTTTTACTTAGGGTAGGGTTAACTATATGATCATTAAGTGTACTGAAATAAGATTATTATAAAAATTAAGAGTGCGAATCTGAGAGGGAGGGGGAGGAAGAGTTGGAGTGTGGGTAGGAGGGAGGGTAAAGGGGGAAGTGCCATTGTTTTCCTAAAATGGTATAAAGGAAATATATGAAACTTGTATAACTTAAATAAAATAGATATTTAAAAAGTACTTTCCATAATATAAAAAGGACAGTAATATTTTGTGTGTATTTCAAAAGAGGCCAGAGATAAAATATTCCACAGAAACTTGAAGTCATGTGGCAAAGGAAGTTTGCAGGAAATTACTGGATGATAAGATCCTTTCCTTTTTCAGTAGAGAAAGGAGATATTGCTTAACTTTGACTTTGTCAACATTTATAAATGTGAGGATGTGTGCTAAACAGATACTCAGAATGTACTAACGTCTAAACTAAAAAGTAAACAGAAGTTTAAGAAATTGACCTATTGGGGCCAGCGTTGTGGCATAGCAGATAAAAGCTGGCACTTGCAATGCTAGCATCCCATATGGGCTCTGGTGGGTGTCCTGGCTGCTCCACTTCTGATCCAGCTCCCTGTTGATGGCCTGAGAGCTGGAAGATGGCTAAGGCACTTGGGCCCCTGTCACCCATGTGGGAGACACAGAAGAAGCTCCTGGCTTTGGCATGGCCCAGCATTGGCCATTGTGGCCATCTGGAAAGTGAACCAGAGGATAAAAGATCTCCCTCTCCCTCTCCCTCTCCCTCTCCCTCTCCCTCTCCCAACTCTTTCAAATAAATAAATAAATCTTTAAAAATTGATTTATTTCAGGAAAGAAAGCAAAAAAAAAAAAAAAAAAAAAGAATTAAAATAGAAAGTAATGGTGCCGGTGCTGTGGTGCAGTGGGTTGAAGTCCTGGCCTGAAGCACTGGCATCTCATATGGGTGCCGGTTCTAGTCCCGGCTGCTCCTCTTCCAATCCAGCTCTCTGCTATGGCTTGGGAAAGCAGTAGAGAATGGCCCAGGTCCTTGGGCCCTGCACCCACGTGGGAGACCCAGAAGAAGCTCCTGGCTCCTGGCTTCAGATCAGTGCAGCTCTGGCCGTTGCGGCCATCTGGGGAATGTACCAGTGGATGGAAGACCTCTCTCTCTCTCTGTCTCAACCTCTCTGTGTGACTCTTTCAAATAAATAAAATAAATCTTTAAAAAAATAGAAAGTAAGATGGTGTTATCCAATGCAAATATATCAATAATTACACAAGATAGGTTAAACTCACTTTTTAAATGGTGGGTATAAAAATCTCTGGATTAAGAGTAAAATAAAATCATGTGTGGTTTGCAAAGATGCTTTAAACAAAATTACATGGAGTGACTAAAAATGAAAGGAGACTGGTTGTTGTAGTGCAGCAGGTTAAGATACCATTTGCAATGCCTGCATCCCATGTAAGTGCCATATATGAGTCCTGGTGGCTCTGTTTCCGACCCAGCTCCCTGAGAAAGCAGTGGAGGGCCAGCACTGTGGCATAGTGGGTAAAGCCTCCGCCTGCTGTGCCAGTGTCTCCTAGGGGTGCTGGTTCACTTCTGATCCAGCTCTGTGCTAATGGCCTGGGAAAGCAGTACAAGATGGCCCAAACCCTTGGGAGAACTGGAAGAAGCTCCCAGCTCCTGGCTTTGGATGGGCACAGCTCTGGCCATTGTGGCCAACTGGGGAGTGAACCAGTGGACAGAAGATCTCTCTCTCTCTCTCTCTGCCTCTCCTTCTCTCTTTGTGTAACTCTGACTTTCAAATAAATAAATCTTAAAAAAAAAAAAAAAAAAAGAAAGCAGTGGAAGATGGCCCAAGTACTTGGGCCCATGCTACCCTTGTGGGAGGTTCAAATGCAGTTCCAGGTTCCTGGCTTTGTGAACCATTGGCCATTTAGGGATTGAATCAGCAAGTAGATCCCACTCTCTCTGCAACTCTGCCTTTCAAATAAATAAAATAAATGTGTCAAAAAAGAAAAAAACAGAAATCCAAAAAGCTGATATAATAATAAGTCATACTGGTAGTCTAGTCATGCTAATAGAATACTAAGCAAAAAATGCATAAGGTGAATCAAGGACACCACATAATAGGGGTTGCATGAAGACACAAAGAAGGGGCCGGCATTGTGACCCAACAGGTCAGGCCACTGCTTGGGTTACCACATTCCATGTGGACTGAGTCATGCCTCTCCCTCTGCTTCTGCTTCAATTTCCTGTCAACGACCATCATGGGAGGCACTGGATGATGGCTCAAATGTTTAGGTCCCTGTCACCCACATGGGAGATGTGGATGGGGTTCTGGATTCCAGAACTGGAAGATTTCTGTCTCTCTGATGCTCTGCCTTTCAAATTAAATTAACATTTAAAAAATTGAAACCACTTTAAAAAAAAAAAAAAAAGCAGACTCAAAGAGCAATATCCTCCCAGAAATTGCTAAATCAAGGAGACCAAATTAAGGAACCAATTACTCTGATGAATCACGAGAGCAGGAAATAGGACTGTTTTGTTCTCTAGTTCAAGCTCTGTGGTTTACTCTCCAATGCACTTTACAGTGCATACCACATATTTCCCCGGTGTCTAAGTACATATTTTCAGTTCTCAAAACTCACTGCGAGTTCTCCCATTTAATGGCCATCATACATGCTTTTATCTACCAGATCCTTCTCTTTTCCACTTCTTTTTTGGTTAGTGGCTATTTTTAAAATTTTCTTTCAATAATTAGTTTAAGGAATGGACATTTGGCCTCAAGGTTGAGCTGCTCGTGTCCCACTTTGGAGTGCCTGAGTTCAACACCTGCCCACTGTTCTGACTCCAGCTTTTCTGCTAATATAGACCCTAGTTTCCAACAATGATGGCTCAAGTAATTGGGCTCTTGCCATCCAAATGACAGACCTGGGTTGACTTCCTGGTTCCTGGCTTTAGTGTAGCAAATCCCTGGCCTTTACAGGCATTTGAGGTGTGAGCCAGCATATGGAAGCTCTCTCTCTCTGTCTCTGTGCCTCTCAAAAAACATACATATGTCAGTTCAACTGTCATATCCTTGGGGAAGTTGTCACTGTCATGAATTTTCATCATCGATGCCCCTCCCCCCGGTGGCATGTGAAATTCTGTGTTGTAAGTTCCTGTTATGTTCTTTTGTCTCCTGATAGGAAATAAACTTTCCAGGTCCAGGGCTATGCCTTTTATGCTACTACAGCTCAGTGGCTTTCTTGCTGAAAGCAATCAGTAAGGAAGCAGTTCTCTGAAAACAGTGTAAGACTCCAGATGGAGGGGCTGCTTCTACCTAAGGGGAAGGCTTCAAAGAGGAAATGACCTTTTTATATTTTTAAAGATTTATCTGTTTTGGCCGGCGCCGTGGCTCACTAGGCTAATCCTCCGCCTTGCGGCGCCGGCACACTGGATTCTAGTCCCGGTCAGGGTGCCGGATTCTGTCCCGGTTGCCCCTCTTCCAGGCCAGCTCTCTGCTGTGGCCCGGGAGGGCAGTGGAGGATGACCCAAGTGCTTGGGCCCTGCACCCCATGGGAGACCAGGAGAAGCACCTGGCTCCTGCCATCGGGCCGGCATCGGATCAGCGCGGTGCGCCCGCCGCAGCACGCCGGCTGCGGCGGCTATTGGAGGGTGAACCAATGGCAAAAGGAAGACCTTTCTCTCTATCTCTGTCTCTCTCACTGTCCACTCTGTCAAAAAAAAAAAAAAAGATTTATTTGTTTTATTTTGAAAGAGTGTGGGATGTATGTGTGTGTGTGTGTGTGCGTGTGTGTATGAGAGAGTGAGTGAGCAAGCAAGTGCACTTCAGTCTGCTGGTTCACAATGGCCACTGCTGGGCCAGGTCTCCCATGTGAGTGCAGGGGCCCAAGCACTTAGCCCATTTTCTGCTGCTTTTCTCAGGCCATTAGCAGGGAGCTGGATTGAAAGTGAAGCAGCCAGGACACAAACCACACTTATATAGGGTACCCACACCACGGGTGGTGGCTTTACCTGCTACTCCACAATGCTGGCCCCAGAAATGACCTTTAAATTAACACTTGGAGAATGAATGAAGACCAAAGTGCTCCACGTGGAGGGAAGGCTTTGAACAAATGCCTGGAGGCAAGCGCAGGGAAGATACGGCAGAGAATTTTGAGTAGTCCAATTTACTGTAGCTGGCACATAGGTGGAAACAAGGAGAGGAGAAATAAAGCTGAAAATAGCTATTGGGAATCATTATATAGGGCTTGCAGTGCCATGGTGAGAAGTATAAACTTCTATAGGGAGGGGGTATCCATTACAGATACTTAAATACAAAAATGGCTGTGGTAGTTACTAGAGCTAATCACTGAATATTTCCACTTCTTCCCACTTTTCTTTTTTAAAGTTTACTTATTTTTTATGTATTTCAAAGAGAGAGAGAGAGAGATAGGTCTTGTGTCTGCTGGTACACTCTTGAAATGCCTGCGACCACCAGGGCTGGGCCAGGCTGAAGTCAGGAGCCATATAAATGGCAGGGACCCAAGTTTTTGGGCCGTAATCTGCTGCCTCCCCATGGTGTGCATTAGCAGGAAGCTGGGTAGGAAGTAGAAACAGTACTCCATCCCAGGCATTTCAAACAGCGGCCTACAACCTATTGCACCACAATGTCTGGCTGCCTCATCACCTTTAAACCTGTGTTAAGATTTTACTTCTGTCTGCCTTTGAAGTTAGATATGGCCATGTGACTGATTTTGATCAATGCTAAGGAGTGAAAGTGATGTTTCGCACATTTGGGCAGAAACTTTAAGAGGCACTGTCTGATTTGTCATTGACCATTTTCCTGCCTTAACTACTATGGAAGATTGAGCCTTGGTCTTTGAGTGAGAATGACCTAGAAAAGACATCTATTCATTCATGGACATGAATAGGACACAAACCTTTGTCATTTAAGACACTGAGCTATGCTGGTTATTTGTTATTGAAACATGACCTTTCCTATTCTAAGATAGGTATTTTTTAAATCCAATCTGGCACTAAGTACACTTTAGGAGACCACACTGGCAGTAAGGAAAATGAAGAATAGGCTGTGACTCTAAGGACATTAATTTTACTTATTTCTTCATTTCCAGTGCCAGCAGAATCCTAGAATAAGAGTTTAAAGGAGAATGCTTGCTTCATGCATTTAAAAGGACTTTTGGGGATTGTTTAGTGCTCCCCCTAAAAGATATATCTACATGGGGCTAGTGCTGTGGCATAGCGGGTAAAGCCACTGCCTGCAGTGCCAGCATTCCATATAGGCACTGGTTCAAGTCCCAGCTGCTCCACTTCTGATCCAGCTCTCTGCTATGGCCTGGGAAAGCAGTAGAAGATAGTCTGAGTCCTTGGGCCCCTGTACCCTTGTGGGAGATCCGGAAGAAGCTCCTGGCTCCTGGCTTCAGATCGGCACAGCTCCAACTGGGGAGTGAACCAATGGATGGAAGACCTCTCTCTCACTCTGTGTGTGTGTGTGTGTGTGTGTGTGTGTATGTCTTTCCTTCTCTCTCTAACTCTGACTTTCAAATAAATAATTTTTTTAAAAAAAGATATGTCTACGTCTTAACATCTAGGATGTATGCATGTGATCTTATATGGATATAAACTCCTTATAGGTTCAGTTTAATTAGGGAGTTTGGAATGAGATTATCCTATGTTTGAGGTGGCCCTTTATCCAATGATTAGGGTCCTTGTAGGAGAAAGGAGAGGGAGATCAAACACAGAGAGACACAGTGGTATCCATGTAAGATGGAGATGGGAGTTATGCACCTAAATGCCCAGGATTACCAATAGCCATACAAAAAAAAAATCAGAATATAGTAAGGAAAGTATTCTCCCTTAGGACCGCCAGAAGGAATCAACCCTGCCAATACTTTGATTTTGGAGTTCTAGCATCTGTAACTGTGATGGAGTAAATTTCTCTTATTTTTTTAAAGATTTATTTATATATTTGAATGTCAGAGTTACAGAGAGAGAGGGAGAAGCAAAGAGATCTCCTGTCTGTTGGTTCTGTCCCCAGATGGCAGCAACTGCCAAAGCTGGGCCAGGCTGAAGCCAGGAGCCAGAAGCTTCTTTCAGGTCTCCCACATGAGTAGCAGGGACCCACGCACTTGGGCCATCTTCTATTGCTTTTCCCAGTCCATTAGCAGGGAGCTGGATTTAAAGTAGAGCAGCTGGTACATTAACTGGCACTCATATGGGATGCTGGTGTCCCAGATGGCAACTTTACCTACTATGCCACAATGCCAGCCCCAGAGTCCTCTTATTTTAAGCCTCCTAGTGGTCATTTTTATGATAGCCCTATTAAATGAATACAGGGCTGTTTTCCCACTTCTGAGGTGGGAACAGTAGTAGAGGAACATTTCCAATTGCATGCTCTTTCTCCATCTTATACTCTACCTTATTCACAAAACAGGAGTGACTTTTCTAATTTGTGAAACAGGCAATTCACTCAGAGCTCTTCTGCGCCATCTTCTAGGCCAGCCTGTATGGTGGATGTGTTCTCCTACTCCTCTTTTTCTTAAGTAGCAAAGTCTAACTGATGACACCCAGCTTTTCTAGAAGCTCACTAGGCTGAAAGGGTACATGCGAGCACATAGTTCTTCATGTTGCTGGCTGAACACATGTATGTGTTGCATATCCTCCTTTTAGATGAATCATAAAATCAGACTTGTGTCCTGCATGCTTGCACATGTAGGTATACATGCATGTGTGCATTTGTGTGTATAACAGTAGGGAACTTCCATGGCATTGCAGACCTAAGTCAAATTCTCTTATTCATTTTTGAAGACTGAGTCTACCTCTCAGTTTCAAATATTGGAACTGAAAAGAGGTATAATTGCTCACTTAGCCATGTCCAAAAGAAAGTGTTCATTCCACATTTATGGAAATAAATGGATTTAGAGTAAAGAAACATAAGGTATGACTCAACAGGACTGGGTGGTGGTTACTGTTGGGATTAAAGAAGAGGGGAGAAGGGAAATGCTGTTGAGGTTTCTTACTTCAGTTGTTGTGGATCTAACTGTTCTCTTTACTGAGTATTTGAGTGGAAAAAAAACCAGTTTAAATAGGGTTCATTTTAGTTTGAGATATGGTAGTCTAAGGTGCTTGGCAATCATCTAGGTGATGATATCAGAAGATGATTTGAAATATTGGGAGGTCAGGCTTGGGATGGAGGAATAGATTTGGGGTGAGATAATACAGAAATGAGCATGGAATGGAACAGCTTACTTAAGGGGCAGAATAGAGGCATTGATTCTAGAAAGGGTAATTGAGAAAGTTTTCAGAGATATCCGAGGAAAACCAGTTGAAAATGATGTTTCAGGAGTCAGAAAGGGCAGAGTTTTCACATGGTGTCAAATGATGCTGGAACATTCATCCAACTTAGAACCAAAAAGAAGTATTAGGATTCCATTATGATTTTTCCCTAGTGATTTATTCACAGAAAAGTTTGAGTAAATCAGTGAGACTAGAAGCAAGGTATGTTATATCTTCTAGAAGATCTTTTCAAATTGCTAGAAAGAAAGTCAGGGTAGGAGCAAAGGTTTTTGAAAACAGGTTCGCCTTGACTGGTGATTCAGAGAGCTGTGTATGAGCTCTGTGGGATAACAGGGTGCGTGGACCCAGAGGAGAGATTTTGGGAGGCAAAGAGCAGTTGTAGAAAGAGAAGGCATTTACTGAGCATCTAATATGGACTAGATGGCTTTTTTGCTTGAGATAGGATAACTTGAAGTTGAGTATGTGTAGAAACTATTAGCCAGACAGGAAATTGTGGTGAGTGAATTGGTCTTTAAGATATTAGTAAGTACTGGTCCTGAGGGACCAAGCTGAGTGAGGATGGATATGAAGTTAGTGGGGAGGGGTAACAAATGATCTTGCTGACTCAGAGGATTGCATGGTTGAGTCTGAGCTTCTCTGTGTGAGTCATAAGTACACCACCACTTAATACTCTGCCAACTCATACCAAGATCGACTTGGTATTTACTTAGTCCTGATGAAAAAGATACACTCCATCAATCCTAAGGTTCTATCCATTGTAAAAGTCAATATTATTTTATGTACTACTAAGTAGGAGAAGGAAAAAGAAACCAACTCCATCAGAATTGCTCACAACAGCCTTTTACTGCTTTGAAACGTCCTCACCTGTTCCAAAGAGTTTATAATTTGTACTCACTCGCATTCTTTGGCTTATGATAGGCAATCATTTTGTACATCTCTCAGTCAGAAAGTACAATATCAACTATGTGTGAATATTTTTTTTCTTGGTTCCTGTTAAGCACTTGGCTATTCCTGTATGAGAAAACATGAATGTGTAGTCATTTTTCCTCTCTCACAATCAGTATTTTCTGCTCAGTTTCTATGCCTTTGTACATAGGCTGTATGAGAGGAAAAGAGGCACAGAATAGGGAAGAGGCAGCATACAAATCTACAGCCAGATCAAAATTTATTCAGAAAATAAATTCACAGAGGTGGGTGACCAACCGCCAGCATGCACAGTGATGGGACATGTGGCAAATGGCTGGGCCTCTTTATATTTTAGGAGGGCTAGGGGTGTGGGGGTGGGGGTAGGGGTAGCAGGCAGAGGTGAATTCCTGGAGCTGGTCTTTCAGGTGGCCATGGGAGCCCTGGTAACCGGGGAAAGAATGTGGGGGTGGGGTGCGAAGAGAATAGGTGTGAGACCCAGTTGAGATTCAAGGACAAGGAATAAATTCCAGTGTTTATTTATCTTCTGGGCAATGAGCAGGAGTGGCTGAGGCTTATGTCTTTGTTTCATCACTGTAGACTTCATTTTTCACCTATAAAATTTATATCTCCCTGTTCTGTTTCTGTGCCTTTTTACAGTCTCAGAACCTTTTGTTTAAATGTCAAATTACACTGAGCTGTTTTTTGAAAACATTTGAAAAGCAAAGAAATTGCAGTATTAGGCTGCACATAATTCAGTAGAGATCATGACATTTATACGGATAGCAATGACCAATGCGGTATCTCCTTTGGCAACTACTTCATGACTGGCCTGATGATAGGGATTGTAAAGTGCAGCTCCCTGAGTTGTAAAATGGACTTTCAATTTCAGAGATGTTACATGTGGAAGAAAAATGTGCTTTAGTATTGCTGGAATGCAGAAATTAAATTTCACAGCAATTTCTTTATTTTTTTCTCAGAATCCTTTTATTTGAGGTATACAAACTTCATGCATTTCATAAATACAAATTTAGGAACATAGTGATTCTTCCCACACTCCCACCCTTCTTCCTCCTCTCTCTCCTATCCCCATTATTTTTTTTTACTAAAATCTATTTTCAATTAACTTTATACACATCAGATTAACCCTATATTAAGTACAGAGTTCAACAAAAAAGTAAGAATGAAAAAACTGTTCCTCAACAGTTGGGAAAAAGGCTGTTCAAAGTCATCGTATCTCAAAGTGTCAATTTCACTTTTATAGATTACATTTTAGGTGCTCTCTAAGTTATCACAGGTCAGGGAGAACATATGGTATTTGTCTTTTGCGGACTGGCTTATTTTACTAAGTATGATGTTTTCCAGTTGCATACATTTTATTGCAAATGACAGTATTTAATGTATTTTTACTGCTGTGTAGTATTCCTTGGTTTCACAGCAATTTAGTAATTGAAATTTGCATGTAAGCTTCAGCCTTAATTATGATAAAACTTTTTACTACCTAACTTCGATTAAACATTACTGACAGTTATTTTATTAGAATTGATTTGAGTCTTATATTATTTGTAATCCCTTGAAGGAAATTATAAAATGACCACAGGGCCAGTATTATGGAAGGAAGAAAAATAAAAGTTTGTGTATTTTTACAATAGCTGAGGCTAGGTGCTTTATAAAGAAAATGGGTTAGCTTAGCTCATGATTCTGGTGGCTGGAAAGTCCAAACAGCATGGCACAGACATCTAGTGAAGATCCTGGCTGTGTTACACTGTTAACAGAACAAATTAGGCCCAGTCTACTGGACATCGGATGTTCAGTACACCAGAGATCAAAGTTGATGCAGGCAGACAGTATGTTTATTGAGTGCCCACCCAAAAGGAGGCAAAATCTGGGTTCCAAATCTGCTCTTTCACAACTGGCAAGCTAGCAGGATGACTTCTAAAAGAGAAAGTGTCAGTGGGGTGGTGGGTGGTAGTAAGGATGACAATGGATCCTGAAATTCTTTGGCAAACACTGTAAGTCACCAGACTATTAACAGGTAAACCACAAAATTAGTAGATGTTCAAATGTCAAAGGGAAGAGATTATGCATTTGTTAGGGTTTCAGTGTGTGTGGATGGAGCATGTGTCTAAGAAAGTGGAAGCAAGACATAGAGCTGGGAAAGTCCCATGAGACTGGACCTGACCACCCCCTGCCTCCTGTCTAAGGGTAGAGACCCCTTGACCTGAATACTTTTTGCTACACCCCACCTCCTAACAATCCACCCCCCTCTCCATACTGTTCAATTGGAGCCACGCTTCCAGCACATGAACCTCTGTGGAATAAACAATCTGCAAACCGTAGCATAGGTGAAACTGTATCTGTTTTAATTTTTATGAATTCTTTTCCTTCATTTGTAGGAAAGGGAAATGAGATATAATCTTCTAAAACTCTGAAGGTCAGAATCACTCATAGATTGGAGTACTAGAAGATCTCAGAAAATGTCTAGCTCAAGGCTGCCAGGTTAATGGGTTGAACAATTAGTTCATGTTGAAATTGGACATGACCCCCTAAAATTTATACCAAAATGTGGCCCCTTAAAGTTCCCTGGAAATGCTATCCGGGGTGCCAGATGCACTACCGGAATTTGGGGTGCCTTATGATTTCACCATGGGCTTATTACTAAATCCCCAATATTAATAAGCCTGAGGGGGTTCTTGCCTAATATTTAGAGAAGAATTCTAAATACCAGCACAGATAAACAAGGCAGCATGGTACGTTTTAAGCTTTTATTTAGTGAGAAAGATGCATAGGAGAGTGAGAGCTTTATTTAAGAGAGAGAGAGGTGAATAGGGGTTCACAGCGAGCACCAGGAACCAGCCATGTGGAAGAGCATCCAGGCCTGTATCTGGGCTAGGAAGCCTAGAGCACATGGCCCAAAGGCCATGCACGCTGGAGGCACGGGGCTATAGCAAGCCCCCTCCTGACAAGAGGCCAGAGGCTGGACACTGTGTCCCAGGCTTTTAACCTACTTCCAAAGGGGAGTGGTTAATTAACTGATTGGCTGGTGGGCACCCAGGTGTGGCCAGGTAAGGGGATGAGGTCACCCAGGGGTGTGGTGAAGGTATCAGGTAGGGGCATGAGGTCACACAGGGGCTTGGCAAAGGCGTGGTCTTCCACTTCACAAATCTAATCAATTTTAGCCTGTATGCTTGCCTACTTCAATGTGAGTCACATGTGACAGATTTGCTTTGCATAACTGTCATTATTTGATGTGGAGAGGAAATACAAACCCAGATTAGGCAGCCAAACTGGAATTTTTAGTAAGTAAAAGATCCTACTTAGAAGAAAAAGACATAGTTCTCAATGCCAGTCACGTGGTTGTTTTTTTTTTTTTTTCTGCTTTTTACACATTCCCAAGAATAAACCCTCCCCTGGCTCTGTGGTCTGCCTTCCATCAGCCACACCTGTCTTTTGTCATTTCATTTTGCTTGCTTTTGTTTTTGTCTCTTGGTGGGTCAAGCTTGGTTTGTTCTGTGGAAATAATGAGTGCCTGGATTTCCCACTCTTCAGAGCTCTGGGACAAGTTGCACGTACAGAGGTTTGTGAGTGGTGACAATCCTTGTTGACGGATCCCGCAGCAATACTTTCCTTTGAGAAGAGGCTTTACTAACTGAAGCCAGGCAGAGGAGAATTCCAGGAATGTGTTCTCAGACATTTGAGCCCATTGAAGAATGGCCTCCACTTCTTCCAGCTCTTATAAACCTTTATGAGGCCCAAATTTTGCTTGTGTAATCTGAGAACATTTTATTTTTTGAACTTTCCCCTGGTCTGGCTGGGGGTGGGGGAGTGCAAGACAATAGTTCAAAAGGCAGTTCTTTGTTCATACTGGCTCTCAGATCTGTTTCATAGGGAAATTTCCATAGAAAGTCTAGGGAAAGAAACAAATTCACTCTATTAAACATTCTGGTGGCTGGGTCTGTGGCCAACCAGGGAGCCAAGCCTAAGGAATTTCAAGAAACAGCCCTTTCTGAATTGGAGCCCTAAATCTGGCCACAATGCTAATTGTTTCACATCAGCGTTGTGTATTTTAGTGCTAGAGGGGTCTTCAGTGGCTTCTATCCTCAGAAATAGGCTAATTCCTAGTGAGCATTCGGGAAGAAAGGGCAGTAGACAGAGCTTGAGAAAGTAAACACAAGCACTTCCTCTTCCTTGCTTCTATTGCTGACAGGTGTAACTTTGTCACTTTGTTGGACTTCTCTTTTTCCTAGGGAAAGACATGGGGTAACCATGGGTAGTGGATATCTGCTGTAGTCTAAAGAGCTGGCCTGGGGAACAGGGCATGGAAGTCTAGGCTGGTGGTGTTTTGAACAAAGCCCAAACAGGCCTGGGGCTAACTTGATTTACAGGAATCCACAGAACCTGGAAAAACCCCAAGCCAAGAAGCCTTTGTTTGGAAAGTTTTGCAGGATAAAGACTTGCCAGGTCTAAACAAAGCTTTTCCATGGACATTTCAAAACAAAGCACTGAAAAGAACAGAGGGCTCCTCTATTTTTCCTTGCCGCTGGCCAGGTTTTAAGTTCAGCAAGAGAACAAGTGAGCCGGATCTGGAAAAAGATGCAATCAGACTCTGAAAAATCCAGGAGTCTATTGCCTTCTACGAAAACTTATGTGCTTCAGGGTTGGATTGCCTGAAGCTAATGACAGGTGATCTCCAGTGTACCATAGATTGACTTAAAAGCTTTGGCTTTATGATGATGTGAAAATTGTATCACTAGATGCTTCAAATTTTGAATTTCTACTTTTTTCCCAGGCTAGTGATATGTGGTCCAATCCTCTCTAGTGATGTTGGGCAATGGTAGAGCTCTGAGAACCCCATGATCACAAGGGGAAACAACTGGTACTCTAAGAGAGCTGTGTGGGCAGCAGTTTTTGGGTTTGTGTTTGTGTTTCCATATTCCAGTGTCTAAATGCCCATCTGTGTATGAGATATTGAACCCTTTATTATAAAATGGACTTCACTTTAGATGATTCTGTCCAACTGTGGGCTTATGTAAGTGTCTTGAGAATGTTGACAGTGGGCTCAACTGAGCTGTAGTGTTCAGAGATACCATGTCTGGCAGGGCCACCAAAGGAAGCTGAAGTCTCGGTTTCTGGCACTGTGAAATTGATACAATTAGGTCTGCACTACTCTGCACTGGCCAGCCAATTCAGTAGAGGTGAGAGTTGATGCAAGAGAGTAGGTTTACTCAAGAGACTAGCATCCTGGGGAAAGAGCAAATATCTTCAATCTCAAAAGTGCATTTCCCAATTTGTAAGTTAGCAGGGAGACTTTTTTATTTTTTATTTATTTAACTTTATTTTTTAATCATATATTTCTATTTTTTGTCATCAATATTACTATTTTTTAAGGTTTACAAACTTCATGCAATTCATAAATACAAATTTAGGAACAGGGTGATCCTTCCCATCCTACCTACCCATCCACCCTTCTTTTTCCTCTTTCTCATATTCCCATTAATATTTTTTACTAAGATATTTTTTCAATTAACTTTATATACATAAAATTAATTCTATACTAAGAGTCCAAAAAATAGTATAAGAAAACAAAGTCATTGCATCTTAAAGTGTCAATTTCACTTCTATTGATTACCTCATAGGTATTCTGTTAGTTACTACAAATCAGGGAGAACGTATGGTATTTGTTCTTTTGAGACTGGCTTATTTCACTAAGTATAATGCTTTCCAGTTGCTTCTATTTTGTTGCAAATGACAGGATTTAATTTTTTTATTGCTGTGTAGTGTTCCATGATATACAAATCCCATAATTTCTTTATCCCGTCTTCAACTGACAGACATTTGGGTATATTCCATATCTTAGCTATTATGAATTGAGCTGTAATAAACATGGGGGGTACAGTTGACTCTTTTGTATGCTGATTTCATTTCCTTTGAATAAATTCCTGGGAGTGGAATAGCTGGTTCATTTGGTAGGTCTATATTCAGATTTCTGAGATATCTTCATACTGTCTTCCACAGTGGCTGTGTCAGTTTACATTCCCACCAACAGTGGATTAGGACACCTTTCCCCCAACATCTTGGCCAACATTTGTTGTTTGTTGATTTCCATATGAGAACCAGTCTAACTGGGGTGAAGTGAAACCTCATTGTGGTTTTGATTTGCATTTCCCTGATGGCTAATGATCCTGAGCATTTTTTCATATATCTGTTGGCCATTTGGATTTCCTCTTTTGAAAAATACCTGTTCAAGTCCTCTACCCATTTCTTAACTGGATTGTTTGTTTTGTTGCTGCTGAGTTTCTTGAACTCTTTATACATTCTGGATATTAACTGTTTATCAGTTTCATAGTTTACAAATAACTTCTCCCATTCTGTCAGTTGCCTCTTCCCTTTGCTGAGTGTTTCATTTGCAGTGCAGACGCTTCTCAATTTGATATAATCCCATTTGTCAGTTTTGGCTTTGACTGCTTGTGCCTCTGGGATCTTTTCCAAGAACTCTTTGCCTATGCCAATGTCTTGCAGGGTTTCTCCAATGTTCTCTAATAATTTGATAGTATCATGTTGTAGATTTAGATTTTTGATCCATTGTGAATGGATTTTTGTGTAAGGTGTAAGGTAGGGGTCTAGTTTCATACTTTGGCATGTGGAGATCCAGTTTTCTCTGCAACATTTGTTGAAGAGACTGTCCTTGCTCCAGGTATTGATTTTAACTCCTTTGTCAAAGATTATGTTGGTTGTAGATGTGTGAATTGACTTCTGGCATTTCTATTCTGTTCCATTGGTCTATACGTCTGTTTTTGTGCCAATACCAGGCTGTTTGGGTTATAACGCCCTCTAGTATGTTTTGAAATCTAGCAGGAGGACTTTTAAAGGAGAAAGGGGAGGTGGATAAGACTAGAGAAGATAGACAGACTGATTTCTAGGGTTGGTTCTGAAGTGGGAGAGGTGGATTTTGATTTTATGCCAGGACCTTGTCTTCAACTTAGTGAAGCATTCTAAGTACAGGCACACACAGTACACAAAGTGGTACAGTTTATTTAAAAGGTGAGAAAGCAAACACACACACACACACACACACACATACACACACAGGCATATTTGAGGAGTTTAATGGGCCTGAGTGGAAAAGTGGCTACATGGCACCTCCCATCTCAAGTCCCAGGTGAAGGGTGATACATCCTGAGGAAGGCGCTATTTGACTGACAGGTAGGTGGATGTGATTACACGTGGAGGGGGCTTACTGTTTTCAGCTCCTGGCCTTAATCTGGATATTCCATCTCAGTAGCCATCCTGATGCTACTTAGGCAGAGGCTTCTTTGATATGAAGCTTGGCTGGTTTTGCCTGCTGGTTATAAATTCTATCCTTACTTGAGGATAGCCCCTGAAATTCCTAGGCCAATGTCTGTTGAACAAACATTCTGATCAGTCAAAAGATTAGCAGTTAGCTTTTGTTAATTAGAATGTGAAAAAATCTTTAAAAAATAAAAGGGGCCATTGCTGTGGCATAGATAGGTTAAGCAATCATCTGCAACCCTGACATCCAAGATGGGCACCAGTTCTGATCCACTTCTGATCCAGATCCCTGATAATGTGCCTGGGAAAGCAGTGGAAGATGGCCCAAGTCCTTGGGCCCCTGCACCCATGTGGGAGACCCAGATAAAACTCCTAGCTCCTGACTTCAGCCTGGCCCAGCCTTGGCAATTTTAACCAATTGAGGAATGAAGCAGTAGATGGAAGATATCTCTTTATATAAATATTTCTGTCTCTCTCTCTCTCTGTAGCTCTGAATTTCAAATAAATAAATATACCTCTTAAAAATAGAATGTGAAAAGGAAAAGAGGATGTACTTTCTTCAGGATTGCTGATGTATGACTGTTCACAAGGTTACAATGAAAAGGAAAAGGAAGATAAATTCTGTGCAGTTACATACGGTTATGCAAAAAAACTTCCAACTTTACAACAAATGAGAAAAAAAACCATAAATATAAATGGTACATATTCTAAGAGTAGTTGTGCAAGAGAATTTATGGCTAGCAAAGTCCATTTGGACCAAGGGAGAAAATTTGCAGAAACTTACTCTAGAGCATTACCTTGTTACAGGGGGCAGCTGGATCAGAAGTTCTTGTCTTGGCACAAGGGAGAATTTCAGGTTTGAGAGAGAATAGTGGTAAGTGAGGCAGCCAAGTGTAATGAGGAGAATATTCCCGACAGTCCAGGCAGTCATCTCAGGAAGGAACTGAGAGCCCAGTGTGTACTCAGGCTAGTTTTTATGGAGATATGGGTACAGGCCCACTGTGTCTCCTCCACCTGCCCATTTCTGGGATACTGTTGGTGGAGGGCTCCCTCCAGGACTTTGTCAGCACAGTATTATTAGGCTCTCTGGGTCTAGGAGGGTCGGGAGATTCTCCTAAGTTGCTCCTAGGAGAGGGTTGGAAACCATCTAACAAGGTTATTAAAGAAGATGAGACTTCTGATATGCAAGCACTGGTCTGCTTCCAAGGCTTGCTTCTATATTTCGTTCCTCATTCAGCCACATACAAATTCCCACTTAAGAAAAAAAAAAAAACTCATATTTTTTTCAACCCCTATTCCACATATCTGCTAATGTCTACCTTGCTATGTAACAAACCTAAAAACAATGGGATACTATTTCTCAAACTAGATTCCAGGGAACACTTGATTTGTAAGCAGCTCCATCCAACTTTGAGAAGTTCAGAAAACAGAGACTTAAAACATATATTAAGTCTGACTATTGGGGCTGATGCTGTGGTGTAGCGGGTAAAGCTGCTGCCCACAATGCTGGCATCCTGTATGAGTGCTGGTTTGAGTTGCAGCTGCTCCACTTGCCATCCAGCTCCCTTGCTGATGTACCTGGGAAAGCAGCGGAAGATGACCCAAGTGCTTGGGTCCCTGCACCCATGTGTAAGACCAGAAGAAGCCACTGGGTCCTGGCTTCTGTCTGGCCCAGCCCTGGCTGTGGTGGCCATTTGTGAAGTGACCTAGCTGATGGAAGACCTCTCTGTCTCTCCTTTTCTGTAACTCTGCCTTTCAAATAAATGAAATAAATCTTTTAAAAATCTGACACTTAAAAAAGGACTTTGGATAATTTTTATTCACTGCTTGAAAATTTATTTGACCCTATTATTATTTTTGCCCCGTCAATGAAATGTTTTATAGAAGGCATTTGCCACAGAAATACCTTAGGAAATATTGTTAAACAAAATTTATTTTGTGGGATACCTCCAGAAAATTAGAAGTGACTTCCTAGCACTTAGTGTTGAGAAGCATCATGAGGTACTGCCAAGGGGCCCTGGGAAAGAACACAGTAATTAGTGACCTCCAGCCATCAAACCATGCACGCTGAGAATTTGCCAGTACCTGTCTAGAGCTCTCTCCCAGTACTTTATAGTGATGGTCTCCACATTGCTGCATAGGAAGTCTGACTTCAGTGTTGCTTTTCCTGTATGGATTAAAAACTGGTTATGAAGAGGTTTCACAAGGAATTGCTGTAACAGCAATTGTCTTATCTTCCAAGATAACTACTTAGAAGATGAAATTTAATTGATATGCCTGCAAACTTGATTATAATAGATCCTCTGCTTCTGGTATTCTCACTACACATATGTTTTACTTCTTGTAGTTGTCCCACCATTTTTTTTTTTTTTTTTTTTTTGTATCCTGCCCTGAGGCTGGGGTCATGGAGAGAGCAGGTATGGGAGCCAGGATATGAGGCTTGCCTCATACATGGCCTCTGTCTGCGACTCAAAAAGGTGTGGGCAGCTGGACCTGTGCACTGTCCCATAGTTTGTGAGTGTTCCGCTATATTTTCTCCAGTGCCTTTTCTCTTTGCTTTTCAGAATTGGAAGTTTCTAGTCATATCCTCAAGCTCAAGGACTTTTCTCAGCCTCGTCCAGTCTGTTGATGGATCCATCAAAGGTATTCTTCATTTCTGTTAAGTGCTCTTGATTTCCAGCATTTCTTTTTGATTCTTTCTTAGAATTTTCACCTCTCTGTTTATATTACCCATTTGTCCTATCATGTTTTCGACTTATTCCATTAGTGCTCTTACATTAATCAGAGTTGTTTTAAGGCAACTGACAGTTCCAATAACCTGACGTATCTAAATCTGGTTTTGATGCTTGTTCTATATTTAAATTGTATTTTGCCTCATAATTTTTCATGGAAAATTGGATATGATGTACCAGATGAAAGCGACTCCAGCAGGGAGGCCTTCCGTGGTGTGATAGTAAGGTACGGGGTGAGGGAAAGTGAGCCTGTGTCCCTGAACTGTGAATTTTACAAGTGCTTATCAGTCCCCCTCCCCCCTGAGGTGGCGCAGGGTGGTTACAGGGCATGTGTTAGGCTCTGAAATGACCCATTAGGTTAGGTTCTGGTAATATAGTTTCTCTTGAGGACCTTGAAATGATCAAAATGCTTTGGTATTTTTCAAAAGGGCTCCTTCCCTCTCATGTCCCTCCCCTACACAGTGGTTTCTGTAGGAAGTCACAGTGGAATTTTCTTCAACCTTCCTTGTAACGACCTGGCAGAGGTTCCAGAGTTAAAACTCACAGAAGTGTGAGGTCTCCCTGATACAGGATACGCAGGCAGGTAGGCTAGGAGCTAGAAGCCACAAGCCACCAGTCCCTGACCTATGCACGCTCCTACTTGTCAATCAAACTGCCCCCTTTTCCAGGCTATATCTCCTTCACTTGGGACCTGGGGCAGGAGGAGATGGCACACAAATAGCCACCCCCCTCCAACCTCACAGGGGAGGCTGATGACTGAGGATTCTTTCCTGTTGGAGACCACACCTGGGGGCTTGCTGGATTGCTCTCTCTCTGTTGCCCTCTCCAACTCCATTCTCCTAGGCCTACTGCCCACTTATGAAGGGTATCTCTCTGCGTGGGGCAACCCTTGTTCATGTGTGTGAATGTTCACTTTCTCACCTTGTAAAAAAAACATTGTCTCTTTGTATACCTTGTACACACCTATACTTAAAAGGCTTCCCCATGGCTGGCGCCGTGGCTCACTGGGCTAGTCCTCCGCCTGTGGCGCCGGCACACCAGGTTCTAGTCCCGGTTGGGGTGCCAGATTCTGTCCCGGTTGCTCCTCTTCCAGTCCAGCTCTCTGCTGTGGCCCGGGAGGGCAGTGGAGGATGGCCCAGGTCCTTGGGCCTTGCACCTGCATGGAAGACCAGGAGAAGCTCCTGGCTCCTGGCTTTGGATCAGTGCCGTGCGCTGGCCTCAGCACACCAGCTGCAGTGGCCATGGGGGGTAAACCAACAGAAAAGGAAGACCTTTCTCTCTGTCTCTGTCTCTCTCACTGTCCACTCTGCCTGTCAAAACAAAACAAAACTAAAAAAAGTGGAGTAGCAGGGTCTTAAACCAGTACCCATATGGGATGCAGGTGCTATAGATGGTAGCTTAACCTGTGCCTCTGCGCTGGCTCCTAGCTCTCCAGGTTTTGAGGCAGCAATTTACTCTATGACTTGACTTCTCTGGCAGAGCCAAGAGAGTTGTTGACTTGCATTTTGTTCAGCTTTTTACTTGCTGTTAGGGCAAAATGACGACTTCCCAGCTTCTTACATAAGGATCAGAGTCTAGAAGTCTACAGCATTCTGTATACCATTCTGAGCCCTTGAAGCATAGCAATACACTGGTTGCACTAGTAACATTCACACCAACAGTATATTATGGTACCTTTTTCTCCACATCTTTGCCAACATTTGTTGTTTTATTTCGTTTTGATTTTTGGATGATAAGCATTTTAACTGGAGTGAGATGAAACCTCATGGTGGTTTTTATTTGCATTTCCCTGATAGACAATGTCCTGAACATCTTTTCATGTGTCTCTTGGATAATTGAATTTTATCCTTTGAAAAACGCTTGTTCATGTCCCTTTGCTCATTTCATAACTGAGTTAGTTGTTTTGTTATTGTGGAGTTAGTTGAACTCTTTATAGATCCTGGGTATTACTCCTTTATCAGATACATAGTTTGCAAATATTTTCTACCATTCTCTGAGCTGTCTCTTCATTTTGCCGACAGTTTCCTTTGCTGTGCAGAAGCTTCTTAGCTTGGTGTAATCCCATTTGTCTATTTTTGCTTTTATTGCCTGTGCTTCTGGAGTCTTATCTAAATAATCTTTGCCTATACCAATGTCTGAACAGAGTTTCCCCCACGGAATTTTGATGGCTTCAGGTCTTATGCTTAAATTCTTGTGAGTAGATTTTTGTATAGGGTATAAGGTAGAGGTCTTGTTTCCTACTTCTGCATGTAGAGATACAATGTTCTAATACCATTTGTTGAAGAGACTATCCTTTCTCTAGGGAAGGTTTTAGCCTGTTTGTCAAAGATTGGTTAATTGTAGATGTATAGTTTAATTTCTGAGGTTTCTAATCTGTTCCGTTGGTCCATGGCTCTGTTTTTGTGCCACTACCTGCTTCTTTTGATTACAACTGCCCTGTAATATGTCTTGAAATCTGTTATTATGATATCCCTGGCTTTGATTTTATTGCTTTAGATTGCTTTACATATTTGGGGCCTCTTCTGTTTCCATGTGAATTTTCATTGCAAAGATATTTTATATCCTTGGCTCAGTTTATCTCGTGGGGGCCGGCCCTATAACATAGTGGGTAGAGCCACTGCCTGCAGTGCTGGTATTCCATATGGGCACCGGTTCGAGTCCTGGCTTCTCCACTTCCGATCCAGCTCTCTTCGATGGCCTAGGAAAGTGGTGGAAGATGATCAAAGTCTTTGGGCCCCTGCACCCATGTGGGAGACCCGGAGAAGCTCCAGGCTCCTAGCTTTGGATCGATGCAGCTCCAGCCATTGTGGCCATTTGGGGAATGAAGCAGTGGATGGAAGAACCTCCTTCCGCCCCTGCCGCCTCTGCCTCTCTAATAAATAAACACTTTTTTTTTTAAAGATTGGAAGTAGAGTAGCCAGGACTCGAACTGGTGCCCATATGGGATGCCGGCACTGCTGGTGGTGGCTTTGCATGCTATGCCACAGCACCTGCCCCAGTAAACAAATGTTTAAAAATATTTATCTTACCGTCTTTAAATTATTTTGTAGCTATTGTGAATGGTGCTGATCCCATAAATTGTTTCTCAGCCATGACATTATTTGTATATACAGATGCTATTGACTTCTGTGTGTTGAGTTTATATTCTGCCACTTTGTCAAATTCTCCTATGAGTTCCAATAGTCTCCTAGTGGAGACTTTGATTCCCCTATGTATAGAGTCATGTCATCTGCAAACAGGGATAATTTGACTTGCTCCTTTCCAATTTGTATCCCTTTGATTTCTTTTTCTTGCCTAATATCTGCCTAAAATTCCCAGGACTATAGTTAAAATCATGGGATATCTTTTTCCATCATTTCACTTTCAGTCTATGTGTGTCTTTGTTGGAGAGACATGTTTCTTATAGGTAGCATGTAGATGGTTCTTGTTTTTTTAACTCATCCAGCCAGTCTGTATCTTTTACATTCAAGGTGTTATTGATAAATAATCAGTTTGTTATGTTATTTCCCCATAAATATTCCTATTTTTTCCCTATTTACTAGGAGATTTTCTGCTTTCACATCTTTCATGATGCTGATTATATTTCTGTTTCTGCGTGCAGCACTCCTTGAATATTTTTTGTAACTCTGGCTGGGTAGCAACAATTAAAATAATTTTTGTGTGTTTTGGAAGATCCTTATTTCGACTTAATTTATAAACAAGAGCTTCACAGCGTGCAGTATTCTGGATTAATAATTTTTTCCTTTTAGACATGGACTATGTCTCTCCATTCTCGTCTAGCCTCGAGGGTTTCTGATGAGAAATCTGCTGTCAGTATAGTTGGAGATCCTTTAAACGTAATCTGGCACTTCTCTCTTGCATATTTTAGGTTGTTTTCTTTTAGTTTTACAAGTTTGACTATAATGTTTTATTGTGACAATCCTTTCTGATCATGTCTATTTGGGGTCTATGCACTTTCTGTCCTTGGGTGTCCATATCTTTCTCCAAATTAGGGAAATTTTCTGTTATCATTTCACTGAATAGGTTTTATAAGTTATTCTTATTTTCCATTCCTTCAGGAACTCCTAGCACATGTATTTTTGGTTGTGTGATGGCATCTCATATTTCTCGAGTATTGTTTTCAGTTTTTTCTAATTTCTTCTCCTTTTGTGTGACTGAGATATTTTTGAAGATTTGTCTTCTAGCTTGGATATTATTTTTTCTTCCTTTCTATTTTATTTTTTAATTTGACACTGAATTCTTCATTTTAAACATATTTCAGTTTGACTTTTATTTAATATCTCTATTTCCCTGCAGAATTTCTCATCCATGTCATGTATAGATTTCCTTAACTCATATAATGTTCGTCTGTGTTTTTGAATAATCTTACAGTCATTGTTTTGAATTCTTTTTCAGGCATCTAATCAACCTCCTCATCTCCATTTTATTATTGAACTAATGGTGTTCCTTTGGGGGGGGGGTCATACTTTCTTCCTTGTTCATGTTTCTTGTACCTCTATGCTTATTTTTATGTATCTGGGGAAATACTTGTCTGTGTCTCTTCTGAAGGCTTTGTTCTTGGAAATGTACCTCTACAGTTTGTTGAAATGCCTGCACCTTTAGTGGATATCCACAAGTGTATGCTGAGTAGTGTCAAGGAACTCTGGTCAGCATTTTTGGGTGGAGCAAGAGTCCAGAGCAACATCCGAGTGTGATGTGGTAAGATTTCTGCTGTTGTCAGTGGTGGGAGGGAATGATTTTGCAGGATTGTGTGCTCAAAGCTTCAGCCCTTCCCTGTGCCAAGGTAAAACAACTGTCTAGGGTGAGTTCACTGGGCCTGTGCATCCCACCCATTCAGGAGCACAAACCACCCAAAGTCTCTGTGTGCTCCGTAGTGTGAGTACAGAGCCCTCTGTAAAGACCCTAGCCTGTACTCAGGGAGTTCTGAGCTTCTGGAGTCAGACTGGTCAGTTGCCCAAAGACCCAACCATACTCCGGCTCTTCTTAGTTTTCTAGCTTGCGTGTAACTCATATTATCACAGGATTCCCACCATCACAGGGTGCAGAGGATCCATTCTGCCTTGTGAGCTGCCCCATCCATAGAAAGAGCAGCCCCTTCCCCAGACATACCTGTCTGCCTGACAGAGGTCAGCTGGTGTTCTGCCTCAGCGAGCCGAGTCGGGTACTTTGGTAGGTGCAGGGCGGGAAAGCACACAGAGCTATGTGGGCACCCTATTCCCCATCAACTCTCCAGGCTAGACCCAAAGTCAGTGGGGACTTACAGATTTCTCTCTTGGACAAAATCCTCCATTGGTGTACAGGCCCCTGCAGCCTCCACTTGCCTTGTTCTGGGAAGATGGTGGTTCTTCCCTCCCACTGCTGGGTGCTTTGGTGGAAGGAAGAGAGGGAAGCAATGTGTCCTCCCTTCATGGAGCTAAGTGAGAGCCCTACCACCTTCCGGCTCTTCAGGCCAGACTGAAAGTCAGTGGGGACCATGGGGCTCTCCTTCAGACAAGATCACAATGGCATGCAGGCTGCTGCAGGCTCCTCTCTCCTTGCTTGAAGAAGATGGTATTCCTACCAGCTGCCTGCTCACTCATGGCATCCTGCCAGCTGCTGCATGTTTGTAGAGTCTTACTGCTCTTCGGAGTCTTTTCTGTTCTGCGGGCTTTTCACTGAAAACTCTTTCCAACTGTCCCCTGGGATTGTGGTTTCTCCTCTGTTCTTCTGGTATCTTTTTGTGGTCAAAATTGTTGTATCTATTTCATATTATGCCACCTTGGATCTCCCACATAAGCTTCTTAATCATAGAACTCTTACTAGATATCCAAGGATTGAGGTACAAAAATACAAAAGGATCCAATATTCTTAAAATACTGTTCTATTTGATCATTGATACTACACACACACACAATTCTAGAGAAGAATATTAAGGAAGAAGGTGAAATGTGGATATGAGTCTCTTCATTAGTAGAAAGAGAAGGCTTTGGTTTAGGAGATGAATTGCTGAATAATTCTAGATGAGTGCTTTTTAAACAAAGGTGTGCATCAGCACCACTTGAAACATACAGGCTTTGGGTTGCACTCCCAGTAGTTCTTTTTTAAGGATATACATGTTTATTTGAAGGGCAGAATTACAGAAGGAGTCAAATATCTTCTATCCTCTGGTTCTCTGCCCAAATGGTTGCCATGTCTGGGGTTGAGCCAGGCTCAAGCTAGGTGCCTGGAATTTCATCTGAGTCTTCTATATGGATGGCAGAGGCCCAAGTACTTGGGCCATCTTCCATTGCTTTCCCAGAACATTAGCAGTGAGCTGGATCAGAAGTGGAGTAGCTGGCCCTGAAACAGGTGCTCCTGTGAGACGCTAGTGTAGCAGGCAACAGCTTAACCCATTACACAACCATGCCAACCCCTACCCCCACATTGTTTCTGATTCAGTAGCTGAGGTGGGACTGGAAATCTGCATTTCTAGGAATTCCCAGGTGAAGCTGATGCTGCTGTTGTGGGGCCCACGCTTTGAAAACTTTTCCTTCAGTCTTTATTAGAAAAATGCTCTAGCTGAGGATATAGGTAAAAAAAATTATAAGAGAACATATGTACAGTTTTAAAACCATACACAGAGCACATAAAAGAAAAATGTATTTATTTACACTCATCTGTTATAAGTACAACAGGAAGAAAGAAGAAGAAAAAACCACTAGGGAGGAGGAACTTGGGAAACAAATTAAGCTGATAGAACTGAATTCACAAAGAAGGCATTCTTTATAATGTGTAAGACTTTTGAAAAAGTGTTTGTATCTATATCAAGAATTCCTACAAACTTTTAAAGAAACAAAAAAACCTTGAGAAAGTTTATAAGCATATGATCAAATAATTCACTAAAAATGAAATCAGCTTGGCTAAAAAGCATATGAAACTGTTTGATCTCCCTAGGACCAAGGGAAAATAAATTGAGGCATTATTTCTGCCAAACACATTGGTGAATCATTAAAAGTCTGATAAGTTGAAGTATGAGTTGGGATGTGGAGAAACAAGACAAAAGTGGTAAGGCAATATACTAATGTAGCTCATTTGAGAACAATTGATCTATACTGGTGTTCTATCAAAGTAAAGACACAATCTCTTTACCCAAGGACCCAAAAGTTCCACTTACGAGGAACCTAGAGGAACTCTTGAATGTATGTGCAGAGATGTATGCAATAGTGTCCTTGTAGCATTTCTTGTGATCACGAAAAATTGAGAATAAAGTCATTCTATCAACAACCAGTGTGTAAAAATGTAGGGTTTTCATTTACTGTAATATTACATAGAAGTAAAAGGAATTAATGCTATGTAGATATGGATTCTACCTCTAAATTCTGTTAAATGTTATCATTTACCCCCAAATATTTTGAATCAAACTCAGTTAAAATTATAGCTGAAAATGTAAGCCACAAGTTTCAGTGAAACTGAATAAGAAACATCAATGACATAGGTGCTTTTGAGAAACCAAACCATGGGTTAGCTGTTATTCTTTGTTTAGATTAGGGAGATAATATAGGGCGTTGAGGAGTATTTACATACCAGTTACCATGATCTAAGAAGTAATCCATGCTTCCTAAGAAGCCTCTCTTAGGCTGTTTACTTAACAATACAAAGAATTTTCCTGTCAAATGAAGACATTAAGCTATTGTTTCAAGACTGTTGACTTTTACTGAAACAATACATGTTTGTTTTAGGATGCTGCATTTATGAAAATATTTGTAATGGAGAATTGTATGTATTTTTACTTAAATGAACTGTTGATCATTCTGTTCTTTAAAATTACTGTTGTATAATTTAAGATTTAAAGATTGTTTAAAATAAATTAATGATTCTAACATTTACTTAAAATACAATATCAGAATTTCCTGTTATGTGTATTAACTCAAAACAAAAAGGAGAGTGAACAAAGCAGATTCTTGACTATGTGTAGTAACAATGAAATATGAACAACACCATGTGCATTCTATATACCATTCTTCTACCAGAAACTGCAGTATTAAGTTAAATGTATATGCTGCTTCTATGTAATATATCTTTGTGATAAATTATGAAAGCATAAAGGGTAGTAAAGCTTATGCACGATTTCTGAGAAAAGACAGAGGAACTTCAATGATATTTGTCATGTTTTCTTCTGAAAATCAATGATCACATAAAAATATATAAACAATAACATTTGTTAAATATAGATATGTGTCTTTTGGATTTTGAAATGTTGGATGTTGAAAAGATGTTGGATTTTGAAAAGATATGCCAGAGTGGGCATTTGGCACAGTGGTTAAGGTGCTGCTTGCAACATCTACATTCAATATCAAAGAGCCTGGATTTAGTTCTCTGCTCAGCATCAGATTCTAGCTTCCTGCTAATATATACCCTGGGAGGCAGCAAGTGATGGCTCAAGTACTTGGGTCCCTATTACCCATGTGAGAGACAAAAATTGATTTCCTGGTTTATGGTTTTGGCCTAGTCTCAGCTTTTGGGGGCATTTGGGGAGTGGGTCAGAGATTTTTATCTGTCTTTCTCTGTTTTTCTCTTCCTTTCAAATAAATAAAATAAAAAATAAAAAGAAAATCTATTCCATGTGTGCATTTTTTTAAAGATTTATTTATTTTATTTCTAAGACAAAGTGACAGAGACCCGGATGGATGCTATGGTCAATGTTGGGCCAGACTGAAGCCAGGAGTTTACAACTCTGTCTGGGTATCTACTTGGCTGCAGGGGCCCAAGTACTTGGACCATCTTCCATTGCTTTCCCAGGCACATTAGCAGAGATGAATCAGAGGTGGAGCAGTCAGGAGTTGAACTGGTGCCCATGTGGAATGCCAGCATTGTCGGTGGTAGCTTAACCTGCTGTGTCTCAAAACCGACCCCCAACTCAATGCATTCTTAATTGGATTATAGAACATGGATAAGTGGAAAATGTATTATTTTATCTATGTATTTCTTATTAACCACTTCCATATAGCAGATCTTCCCTATCCCCCATTCAAAACCAGGTCCTATATGAGTATGGGCAGCCATATATTCATGTAACTCCAGGAACATGGTAGGCACCCATTGTTAAAGCATTGACCTGTAAGTACCTTAACATCGCTCCAGGAATATTTCTGCACATTCTAATCTGCAGTCTCTTGCTTGTTCATGATAAAGTAGATTGATTTAAAGAATTGGCTCACAGAACTATGGGCCAGGCAAGCCCAAAATATGCAGGGTGGGTCAGAAGTCTGGAGATTCTACCAGGAGCTGATGTTGCAATGTTGAGCTTAAAGGCAGTCTGAAGGCAGAATTCCTTCCTCCTTAGGGAACCTCAGTCTTTTCTCTTGAAGTCTTCAGTTGATTGGATGAGGCTGATCTGCATGTGGAAGGGAATTTGTTTTATTCAAAGTCTACTGTTTTAAATGTGTATCACATTTGAAAAATACCTTCATGGCAACGTCTGGACTGGTATTCACCAAATAACCGGGCACCACAGCCTCACTGAGAGGACACATGTATTTAACCGTCACACCCTCTCTCTGCTGACCAACCGGTCTGAATCTGCAGCCTCTGTTTCCTCCATTCTCCTCAGTTTCTGTGAGATCAATGGCTTCAATTTTGCATTCATCCATTCGTGGTTCAAATCCCTTTTGGAACATATTTATGCTAAATGATCTCAATCTTAGAAAATAAAATCTCTCCTCGGCCTCTAACCCTCCCATTTTCACTACACCTATCTCTCCCTTGATGACCTTAATTAATTTCCAAGAATTCCTTTGCTAAATGAACAAGCTTTAAATGAAGAAAATAATTCCACTAATTTTAATAGAAAAATAATGATGAATTCCATGTGCATTTACTCTATGCAAATAATTTTCATGGATAGCAAATATATATTGAAGGTTAAAGACAAAGTTTTTATAAGTAATGACTAATATTTTGAAAGTCAATAATTTATGCATTAAATAAGATATAGTGAAAGTTTCTTCTCAAAAGAGAAACTTACTTTCACTTTCCCCACTGTCTCCATCCACTTGACCCACTTTCTTGACCCTCTTAGTTCACTAAGTTCTCTTGCCAACAACCTTGCCAATAGACTATCTTGTTTTTAAGTTCAGTGTTTTGACTTGGCTTCTTGGAAGTAATTCATAAAGTTTATCATTTCCTATAATTTAAGTGTCCTTCCTTCCTTGCTTTCAATTTTGTTGAACATTTATTGATGGACCATTTGTGATACATCAAAACATCCTAAGTACTAGAAATGTGGAGATGGGTAAAACTTGGGTTGTGCCCTTGAGGGTTTTATGGGCTGGGGCCTGATGACAAGGAGGCTGGTAAATGCTGCTTCGTCATGATGTCACAGGTTCTGGGCTATGACTATGTTTGTTAGTGTGGTAGGCTGGGGAGAAACCTAGATAAGGCTTTCCTAGAAAAAGTACTATTTGAATTCAGTATTAAATCTTGAGTGTTAATAAGATTTCCAACTCTTCTTATTTGCTTTCTATCTCTTTGGCTTGTTTTCACCTCTCTCTCTCTCTCTCTCTTTTTTTTCTTTTTTTTTGTATTTTGTTTCCCTGTCTCCTTTCCTTGACCCTTTATTCTCTTCTCATGCTACTCATTAATAATTTTTTTTACTTATATAAGGTGAACAAATTTCATGTATTTCATATATACAGATTTAAGACCATAGTGATACTTCCCACCCTACTCTCTCTCCTGCCCATGCTTCTATCCTCCCTCCTCTCTTTATTATTTTTTGTTTTAATTTTTAGAATGACATACTTTCAGCTTATTTTATAATCACAAGCTTAGCCCTTAACTAAATAAAGAATTCAACAAGTAGTAAATGCAAAACCCACTGTACCTAAAGAGTATAGACAAAGACTGTAAACAATAATCAAATCTCAGAATCTCAATTTCAATCATATGGGTTACATTTATTTGCCACAAATAGGGAAAACACATGATGTTTGTCTTTGTGGGATTGGCTTGTTTCACTAAGTATGATGGTTTCTATTGCATCCATTTTGTTGTAAAATGGATTTCATTTTTTTTTTTTTTACAGCTGAGTAGTATTCTACAATATACATATACGGTCATCAGTTATCTGGTCATCAGTTGATGGACATCTGGGTTGACTCCATATGTTAGCTATTGTGAATTGAGCGGCAATAAACATGGGGGTCCAGATATCTTTTTTCATATGCTGATTTCATTTCAGTTGGGTAAATTTCCATGTGTGGGATGGCTGGGTCATGCTACTCAATTTTGGTATTTGTTTGTGGTCTTTTTTTTTTTTTTTTTTTTTTTTTTAAGATTTACTGATTTATTTTAAGGAGTTACAGAGAGAGGTAGAGTGAAAGTGAAAGCAAGAGCAAGCAAGAGAGAATGAGAGAAAGAGGCCTTCTATCCACTGGTTCACTCTTCAGATAACCGCAATGGCGAGAGCTGAGCTGACCCGAAGCTAGGAACCTTGAACTTCTTCCAGGTCTCCCACATGGGTGCAGGGGCCGCAGGACCTAGGCCATCCTCCACTGTTTTGCTAGGCACTGCAGGTGGCAGCTTTACCCATTATGCCACAGAGCTGGCCCCAAGAGTTATTGTGTTGTTTTTTTTTTTTTTTGAGTTATTGTTTCTTCTTTTTTTTTTTTTTTTAAGATTTATTTATTTATTTGAAAGTCAGAGTTACAGAGAGAGAGAGGGAGAGAGAGGTCTTTCAACCGATGGTTCACTCCCTAGATGGCCTTAATGGCCGGAGCTGTGCCAATCTGAAGCCAGGAGCCAGAAGCTTCTCCCTGGTCTCCCACACAGGTGCAGGGGCCCAAGGACTTGGGCCATCTTCCACTGTTTTCCCAGGCCATAGCAGAGAGCTGGACAGGAAGTGGAGCAGCTGGGTCTCAAACTGGGGCCCACATGGGATGCTGGAACTTCAGGCTAGGGCGTTAACCCACTGCGCCACAGCGCCCGAGTTGTTTCTTCACTTCAAGACCTCTTCCCTTTCCCAGTCTAGTTTCTTCTTTCTTCTTTCCCAGTCTAGTTTTGAGCCAATGCTCCCATAGCATCATGTGAATTCTATCCAGCATTTGTTACACTGTCCAGTCATTACTAGTTGATCTACCTTTGTGGATTTTTCTACTTATTCTCTGGGGTCCTTTAGGCCAAAAGCTGGGTTTTTGTTCTCTGTGGCTTTAGTTCCTGAAGTACTGCCTAGCACCAGGTCTAAAACATGTCTCAATATACATGTGAGGAATGAGTACAGGGATCCAGTATCCTCCAAGAGCTTTCCTCATGGCCATCAAATCAGCAATGGTTCCTTTTCAGTCTGCTTTATAAAAATCAAGAAAAAGGAAAAACAGTAAGTAAATGTTTGTTAAATAAAAGGATTTAGACTAAGATTTTTAAAACAGTCCAAATTGACATAAAAAGCAAACCACACAGAAAAATCCCTATCAGACAAAATGACATAAATGATACAAAAGACCTTTGGGATAAATTAAAAAAAATAGCAATACTTGGGGCAAGTATTTGGACTAGCGGTTAAGCCATTAAGTAGGATGCCAACATCCTATGCCTGTGTTCAAGTCCTGGCTCTACTCCTAATTCCAGCTTCCTGCTGGTGTGCACCCAGGAGGTAGCAAGTGGTAGTTCAAGTAGTTGAGCCTCTGCTATTTACATGGGAGAGTCAGACTGATTTCCCAGCTCCCAGCCTTAGCCTGGTTTAGCCCCAGCTATTGTAGGCAATTGGGAGGTGAACCAGCTAATGAGAGTTGTCTGTTTCTTTGTCTGAATCTCTGCCACTCAAATAAATAAATAATTCAGTGGAACACGTCCTAAACCTAAACAATGAATTTGTGATTTACTAAACAACATCAGGGTATACATGTATACAAGGAGTCTTCAAAAAGATAATGAAAAATACATACTATGAAAAAACTGACACATAAATTTCAAAAATCTTTTGCATCGAAATAAACTTATGCTTGAATTCAATTTTCCATGAGCTTTAAAAATTTATTAATTAAATTAAATTGATTTATTTGAAAGAGTGACAGGAACAGAGGGATGGCGGGAGGAAGGGAGAGAGAGAAAGAGAGAGAAAGAGAGAGAGATTGATTTTACATCTGCTGATTCACTCTCCAAATGGCTGTAAAAGTCAGAGCTGGGCCAAGCTGACCCCAAGAGGCTGGAACTTCATTCAGGTCTCCCATATATGTGGCAGAGGCCCAAGCACTTTGGCCATTCATGGCTGCCTTCACAGGCACTTTAGCAAGAAGCTGGATCAAAAGTGGAGCCACAGGAACTCTAACTGGCGTTAATGACATGGTATGCCAATGTTGCAAGTGGCAGCCAAACCCGCTGTGTCACAATGCCAGCCCCTCCATTAATTTTTTTTAAGATTTATTTATTGTATTTAAAAGGCAGACTTATCAAAAGAGAGAGGGAGAGATAGAAAGAGAGAGAGAGATCTTCCCCCTGGTAGCTGACTTCCCAAATGGCCATGAAGTCTGGATCTGGGCCCATCCAAAGCCAGGAGCCAGGTGTTACTTTCAAGTCTCCCATGTGAGTGCAGGGGCTGAAGAACTTGGACCATGTTCCATTGTTTTTCCAGGCACTATTGCAAGGAGCTGCAAATGAAGTGGAGCAGCTGGGACTTGAACCGGTGCCCATATGGGATGCCAGTGCCAAAGGTAGCAACTTGACCTGCTATGCCACAGTGTGGGTCTGTTCATGAACTTTTTGAAGTACCCTTGCACATGCTTTTAAGAATGTCATAGATAGGGACAGGCATTTGGTACAGTTGTTAAGAAATCACTTGGAACACCCACATCACATGTTGGAGTGCCAACTCTGCAACCTATTCCTGTTTCCTGCTAATGCACACCCTGGGAAGCAGCAGGTGGTGGCTCAAGTACTTGGGTCCCTGCGACCCATGAGGGAAGCCTAGCTTGATTTCCTGTGTCCTGAATTTGGCCTGGCACAGCCCTGGCTGATGTGGGCATTTGGAGAATGAATCAGCAGATGGATGATCTTTCTCTGTCTTTTTGTCTATTTGCTGTCTCTATTTTCAAATAAAATGAAAATAATACTAATAATAAATAAAAAGCTTATTAGAAACTAGAAAGATATTCTTAGGCAAACAATAATAATAATAATAATAGTTACCTTAGTTAGCATTATGAGTGTATGCGCTGTACCAGGTACTATACTCAGTATTTTACATATATTATCTAAATTCATCCTTATATAACTCTATGAAGTACATATAATTAGTATGCCCAGGTTGCTTATGAGGCAAATGAGAGCTTCATATTCAAGTCAGCTTCATCCAAACGCAGTGTGTTCAGCTTCCCAATTAAGATGTTTTCCCTTGTGGTACAGAGCTTTGCACAGGCAAGACTGTATTCCATGAGACCATACCAGCTCTCAGATAAGCCAGAGCCACAGCCAAGGCACTTTTCCAGCCCATCTTTATGGTTTTTTTTTTTTTTCCTTTGAGCAGATTTTCCTATTTAGGAGCTTTTGAGGAGAAGGATGGCCACGTTGCATGTAAAAGTGGGCCCTTGGCTGCAGAGGGAGCTGAGCATTTTCACTTGGTCTCACCTGCAGGTTTCCTGTGTGGTCTGTGGATCTGTGTCTCAGAATGAACTCCCTTTGCAGAATGAAGGAGCAGGGAGCTGGGAGCCAGAATGCCTGCTCAGAGCTCTCTAATGAAGTAAAGACTTCTGCAGAGTCAGTGGCTTTAACAGAGTGCGAGGCCTGGCTTGCTTTATTTGGAGTCTCCTCACAATGTCACGTTCAGAGCTCAGCTCACAATTAACAAACAGCATGTGTTCTTGATGTATTAGAAAGATTTTATGAACTAAACATTATCTGATATAAACATTACAGATTTAGTTCTTTTTTAAAGATTCATTTATTTTTTTGAAAGCCAGAGTGACAGGAAGAGAGGGAGAGAGAGACAAAGAGAGAAATCTTCCATCTGTTGGTTCACTTCCCAAATGCCCACAACAGCCAGGGCTCAGCCAAGCTGAAGCCAGGATCCAGGAGCTCCACCTGGATCTCCCACATAGGTGGCAGGAGCCCAAGTATTTGGACTATTTTCTCCTTCCTTCCCACATGGATTAGCAGGAAGCTGGATTCAAGGCATACGGTAGCTGGGACTTGAAGCAGACTTGCCTAGGTAGGATTCTGGTGTTGCAAATGGCAGCTTAATCTGCTGTACCGCAACGCCTGCCCCATCTTTCCTTCACAAATTTCTGTCACTGATTATTGTTGATACTTTTATGAAGATGGAAATATGGAGATTGCAGGGTTAACTCACTTGTTAAAGACCACTATGAAAATGAGGAATGCAGTTTGAAAGATGTGGCTTTTGTTGCCTTGTTTTAGCTCATAAGACCACTGTAAAATTTTCAGGCGTTCTCCAGTTCGTTGTTCTATCATTTGTAGCTTGAAACCAGCATGTTGTATGTACTTATACCAGAGAGAAGCTATAAACCAGGGCTCTCCTGACTCTCTCACAGAGAAGCTGGTTTAGTGTCCATTGCTTCCATGACTGTCCCATATACCAAAGTTTCTATTAAATACTGCATTACACTTAAGAGCAGTGTCATTTAAAACTTCCTTGCTGGTCTCCAGGCGGACCTCATCTGAGGTGCCTGGTGGGCCAGAGGGGTCTTGAGGGAGGGGTGGTTTCAGCTTTTGTGTAGCATCATAACTGCACAACCACTTGGTGTCTTGAAGTGTGAAAGTCTAAGTTGTCTGTGTATAGAGTGCCTATTTTCCCTCACAAGAATTTGAACTTCGTGAGGGTGGAGAGTGTATTGCATTTTTGTTGCCACACAGCTAGACAGTAGCACCAAAGACAGTCACAGAAATCTGTTTCCCTCAACAACAAATTTGGAGAGAGCCCACAGAAAGCTGACCAGCTCCAAACAAGGGAATGCTACAGTCTTACTCTCTGCTATGATTTGGATGTGGTTTCTCCCTCAAGGTCCATGTGGGAGACTTAGTCTTTGGGGTACCTGTGCTGAGGTGGTGGAAGCTTTGAGAGGTGGGTGTAGTGGGAAATCTTTAGGTCATCAGGTGCCTACCCCGCAAAGGGAATATAGATCTCCTGGAGTGAGTTCTTAGCAGAGTGAGTTGTTGGAAAAGGCTGAGCCTGGCACCTGAGCCTCTCCCCGATTTCTTGTGTTGAGACATGGTCTTCTACATACACTCCTGCTGTCTGACACGTGGCCATTGACAAAGCCAATGCTGTGCTGTTTGAACTGTCAGCCTCCAAAAACATGAATTAAGTAAACCTTTTCTTTACAAGATTAACCTGCCTCAGGGATTTTGTTATAGCAATGAAAACTGACAAATACACTCTCTAAAAGGGAAAACCTGGAATACAAAAGAAGAATCAGAAGACCCTACCAAGGTTGAGCTTAGCATGGCTTCTAATCCATTCTCACCTCACAGAGGCAGCACAAGGAGAGATGGTAGGCCTACAAAACCCTGAAGATTCTTATAAATAGTCACAAGTGTGTGGAGAAACAGTCTGAGGAGGGAGTAGTCAGCTTAGGGAAATGCTAGGAGAAACTCTCTCCTCACAGGATCTCAGCAGAGAAAAGAGGAGCTCCCAGATCCAGAGCTTTGCACTTTCCACAGTTCTGCAAGAAATTGCATAATAACCCGAGGACTCTGGGCACCCTTGGTGCCTGGCAAGGAAATAGTTGGGGGGAGGGACTGGCACCCACAGCTGGGTGATGTGAGCTCTCAGTGAGAATAGTAGGGCAGCTTTGAAGAAATAAAGTCTGATGTCTTCAAGTGGGCTCCCAGGGCCCCTGCCAAGCATCCCCTTGTTCTCTTGTGCCACAGGCCATACGAAGAATCTAATGCAACACTCAGTCTTTAACCTGCAGCCCAGAGGAGAAGACAATGTACTTTCTGATGACCTGCAAAGGGTGTCAGTGAGACCTGACCTGCATTTCACAGAGCAAAGAGAATTTCTTCTTTTTTGAAATATTTATTTATTTACTTGAAAGGCAGATTACAGAGAGATATAAGGAGAGACAGAGAGAGAGAGGTCTTCCATCCACTGGTTTACTCCTCAAGTAGCTGCAAGGGCCAGAACTAGGCCAATTTGAAGCCAGGAGCTTTCTCTGGGTCTCCCATGTAGGTGCAGAGGCCCAAGCACTTAGACCATCTTCCACTGCTCTCCCAGATAGATTAGCAGGGAGCTGGATCAGAAGTGGAACAGCCGGGACTTGAATTGGCACCCATGTGGGATACCAGTATCACAGGTGGCAGCTTTACCCACTATGCCACAATGCCACAAGAGAATTTCTTGATAGAGTTGTCCACATTACCCTTGTAAAAAGACAAGAGAGAAGTCATGGTGGTCGAAAAAATGAAAATAGGAAAAAAATAAAGAAGGGAAGAGGCAAAACACAGATAAATAGCTCAATCTGTATTTCCATGGGTGCTTTGGGCCATAAAAGAATTATGAACAGCAATTTTACAAAGTGCATCCACAAAGTAAGAATTTAAGGGCAGAATGGAAAAAAACCAACAGAGCAAAATGAAATAGATTTTAGTGCTAAGGGAACAACATAAGAAACAAAACAACGTCATTATAAAACTTAATTAGAAACATAAAAACAATAGAAAACAGAGTCCACACCAGAAAAATCAGATTATTTACATAGAGAAAATGCTGAAGATGACCACAGGGAACACAGAGGGAAAAGACAAGAGTTGAAAATAGGGAGAATGAAGTGTCCTACCACTGGTCCTGGGGCTGACTTGAAGGGCTCCACCCAGCCAGTTCTTCCACTTTACTGAGAGCCCTGACTCTGTTCACCCTCTATTTTTCCTTATTTATCAAGCAGTCTAATCTCAGACTCTCGTTATCCAGCTGAGATCAAATCACGCTGCTTGAAATAATATTTTTATTTTGTTTTTGTTTTTTTGGTAAAAGCTCTTGGAATGATAGATATTCTAGTACGGTTTGTGCTTGGTGTAGAACATGAGATTTTCTGTATTGAAGACTTTGATCCTATGATCTGTTATAGTAATCAGCTCCTGCGACACTAGGAGTTAATGTCCTTTGCTTCTTCGCTCCGTTCTTTATATTCAGTTGACCAAACAAGAAAACAAACAAAAAATGAAACAAAACTGTGACTAAATCCAACTCTATATGCCTTCTTTGAGCACTTAAATGTAGTTGGAGAAACTAAACAAATCTTTGTCCTTTTCAAAAGAGCACTTGTACTTTCTGGTATCCCTTGAATGTTCTCTTTACTCTCTGACTGTTCAAAATGGCATTTATACACTTTCTCTGCTCTAGCCATTAGTATCATTCTACTCCTAGATCCCTTTAGCCGATCATTTCCCTGCATAGGTCAAAGCTTAACCTCTTCCCCGCATTACCATTACTGAATCCTTACCTTTCTCAATGACTCCTCAGAGGAGTAAGCTCTCCATCCTTTCTGAAACGCTCTTGCTAGTTCCTCTGCTACCTCCCTGGCTACTTCTTCTCAGGCTCCTTTAGCAGACTCTCCTCTTTCCAACCTCAAAGTGTGCTCAAAGGCTTAGTCCTTTGTATACTTCTATATCTGCCCTGATGTTGTGTGCCACACTCACATATGCTGATTGATTTGGGGTTGGGAACTGAGTGCAGGTATTTCTTCAATCTTTTCAGAATATTGTAGCATGGTGAGCACTAAAGGCCACCTATCTACTCTTCATGATTTCGATCATTCCTTTGGTGTTAATTCCATTCACATGTTGACCAGTATTAAATTTCTCCCTTCATTGAACTTTTGACTTGGCATAAATAATTCTGCCTACTGCATTTCTACTAACTCTCAAATGTAACATTCCTGGACCTCTGTTTCCAAGCTAAGCTATTACTTCTCTGACCTTCCTCCTCTCAGAAGTGGCACCAACTTTAAACCAGTAGCTGAAGTAAAGCAAAACTAACCAACCAACCAGACACACATACATACACACTAAGGGCTCTCGGCTCCATTTCTTTCATTCCTCCACCACCAAACCATTAACAAGTGCCACTCCACTATTTTTTTTATTATTATTTATTTGAAAGGCAGAGTTACAGAGAGGCAGAGGAAGAGAGAGAGAGGGATCTTCCATTCACTGGTTCACTCCCCAGATGGCCGCAATAGCTGGAGCTACACTGATCTGAAGCCAGGAGCCAGGAACCAGGAGCTTCTTCCACGTCTCCCATGTGGGTGCAGGGGCCCAAGGACTTGGGCCATCTTCTACTGCTTTCCCAGGCTATAGCAGAGAGCTGGATTGGAAGTGGAGCAGCCAGGACTAGAACCAGCACCCATATGGGAAGCTAGCACTGCAGGCGGTGGCTTTACCCACTATGCCACAGCACCGGGTCAGCCACTCCACTCTTAATACATATTCTACATTTGCTGTTCTTTGTCCTTGCTGTTATCTCTCTAGACCAAGTGACCATCATCATCTTGTGCCTGGATTACTACAATAATCTCCTTTCTGGACTTCCTGTTTTTACTTCATCTACCTCCTCTTTCAATTCATTCTTTACACAGGTGTCAAGTTCATCATATAAAAAAGTAAATTGCATCATAATTCTCCTCCCTCTTATAATTTCTAAAGTCTTGATATTATATTTTTGAATAAAGTCACAACTTCCTGTCTTGGCTTAAAATTTCTTGTAGGAAATGACTCCTGTCTACTTCCTCAGCCACACGATTCCCTCTCCTACCCTCCCACTGAGCTCCAGCCCCATGGGCCTTCTTTCTGGTACCCAAAATCGCCATGATTATTTCTGCCTTAGGCAATTTATTTTCCTTTTCTATTCTAGAATGTCCTCTTCCTCCTCCATAAAACCTTTTCTTGACTGGGTCTTCTGAATCCTTCAGGACTCAGCTCACATTTCACATCCCAAGAGAAATCTTTCTTTACTAAAATAGTCTTTTCTCCACTTATTCAACACCTGTCCTTATGTACACAGTACTTGCCACACACAATCTGCAGATTATCTTGGTATTTGGTATGTCTTGCTTATTTCTCTATCCTCCTCTAGAATACAAGTTCGGTGAATGTAAGGATTTTACCTGTATTTTTTTTTTTCATTCTCATCTTTGGTGTCTAAATGTTCCAAACACATTTGTAAAACATACTCAAAAATGGAAAACCTATGGTAAAAATGATCATTGTTGAAGAACAGACACATTTAAACAGAGAATTAGGGCTCAGCATTTGGAAGTTGAAATTTACTGAACAGATTTTAAGAATTAAAAATTTTGACACAATGAAAATAACAATATAACCTATAAAACTAAGAGTGTAAAAGGAATTACAAAAGCTGATTTTCTTATTGTTCAGAGTAGTCAGTCTTTCAAAACATGGTAGATAGTGTAATATTACATTTTATACTTCTTCCTATCTATCCTCCCAGTGGCATGTATTAACAGAAAAGAGATTTTTATAAAAAGAAATGATTATTTCTGAATCATGAGAATTTTAGTGACTTTTTTTCTTTCTTCTGTAGTCTTTTACTGTCACTTGAAAAGTAGAAGATATACTACTTCTATAAAATCAGTGAGGTAAAAAAATAGTAAGTAGAGATGAAAAAGTGAAGATTACAGTGATAGAGAACATACCCTTCTAAGAAACTACTGTGAAGGAGAGAAATAAGAGATTCAAATAAAAGGAGTTCTTTCCAAAGCTTTACTTTTTTGCTTCTTGCATAAGAAGCGAGGAAGCTGAATAAACCGAATGCTAAAGAAAATGTTTGCAGAAGCAAGGCTGTGTGGCCACGGCGTATTCAGGAAGGAGAGGTGATGGATGGCCATGATGCCTTTCTGAGAAGGGGAGAGTAGATGGTGCCACATGTTTGCCTATTGTAGGAAGGGTGAAAGGTGAAGATGACTAGAGATTCGGGAAGGAATGTAGATATAGAAGCAGTGGCTGGAAACTGAGCGGCTTGGTAGCTAGTGGCTTCTATTATCTCAGTAAAGCTGGAGACAAGTCACTACTTGAGAACGGGTATTGGGAATTTTGAAGAAACTGGAAAGCTGATAATATGGTGGAAGTACTACTACTGGAGAAACAGCAAGATTAGGAGCAGTATCGAGGGCTCAGTTGAGGTTACTGGTTGTGAATGTTTATGATCCATTTTCCATTGCTATAACAGAATACCTGAGACTGGGTCATTTACAAGGCATCTTCAAAGATTTATGGAAAATAAACATAAAAATTTAAAAATAAATTTCAAAATAATTTTTTGTACCAACATAAACTTACCTTTTAATTCAATTTTTAATGAAGTTTTTGATGTACCCTCACATAAAGAAAAGAGGCTTATTTGGTCACATTTCTGGAGGCTGGCAGTCCCAGACTGGGTGGCTCCATTGGCTCAGCTGTTGGTGAGGACCTCTTGGCAGATGGCATCACAATGGCTGGAGTGCCTGAGGAAAGGAGAGATCACATGATAAGACAGGTAGCCAGACAGCAGGGAGGGGTCAGGCTCAGTCTTTATAACACACTTTATTTCTCAAGAGCAACCTAAATCCCATAAAAATTCACTTAATCCCTTTCAAGGATAATACTCCCAAAAAGCTTATCACCTTCTGCTAGTTCCACCTCTTTAAGGTTCTATTGTCTTTCTTCTTTTCCTATTATTTATTTGAAAAAGTAGAGTGACAAGGAAAGAAGAGGGGAGCAGAGGGAAGAGAGAGAGAGAGAGAGAGAGAGACTGATTTTCCATCTACTGGTTTACGCCCCCAATGGCTGCAACAGCCAGGAGGCAGAAATTCCATCCTGGTCTCCTGTGTAGATACAGGGGCCCAAGTGTTTGTACCATTTTCCACTGCCTTCCCAGACCCATTAACGGGAAGCTGGATCAGAAGTGGAACAGCTGGGACTTAAACTGATACTCCCGTTTGGGATGCCAGTGTCATGAAGGTCACTTAACCTTCTGTGCCACAACACTGGTGCCTCCACTGCCCCTCAGCATTGCCCCACTAAGGATCAAGCTTTCAACACATGAATTTTGGGGGGACACACTCAAACCACATCCCAACTGTAGCATGTAAGGAATCACAGTCTATGAGTCTGAGTGATTTTTCTCTAACATTGTTCAGGTATGGAGAAGGTGAGTGGCTGAGCTCACTGATAGTGAGTGCTTTGCTCAGCATATGTGAAACAGTAAGAAAAGGGTCCAATGGGGAGTTCAGGAGTCGCAGGAGGAAGATTGTAAGGAAGTGATCCAATGTGGATGATGAGGGAAGCAAAGAAGCTCTCATGTACAAAGAGCAATTGGTGTAACCTGAGGTTGAAGATAATGACAAGTTTGAAACAATGTTGTCCCCAGGTCAGTATGAATACCCCTGCCAGTCTTCTTTCTCTGTGTGTGAATGGAAGACATATATCTCAAATAAGTTCTAGTGCCATCTCCTTTGATACATCTGGCTTTGTGATTTGCACAAGCTTTTGACTTGGGCATCAGTTTCCTTATTTGTAAATAAAATAGTTGAACTACATCAGTGTATTTCAAACTTCAGTATGCATGTGAATTATTTGAGCTATCTTGTTAAAATTCATACTCTGAGTTAGTAGGCTTTGGATAGGGCCTGAGGTGTTACATTTGTAACAAAACCCCAAATAGTTTTGATGCTGTTGGTCCAGGAACCATACTTGGAGTAGTGAGGGGCAGATGGGTTCTGCAGGCTTCAGCATTCTGATGATAAATCTTGGGTCTTAAAATATTTTTCTGCTTTCTTCTTGTCATCTTTTCTTTGAGCTTTGCCAATTTGAAAACAAACGTCTGGATACTTCTATAGATTTCCCTTAACTGGGCAGGAAGTAAATAGAGAAAGATGTGAACCCTGCAGAATGACCACCGCCCAGCAAGGGAAACAGAGAGCATTCAGATGACGTCTTAGAGCCTGTGGCTGTCTGGGAGGAGGTGGAGATACAGCCTTTTCCCAGGCATTGTCTGTCAAACAGGAATGTATTATCATGCAGGAAATGGCCCCAATACAAATGGGGACACCAGAGATCAGGGTTGGAAGAGAGGCTGATGGCAGCAAACGGCAATTCAGGGACAAGTTCCTCAGATCAGCTTCCTTCCTTTGTCATGGCAAAGGTTTCGCTATGTCAAGCTGCCTTCGCTTAAAACCATATGTTCCCAATCTAATATATTCAAAACTGACCCCCACAAATCCTCTTTTACTCGGTCAACTTTAAGTTTCATTTTGTTTTAAGGGTAAATACTGTTGGAAGATCATCTGGCTCTGACTTTGAGAAACCCAATTACACTCTTCCAATATTGTATGTTTCCCATATGTAACTTTTACACTTCAAAAAGTCCCAGCTACGGGGATGGGTTTTCCTGGGCTAACCATGTTTTTCACAGGCAATAAATATATGTTTCAATGATTAGAAAAATAGTAAGTGCTTTAGCAGGCTGACTCTGATATATTATATCCAATGGGGAAATTTGTTATAAGGGGAAATAAATGAAAGAAAGAGTCATGACATTTTTTAACAGTCATAGCTGCTTGAGGGCCCTTTTTGTTGAAAAACATCATGTTAGTGATGGTAGGAAGTGCTGAATATGAGTAATTTAGAGGCACCGTTTCCTTCTAGGGTCTGTTTCAATGGAAGAGGAAATCATTCTGAGAAGTACTTGTGGGTTTGATGTTGCTCATCCAGCTGCCCATGGGCCAAGTTTAGAAAAGACTGCAAAAGGCACACCCAGGTCTGAATGTCAACTTCTCGCCTTCCCTCCTATGGGCAGTGCACTCTGTTACTCTTCATCCTTGAGGCTGAAGAAAGGGTTGATGTTATCAAATGGCTTCCTCTTGCTTTCTGGAAGTTAGCTGGCCTCAGTATTTGAGGGTGGCAAAAAGCAAAAGAATAAGAATGATCTTATCTTAGGTCAGTCTGCTGGGTTTTCTTTAAATATCCTGATTCCATTCCAAGAAATGTCTTGGAATATGTTTTTACATTGTGCTGAAATCCAAGGCCTCTTTATCTCCAGGAAATGGTGACTGGGTTTCACAAATGCAATTGAGTGTGTTTATTGATAGCAGCCATTTGCAGTAGAGCAAGCAGTCTTCTAAACCATGAAAAGAGCTGTCACAAAAGTCCATTTTCATAGGAAAAGAACACTGTGCTACAGAAACACAAATGGGGGCTGGCATTGTGGCATAACAGGTTAAGCCTCCACTGTGGTGCCAGCATCCCATATGGGCACAAGTTTGAGTTTCTCCTGCTCCATTTCTGATCCAGCTCCCTTCTAATGCACCTGGGAAAGCAGCAGAAGGTGGCTCAAGTCCTTGAGCCCCTGCACCCACCCAGATGAAGCTCCTGGCTTCTGGCTTTGGCCTGGTCCAGCCCCAGGTGTTGCAGCCATCTGGGGAGTGAACTAGTGGATGGATGGAAGATCTCTCTCTCTCTCTCTCTCTCTCTCTCTCAGTAACACTGCCTTTCAAATAAATAAAATAAATATTTAAAAAAGAAACACAAATGGACTCAATAAACACAAATGTACTCTGTTTGCTCTCTTCCCCCAGCTCTTACATACTTCCATGCATACTGTTTAATCCATAGGCCAGGAAATACATGACAGCTTTGACTAATTAAACTGAAATATTATACAAGGTCACTTTAATTGCCCGTGCTCATCAGTAGATTGAAATGAAGTAGAAGGAACTGGAATAACCTTGCTTGAAATGCAGTAAGTTACCATCGTGTAAAACCAAGGAATTCTAAGAGCTGTCACAGTAAGCACTGTGGAGATTGTTTTCCAAGGGGCCTGGTGGGGATGTGTAAGTGGATTATAAGACTATGGATTGCTTTGAAAGGAAATTTTTTTAATGGAAGGAGTTTTAACTCCATGTAGCAAATTAAATTCCAGATGTTCACCACTACAAAAATCTCTACCAGATGTCTAAACTTGTGGCGGCTGGGGATGTTTATTGCAAGTATCACATTCAGCACCTGTTCCATAGAGCACTCCCTATTACCTTTTCATCTGTCCCAGCATGTTAATCATCCAGGAAGGATGAAATATTTAGGCCTCACTGGATAATTAAAGAGGCTAGGAAAATGTTGAAAACTGCTAATTACTCCAAATGCCACTGAAGTAAATGACTATAGTGTTTCTCTTGGGATCTTTTTGAAGATTTATTAACCACACTGCTTCAAAATATGGAATAGTTTTTGGAAGTTAATTCAAAGTAGGAAAAAGTCTTCAGATTGAATAATCCAACCCAAAAGTGACATAGTATCCTCATTTGAGAAACAAAAAGCCCCAATTACTGCTATCAAGTAAACTCAAGGGCTAAGGAGTCACTTATTGTTGAACCTATATTTCTGTAAATAAAAGATTGCCTCTGTCTTTTCTATTACAAAGTAGACGTGAACCCTGGGTCAGGGGCACCTTGTCCAACAGCAGACAGGGCACTCCAGGGATGCTGGAAGTGGGTCCTCAAGCAAGTCCTGACTCCTAATGATATCATACTTCTGTCTGAATGTCAGTTTGAATTTTACAGTTTGGGATCAACACTTACCATAAATTAGTTAAGATTATATTCATTGCTATTTTTGAGTGAATGGTTCACTTTCCACTACAGCTGTCAGAATTTGATAAGTTCTGGCACTTGTAATGATGGCTATTGCCCCGTGGCTTGCACACTGGTGGGAAGGTTGGGCAAGGGGAAGGAAATAAGGGAGCTGTCCTCAAAGCTACAACCTGCTACCACTTAGCCCACAGCACGCACATCCTCTTTTTCTATCTGTAGTCCCTTTGATGAGCAGAAAAACCGCCTTTCAATAATCTTCTGCCTTCTGAGGCCTGCCCTTATGATGAACTACTCAGGATTTCTTTAAAAGTAAACTTTATTTTTTCAGAGAAGCTTTAGATTCACGGAGACATTGAGCAGAAAGTTCAGAGGCTTTCCACCTGCTCCCTGCCGCATGTGTGCACCGTCTCCTCCACTGCCAACATTCTGTTCCAGAATGGTGTTCATTTCAGCTGATGAGCCCACTCTGACTCCTCATCATCACCCAAAGCCCAGTAGTATACGTTGTGGCTCACTCTTAGCGTTGTCACCTTTTAAGGGGTTTAACAAATACAGAATGACATGTATCTGCTATAACAGAATCATACAGAGATGTTTCGCTGGCTTAAAAATCCTCGTGTCCTCTCTGTTCTTCTCTCCACTCCTCTTAACCCTGACATTTTCCCTGTCTTCATGATTTTGCCTTTCAGAGCATTATGTAGTTGGAATCAAATAGGAGATAGCCTTTTGAGATTGGCTTCTTTCTTGATGATATGGATTTAAGTTCCCTGTGTCTTTTCATGGCTGAATTTATTTTCATAAGCATCAGCTATTAAAGTGGAGAGGATGAAAATACATGGTAGCTTGCCAAGAGTTGGGGCTCCAGTGTGTGTTCCTTCTCTGACAAGGTTCCAGGCTACATAAGATGGATTTTGATAGCCTACCAATGCACCTGGGAAGTATTTTTTTAAAGATTTATTTATTTATTTGAAAGGCAGAGTTACAGAGAGAGAGGAGAGAAGAGAGAAGAGAGAGAAGACAGAGAGAGAGAGAGAGAGAGAGAGAGAATCTTCCATCTGCTGATTCACTCCCCAAATGGTCATAATGACTGGGGCAGGGCCAGGCTGAAACCTGGAGCCAGGAGCTTCTTCTGGGTTTCCTGTGTGGGTGCGGGGGCCCAAGGACTTGGACCATCCTCTTCTGCTTTCCTAGATGCATTAGCAGGAAGCTGGATCAGAAGTAGAGCAGTTAGGACTCTAACAGGCACCCATATGGGATGCCTCAGTGCTGCAGTTCATGGCTTTAACTTGCTGTGCCACAGCGCTGGCCCCCACCTGGAAAGTTTTTATGTGCTAAATATCTTGAACCTATTTTGCCATTGTGATGTTCACATCTGTTCATGTGTTTTTCGTGTTCCCCTGTCGTCCTTTATTTCCATCCCAACAAACATAAGAATCCAATGGGGTTTTAGATGGGATATCGTTAGGAGAGGATGTTTATTCATTTCTATAAATAAAAGGGTATAGAGAATATTTGTATATTTTTCTACTCAGATTGGTATATCTTCTAATTTCAGTTTCCTGTTTCAGTAGAGGGCACTCTGACCTTACCTAGAGCTACTGTTTTTTAATTTGACCATTTTTACAAAGTAGCTGTCTGTCATATCCATCCTTCAGTTTCCCAGCCAGTAGTGAGTGTAATATAGTCCAGGTAGAAACCAGATGGACCCAACTATGGCTTAGTCCTGCTATGTATGATTCTGAAGCCTTTTGTTTATCTTTCCCCTAAAGCTCCCACTATTGTTTATTATAATTCATTTATCCATGGGCAGCCTTTTTGACCAGTGTGTGAACTCCTGTGGCTGTGCCCTGTATATTTCATCCTGATGATGTAGCACAATGCCTGACTGCATACCCAATAAATATCTGTTGAATGAATGAAAAAAAAAAGTCTATCTTAATAGTAACAAAGGGAAAAATGTGCATGTGCTTGTGTTTCTTTAGAAGTCATCGCTTTGTCTTGTGGGTTCGATAGAGTTCCTAGTTGAGGTCATACCCAGGTCCCGCACTGCTACATGTGTAGAGGTAAAAATGGCCCCTACCTCAGGTCTGCCCTGTTACTTCACTTAGCATGCATTATGTTCTATGCCCACAAGGTCCTGCTCACAGCAAACCATCTACATAAATGCCACTTCTTTCAGCAAAATTTGTGCTGGCAAAAGACCAGATTTCTAATTTTTATAAACCCTTCCCAGGTCCTAATGTGCACTGTACTACTCTATCAGTAGCTCGAATGCCACTTCTATAAAGCAGTACTGCTGACCACCTGTAACCTCTCCTTTGGCCACCTGTTATACTGTTAATTAATTCTCATGACACTGTTCCAGCTTTATTTTTTTATAATTTTCTGCAAATGTATCTTTTCTTCTGGAGTTTTCACTCCATTAGTAAGAAACTCATGTGTTTTGAGTGTGCATTGCATGTGTTATTTCCATCAATTCTTATGTTTCAATGGTAGATGTTACCATGCTTATCTTGCTGGTGAGGAGTCTGTAGCTCAGAGACGTGAAATATCTCTATAGTGATTGCCCAGCTAGCAAGTGATGGAGCTGCATCCTAGCATCAGTTTTCCCTGGTGGTAAAGTTTATGTCTCTTTATTAGATCATGCTGCCTCAGAACAGAAACTCCTGTACCCCTAGGAAAGTTGAGTCCTAAGCAGTTTGGGAAAGTAGAGCTCCTTTGCTTTGTTCTGTTTGATGCCTCCAGTATTATAATGGTTTTCTTGTTTAATGACCTACCTGCTGCAGAAGAGAATCTATGGCTCTCTCCCATACATATATGTATAGATACATGAATTTTTTCATGTTGATATATAATCTATATGCAGTTAAATAACCAAGTGTTAGATGTACAGCTTGGTGAACTTTTACATACTGTAGAAAGGAATTGACCTAGAAAGACTGACTACTATTCTTAGAAACACAGACGTGATTGCGAGCTTGGTCCTTGACCTGCGTCTGGGAACTTGGGTTTCTGGAGCGTTCCACTATTGCCTGAGAAGAATGGCTCGTTGTGTGTTTATGTGAACAACATGGCTTATGCCGAACACTTGCTTTCCTTCTGGGAGTCTGACATTTTGGTGCATGCTAGGCAAAGGCTGTCTACTTGATTAGCTCCCAATGAAAACTCTGGCACTGAATCTCTAGTGAGTTTCCCTGGGAGACAGCACTCCTCACACGTTGTTGCAACTCAGTTTTGCAGAAGTTAACAACCTTCTCTGTGATTTCACTGGGAAAGGACTCTTGGAAGCTTGCATGTGGTTTACCCGAACTCTGTCCCATGCACCTTTCCCGTGTGCTGATTTTTCTTTCATCCTTTTTGTTCTGAAATAAATCATAGTCATGAGCACAACTATGCTAAGTCTTGTGAGACCTCCTAGCAAATCATGAAATGGTCTTGTGGACTTCTAACACATATAAGTATACACTTTTATAAATACCAAACAGATCAAAATATAGAACATTTTCATCATTCCAGAAAGTTCCCGTACACTTTCCAGTAAATACTCTTCTCTCCCAAAAAAGGCAATCAGTATTCTGACTTCTATTGCCATAGATTTGCCTGTTCTTGAACTTCATTCAAATCAGTAAAATCATAACTGCCTATACTCCTGTCTGAATTCTTTCACTTAGTATGGTATTTCTTAGCTTAACTCACATTGTACTGTATATCATCAGCTCACAAATACAGCACAATTTATCCTTCCATCTTTTTGATGACTATTTGTTCTGCTTTTAGGTTTGGGCTGTTAAAAATTGTATTTGTGAAGAACTTTGCTATATAAATCTTTGTGAGGATATGCTCCTGTTGCTCTAGGAACCAAATTGTTGTCTCATAGGGAAGTTGCATTTTTTATTTGTATTAGAAACTGCTGAAGAGTTTCCTAAGCAGCTGTACCATTTTGCATCCCCACCAGCAGTATAGGAGAGTTCCTCTTGGGGTGAGTGTTTCGCTTAGCCATTAGGATGTCTGCATTCTGTATTAGAGGGCCCAGGTTTCAATCTCAGCTCCACTCCCAACTCTAGCTTCCTGCCAGTGAAGACCATGGGGAGCAGTAGGTGACAATTAAGTAGTTGAGTCCTTACTACTCATGTGGGAGACCTGGACTGAGTTCCTGGCTTTCTTTTTCTATCCTTTTTTTTTTTTTAAAAGATTTATTTATTTATTTGAAAGAGTTACACAGAGAGAAGGAGAGGCAAAGAGAAAGAGAGAGGTCTTCCATTGGTTGGTTCACACCCCAGTTGGCCACAACAGCCAGAGTTGTGCCAATTTGAAACCAGGAGCCAGGAACTTCTTCTGGGTCTCCCACACGGGTGCAGGGGCCTAAGAACTTGAGCCATCTTCTGCTGCTTTCCCAGGGCATAGCAGAGAACTGGATCAGAAGTGGAGCAGCCAGGACTTGAACCAGTGCCCATATGGGATACCGGCAATGCAGGCAGCAGCTTTACATACTATGCCACAGCATGGGCCCCGAGTTCCTGGCTTTCACCTGGAGCCTAGCCCCAGCTTTGCTGATACTGGGGGAGTTAACCAGCAGATAGGAGCTCTCTGTCTTTCTAAATTAAATAAAAATTTAATTTAGAAAAAGTTCCTGTTGCTCCACTTCTTTGCTAGCATAGTCTTTTCAATTTTAGTCATTCTAATGGGTGTGAAGTACAACTCAGTGTGGTTTGATTTTTTCTTTCTTTCTGATAACTGGTAAAATGGAGCACTTCTCACAGTTGTGTTGACTGAATGTCTTCTTTGGAGATGTGACTCACATTACATTTTGAAGTGATTTCTTTTACTTTTTAATTTTTAAAAAGATATTTAAATAAAAACATTTATTCATTTACTAGAAAGGCAGATACAGAGAGAAAGGGGGAGAGAGAGAGAGAGAGAGAGAGAGAGGCCGAGACCTTCTATCTACTGGCTCACTCCTCAAATGGCTGCAACAACTGGGGCTGATGCAGGCCAAAGCTAAGAGCTTGCTTGGACATCCATTCGGGTTTCACATGAGGGTAGCAGGGGCCCAAGTACTTGGGCCATTTTCTACTGTTTCCCCAGGTGCATTAGTGGGCAGCTGGATCAGAAGTGGAGTAAAACTGGGACTCAAACCAGTACTCTGATATGGGATGCTGGCATCACAAGTATTAGCTTAACCTGCTACACCACAGTGCCACCCCTTAACTTCTAATTTTTTCCATTAGTTTTACCATACTCTCATTTTTTTTGAATTCTTACGTTATTGTTTTATACAATTTGCCATTTAAAATTTTTCCTTTAGTTCATTTAAAAAGTGTTAGGTTACTCTATACCTCTGTTCTGTGGTCATTACTCTCAAGTGTTTCCATGATTTCTAGGAATGTTTTCCTGTGTCTCATTTTCTGTTTTCTTATAAAAACATTACCTACAATTCAACCATAACACTTTTGTATTGATGATTTTTAAATAAAATTAGTTTTCCTCAACTTTCAGGAGGAAGGGATGGATCAGGATAGCATCTCTATTTTTTTTAAAATATTTTATGTATTTAGTTGATAGAAATACAGAGAGAGGGGGAAAGACAGAAAGGTTTTCCATCTGCTTATTCACTCACCAAGTAGTCACAACAGCTGGAACTGGGCCTGTCTGAAGCTGGGAGCCAGGGGCTTCTTCCTGGTCTCCCATGTGGGTGCAGGGACCCAAGCACTTGGACCATCTTCCACTGCTTTCCCAAGCCATAGCAGAGAGCTGGATCAGAAGAGAAGCAGCTGGGACATGAACCAGCACTCATATGGGATGCCAGCACTGCAGGCAGAGGCTTAGCCTACTATACCACAGTGCTAGACCCCAGGATAGCATTTCTAGCTACACTGCTGTGGAGTTCTTTTTGTTAAAAAAGTGTGGTCTAATACTTTTTGAGCCCTCCTGGTTGAGTTGCTCATCCCCACTTTTGCTGGATCTTTCTCTTTGCTCAGTTGGCCTGTTTGGATTTTATTCCCATCAATTTCTCTCTAGCATGGGGGTTTTTCCTGGAAGAGCTCCTGGGCAAACTTGTCTCTGAAGTTTCATAAGCCCTGGATTGAATCATCTCACCTGCAAAAAGCTTTCTCAATCAGCCACCATTTTCAAATTGCATTTAGTCATCTTATTCTCATATCTGTTGGATGCCCCTTTGCTTCCCTCTGCTTCCTCCTACACAGACATTGATATTTCCTAGGGATTGGCAATTAGTTCCACCTACTTCCCTTCTGGGGTTCATGATGATAGCTCCTGACCTGATTTTGTTGTAGACATTGTCTGTGGGTATTTGGTTTGGCTCTGGGTTTTTGGTTGCAATGGCATGACTTAGGGAGATTAAAAACCTGCATACCTGCACTACCACCTTCCTATATTTTGAAAATTAACCAATGTTTTTGGCTTTCCCAGGGTATTTACCTTGTAGATGTTATGTTCAGTAATGTAGCAAGAGAAGGTATCTCTAGTCTAAAAACTCAAGGTTGGAGCTGACCCTGTGGCACAGCAGGTTAAGCTGATGTCTGCAGCATCATCATCTCGTATGGATACCAGTTTGAGTCCTGGCTACTCTACTTCTGTGACTAGAAAAACAGTGGAGGATGGCTTGGATCCTTGGGCCCCTGCATCCATGTGGGAGACCTGGAAGAAATTCCTGGCTCCTAACTTCCGTCTGGCTCAGGCCCAGCCATTGTGGCCATTTGGAGAGTGAACAAGTAGATGGAAAATCTCTCTCTCTCTCTCTCTAACTCTGCCTTTCAAATAAATAAAATCCCCAAAAAAGCTCTCAGGGAAGAGCCATAGAGTTTTTGGTCCCATAAGTAATACTGTGGTCAGTTGGTGTCCACTGCGCCTTTGCACCAGTTCTTTTGAGGGAGGAGGTGTGTCTCCTCTGACACTCACATTGAAATTTCATACCCATTACATGATATTAAGAAGAGGGGTCAGGTAGGCCTTTTAAGAGGTGAATAGGCCCCTGGCATCATGAGCAGATTTATCTATTCATGCTATAAATGTATGAATTGGTTAATGGGTTATGTTGAGAGTGAGGCTGTTAGGGAAGTCAGCTTGAGTTTGTCTCTTGGCTCGCCCTCATCCTGTGATGCCTCGTGTTGCCTTGGAACTCTGCTATTAAGGAAGACATCACCAGATGCAGAACTGTGAGGCAAAATAAACCTCTTTTCTTTATAACTTACCCAGTTTGTGGCTTTGTGTTAGTAGCAAGAGAAAATGCAGTAAGACAGCGGGCTTGGGAAGACTATAGAACTCTATGCTGAGCTCTTTTCCATTGTTTCCTTTCTTTTTTTTTTTTTCCTTTTCCTTTAAAAATAACTCCCCTACTTCTTCCACTTGCATTCCTTCCCTTGCTTTGAATTCCTGGGAGTCTACTTCACTGCTTTCTTATGTAAGGAGTAGTTTAGCAAAATAAATTTCTCAAATCTTTCTCTACTTCCCAAAGCATCTATGGATGAAGGTATGTATCTCAAGGCAAACATATAATCCCAACCCCTGGGGCCATTTAGAATCTTTGCATAAGAAAAAGCCTCCGTGGGATCCTTGCTTCTGTCTTTATCTCATTAGGATTCCTCCCCTACTGAATTTAGATACTAAGACTTCTGATTCTCTGGTTAGTGGCCAATCATAGAGAAACCCAAATTGGGGTAACCACATAATCTAGCACTTCTGTAACTTTGCTTGCATAAAGATGGCCTAGGTTTTCTCAGTCTCACAAACCAGAGATTCAAATTTGATATTACATGGTGAGTCTAGGAATCTGCTCATGGTATGCCTTGGGGTGGTGTTATACAGCTGGTTGGTCCGGGGAACCACACTTTGAGAAACAATAGCAGTTACCGAAGCCGTTTGCAGAGGCTAAATGAAAAAAAAAGTTTGGTGGCTATCTAAAATAGGAAGTGAGAATTCAGAAAGAAAATGTTTTGTTGTGGTCATTCATTCATGCATTTTTTTCCAGTTAATGTTAAATGATCACTATGTATCTGGGTCTCTGCTTGCTGCTGAAATTTCAAGATGAATGAGTGATGAGCTTAGACTTTATGGCTAGTGTGAGACAAACATGCAAAGGAAGAATTTCCAAATAATGTGCAAAAGACAAATGCATTGACCCTTAGTATTCTCAAGAGAGACATTTGTGACTTTCTAAATTTGCTATATAATCTCTTCCCAAACAGTCTGTAAGAAAGACTATAGAGTAAGTATCTCAGGAAGGTAGTCTTGACTGTTAAGTAAATTCTTTTTCACTAAGTGACCTCCACAGGATTCTGTTCCAATTTTATTCAGTAAAATGATAACTACTTGTTATAATCTTCTGGTCTATCAACAGTGTTAAATCCAGAATTCCCAGAGGTTATCTGAGATTAGGTTATGGCAAAATGGTGCTTCCCAAACACGAGCAAGCTTGCTAAATCTCAGAAGCCCAGTTTCTACGCTGGATATAATGACTTAGTAGGCCAGGATGGGGCCAGGAGTGCTCAAGTTTGAGAATCTCCCAGTGAATGCTGTTGCTGCAGGTCTAAGGACCACAGTTTGACTAGCACACTTTTAGAGGAACCGTCAGTAGCCCTTAGGGCTGACTCATCAATATCCTAGATTGAGGCATGGCAGAGTGTACAGGTGCAGAGGTTCTTGACAATGGGCCTGGGTGTTGGATGTTAAATAGGAGGAGTCTGAGCGTGGGAAAAGTGCATTGTAGTTAAGGAGAGGACGCTCAGGCAGGTGGAATTGTGTGTGGAAAGTTATAGGCATTAAACAGCACATTGTATTCAATCCAGAAGCCTGTCCTGACTCCTGAGACAATGGAAAACACTAAGCTTCTTCTTGAGCAACAGAGGAAATGATAGCAGTGGAAAAGCTAAATTCCTACTGAAGCAGGCGCGGAAATGAAAACAATGGTTGGTACTTGAGCCTCAAGAAAGCAACTTGTGCCAAGAGACAGCAGGATGCACCCGTGGTCCTGTGTCTTCTTGAAATAATTCAGAGAAAGAATAGGTGGTTTCTTCCAGGGACGAGTCAAGAAGAGTTCTGCTTGCATGGGTCAGACAATGTTTAGAGCTCTCATCCAAATTTCTGATTCTGTGATATTAAAAGTATATTTAGAATCAGGGGACATGAATAAAAAATGTTTTGAATATGTATAAAGGCTGTGTGATTAGACTTGCAACATCCTGCAAAAGTAGAAAGCCAAGTTCTACGAGAGAGGGGAGAATCTCTCCAAAGTTTTTATCACAATAGCCTTGAATACATGCATTTTTATGTGTAAGTTCATCTTAGGCCATAGCTCCTCAACTGTATTCCTTGGTGAAGAATCCTATAACAACCCAGTTTCTCATTAGAATGAGCTTCTGGAGAATGTGCTCCTGGGCAGCGAAGAACTCTGCCCATGGTCAATAGCTGTAGTAATCGGGTGTTCTCATTAGCGGCATCTGGAGTTCACCGAAAAGAAGACCCCACAAGAGAAAGAGCATTAGTAATTGTGGCTCCAACAACTTGCACGTTGCCAGGTCTTCATTTCTGTCCCCAAGAGGATGGATATGCCTTTTGCAGGAGGAAATGAAAAGTAAGTCCAACAAAGCCAAGCAGTCTCTCTGTGTGTTTTTATGGAGAAAAATCCTATCTACGTTTATCCACACATTTTTTCTGATACAAAGTGGATTTGCTCTCCCCTCTCCCTGCCATAGCTGCCGTATAATTCTGGATCTTGGAGTATTTCCACTCTCATAAACACAATTGAACCTTATTTCCCAGCAGCGACTAATAGCAGGCACTCTTTTTCCAATTTCCACCATCCGAAGCCCCGGGCAAAGGAGCCCCGCAGGCTCAGCTGCAGAACAAAAGCCAGGAGCTCTGGTTTGGTAAATGATGTTGAAAAGAAATCTCCTCTGAAAGAAAAGATTCCAGTCTGTCAGATTTCACTTATTTATTTCATGCTGCTAAGAATTGGGTTGCATTCTAATTCTTTAATGGAGACCCTCTCACAACTCATTCAACTAGCCATTTATTTATTTATGAACATATATCAAAGGACTGCTATGCGCCCACCATGGCTCCAGGTGCAGGGCTACTAAAAATAGTAAGACCTGGCTTCAGAACTTTCTTACTAGTATAGGAGTTACTTACATAAGCCACTTTCTCCATTATCTTAAAACACGTGAATTATTCAGCTTTGGTCATGAAATTCCACAGTCAGAGCAGGATGAGAACTGATTTACTTTTATTTAATTTATTTGAGAGGCAGAGAAATACAGAGACACGCAGGGAGAGACAGAGTTTCCATCTGGTGGTTTTCTCCCCAAACGCCTTGGACCTGAGAGTCCCCTCTGGGTCTCTCAGTCTGGTAGGGACCCAAACCTCTTGACCATCACTGCTGCACTCCAAGGTGAGCATTAGCAGGAAGATGAAATTGGCAGTGGAGCTGCAGCTGGGACCCAGGGACTCTGATGTGAGATGTGAGCGGCACGGTATCTTCTTTACTGCTGCACCAAATGTCTCTCCTGCAAGCTGCTGCTGCCGCCTTCCTCTTCTTCTTCTTCTTTTCTTCTTTTTTTTAATAAAAAACAAATCTTTTTTTTTTTTTTTTTTTTTTTTATTATTTGAAAGGCATAGTTACAGAGACAGAGAGACATAAAGATCTTTCATTGGGCCGGCGCCGTGGCTCAATAGGCTAATCCTCCGCCTTGCGGCACCGGCACACTGGGTTCTAGTCCCAGTCGGGGCGCCGGATTCTGTCCCAGTTGCCCCTCTTCCAGGCCAGCTCTCTGCTGTGGCCAGGGAGTGCAGTGGAGGATGGCCCAAGTCCTTGGGCCCTGCACCCGCATAGGGGACCAGGAGAAGCACCTGGCTCCTGGTTTCAGATCAGTGCCATGCGCCGGCTGCAGCACGCCAGCCGCGGCGACCATTGGAGGGTGAACCAACGGCAGAAAAGGAAGACCTTTCTCTCTGTCTCTCTCTCTCTCACTGTCCACTCTGCCTGTAAAAAAAAAAAAAAAAAAAAAAAAAGATCTTTTATCTACCAGTTCCTTCTCAGATGGCTGCCAACAGCTTGGTCTGAGCTAGACTGAGGCCTGGAGCCAAGAGCCTCCCCTGGTCTCCCACACGGGTGCAGGGGCCCAAGCATTTGAGGCACCCTTTGCTCTCTTCCCAGACACATTAGCAGGAAGCTGGATCAGAAGTGGAGCAGCTGGGTCTCGAACCAGAGCCCAATATGGGATGTTGGTGTCTCAGGCGACAGCTTCACCTGCTGTGCCACGACAGTGGGCCTTTCTTTCTTTTTTTAAAAAATAATTTATTTGTTTGAAAGGCAGAATGACACAGAGAGGGAGAGAAGAGGGGGAAAGATAGAGATAGAATTAGAGGTAGAGGTATAAGTAGAGGTAGAGGTAGAGAGAGAAAGAGAAGAGAGAGAGAGAAAGATATCTTGATCTGCTGGTTTACTCCCCAGATGTCACAATGGTTGGGCCTAGGCCAGGCTGAAGTCAGAATCCGGGAACTCCATTCAGGTTTCCCGTGTAGGTATCAGGAACTCAAGTACTTGTCACTGCTTCCAGGCACATTAGGGGGGAGCTGGACCAGAAGCAGAGTAGCTGGAACTCGAATTGGCACTCAGCTATGGGATGTGAGTGTCCTCAGTGCTGGCTTAACTGGCTGTACCACAATTTTCTCCCCTGGAATTTGACATCTTAAAGAAGGAGGAGCTTGCCTTGCAGGTAAAATACTGGTTGAAGTTGGAGTGATGGTTCTGGGCAGGGGAAAAGGGGATGCAAGACAGGAGTCACAGCAAATGCAAAGTCATAGGAACTCCGTGGTCTTTGGAAAATATGGAATTTGGACTGACTTTGTATTGTGACAGACGGTGCCCGAAGCTGGAGATGGAGCCAAAGATGGGACCACACAGTGACAGACTTAACTGAAGGACCCGAGGAAACATTCAGGGCCTGGATCTGAGTGTGTGCCTTTTCTCCACACCACACACCTCATGTGTATAATGGAATAGCAACTGGGCTTATTTCACAGGATTGCTGCAAGTATCAAATGGAGTAATGTGTGCCAAGTTCTTAGCCTGGTGACTGGTGATTAACTCAGTAGTGGCAGTGACAGCAGGAATACTGGCTGTTCTTGGGGGTTACACTGGCCATAATATTTCTATTTTTAAAAAAGACTTTTAAAATATTTAATTTTAAGAGTTTTTATTGGAAAATCAGAGGCAGAGAGAAAGAGAGAGAAATCTTCCATTTGCTGGTTCATTCCCCAAATGGCCAAACAGCCAGCCCTGGGCCAGGCTGAAGCCAGGAACCAGGAGTTCATCCAGGTGTCCCATGTGGGTGCCAGGAGGACTTGGGTCATTGTCTGTTGCTTTCCCAGGTGCATTAGCAGGGAGCTGGATTGAAGTGGAGCAGCTGGGACTTGAACTGGCACCCATATGGGATGTTGGCGCTGAAGGCAGCAGTTATCCCCATTATGCCACAGGTCTGACTCCTGGTAATAATATTTATACAGAGCCTTTTGCCCCTGGTCCTGTAGGTACCTTAGGAGAATCTGAGAAGGGAACCCTGGAGGTTAACTGTCAGCTCCCAGGGCTTGGAATGGTAAGGCATGGGTTGGAGAAAGCCTGAAAGTTCTGATTCCTTGTTGTGGTGAAGTTGTGGAAAAACCCAGCTCATTCAGCTGAGGGTGAAGGAGACCTTGCAGAGAGCAGTGAAGAGGAAGAGGGAGGTTGAATCACAAATAGTCTCCAAATTTCCACCGCAAGCTAGATTGCTTAACTTGACACTGCTCCAATGGTGCTCTCTAGTGGCCTTAGGAAGAGAACGTTTCCTATCAATAGGCCTGAATAAATTATACACTACCGGAGACCATAAGAGCATGCGGCCATTTTAAAAGAATGAATAAGGCAGTCCCAGTTGACTTGAGGACTTTCCATGAGGGGTTGAGAAAAGCAGGATGGGAAAAAGCACTCTCTTCTGCAAAATGATAACCACATAGGAATGTACAGGAATGTCTGTAATAGGACAGGCTCACATAAATGTTTATTTAATATGAATTTATTCATTTGTATTTATTAATATCAACATTTAGATTGTATGTAAAGGTATAGACGAGATTGTTAACATGGATCCCCTTGGAGTGGGAGTAAAGGCTGATTGATGTAGAGTGGAAGACAGATGGCAAAGGTCAAACAACAAAGAAAAGTAACAGCCTCACATTTATCCATTAATTTAAAACTATATCTGAATAAATAAATATATATAATTAAGACAAAAATCTCATTTACAAGTAAAATAACCCAGATGATGAAATTTAGGAAAACAGTTCCAGAAAAGTGAAATTATATAGAAGATAGTCTACTCATCTAATTACAATTTTTTAAGCAATTTTTTCCCCAAACACTTAAAATGACCACACTTTTAAATTATAGTGTTATAGAGACGGATGTTTGGCTTAGCAGTGAAGATGTTGGTTAATACACTTGTGTCCCATATTGGAGTGCCTGGATTTGAGTCCTGGCTCCATTCCTCACTTTAGTTTCCTATTAATGTGTGCTCTGGGAGTAGCAGGTAATGACTCAAATATCTGACTGCCTGCTACCCATGTGGCAGACCCAGTTTGCTTGGCCCAGTCCCAGCCATTACTGGCATTTTGGGGTGTGAACCAGCAGATGCAAGATTCTCTCTCTCTCTCTCTCTCTCTCTCTGCCAAAAGAAAGAAGGGAGGGAGGGAGAATAATAATCTCAGTCTCAAGGGATATAATTTAAAAGAAAAAATTATTTCAAACATCTTGATTTACGCAGAATAGGTTTATAATAAATGTTCTCTCCTGTAGTATCTAGGCTTCGCTATTGAGATGTTTCTATGCAAATTATTTAATTAATTATTAATGTAAATTATTTAAAATATATAAATCTCTCTATTTTTTCCACAGGCCATTGTGTAGATATCCAGTCCTGCATTTGGACATCTGGCTTCATGAAGGATGAAGTGTTACCCAGAGAAATATGGGCCTTCTATTTGTGAGCCTCATTTAAAAGTTTTGAGTTCTTAGGTTACTTTGCCAAAATTACAGAGTTGGCTGGTATAGCATATATGTATATATATATATATATGTATATTTAATATAATAACAACACACTAAATTTAATTCAGTATAATTTAACATTACGACTTCTGTGGTAAGCATTAAAATAGTTGTTGGGTAATCAAAAAAATGATCAAGACAGAGTCCATATTCAGAAATGAAGAATTTTGTACAATCAGATTAGTATTTGTTATCATTCTGGTCTCTGGAAAGCCATTCAAACAAACTTGGGTGCCAACAGTAGGAAATAATGCATCCTGGAGAAACTGTCCCAACCCCAGTTCTGCCAAAAATTGCTCTGATACAGTTTCCTTCTGGTACTGTTCTCTGCTCACTGGTGTGATGATGATATGAGGGACCCACACAGTAAAAGCTCCAGCATTTTAATTCTTAGAGGAACAGACATACTGCCACTGTGCTTGCCAGGATACCTAAAGTTCTTGAGCTCTGCTGCACCTTCCTCATTCACCTCTTCCTTCAGCTCATGTTCAGGTGCATCTGCTTGGTGGAACTTCAGTCACATGTAAAACCCCAGACGAAAGAGATTCTTAGCAAAAAAATTGGAACTTCGTAGCTTCTATGTATAGGAAAGCATGATATATAAAAGGGGTTTCAGTTAGTTAAGTGAGCCAGTTTGTAATACCTTCCATAGCCCATTTCTTTGCCTGAGTCTACAAAACCTTACTTGTGAAATTCAAAACAATAATAGCAACAAAAACATTTTCCTACAAAATAAAATGCAGTTATTTTTTACTTTCTTCCCAAAGGGAAGAATGACGCATTGATCAGCCACAGCAAACATATAGATGTACATTTGCTCTCAAGTTTAGGAGGTGACAAGCTACAAGTATCCAATCAAGTTCAGCCTACAATCCATTTTTGTAAATAAAGTTTAATTGAAACACAACAATGTTCATTTTTGTTTACATAAGAGGAGACTCCAAAAGTTTTGTGGAAAAATAAAATCAAAAGATAAATAAGCCTCTATTACCAACATAAGCTCCATTAAGTCCAAGACACTTCTGTGACTGATGGTTACAGTCATTGAGTCCATCCCTAAAGAACAGAGGACTGGGGATTTAACCCTATCAGGGCATTATTTTTTACATTGTGAACTGAAGAAAAATGCATGCCCTTTAATGTTTTTTTAAGATTAAGAAACAAAAAGAAGTCAGAGTCAATTAGGACTGTTAGGTGAAAGCCCAATAATTTTCCATCAAGACTCTGCCCAAATCACACTTCTTGGAGGAGCAGAATGAACAGGAACACTTTCATGGTGGAGAAGGGCTTTTTGATGAAGTTTTCATGAGTGCTTTCTTGCTAAAGCTCTGGCTAAATTTCTCAAACAAAACAAAACAAAACAAAACAAAACAAAAACTCTCTCCAAAAGCAGATGTTATCATTGTTTGGTTTTCTAGAAAGACAACAGCAAAATGCTGTCAGCTTCCTAAAGGATTTGCCATATCCTTTGCTCCTGATTAGTTGGATTTGGCTGTGACAAGACCATTTCCATCTCTTAGAAATCATTGCTTTGATTATCTTTTTTTTGGAGGGGGCTGTATTGTTATTAAAATTTTTTTATTTATAAAAAGGGAAAAAATTTCATGTATGTCATATATACAGTTTTTTTAAAAGATTTATTTTATTTATTTGAAGGACAGAGTTACAGAGAGAGGTAGAGACAGAGAGAGAGGTCTTCCATCCTTGGTTCACTCCCCAATTGGCCGCAACAGCTGGAGCTGCACCAATCGGAAGCCAGGAACCAGGAGCCTCCCTGGGGTCTCCCACATGGGTGTAGGGGCCCAAGGATTTGAGCCATCTGCTGCTGCTATCCCAGGCCATAGCATAGCTGGATAAGAAGAGGAGCAGCTGGGACAAGAACCAGTGCCCATATGGGATGCCAACGCTTCAGGCCAGGGCTTTAACCCACTGCATCACAGCTCTGGCCCCCACATATACAGTTTTGAGAGCATAATGATACTTCCTACCTTAATCTCCCCCTTCCTCCCACTCTCCTTTCTTTCTTATTTTTCTTTTAATTTTTATGATATATCTTTAATTTTTTATATTCACAGCTTAACCCTTCATTAAACAAAGAATTCAACAAGTAGTAAGTAGAAAAACCACTGTTCCTCAAGATATAGACACGGGCTATAACTAATAATCAAATCTCAAAATGTCAATTTTGCTCATGTGTGTTACTTTTTTTTTTACTCTGTAGATTAGTTATTACAACTCAGGGAAAGAATGATATTCGTCCTTTGGGACTGGGTTATTTCACTAAGCATAATGGTCTCCAGCTGCATTCATTTTGTTGCAAAAGACAGGACTTCATCTTTTTATGGCTCAGTAGTATACCATTGTGTATATATACCACATTTGCTTTACCCAGTCATCAGTTGATGGACATCTGGGTAGATTCAAATCTTAGCTATTGTGAGTTGAGCTTCTATAAACCTGGGGGTACAGAAAACTCTTTCAAATGCTGATCTCGGTTCTTCTGGGTATATTCCCAGGAGTGGGATAACTAGGTAATATAGTATATCTATTTTCAGATTTCTGAGAAATCACCATACTGTCTTCCATAATAATTGTATGAATTTACATTTCCACCAACAGTGTATTAGAATACCTTTTTCTTCACCTCTTTGCCAGCATTTGTTATTTTTGATTTTTGGATAATAGCAATTCTAACCCGGGTAAGGTGAAACGTCATGGTGGTTTTTATTTGCATTTTCCTGATGGCTGTTGATCCTGAGCACTTTTTCATGGCATTTTTTCCTGTGTCTATTGGCCATTTGTGTTTTGTCCCTTGAAAAATGCCTGTTATGTCATTTGCCCATTTCTTAACTGGGTTGTTCATTTTCTTGTTGTTGAGTTTCTTGAGCTTCTTATATATTCTGGATATTAACCCTTTATCAGATGCAATAGATTGCAAATATTTTCTCCCATTCTCTTCACTCTGACTCTTCATTTTGTTGAGTGTTTCCTTTGCTGTGTGTAAGCTTCTTAGTTTGATGTAATCCCATTTGTCTATCTTGACTTTTATTGTCTGTGCTTCTGGGGTCTTATCTAAGAAATCTTTGCCTATGTCAATGTCTTGCAGTATTTTTCCAATGTTTAGTAATTTGATGGTTCAGGTCTTATGTTTAGATCCTTGATCCATAGTAAGTTGATTTTTGTACAGGGTGTGAGGTAGGGGTCTTGTTTCATATTTCTGGAGTCAGACTGGGTGATTGCCAAAAGACCCAGCCACACCTTAAACCCTTCTCAGTTTCCTAGAGTATATATAACTCACACAGTCACAGGATTCCCAAAGTCACAGAGTGCTTGGATCATATTGACTATGGTCAAAGGGTGTAGGGGATCCACTCCATCTGTGATCCTCCCTATCCATGGAGCAAGCTGCTTCATCCCCAGAGCCAGCCACCTAACTGCCTGAGGTTGTTTGGTGCTCCGCCTTGGCAAGCAGAGTCTAGCACTTTCGTGGGAGGGGGGAAAACAACGTTCCCTCCTCCCCCTTTCACAGAGCTAAATGGGCACCCTGCTCCACTGCCAACTGTCCAGGCTGGGCTCAAAGTCAGTGGGGACTTCTTCAGACAAAATCCACCAGTGGTGCATGGGCCTCAGCAGGCTCTACTCATCTTGTTCTGAGACGATGGCACTTCTCCCACCAGCCACGGGATGTTTTGACCGGGGGAGGAAAGGAAAGCAATGTGCTCTCCCTTCACAGAGGAAAGTGGGCACCCTATCCATCCCCCATACATAACAGCTTTCCTGGCCAGACTGAAAGTCAGTGGGACTCATGGGGTTCTGCCTCAGACAGGATCACCATTGGCATATGGACTGCTGCAGGCTCCTCTCACCTCACTCTGTGAAGATGATGTCCCCGCCAGCCACCAGTCATGGGATTTGCTGGTAGCCTCCTGCCATCTACTAACTGTTTGCGTAGTCTTTGCTGCTCTACAGAGTTTCTCTTCTGTTCTGTAGGATTTCCACGGAAAACTTCTCTCCGGTTGTCCCCTGAGAATGCTGTTCTGGTATCTTCTTGTGATCAAAATTCATGTGTCTTTTCCCTAACTAGTCATCTTGCATCCTTCTTGATGTTTTCTTTTCAAAATTGTACTGGTGAAGCCATGTTTCTTCTCCTGTTAATAATTATTTGAAGAAATTCTTTAGGATCTTGATCCCATCTGTTTACAATTTCCATGAAAGCTCTGCTCTTGTCTGCAGCTGGTCTGGGTGTAATAGTTTTGGTACATATCAAACAGAAAGTTTGCTCCACTACAATTTTTAGTCAGAATTGTGTAAGCTGAACCAGTTGAAATATTGATGGTGTTTGCTACTGTTTCTGCTATTAATTGCTGTCCTCTTCAATTAGGGCATGAAGAATATTCTTTTTATTCTTTTCAAATGGGTGTGAATGGTCTATCACTGCAGGCTTCATCTTTAACATTGTCTCATCTTCCCTTAAAATGAGTTACCCATTTGTAAACTTCTGATTTCTGTGGGTGAATTTCTTGATAAACTTTTTGTAAATGATGAACGATTTCACTGTTATTCCACCCATGCTTTACCATAAATTTGGTGTTTGCTATTTCAATTTGAGCCAATATTATGTTGCTTAGACAGGGGTTTTCTGAATTTAAGTTACCTTTCTTAAGTGCCTCAAACTATATCCCGTGAAGACATGATATAACAAGTTAGTTTAAGTTATTTTATTGCAAACAATTTTTAAATCCATACATAGTTTTTTATAATATGCTCTTTTTCATGAACATTTGGATGATGCTGGTATTGTCTTTGGCTGTTTTTATGGTCTGATGAGAGAATTGAATAATTGCTGCAGATAATGTATGACACACAAAACCTAAAATATTCACTGGCATGCCATTTACAGAGAAGTTTGCTGACCTCTATTATAGTTAATCATAATCCTGCCTTGAAATCCCACAACTAAAATTTCAAGTTAGCCATCACTAATTGTACCATATGGAATTATAGGAGAGGAGTTAAAAAATAATTAACATATATGAACAAGGATGAATGATATATTCATCATCATCATATCTACATTTTTCGCACTCCTTGCTCCATGTTCTACTTACTGTCAGTCTCTCCTATCGAAATACCCCGTATTGTCATTCCTTTGAGTCCTAGCCTCCTAATCCTGCCTTTGTGTGATTTCTATGATTGTTCATTGACTATTACCATTGCAGATGGTAACTAGTAGAGGATCTGGAGGAATCACTTGCTTCCAGCCTTGTGTTTCTCTGCTTGTATTGTGTAGCTCAGACCTACTTTCTTTTTGATTATGGATGCTTTTCTTTTTTTTTTTTTTAAAAGATTTATTTATTTATTTGAAAGTCAGAGTTACACAGAGAGGAGAGGCAGAGAGAGGGAGAGAGATATGTTCCATCCTCTGGTTCACTCCCCAATTGACTGCAATGACCAGAGCTGTGCCGATCTGAAGCCAGGAGCCAGGAACTTCCTCTGTGTGTCCCACACAGAGGGAGGGGCTGAAGGACTTGGGCCATCTTCTACTATTTTCCCAGGTCCCAGCAGAGAGCCGGATGGGAAGTGGAGCAGCTAGGACTCGAACCGGCACCCATATAGGATGCCAGCACAGCAGGCGGTGGCTTTAACCACTATGCCACAGCGCCGGCCCCTATAGATGCTTTTCTTTAAAAAGATCTATTTATTTTTATTTGAAAATCAAAGTTACACAACGAGAGAGAAGGGTAGAAGGAGGGAGGAAGGGAGGGAGGGAGAGAGGGGGAGAGGGAGAGAGAGAGAAAGATCTTCCATCTACTGGTTCACTCCCCAGATGGCTGCAATGGCCAATCTGGGCCAGGCTGAAGCCAGGAGCCAGGAGCATCTTTCTCACGTGCATAGCAGGGGCCCAAGTACTCGGGCCATCTTCTGCTACTTCCTAGTAGCAGAGAGCTGGTTTGGAAGTGGAGCAGCCAGAATATGAACAAGTACCCATACTGGATACTGGTGTTTCAGGCAGTGGCTTTACCTGCTATACCACAAAGCCACCCCAATAGATGCTTCTTGACTTAAAATTAAGTTAATCAAGGCCCATCTCCTTAAAAACCCCCAGCCTCAACCGGACTGCGCGCGCAGCCCTCTGCCTCTCTGCTGAGCTGCCCGTCTGGCCTGGTCAGGTGTAATCTCTCTACTCAACCATGTAACCTCGCTCTCCCCCCCCCCCCCGCACGACCCAGTCTCTCAGGCTCTGTCTGGAGAGATGCCCATCCATCCTTATGGATGTCCCTGCCCTAATAAACCTTGCTATTTTACCTCCCACTAAAAAAAAATAAGTTCTGATAAATCCATCATAAACTGGAAATACGTTTATTATACCTAACCTATGGAGCATCTTAGTTAAGCAATGCAATATACTGCAGAGTATCACTTGTTTGTCCTTGTCATCACATGTTAATCTGGATGCTAGAGTTTGCTGCCACTGTCTAGCACTGCAAGAGAGGACAGTACTGTAGAGCACTAGCCTGGAAAAGGTAAAAATTTCAAATTCAAAGTACAATTTCTACTGAAAGTTTGCTACTTTGGCAACGACATAAGGTTGGAGAATGGTGAGTCAAAACATTGTAAGTTGCACCATCAAACATTATGAACCATATCTGTATTAGGATCAGTTGCCTCAACCAGCATAGTATTCCCTAAGCTCTTTTCAATGAAACATTCAGTGATTCAGTGAATTGAGCACTACAAAATGTTTGGGTAGATTCTTGCCTTCTAGATAGAAACTAATATTTTGTAAGCTAATATTTTTCTTCCTTTAGGTGAGAAGACCTCTAAAAAAAACAGAGTCCCAAAAGAATGGAAAAAAGAATTTTGTTCAGAGTTTATTAGCAGTAGTATTGAGAAATGCATTCCAACTTCCACTCACTTGATCCTGGTGGGCTGACTTGGGTTCTCCCCTAAATTCATGTGAAGTGTTAACTATCAGTGCCTCAGAATGTGACTATATTTCAAAATATGACTTTTACACAAGCAATATAATTAACATGAAGTCATTAAGATGAGTCCTAATTCAAGATGATGGCAAGAGGAGAAAATTTGGACACAGATGCGCACAGAGTGGGAGAGGACCAACAAACCTGTGAGAGAGGCTTGGAATAGATCTCTCCCTCTCAATTCTCAGAAGGAATTAACCCTGTCAGTATCTTGAACTTATATTTGGAGATTCCAGAGTTGTCAGAAAATGAATTTCTATTGTTTAAGCCAGCTAATCCATAGTAGAATAGTATGGTAGCCCTAACAAACTAGCACAATCTTGGACCCATATATTTTGGATATGGGAAAAAATGTCATATACAAGTATCATTTACCTGTTTAGAAAAAAACTGAAGAACAGCAATCCAAATTACCAGGTAGGATTATGAGAGTTCAATAAACAGTTCTACAACCATTCAATTTATTTAACCTCTTTTGAATATTGGACATCATCATAATTTCAGTGTTTCCTATTAGTAGTATCCATTGCCTTAGCTCTTTTGCTATGGAAATGAGTTCATTAGTCAAAAGTAATATTTATTGGTTCACTTTAATGGAGAGTCCAAGAATGGTGATATTGATGTAAGCATGGTTGGCAAGAAAAACAAATCCACATCCAGGATAAGTGTCTATTCCGAAGAAGAAAAATTATTCCCTCCTACTCCACCAGGCAATAGGCTGATCTGTCTATGGTCTGGTACTTGCAGTTGGATTTTGTGTTTGGGAGTTGCACAGTAATCAAGACAAACCTTGGTGCCATTATACCAGTATAAACTTTCAGTGCTGTCTCTATTGCTATGAAAAACACTACATGGATTCCAAAGATTTTTTGCACCCAAATAATTTTAATTCCATTTTAATGAACTTTTCAAAGTACCCTTGTACTTTGTTATAAATCCTTTTGTTATATATCTTTGTTATATACCCTTGTATTTTGTTATAAATCCAAGTCCATGACCATCCAAACCATTAGTTACTCCCTTTGTGAATGAGTATAGGTATGAATCTCCAGACATTTTTCACCTAGCTATTTTCTTTCTGCTGTCATTTATAGTCACCTCTGATTAAGGCTGTAATTATATCGTAAGCCATTTATGGCTGATGATTGAGTATTGAACAAGACCATTTGTAAACCAAACTAGCATGCCCCCTTGTAAAAGGCAACCCACCATCAGGTTATATATTTGGCAGTATAACCCAAGTAAGCATACTAGGAGTGTGTATGTAACAATACATGCTTATGCAGCATATTTGTGTTTTATGAATTACTTGAGCCTTATATTCAGCACAAATCTTCATTGATTGTGGTGTTCTGCTGGGTATGCTCATGTTTGCAGCTTGATGGAGTGGATCAATAATTCTAGTTATCAAATACATCTCAATTCTCATGGCTACTTTGTGTGCTACTGCACATCTTCTCAGGCCTAGGGGCAAGTCAGAAACTTCTTAGGAAAACAGTGATTTATTAAAGAGTTCATGATTATTTTCCATACTTACACTGTGATTCTTTTAGTTGACCTAGCCACAGTATCCAGGTAACATGCTAATTTGAAACAAATATTTTATTTATTTTTATTTTTTATTTTATTTTATTTTTTTGACAGGCAGAGTGGACAGAGAGAGAGAGAGAGAGAGAGAGAGAAAGGTCTTCCTTTTACCGTTGGTTTACCCTCCAATGGCCACCGTGGCCAGCACACCACGCTGATCAGATGGCAGGAGCCAGGTACTTATCCTGGTCTCCCATGGGGTGCAGGGCCCAAGTACTTGGGCCATCTTCCACTGCACTCCCTGGCCACAGCAGAGAGCTGGCCTGGAAGAGGGGCAACTGGGACAGAATCCGGCACCCCGACCGGGACTAGAACCTGGTGTGCCGGCGCCACAAGGTGGAGGATTAGCCTAGTGAGCCGTGGCGCCGGCCTATTTTATTTTTTAAAGATTTATTTATTTATTTGAAAGAGTTACACAGAGAGAGGAGAGATGGAGAGATGGGGAGAGAGAGAGAGAGAGAGAGAGAGAGAGAGAGAGAAAGTCTTCCATCCAGTGGTTTACTCCCCAGATGGCTGCAACGGCAGGAGCTGTGCTGATCCGAAGGCAGGAGCCAGGAGACAGGAGCTTCTTCCAGGTCTCCCACATGGGTTCAAGGGCCAAAGGATGTGGTCATCTTCTACTGCTTTCTCAGGCCATAGCAGAGAGCTGGATCAGAAGTGGAGCAGCCGGGAATTGAACCAGCACCCATATGGGATGCTGGCACTGCAGGCAGTGGCTTTACCTGTTACACCACAGTGCTGGCTCCTCAGTCTTTTTTTTTTTTAACTTTATTTAATAAATATAAATTTCCAAAGTACAATTTTTGGATTATAGCGGCTTTCCCCCCCATAAACACCTTCCCACCCGCAACCATCCCATCTCCCACTCCCTCTCCCACCCCATTCACATCAAGATTCATTTTCAATTATCTTTATATACAGAAGATCAATTTAGTATATACTAAATAAAGATTTCAACAGTTTGTGCCGACACAGACACACAAAGTATAGAGTAATGTTTGAGTACTAGTTATATTGTTAATTCACATAATACAACACATTAAGGACAGAGATCCTACATGGGGAGTAAGTGCACAGTGAGTCCTGTTGTGGATTTAACAATTGACACTCTTATTTATGACATCAGTAATCACCCAAGGCTCTTGTCATGAGCTGTCAAGGCTATGGAAGCCTCTTGAGTTTACCAACTCCAATCTTATTTCGACAAAGCCATAGTCAAAGTGGAAGTTCTCTTCTCCCTTCAGAGAAAGGTACCTCCTTCTTTGATGGCCCATTCTTTCCACTGGGATCTCACTCACAGAGCTCTTTCATTTAGATCATTTTTTTTTTTTTTTTTGGCACAGTGTCTTGGCTTTCCATGCCTGAAATACTCTCATGGGCTTTTTAGCCAGATGCAAATACCTTCAGGGCTGATTCTGAGCCCAGGGTGCTGTTTAGGACATTTGCCATTCTCCCTCAGTCTTGATTTTTAATCTACTCAGTTAATCTCTTTTTGTTAAAAAATGTAACCCAATTATAGTTTAATTAATTATTGGTAGCTAAGGTTTTATTATTGCCATTTTGGTACTCATTTTCTTTTCTTTTTTTTTTTTTTAAAGATTTATTTATTTATTTGAAAGTCAGAGTTACACAGAGAGAGGAGAGGCAGAGAGAGAGAGAGAGGTCTTCCATCCGATGGTTCACTCCCCAGATGGCCACAATGGCCGGAGCTGCGCCGATCCGAAACCATGAGCCAGGAGCTTCTTACAGGTCTCCCACACAGGTGCAGGGGCCCAAGGACTTGGACCATCTCCTACTGTTTTCCCAGGCTATAGCAGAGAGCTGGATTGGGAGAGGAGCAAATGGGACTAGAACCGGCGCCCATATGGGATGCCGGCGCTTCAGGCCAGGGCGTTAACCCACTGCACCACAGCACTGGCCCCATTTTGGAACTCATTTTCTAGATTTACTGGTTTCTTTCTTTCTCTCCTCTTCTCTTACACTCTTCCTTTGTGGTTAAATGTTTTCTGTGCATTTTGATTTCTTATCATTTTTGCATGTATGTTATAGATTTTTGATTTGTGACTACCACTAAACTAACAAAAATATATTTTACTTAAACAAGCTATCTTGAAATGATGGGAACATAATATCAATCATAATGAAAAGAAACAGGGGCCGCTACCATGGCACAGTGGGTTAATCCTCCGTCTGCAGCGCCACCATCCCATGTGGGCACCTGTTCTGGTCCTGGCTGCTTCTCTTCCGATCCAGCTCTCTGCTGTGGCATGGGAAAGCAGTGGAGGATGGCCCAGGTCCTCGGGCCCTTGCACCCATGTGGGAGACCAGGAGGAGGCTCCTGGCTTTGTTTTGGCACAGCTCTGGCTGTTGCGACTGTTTGGGGGGTGAACCAACGGAAGGAAGACCTTTCTCTCTGTCTCTCCCTCTCACTGTCTGTAACTCTACCTCTCAAGTAAATAAATAAAATCTTTAAAAAAAGAAAAGAAACAAAGAAAAAATGCTTAAAAAGTACTAATAAAAACTTTTTGGGCCAGTGTTGTGGGTTAAGCCCTTGCCTGCAGCACCAGCATCCCATATGGATACCAGTTCAAGTCCCACTGCTCCACTTCCAACCTGATTCCCTGCTAAAGTGCCTGGGAAAGCAGTGGAGGATGGCCTAAATACTTTGGCTCCTGCACCAAAGACCCAAGGACTTGGGCCATCCTCTGCTGCTTTCCCAGGCACATTAGCAGGGAGCTAGATAGGAAGTGGAGCAGCTGTGACTTGAACTGGTGCCCATATAGGATGCCAGTGCTACAGAACAGAGCTTTAACCTGTTGTGCCACCATGCCAGCACCAATCTTAAAAATCTTTTACAATTGCACTCCAATCTTCCTTACATGTTGAATATTTGATATCCTATTTTTTTAAGATTCACTTAATTTGAAAGGCAGAGTAACCAAGAGGGAGAGACACAGAGAGAAAGATCTTCCAGCTGCTGGTTCATTCCCCATTTGGCCACAATGACTGGGGCTGGGTTGGACTGAAGCTGAGAGCCTGGAACTCCCAGCTCTCTCATATGAGTGGTTGGGGCACAAGCACTTGGGTCATCCTTTGTTGCTTTCTCATGAGCATTGTTATCAGGAAGCTTGACTGGAACTGTAACAGAGCTGGACTCCAACTGGATGCTGACGTTGCAGGCAGCAGTTCCCACTGCCCCACAAATGCCAGGCCCCATGACCTCTTTTTACATTTTTCTGTGTTCCCTATCTCTTAACTCATTAACATAGTTATTCAATGTTTAAAGAAAGATTTATTTATTTTTATTTGAAAGGCAGAGTTAAGAGAGGCAGAGGCAGAGAGAGAGAGAGAGAGAGAGAGATGTCTTCCATCTGCTGGCCGATTCTCCAGATGGCCACAATGGCCGGAGATGCACTGATCCAAAGCCAGGAGGCGGAAGCTTCCTCCGGGTCTTCCATGTGAGTGCAGGAGCCCAAGGGCTTGGGCCATCTTCTACTGCTTTCCCAGGCCATAGCAGAGAGCTGGATCAGAAGTGGAGCAGCTGGGGCTTGGACCAGTGCCCATATGGGATGCCAGCACTGCAAGCAGCAGCTTTACCCGCCTCGCCACAGTGCTGGTCCCTCAATTATTTTTAATCTTCGTGCTTAATATTATTGGTTTATGAGCCATGTTGACAGTATTAATGAATTCTGAATTTGTATGGTAACTCTTAACAATGAGTTTTCTACTGTCCAATTGTTTCTCCATAATTATTAATGTCTTTTTAATCTCAGTTTGAAGAATATTCTTTAGCATTTCTTGTTAGACATGTCCTGTGGTGATAAATTCTTTCAACATTTGTCTGGGAATGTGTTTACTTCTTATTGGATGGCTTTACTAAATACAATATTCTTTATTGCCCCTATTTTCCCTTCAGTACTGTGAAAACCTCAATCCATTTGTTTTGGCTTGTAAAGTTTCTGTTAGGAAGTCTGAAGTCAGGTAGTCAGGTGAATTGGGACATACTTACATATTATTTGTTTTATTTTCTCTTGGAGCTTTGAGAATTATTTATATTTAGCCTTGGAGAGCTTCATGGGGTAGACTTGGTTGAGTAGAATCTGGTGACTTCTGGCCTTCCTGTGCCTGATAGCTGTACTGTTCTCTTGGATTGGGAAGCATTTTGTTTTTTAAGTCTTTGCATAAGCTTTCCACCCCTTAGGTATTCTTAAGTCTGTCTTGATCCTCAATAACTTGGATATTTCCTCTGTTAATGCTTTCCCAAAGTTCTTGTAAACTGTCCTCATTCCTCTTGGTTCTTTTTCTTCCTTCAACTGTGTATTTTCTAATACCTTGCCCTTTCCCTAGTGCACAGTTACCTTGATAAATGCTAGCAGCCAAGGTACCCTGGAGGGTCCTTTTTCAGAGAACCACTTCCTCTTGACTTCAGGGGCCTTGGGACCACGAATTGGCTCAAGTATGGCATTGGTTGATGGACCATACCTCTCCATTCTCAGACCTAGAGCTTTATATGTAATGCAGATGACTTAAAATTGGAGTATTGGCAATCGATTTTTAACCACATGATTACAAGATTACTAAGTCACCCGAAGATCCTGATAGGTCAAATTATTCTGGTTACCACTCAAGGCTTGCTCTCTATTACAGTAAACACTTTTGCATTGTTTCTTTAGTTAAATACTGTCTGGCATCTGCTGCTCTGGGATCTCACTATTTCCATCCAAATTAGGATATAAGTTTCTTCTTTTTCACATTCTTTAGTTATTTGAGAAGCAGAGAGAGGGAGAGAGAGTATGCATGCACTCCCACCTCCTGGCTCAATCCCTAAATGTTGGCAATAGATGAGGATAGGCTGTGTGGAGCCCAAAGTCCAAAGCTGGGAACTTAAGCCAGGTCTTCTATGTGGGTCATAGGAACCCAACTACCTGAGCCATTGCCACTGCCTTCCAGAGCCAGTATCACAGGAAGCTGGAGATAGAAGTCAGAGCTGAGTGTCAAACATAGGCACTCCCTTATGGGACCCTGGCTTCTCAAGCAGTGTCTTCACTGTTGAGTTAGACACCTGCCTCTGAAAAAAAATTTCAAAGAAATTTCTCTCATCTTTACTTTCAGCTTACAGAAGACAGATGTTAGGACATTTTAGAAAATTCTGCTACTTTCTTCACTGTTAGGTAAATAGGCCATACCTAATCAATCCATTTTAACATTACTGTATTCTCAATCTTCAGATTCCTTCATATATATATTACATATGAAATTTTGAGATATTGACTTTAGTTGTGCCATTAAAATTGAGTTTCTTCTATTAGTTGAATAATCAGACTCATTGGCAATGACTCAAACCAACACAGCTCATCCAGAATCTGTTAAGTAGATTTATTATTAGTGATAGTATCAGCTTGATCTTAAAATCATTTTTCTCCTTCAGCTCTCTTTATTACCCTCAGAACCATTTCCATACATTTCCTTGAGGATTATGTTGGTATAAATGTATACAATGTTGCAATCCTATTGGTGTGTAAGGCTTTTTCTTTTGGATCTGAAGCATACTGAGATCTGTCTTGCTATAGGTTTGGAGGTAGTAAGGAAAGAATAGGTAAGGAATAGGGAGAAATGGCAGTGACTTTTAAAGTGACAGTAGAATGTCTTTAAATAAGGCAGCAAAAGTCTCATGTACAAGGGTGGCAAAGGCAGTTTGGTGAAACGGCAGACTCAGTGTGATTTGAGAGAATGGGTAACTTGAAAGTTTCTCAAATTCCACAAACTTCCCTATTTCTATTCTTGAAGTCCCGTTCACTCCAAATTAGTGTCCTCTCCTGTAAAACTCTTGAATGAGGTTAGAATTCAAGTTCTGTTGTAATTTAGCAATCCCTGGGGTCAGACCCTACAAAAATCTCTTTGGCTACATCTTCCCAGCAGTTATAAGAGACAACATCCATATTAGGGAAGACATGGTTCTTTGTGCCTTTGGCCAAGGATCTAAATTCCTCAAGCTGGTCATTTTCCTTTTTAAATCTCTCCAGCACAGTTAGAAATAGCTCTTCCCACAGAACCGCTGTGTGCTCCATATTCTTCAAAACAGCTGTTCACAGCAGTAACTTGGTCTGCCAAAGCCCCCTGGAAGCTTCTTCATTCAAGGAGACCATGGTGAAAGTTGGATGCTGAATTCAATGGAAATTCATTAGAATGTTACTGTCCCAACTTCTGGTGCTAACCAGTTCTGATTGCCTTCACATCCAGCCAGAATATATAACTATGGACTGAATGTTAGTATTTCTGTAAGTTTACAGATTGAAGCCCTAACCCCTGATGTGATGGTCATTGGAGATTGGTCTCTAGGAGGTAGTTAATCAAGTTTAGTTGAGGGTGTGGGCCCCTGATAGGATTAGTGTCCCAGTAAGGAGAGGAAGAGGGACAAACACTTCCTCTCTATACCATGTGAGGGAAAAGCAAGAAGGTTGCTCTTTGCCAGCCAGGAAGAGGGAGGGCCCCTATGAGTCACCAAACTGGCTGATACATTATTTTTTACTTCTCGGCTTTCAGAGCATGACAAAGAAAAATTGGTTGTTTAAGCACCCAATCTATATTATTTAGCTATGGTAGCCTAATAAAAATCATGTAACAACCATCATTACATTGCCATTTCCTTAAAGTGTCCTATTTTTGTAAGCATTTGTGCTATAACTACCATTATGGTCCAGATTATTAGAATCTATTCTGAATAGTTGAAACATAAGGTGATTAATTTTGTATGTTTAGTAGTACACAAAATTTCTAGGAGGACCAAAGAGGTAAGTTTAGATATTGTCCATTCGGGCTCAACATAGTGTAGATAAACTGAACCACCAAACCACCATGGAATTATTTCAATGGAAACTTCCCTTTTTCTGTTGCCTGCTGCTTGTTTTGCATGATATTAATAATCAGAGGGTAGAACTTTAGACACAATTGCCCCAGGTTTCTAAAAAGTGTGGGTGGAAGAGAATCTGAGTGATGGAGACCTGAGCTTTTTGGTACGTGAAGACGCAGAGTAGACAGGGACTGAAGCAGGTGGTGAGTAGATCCATATGCAGTACCTACTATGTTTCTATGAGAAATATTTGAGAAGACATCACTACGGAAGATTCTCAGTCTTTGGGTAATGTGTTTGGTGCTGCAGTTCAGTTACTGCTCGGGACACCCACATCCTGTGTCTGTGTGCTTGGATTTGAGTCCTGGCTCTGTTTCAGATTCCAGCTCCCTGCAAATGTACATCCTGGGAGGCAGCAGGTGATGGCTCAAGTACCTAGGTTCCTGCTACCTACGAGAGAAACCTGAGTTGTTTTCTAGGCTCCTGGGTTTGGCCTGGCCCAGCCCTGGCTTTTGAAGGATTTGAGGATTGAACCACGGATGGAAGATTCTCTCTCTCTCTCTCTCTCTCTCTCTCTCTGTGTCTCTCTCTCAAATACAATGAAAATAAACTAAAAAAAAATTAAAAAGAAAATAATCTTAAAAGTGTTGTCCTGAAGAAACTTAAAATTAAAGAAAAATCAAACAGCAGATTCTCAGCCTGGTCTCTCATTACCTAGTTTGACTTTAATTCACAGTTATTAACTGAGTCTCTGTTGAGAAACAACCTATCATCCCATGGGAGACATAGGCCCCCAAAACTATCCTTTTGTTTTAATGAGCTGCACGTTAGAAAATGTTATTGGGTCTGGATGCCTCATTTCCTAAGTAAATGCCACCCTTCATAAAGACATTTTAGGGAGAAGTGACTATGGGAGAGGAAAACCGAGTTGAAACTTTCCCTCTGTTTTCCTTTCTAGGGGTGACTTATATTCGGAATCCTGAGTGTGTATGTTTCTCAGGGCTCTAAGATCTATTTGTACTGTTCTGGGCTTTGTTGTTCCTTTCACAGCGAGGAAAATGTCATAGAACAGGTTGACAGGCTGCAGAGCACTGTCGGCTCTAAGGGCCTCCTGGATTTTGCTCTTCCAATGGTACATGGATTCCTTTGTATCCACCCTAACAATGCGGTATGTTTAGCAGAGGGTGCTGTTTTCTGGTAATCTTTTATCTTCTGTGAGAAAGCAATTTGTCTTGTCGAATAATAAACTACAGAGACTCATCCTCCCACATGCCATTTTCTCACATTTTTCTAAGATCTGAGTGGAGCAGAAAGAGCTATAGGATTTCTACAAAACACTGTTGAAATGCATCTCTGAGAATTGTGTGTCTAATAGGAGCAATGTGGCTGTTGGCTAAGGTCAAGGCCTAACGGGAGACTAGATGTTTCTTTGTCAAAGAGAACTTTTTTGGGGGTAGGAAAAAGCAAAAAAAGTTAAAAACCCACTCAGGGACTCTGATCAGAAAGAAAAGATAAAATATAGACTACATTTTAATCAGAAATGTATTCTTATTGAGAAAGAAATATTTAAACAAAAACATGACAGTGTCACTTTGTTAAACAATAGTAAATTAATTATTCTTTGGGAGGAAAAGAAGCAGCCTGAATAAGAAGAATTTTAGAACAAATTTTATTGAAGTGAGTCAGACTAGAATTCAAATTCTAACTATTTTACTCACTACCTATATAATAATTGGGACAAGTTATTATCTCTTGAAACTTAGGTTTCTACAGCAATATAATGGACATAGATAACAGTTGCCTATATGACTATTATGAGAATTAAATAAAATCATGTATAAGATATTTTAGAAAATCTGAGTTTGCCTGGGCACATTCAACTGGAGAACTTTGGTACAAAACATATATACTTATGTTTTCAAATATATATATATCTTATTTCTAAACTTTGTAAAGGAAAGAATTCATATTTAAGTAACCTTTACATGGCAAAGTTACTGTTGGTTGTCTGTCTCCCATTTTTCTCACAAGACAGCCTTAAGACAGCTTCAAAAGTAGCATATTTGTATCTAGACATGGTCATTGGCAAAGCTTTGATAAAAGAATAGAAAGCAGAAAATCTATTGGTGGTTTGTAGAAAACTCTCCCTTTCCTAATAGCAATGCCTGTCTTTCCTCCTTGTCACATCCATCTTCTCCTGGACTAGAAGGCTGACAGGAGGATGGAGGTACACTCTCCATCTTGAAGCCACGAGAAGGCTATGAACGATGAGGACAAGTCACCAAGGGAGAGAGAGAGAGCAAGAGAGAAAGGGTAACTGGGACAATTGATGACACTGTGGAGTTGCTGTCTTTTTTTGGGGGGGCGGGGCTATTTTGTTTTTAATTAATACACTTTATTTTTTAAGAGTAGTTTTAGGTTCATAGCAAAATTGAGCAGGAAGTAGAGTTCCTATGAACCTCCCTTCATGACATGGGTGCAACTTCCCCCAATATCCTTTGTCAGGGTGGTACATTTCTTACAGCTGTTATAACTTCATGGACACATTATTGTCACCCAAAGCCCACAGTTTACATCAAAGTTCATTTTTGGTATTGTGCATTCTGTGGGGTTTGACAAATGTAGAATGACATGGATCCATCATTATAGTATACAGAACAGGTTTACTGACCCAAGAAGACTTCATGCTGTCTTTTTGTCCTTCCATGTCCCCTGGACTTTGCAGTCATTGATCTTTTTATGGTTTGCATGGTTTTTACCTTTTCTGGGTTGTCAGACAGTTGCACACAGTCAATAGCTTTTTGTAGCTATTTCATGTAGTGATATACATTTAAGTTACCTCCATTTTTTTTTTTTTTTTTGACAGGCAGAGTGGACAGTGAGAGAGAGAGACAGAGAGAAAGGTCTTCCTTTGCCATTGGTTCACCCTCCAATGGCTGCCGCGGCCGGCGCGCTGTGGCCGGCGCACCGCGCTGATCCGATGGCAGGAGCCAGGAGCCAGGTGCTTTTCCTGGTCTCCCATGGGGTGCAGGGCCCAAGCACCTGGGCCATCCTCCACTGCACTCCCTGGCCATAGCAGAGAGCTGGCCTGGAAGAGGGGCAACTGGGACAGAATCCGGCGCCCCAACCGGGACTAGAACCCGGTGTGCTGGCGCCGCGAGGCGGAGGATTAGCCTAGTGAGCCGCGGCGCCGGCCCTCCATTTCTTTTTATAGCATTATAGCTCATCTCTTTTAAGGGTTGAGTAATATTCCATTGTTTAGTTTTTCATGTACTTACTGAAGGACATTTGGTTGCTTCCAAGTTTTGGCAATTATAAATAAGCTGCTATAAATATTGTGCTTAGCTTTTTGTGTGGACATAGGTTTCCAATTCGTTTGGATAAATGCATAATACTGTGATTACTGGATCAAAAGATAAAAATACACTTGGTTTGGCAAGAATCTATCAAATCATTCTCCAAAATGGCAGTATCATTTTTCATTTCCACAAGCAAGGAATGAGAGTTCCAGTTGCTTTACATCATTGATACCATTTGGTTGTCAGTGTTTTGGGTTTTGATTGTTATGATAGTGTATGGTGGTATCTCGTTGTTTTAGCTTGCAGTTCTCTGATGATGTATGATATTGAATGTGTTTTTGAAAAGATTTAATTAATTAATTAACTAATTAATTTGAAAGAGTGACAGTGTGGACACACACACGCACACACAGAGCAAGTGTGATTCATTTTCGGTTTCACTCCCTAAATGTTTGGAACATCCAGGGCTGACCTAGGCTAAAGCATGGAGCCAGTAACTAGGGTTTGGGTCTCCCATGTCAGTGGAGAAACCCAAGTTCTTGGCCTATCGTGTACTGTCTCCTAGGTGTACTTGTAGGAAGCTAGATTGAAAGAAGTGGTGGGATCCATCTTGGGCATTCTAATATGGAATGCAGGTATCTCAAGTGGCGGCTTAACCTGTTGTACCACAATGCCTGCTCCTGAACATGTTTTAAAATTCTTACTTGCCACCTTCTTTGTGAATTATCTATTGCAATCTTTTGCAATAGATTGCAATTATCTATTTCTTCTCATTCTCTTAATATTGTCATTGACAGAGCAGAGGTTTTTAATTTTGAGAAAGTCTAACTCATCAACTATTTCCTATTTCTGTTTTTAAAAGGCTTCATTATTTGAAAGGCAGAGTTACAGAGAGTGTGAGGGAGGGAGTTTATTTTCGCATGTGGATTTCCAGTTGTTTCAGCATGATTTTTGAAAAGACTATTTTTTCCTCTTTATTGCCTTTCCACCTTTGTCAAAGATCATTTTGTTATATGAATGTGGGTCTGTTTCTTGGTTCTTCAGCCTGTTCCATTGATCTACTGAGCTATTTATCAGTACCACACTCTCGTGATTACTGTAGCCTTGATGGAAGTCTTTTTTTTTTTTAAAAGTAAAAGATATATCTGTTTATTTATTTGAAAGGCATTGAGAGAGAGAGAGAATATCTATCTTTCATTCATTGGTATACTTCCCAATTGGCCAAAAAACCAAGACTGGGCCAACCTGAAGCCAGGAGCTGGGAAGTGAATCTGGGTCTCTTGGGTGGGTGGCAAAATCTCAGGGACTTGAGCTATCATCTGCTGCTGGCGCAGAGCTGAATCAGAAGTGGAGGGGCCAAGACTCCAATCAGCACGCCAGTACGGGATGTGGGAATCCCAAGTGGTAGCATCTGTCGTGCCAACAATGCCCAGCCCTCACAGTCAGTCTTGAAGTCAGTCCTCTGACTGGCATTCCTTTATTGTTGAGTTAACCGTTCTGAATCTTTTACTCTGTATTAAACTTTAGACCCATTTTGTCAATATCTACATAAAAACTTCTGGGATTTTGGTTGAAACTGTCTTGGGTCTACCAATCAAGTTGAGAAAAACTGACATCTTGGCAATATTAAGTCTTTCTATTTGTTAATAGGAAATACTTTTCTATTTATTTAGTTCTACTTTGATTTCTTTATTTTTATTTTTTTAAAGATTTATTTTATCTATTTGAAAGGTAGAGTTACAGAGAAGCAGAAGCAGAGAGAGAGGTCTTCCACCTGCTGGTTCACTCCCCAGATGGCCGCAGTGGCCAGAGTTGGGCAGATCTGAAGCCAGGAGCCAGGAGCTCCTTCCAGGTCTCTCATGCAGGCAGGGAGCCCAAGCACTTGGATCATCTTACACTGCTTTCCCAGGCCATAGCAGAGAGCTGAATCAGAAGTGGAACAGCCAGGACTTGAACTGGTGCCCACATGCGATGCTGGCACTGCAGGTGGTGGCCTCACTTGCTACGCCACAGTGCTAGCCCCTCTACTTTGATTTCTTTCATTGAACTTCTATAATTTTCCTCATATAGATCCTGAACATACTATATTAACTCTATACCTAAATATTTCATTTTGGGGTACTAATATAAGTGGCAATATGCATTTTTTAAAAAATATTTATTCTGGGGGCCAGTGCCATGGCGCAGTAAGTTAATCCTCTGCCTGCGGTGCCGGCATGCCATATGGGTGCCGGTTCTAGTTCCAGCTGCTCCACTTCCAGTCTCTACTATGGCCTGGGAAAGCAGTAGAAGATGGCCCAAGTCCTTGGGCCCCTCGCCCATGTGGGAGACCCGGGGAAGCTCCTGGCTCCTGGCTCCTGGCTTTGGATTGGCGCAGCTCCAGCCGTTGCAGCCATTTGAGGAGTGAACCAATGGAAGGAAGACCTTTTTCTCTGTCTCTCCCTCTCACTGTCTGTAACTCTAACTCTCAAATAAAATAAAAATAAATAAAATAGACAGAATCCAGGAGCCAGGAACTCTATCCTGGTCTCCCATGTAAGTGGCAGGAATGCGGGCACTTGGACCATACTCTGATATATTCTTAGGCACATTAGCAGGAAGGTGGAGTGAAAGCTGAATAACTGAGACAGACCATCCCTCTGACACGGGATGCCAGCATTGTGAGCAGCAGCCCTACCTGTTACACACAACACTGGCCCCAGAAATGTGTTTTTAAATTTCAAATTCCATTTGTTAATTGCTGCTTTACAGGAAAGTGTTGGTTTTTATGTATTTAACTTGATATTCTGCAACATTTCTCTAATCACTGAGTAGTTCCAGGAGTTTTTTGGTTTATTCTTTAAGATTTCTACATAGACAATCCTGAAAATATTGTTAAGAATCTTTACATCTATGTTCCTGAGATATTAACCTATTGTTTTTCTTTTTTGTGATGTTTTGGTATTTGGGTAATGCTGGCCTCATAAAATGATTTAGAAAGTGTTCCTGTGTTTCTATCTTCTTTTAAAAATTTTATTTACTTTTAAGCATTTATTCATATTTATTTATTTGACAGAGAAAGAGGATTTTTTATCTGCTAAGTTATTCCTCAGAATCCCACTATAGACCGAGATGTGCCAAGGAGACAGGAGATAGGGACTCCATCCAGGTCTCCCATGTGGGTGGCAGGGACCTAAGAACCTGGGACATCTTCTGCCTCCCAGACACATTAGCAGGAAGTCATATAGGAAGCAGAGGCAGAGGTAGAACCCCAACCCAGGCACTCTGGTATGGAATGCAGTTACCCCAAGCTGTGGCTTAACCCACTATGCCAAAATGCCTATCCTGCTTTTATCTTCTAAGAGAGATTTTAGAGGATTAGTATATTTTTTCCTTAATTGGGTGGTATAAATTATCAGTGAGTCCATCTGGGTATGATGAGTTTTTTTGTTTTTGATGCTTGTTAATTACTGATTCAATAGATGAAATTGATTCAATAGGTCTGTTCAGATTATTTGTTTTTGTGTGAGTTTTGGCATATTGAGTTCCTCATGGTTTTGGTCCATTTAATTTAGGGTAAGTTTGTTAATAGTGTTGTTAAATTCTTCTATAATCTTACTTTTTGTCTTTTTGTTCTATAAATTATTGAGAAGTGAGTGTTGTAATCTCTGTGATCATAGATGTCTTTGTACCTATTAATTCTATCAGGTCTTTTTTGTTTTTGTTAAGTACAATTTAGAAGTTTTTAAAACAATCTTTCTGGTGGATTGACTCATTATGTAATGTACTCTTTTTCTCTAGTAAGTTAATGGCTGAAAATTTAATTTGTATAATGCTACTATGGCCATATGGGCTTTTATAGGTTCATATTTGCATGGTTTGTTTTCTCCATCATTATACTTTCTTATTTCTTCTATAGTCATACATTTAAGGTGTGTTTGGGGGCAGGCATTTAAGAGCAACAATTATGATTCCACTTGAGATGTCTGCATCCCTATCAAAGTGCCTAAATTTGAGTCCAGCTCCATTCCAGCCTTCAGTTTCCTGCTGATGTATAGCCTGGGTGGTAGCAGATGATGGCTCAAGTAGTTGGGTCCCTGCCACTTATGTGCAAGACTTGGACTGGATTCCTGGCTCCGGAATTTGGTCTGGTTCAGCCCTAACTTTTTCAGATAGGCATTTGGAGAATAAAGCATGTTGATATCTGTCTCCCTGTCTCTCTCCCTTTCAGGTAATAGCAAGCAAGCAAGCAAACAAAGGGAAGGAAGGAAGGAGAAAGGAAGGAAGAAATAAAGTAAGTTGTTTTTCTATAAGTAGCATAGTTAGGTTTTGGATTATATCTAGGCTGACAAATCTGATGTTTAATTAGGATGTATAGTCCATTTATATGTAATACAATTGCTGACAAATGAGAGATGTTCAAAAAAGTTTGTTGCAAATACATATTATGAAAAAAATCTGTGCATGGATTTCAATTTTTTTGCACCAAAATAAAACTTATTTTTAAATTCCATTTTCTATTAACTTTTTAAAAAGACTTATTTACTTATTTGAAAGAGTTACAGAGAGGTAGAGGCAGAGGGAGAGAGAGGTTGTCCATCCACGTCCATCCACTGGTTCACTCCCTAAATGGCTGCAATGGCTAGAGCTGGGCCAATCCGAAGCCAGGAGCCTGGAGCTTCTTCTGGGTCTCCCATGCGGGTGCAGGGGCCCAGTCAACTGGGCCATCCTCCACTGCTTTACCAGGTCATAGCAGAGAGCTGGATAGGAAGAGGAGCAGCCAGGATGCGAACTGGCACCCATATGGGATGATGGCACCATAGGCAGTGGCTTAGCCTACTACACCTCGGCACTGGCCCTAGCACTTTGAAATGTGCCATGGTGGGAGTATTTATACCACAGAAGTGGAAAAATACTGAAGTAGGATATATATAATTTTGAGAAACTCTTTAGATATTTGCTAGCAATTACTGCCTCCTTCTCAATTTGTGTTAGTTTCCATGTATTTGAATACTGTACATTGATAGTTACACGTCACAAAAAATTGTTAATATTGTTTCATAAGTTAGTATTCATATATTGGTGGAATTAATGAAATAATTGATGAAGAAACTTCCTAACTATATGTTTCTTTAAATTAGCATATTTTTCATAGCCTAGAAGGTGGAAGGATAAATGAGGGGAGATCAAACCAGTGGAATTAACATAAGTTACAGGCACAGGCTTTGCTTGATCTTGACATCCTTTCATGTCAGCAACTTGAGTAACATTTATGGATGTCAGCCATCATCTTAGGGATTTAGGCTACTTTTTTAAAATTAAAGACAAAAGTAATCAACACATGATTTCTTAGATAATATTATCTTTGATACTACTATGTTATAATAACCAAACTCAGAAGCAAACCCCTTTTCCTGAAACACTGTGTACATTCAGTAAACATTTGCGGAACTGGTGAATGAATAATAATACGCTGCAACAGAGCAGCTGACGTCACCAGGCTACTTATCTGTAAAACTCGGGAGATTCTTTTGCTTGATGTTGAAAGCTCTATTGATTATTCAGGCTCCGCCTCTCCTGGAAAGCTGACTCTCTCAATTTCAAGTACCCATTGTCTCCCACACCATCCCTCACTTCCTGTAGCATACCATATATATACAAGGCATTGCAATTGACTGTTAACTGTTTGTCGACCACTACTACCATTCTGTGTGCTCTCTGAAGCAGAGTTCAAGACTCTGCCATTGTATAGTGAAGCTTAGTACATTTAAAACAAACAAGTTTTGGGCTGGCTCACTAGGCTAATCCTAGTGAGCGGCACCGGCACACCGGGTTCTAGTCCTGGTCGGGGCACCGGATTCTGTCCCGGTTGTCCCTCTTCCAGGCCAACTCTCTGCTGTGGCCAGGGAGTGCAGTGGAGGATGGCCCAAGTGCTTGGGCCCTGCACCCCATGGGAGACCAGGATAAGTACCTGGCTCCTGGCTTCGGATCAGCGCAGTGCACCGGTCGCAGTGGCCATTGGAGGGTGAACCAATGGCAAAGGAAGACCTTTCTCTCTGTCTCTCTCTCTCACTGCCCACTCTGCCTGTCAAAAAACAAAAACAAAAACAAAAAAAACAAAAAACAAAAAACAAAAATACCAAACAAGTTTTGGATTTTCAAGGGTAAGTAGTAAATTTAATAAACCTGTTTTTCCTTTGCCACAGAAACACAGTTTTGTTACATGGTTTTCAATGATTACTTCTTGTCTGAAATTACCTCTTTCCTTTAAACAATGTGCTCAGAAAAATAAACTGCTGTTAATATTAATTTGAACCAACTGTGAAGACTAAGCCTGTATTAAACATAATGATATTTGAAGTATTTTCCATTATGGCTTTCCAACATTCATTCCTCTCCAACAAGAGTTGACTAATCCCTGTTGGCATTTCAAGAAATGGAGAATTGGAGTCACAGATCAACTTAACTGGAAGATTCACAAATGTGTAATATAGTATTGGGTGATGATGTTTAGCAAAACTAAAGGAGGAGTAAGTCGAATATGCCATTAGAATAAAAGGCAGGCACCTTGATGTACACTCTCTAACTTTGATTCATTTGCTCAGCCAGCAGAATGTCTTAAAAGCTCTCTGCTGTGCTCCATACAGTACCTTGGTCCCTGTCATGTTGTAGAAGTCAGAATCCAAGTCTTCAGTTTAGATATAATTTTCTGCAAGCCTTGGACTCCATTGAACAATTGTTTTGATCAGACTGACAATTTTCTCTTTGCCTTGTTACTATCAAAACATTACTGTGAATGTTTAGAGACCAGAGTATGTATTTGGTACAATACAAACTTTATGGAACTCCCTGGACATGGCCTTCAGCCCAGAATCAGTTGGCAGCTCCAGTTGATTAGAAGGGTCATTTACATTTTTAAAAATTTTAGTTCTTAGAAAATTCATACTCTAGGAATAATGAGAAAAAAATACCCTTACTTGGCTGTAATGATGCTAGTCATATCATCTGTCCTAAATTTAAATTTGTTGGAAATGGGGAAGACATAAGCTCTATTTTTAATGATTACAGGTCATGGTTTCCACAGCCTGATGGCTTTTGGCAACATGTTACTGGGTCAGATGGCACATAGACAATTTTCAAAGCCAAACCATGAGCTATTCCTCCTTTGGTTTTTCCTTCTTATTTGCTAATCACAGCCTACTTTCTGTAGATCATCTTGTTGGCTGTGCGATTGGAGAATTCTGATCAGAGTTTCCTTAGGGAAGATTTGCCTTCAAATTACTCACTGAACACATTTTTTCCTACTCAACAGACCACTTTAATGAGTAATTGAAACTGGTAGATGATCTATTGTCTAGTTTGGAGAATTGATACAATTTCTCTTGGCAAAAAAAATGACCAGGGCACTGAAGCAAGATGGAACCTGTGCCAACAATAAGGGAGAAACATTTGCTGCCTGATTAAGTTGGAAGAATGCTACTCTAAGTCACACCACATTGTTATTATTTTATTTATTTAAGTATTTGTTTAGCCAAGATCCATGACCACATGCCAGAGATCCAGAAGTTTTCTACACTAGTCCCAGAAGCCAGGTTGGCAGGTTGGCAGGAAGCTGTGCTGAGTTGTATAGGGCCTCCACAGAGAGGACACTTCACCAGAAAAAGCATGACATCAAACTCTTCAGTCCTTTTGTTATACCTCTGACCCAGGCTCCGGGCTGCATTTCCTTCTTCATTGCCTTGACAGAGATGGCCAACTGTCCTGTGCCCAGCCTGTGGACAGGAAGCTGCTGGTGGTTCCACGGTCCCCAGTATCTGATCCTATCTGCATTTTACTGATGGTGGTCACTGCTACAGTGTGGGGTCTCCCGAAGCCAGGTGCTGAAACAGGTATGCAAAGTTCCTATTGTCAGTGGGTGGGAAACATTCTCAGAGCGATGCCTCTGGCAGTTTTGCCCATAACCATCTTTTTTCCCCCTAGCAGTGTTTGTGTACTGGCTCTCCTCCAACCTGTTTTCCCTGGGCCAAGTGGCCTGCCTCTGGGTTCCTGCTGCACACACTGTACTTAAAATGCCCCAGTGTGCTGCACATGACCCTGACAAATTGCCTCCACTGGAAAGCTTCTTAAAGAGCTTCAAGAAAGGCTGGAAGAAAGCTAAGACTGCACATCAGTTATGCAAGCAGGAATGACACACGAGGAATCATTTGGAGCTAGCGGCCAGAGGTCCCTTAAGACAGACATTACTGAGAATCCTCTACTATGCCTGGAAAGAACCATGCTTCCAACACCCCCAGCAGCAAACACAGCAAACCAGGCAAAGCCCTGATGTGTGACACACTTGGATGATCTATGTTCCCTGCTCATTCTGGAAGGAACTGTGTCTGTTCAAAGACTCATCCTCAAAAGAAGGCTTAATGCTGTGTCCTTTTCCCAGACCTAGGAATTGTGGGACATGGAGATGTTCACTCATGGGGATGACACTGGGTTTAGTGGGCTAGGCCTCTGCCTGAGGTGCTAGAATCCCCTGTGGGCACTGGTTCATGTCTACATCAAGAAACTGGAAAGATGCCAAATAAATGAGCTATCAGTGCTTCTCAATGATCTAGAAAACAACAATAAACCAAACCCAAAATTAGTAAGAGGAAAAAAATAATTAAAATTACAGGAGCCAGCACTGTAATGTAGTAGGCTAAACCTCTACCTGTGGAGCCTGTGTCCCACACGGGCACCGGTTACTGTCCTGGATACTCCTCTTCCAAGCCAGCTCTCTGTTGTGGCCTGGGAAAGCTGTGGAAGATGGCCCAAGTGCCTGGTCCCCTGCACGCACATGGGAGACCTAGAGAAATCTCCTGGCTCCTGGCTTTGGATTGGTTTAGCTATGGCCATTGTGACCATCTGGAGATGAGCCAGCAGATGGAAGACTTTTCTGTTTTTCCCTCCTTTACTCTTTCTTTACATGCTCTTCTGGAAGGAGCATCCCCAGGGTGAATTTCTACTACTGAAGTGATGTCCATGCTACATTTTGGCAGAACCTCCCCATGGACATCCAATGTGGATCTTGATATTGGAACCATAGAATGACTTAGAATTATGGATTATTGAGGATGAAAATATATCAGTTTAATGTCTCATCCTCATAAATAAAACCCTATTTCACACATTACAAAAATGGGCCATAATATTAATAGCTTTTGTAACCACTTAAAAATATTGTGGAGGTTGGTGCTGTGGCTCACTAGGCTAATCCTCCGCCTGCGGCGCCTGCACCCCAGGTTCTAATCCTGGTCAGGGCGCCGGAGTCTGTCCCGGTTGCCCCTCTTCCAGTCTAGCTCTCTGCTGTGGCCCGGGAGTGCAGTGGAGGATGGCCCAAGTACTTGGGCCCTGCACCTGCATGGGAGACCAGAAGAAGCACCTGGCTCCTGGCTTCGGATCAGAGCGGTGCGCCAGCTGCAGCGCGCCGGTCGCAGCGGCCATTGGAGGGTGAACCAATGGCAAAGGAAGACCTTTCTCTCTGTCTCTCTCTCTCACTGTCCACTCTGCCTGTCAAAAAAAAAATATTGTGGACTATAGTCTGTGTCCTTAAATACAGATCTACATTATGTCTCTTATCGACTTCATGCTATCCTACCATCCCTTGCTTGATTTCCCTTTGCTAAACTAAAAAAAGTGAGACTTTATTAAGAGAGCTCTTTTTATAGTTGTTACTATGATTTCTTTCAGACCAAAAAATTGCTATTTCTGTACTTTGGCATATTCTTCTCTAAGCCTTTAAAAAAATTTAAGGCTCTGTAGAATACTCTAAGTAAACTTGATGCTCAGATCAGTTATTAAAAGTTGAACTCTTGTTGGTGAGGTTTAAAGTCTTATAGAGAAGATTAGAATGAGTGTCAGTAAAATTCCTTAATTTTCAGGATCCACTATCAAAGTTTAGAGACCTGTTTCTGGCTAAACTTGAGCTTAAATCCTCAGAACATAGTTTAGGTGACAACCAGCATTATTCATGTGGCATCAGAAATAACCTCCTGCTTCGAAATAGTTTATCAGTTTTGAATATCTTAAAATCACACAACAATAGAGTTTTACCCTCTGCTTTTGATTCTAAGGTTATGAAATGCCATGACTGTTAGCATCATTTATAGCAAGGTAGGGATCAGTTTCAGAAGTTTTACGGTTTCTTTTTCCCTTCCAATTCTTTCTTGAAAAACTACATAGTAAGAGGGAAACATGATAAACCTTTTTTTTTTTTTAAAAGATTTGTTCATTATTTAGTCAAAAGTCAGAGTTACAGAGAGGCAGAGGCAGAGAGAGAGAGAGAGAGAGAGACAGAGACAGAGAGAGACAGAGAGACAGAGAAGTCTTTTATTCACTGGTTCCCAATGGCCGGACCTAGGCCA